>NW_026712245.1:6819928-8019928 GCF_030504385.1 Musca domestica | reverse complement strand
ATCCTTTTAGTACTTTTAGAAAAATCTTTATTCCAATTTCCTAAAATTTAGAGGTATTCACCTTAGCTATTTGTAGTAGTTAAAATTTCAAAGCATCGGCAATAGTACGTTCAGTACCCTTTTAGTTCGATTCCCGAAGAACATATATTTTTTTAAATCCCTGCAAACCAACTGTTACTCACACATCAAATTTCATAGTTATAGCTGCATCCATTTGGAAAAAAAAATATATCAGAGAATGAATTTCATCACATCCAAAAAAGTCTGAACTGCTTAAGATATTTTTTTTAATGAACTGCAACAATCAATTGTTGGGTTCTTTAAATAAAAACAAGATATAATTTTAAAAATATTTTCGATTAGCATTTTTTAACACTCTAATAATTATAATATAGCCGTTGATTGTGTATAACTAGATACCTTCTCTTCTTGTGATAAAATTCATTTTTCCAATGTTTCATATGGACCACTAGGCGTATGAGTGATACACAACAATCGTATAATACATTATACGCAAACATGACCTTTGATAGGGTGACTTGATAATGGCGAATGGGGTATAGTGGCGAATCTGTCGCTAACACTTTGAAAAAATTAATTTTGATCTCAAAAAAATGTAATTTCACCCTCTACCTTTAAATATTCGATTTTTCTTTATTTTCTACTTTGCATATTTTACAATCTATCATCATCATAATTCTGCAATATTTACAACAGAATTTCCAAATTTCATATTTATTAATGGAATTTTGTGTATAAAAATTCTTTAACCAGCCGGAAATTTAAAATATTTTGCCTTCTACAATACCTTTCAACTGGCATAATTTCCGTTCCAAGGGGGAAGGACGCAGCAGTAGTGACGTAGTGGTGCTAGGTAGCTAGCTAGCAATGCATCAACTACTGCCAGACATTTTGACAAACCGCTTGTTCTGCTTAAACTCTGAAAATGACGGCAAATAAAATAAAACTGAGACCCTGGGACATGAAAAAAGAAAAACTGAAAGCAAAAAGCAAACGAAAAAAAATCCAAAGCTACTGCCAAAAATTCTAGCCACCATTGCCTGCAACTTGTGTGCCTTGTACGCTTGCCAAGCAAAGGCCAAAAGCGTTGAGGTAACCAAAATATCCTAAAGGGCGTTAAAAATGCCAAATACAAAGACAGATACCAAAGAGCGCGAGGCAGCACACAACGTGTGCCATAGGAAGGCCAAATAGAAATAAACTTGAATAATATTCAACGACATAAAAACTCCTTGGAATAATGTCAACGAGACACATTAAATAAATCGTATTGTGTATTTAAATGGATCCGGGAAGAATCTGGAAGGGGATTTCTATTAATAGCGGGAAATGTTGCAAGAATTTGAAACGAATACCAAATAATCCTTTGTGATTCTGGATAAGTCCTACTTTAGTTAAATGAAGACTATTTCGGAATCAAATTTCTAAAGATGTAATTTTTTACACCCCTTTTAACAACTTCCGATTTGAAATAAAATATACAGGGTGAGATAAAACAAACTTCAACAAAGTCAAACACCAGAATTTTTATATTTTTATACCCTCCACCATACTATGGAGGGTATATTAACTTTGTCATTCCATTTGTAACTCCTCGAAATACTCATGTAAGACCCAACAAAGTATATATATTCCTATTCAGCATAAAATTCTATGTCGATTTAGCGATGTCCGTTTGCCTTTCTGTCTGTTATAATCACCCTATCTTTCGAACGAATCGGGATAGAAGGCTAAAATTTCGTAGACATATTTATTTTGCCAGTAGGCAGGTTAAGCCCTTAAATGCGCCATGTAGGTCCACGTTTTCATATAGCCTCCATACGACGGTACCTCCCGATATTCGGTATTTTGATGATTTTAGCGACATTATTCATCGGAATTGTTTCAAATTTGGTATTTGAAGTTCGTAATGGATACTATAGTCTATGACAGGACTTTGTATAGGCCCCACATATAACTGCCTCCCTATATTCGGTATTTTGACGATTTTAGGCAAAATACACACCGAAATTGTTTGAGATGTCGTATTTGAAGTACGTAATGCATGCTACAGGCTGTAACAGAAAAGTGTCTATGCACGTCCAGGTCTTATTATAGCTCCGATGTGACGGTACCTCCCTATGTCAGGTATTTTGATGATTTTAGCTACATTATTCACCCTTTATTTCAAGTTTCGTATTAAAATATGATAATGGCTTATGAACACAATGTAGGTCCACGTCGTATAAACCCCAATATAACGGCTATATTCGGTATTTTTTAAGATTTCAACAGATTTTTTAACGGTTTTTATTTAAAAAAAATCCAATTTCGAACTTGCTGCTTTTAAACTTTTAATTTTATTAAATGAAAGAAAAAAATGTCGGAAATAGCTTCAAATTTTAGAATAAGTTTAGATTTGTTCGAATTGGTCACCTTTGGTACGAATTATGGGCTTAAAACGGCCAAGGAAACCGTCTCACACTGCCCGAATATTGATCTGCTGTATTTTGGTCCATTCCCTGCGAAGCGCTTGCTTAAGGTGATCGACACTTCAAAATTTTTTAGTGCCAACCGTGCTTTCTAAAATACTCCAGACACAATAGTCCGACGGATTTGTATCCAGAGATTTTGGTGGCCATTGTGCGCTGGAAATGAAGGGAGGAATCTCATTTTGTAGCCATTCTTAGGTGCCGCGTGCTGAGCGCGATGGTGTTGATTCCTGCTGTTGTCCAAGGTCTGCAGCCAAAATGTTTGCGTGCCCAAGGCTTCAATACATCCTCCAGAACATTTTCGCGATAATATTCGGCATTTGTTCTGATGCCACGGTCGATTAATGCAAGCAGAGAGCGATCATCGGCTATTATGGCGGCCCAAACCATCACCATGGCCGGCGCTTGAGTTCTGGTGGCCAACCAAAGGTGCAAATTTTCAGTTGACCTCTTTGGCAATTAAACACGATCATTTTGTTTGTTTACAAACTGTTGGACAACGAATGTTTTCTCATCGGAGAAAACCAAATTCGTCAGTTCACCACTTTCGGCCGAGCGAGGCAACTCTAGCTCATTTGAGTCTATTTTCTTTCTGTTGCGGTGTAAGTTCTCGCACTTTTTCGAATTTCAGTGGCTTTACCCCGAGCTTATTTTTCAACATTTGCCGAATGGAATATTGCAATATATTCAGCTCACGAGCCATTTTTCGGCCACTGCGACGCGGGTTTCCATCAAGTCGTTTCTTTACTTTTCGAACGATTTCTGCTGATGTTGCTGTTTTCTTCCGTCCACTTCCTTGACGTCGGGCTACGCTACTATTATCTCGGTAACGAGCGATGGTACGAGACACAAAAGATTTATTTACATTTAAATGCTGGAGTGCTCTAACGATAGCCACTCGTGTCTTGCCATCCAAATAAAGAAATCACACTATCACGCTCGAATTCCATCACGAATAACTTTTTTCTGGAAAACTCCTACCAAAATGCTTTTGTTCGCTTGTAAACAATATAATGAGCTGTCACTGGAATATTTTTAACAGCTGTCGGACGATTGGCTTAGAATTGACAGCAGTCTGAAGTTTGTGGCAGATTTTTCATTTCATTTCATTTAAGAACGACAGCAGTCTGACCCAAATGCCAAATCAGTTTTTTACTCCTTTTTAAAATCTATGAAATATCATTAAGCACGCTCCAGTAGCTATTTAAGTGGAATTTTCAAAAATTATTTTCACATATCCATATTCATATCCGAGTTCCAGCCTTACTCTGTCATAAATACTGTAGTATTTATTTTTAGTATTATTTCGTACTTTTATTATCCTTTCAGTTCGAATTTCTAAAATATGCATCTTTTATCTCCTTCCTACGCGCCAACAAAGACCCTGTTTCATGTTTCAGAATCTTAGACTCATCCCTTCCTAAATACACGGAGACATCATTTGATACGGTATAGTATTTTTTCAAACTTTTGGTTATTTATTTATTTATTTTTATTTATTTATTTTTTTTTTTTTTTTTTGAAATTAAGTCCATCTCCTACACCATCAGCGACACCAATGTTGCTTGTTTCAGTCTAGATCTTTTATATATCAATATATACCATTATAAGTCATAATATCGCTGGTATTATTTATTATCTATCCTAGTCTCCTTTGCATTAATTGAAGTTAATAAATTCAGGAATCACATGGAAACAAATTGACCCATCATAGGGTTCCTAGGATTCTTAAAAACCTTTCTACATTCACTTATATTTCCCTCCAGGCGTAGTAAATTGTACAATGTCTCCTCGGAAAGAAACCCCAAACACCATTTCCTTTGCAACATTAACATGTCTTGACATTGGTTTATGGGCTAGTAACATTCACACATACCTACACATGTTACTATGCATTGTCTACTCCAAACCTTACATTTGTAACCATTGTTGCACACTGAACAAACCGGTGGCAAAAGGTGCGACATAACCTTGCTCACCGTCTTTGTCACGGCTTGCTAACGGAAATATTTATATAGTGTTGAGCGCTGTTCGTTTGAATTTCGTTGCCGTGGAACGAATAAAGGAAATACGATTTACGACAATTTACTGTTAAACACAACTGAACAGCAGCATTACAACATGTTGCGACTAACTACCAGAAATTCCAAAACTACATCATCAAATAAATAAATGTCTAAGCCAACGGTACTTCCTTAATCCCCGTGCACTCCGGCGCACACACACACACACACACACAGACAAACAGAGACAAAACGAATGACAAAATTGCACGTAACGGTGTTATACGGGATGAGCTTAGCTATCTATGGGCGAACTAGCGAGCAACTCCATTTATTCCAATATATATGTGTGTGTCTCCCTCTCTCTCTCTCTGCTTGTTTGTATTTGCATTAAATGCAATAAAATATAGGATAACAATTTGTTAAAATTCAACAAGTTGCTGATATCCAAGCCAAACACAGGACACCGTATAGGAGCAGGAGAAGGGGGGGAGAGAGAGAGAATGTGAGTAGAAAAACAACATACAGAGTCCCGCACATAAATTGCCAACAAAACGAACGATCGAAGCGACAGCAAATGGCAAAGTGCAAAAATGCAAAACTCCAAAAAAACAGAATTATTATGGCCTGCATAATGCACAAAGGTAACGAACGAGCAAGCGAGCAAACGAACTGGCGACTGAACCAACATCGTATAATTTTCACAATTATTCGAAATCTGACATAATCTGGGCATGCATAAAACATATACGCAATGACCGGATTATATCCATAATCTGTTCACCTGTTTCCTTTTTTTTTGAGGTTGTATGTATGTTTGTGTGCTTTTTTTTGGAGCGAAGCGTTATTTTAATTTGCAACGGCATGGCAATAAATTATGTTGATTTTGTTTCGTTTTGAACGTGTGTGAAGTTGAAGGACACAGAATTTAAATTAACATTTGGAAGGTCGAAAACATAAATGTTTTAAGAGAAAAACCGAAATATTTAATTTTGAGAAGTGTGAACGAAGTTGGTAAAAATTTGTTTGCTAGCTTAATCCCAGTCAAAATTTTGATATTTCAACTAAAAGGCTATAAAAAGTACTAAAATGTACTAAATACCGCGTTATAGAATATACAATACTAAATAATTTATAAACGATGCTATTTTCTTATTTACGCACTCCGCCTTGTTGTTATGTATTCGAAAAAAATGCACAAAAGTTGTGGTCGATTTTACAGCTAAATATAATCCAATTGTCATCCAGTATGCTCGACTTCTTCCCTGTCCCTAACTCTCTCTACTTGTAGAGCGACTGCAAAATCAGGAAAATGTATTATTTTTTGGCTTAGTTAAATTTCCATAACAGTAGGCGTTAATTCTGAACCTAATGCTTCCCCATGCAAAATTTCGTGAGGACCGGACTTTAATTAGGACCTGTATATAATACCTTCATGTGTAGTGTGGCAGGGTGTACAAAAACTTTAGACAATGTACAATTCAAAATTGTAAGTCAAATTGAAAAAATCACAAGCGATAAAAAATATGACAAAAATTAAAAAAAAATGTAACAAAAAATATTCACTTTTTTATATAACCCAATGCAAAATTTCGCGCCAATTGATCTATAACTGCAAAATCAGGATTTTTTTTAGTATTCGGTCCATTTTAACCCCTAAATATTTTGCGATCATCTCCAAAAGCAACAGGCTTCTATTCTGGCCATAACCCCACCTACATTTTCACTTTTGTGAGTTGCGACCTGTAGAGTGATTAAAAATTAACATGGACAGACGGACATACATAGGTAGAACGACTCAGTTCGGCGAAATACGAAGACCCATATATACTTGTCTATGTGGGAAACCAATATTTCGAGTTGTTACATAATTTTTGGACCAATCAAACTTATAATACCTCCAACACATAGTGTTGTAGGGTATAAAAACCTGTTTATATTAATTCGTATCTTTAGGATACGAAAAGCCTTGTTAGCTAAAAAACTCTGTAACATGGCATTTTGTGAACCTATAAAGATTGAATTGGGTACTACTCTAAAACGATCGTGACACATGGTTCACTGTAGGCTTGTAAGAGCGCAGCAGTACGGAATTTTTGGGAATTCCTAGTGTTGATGATTGGGTACTTTAAGGCTGGCACGAGCAATAATTAAAGAATATAATTGCCGTATCATGGCATTACAGAAATAGGTAAAGCTATAATTTTGAAATTCCAAGGTACTAATTGGGATAAAAGTCGGGTCAGGGAATTTAGTACATTATCATGGGTCTCACAAGTTTTCAAAGTAAGAAGGTCATAGTTTGTGCCTAATCATGAGATAGGAAGGAATTGTCGGAAATTCATACTTAAAAGGTATAGAAAACCCTAAAAGTTCGGAAATCACTGAAAGATATAGAAAGTACTTATATACAGGGTGAAATGAAAGAACTTCAACCATCTAAGCCACTCGTCTGACAGCTGTTAAAATTACTCCACTGACAGCTCATTATGTTGCTAACAAGCGTACAATAGCATTTTCATGAGAATTTGCCAGAAAAAAAGTTATTCGTGATGGAATTCAAGCGTGATAGTGTAATTTCTTTATATTTGGCTGGAAAACCACAAGTGGCTATCGTTAGAGCACTCCAGCATTTAAATGTGAACAAATCTTTTGTGTCTCGTACCATCGCTCATTACCGTGATACTGGTAGCGTAGCCGACGTCAAGGAAGTGGACAGAAGAAAACAGCAACATCAGCAGAAATGGTTCGAAAAGTAAAGAAGCGACTTGATCAAAACCCGTGTCTCAGTGGCCGAAAAATGGCTGGTGAGCTGAACATATCGCAATATTCCATTCGGCACATATTGAAAAATGAGCTCGGGGTAAAGCCATTGAAATTCCAAAAAGTGCAAGAACTTACACCGCAACAGAAAGAAAATATACTCAAAAGAGCTAAAGAGTTGCCTCGCTTGGCCGAAAGTGGTAAACTGCCGAATTTGCTTGTCTCCGATGAGAAAACATTCGTTGTCCAGCAGTATGTAAAAATGTGCACCTTCGGTTGGCCACCAGAACTCAAGCACCGACCATGGTGATGGTGTGGGCCGCCATAACAGCCGATGGTCGCTCTCCGTCGTATTAATCGACCGTGGCATCAAAATAAATGCCGAACATCATCGCGAAAATATTCTCGAGGGTGTATTAAAGCCTTTGGGCACGCAATCATTTTGACCGCAGACCTTGGACATTTCAACAGGACTCAGCACGCGCCATCCAAGAATGGTTACAAAATGAGGTTCCTCGCTTCATTTCCAGCGCACAATGGCCACCAAAATCTCCGGATACCAATCCGTTGGCCTATTGTGTCTGTAGTATTTTGGAAAGAAAGTTCGGCACTAAAAAATACCAAAGTGTTGATCACCTCAAGCGAGCGCTTCGCCGGGAATGGGCCAAAATACCGCAAAGTTACATTCAGGCAACGAATGACGGTTTCATCGGCCGTTTGAAGGTCATAATTCGTGCCAAATGTGACCAATTCAAACAAATCTAAACCTATTCTAAAGTTTGAAGCTATTTCCGACATTTTTTGCTTTCATTCAATAAAATTTAAAAAAAAATGTTAAAATTATGGCGTTTGACTTTGTTGTAGTTTTTTTTTTTTATCTCACCCTGTGTGTGTTAGAAAATCCTGGGTTTTTTGAGATTCCAACTTAAATGCTATAAAAAGTGCTATGTTATAGTATTTAGCAAATGATTATGTAAGAATCTCGAAAAAGATAGAGTTTTTGGAAATTTATACTGTCAGGGTTTGAAAAATAACAAAAAGTACCAAAAGCAGTGTCATGATATCTATCGAACGGCTAAAGCTAAAACTCTGAATTTTGGCAAGAATGTAATTTTCAATTTCACCCAAATCTTACGAAAAGTACCAAAAGTTAATAAATGCGGATCACTATTACTAGCGAAATTCACGGCACGAAATTCGCACTGAAAGGTTACAAAAAGTATTTAAAATTACTAAATGCTTTGTCTTGGGATCTACCGGATTTTCGTACATTAAGGTACAAAAAAGCCCGAAAGGTGCTCAAAGCTCTATCATAGCTCTATCAAGAATTCTGAAATTAGGAATGAGTGTAATTTTTGGTGAGTGGGGTAAACATGTGGGTCTCGGTTGGTGTGAAGAGGCATGAAAAGAACTTTAATCAATTAGCATTAGCAGGATAATTTCATTTGCCAATGTGCCTTCCAGGACAATTCTTTCGATTCCAGTCTTCCGGCTTGTTGGTCTTATATAATATAAATAATAAATAAAAAATGAGCCATTTTAAAGAAAAAACAATTTCCGCGAAACTCTGTTAAGGTTAAACTAGCTCTGTTATCTGATCAAAGGCAACGGTTTCAGCCCAACTAAAATGTGAATAGACCACCCTCCACAATTCGTATTGGGTCCGAATTAAGGACACCATATCTAAGTCGTATCAAGCACGTATCCTGCCAAGCCAGAATCGCTCTTTTCGAAAACATAACATACTTAAAATTACACAATTCATTTCCCGCATCAACTTCTGCTTCAATGTCACCTACTAAACCCCCACTTGACAAACCACATTTCCCCTTCCATATATTTCAAACCTTACATCTTTATTAAAATCTTGAATCAGAATATGCCGAGACGCCACATTAATTAATTTAATTTTGCAGTGAAAAGGCTTAAATCCTGTTTACATCGAAATATTAATTAATTTTGCTGCGAACAATTGAACAAAGACAACCTAAAAAACCGGCAAGAACAACAACAAAATGAACGAATATCCTGTATGCATAAAATATTGTAAATGCATTTTTATATAATAACGGTGTGCACTTGAGCTGAGAAGAGGGTGGGTTGTTATTTTTGGTAAAGCCTTACCACAACTAGCGAAAAACTAAAAGATGATGTGGGGGACATGTAGCCATTGAGGCACAATTATGTTCACAAACACCTATTAAAATGAATTTCTTATGGCGGCTATAAGTTGGAATATTAGATTACTCCGAAGGGAAATGTGTTTATACCACAGGGCGTATTATCAGATGTCGTTCAAAATTCACAATTTTTCGGCGGATTGCTAAAACACTTTTGAGAAGCTCATACCTTTCTGGGTATAAAACAGGAGTTGACAAAGAGAGTCCCATGAGATATCTGAGTTTTCACCAACACAATTGTAAAAAATAAATTGTTTTGAATTTTCTGCCGAAATAATTTTGATAGAATATTTATTAATAATAATAATTATACGAAAATCTCATCGAAATCGGAGATGGTCAAAATAGGGTCACTACTACTGGACAAAGCATACCCCAGCCGCCACAGAAAATCTAACATCATAAAAAATAGAATAACACTTTTTGAAACAAAAGAGGGTGTTTATTTTAAGTTAGGTCATTAATAATGGAAAAAAATCAGCCAAAGGGTCACCGCAAACACACTTAAAGGGCCAAATCCATACAAAATGTTCCATAGACTGCCTAACCAAAAATCGGAGATGTTTTTTATACCCCAGCCGTATGGCTAGCGAGAGTATATTTTATTTGATACGGCCAAAACGTTCCTCATCGAAATAACGGTTTTAGACCCTAGGTGTCTTTGCTCCAAATCTCTTTCAGGACATTTGGAGTCGATCTACTGATGTCAGTCCGTCCGTCTGTCTGGCTGGTGTACACTATAACTGTCGAAGGGAGTATACGATTTGGTCGATATTTTTTAAAAAATATTTTTTTGAACACAAAGAGAAAGGATAATTCGATTATGCTCCATCTTTGCAAATCCTAATGTTAGCATCAGTGCTAGGTCTGGTGTGAAAATATACACCATTGGTCCACTACATCAAATACCTCCCCCACAAATGGTCAAAATTTTGAATAATCATAACTCTTATAAAATGTGAAGTACGAGTCCGATTGTCTTCAAATTACACACATCATAATATTTTTATTAACCCAAGGTCTGATGTGAACATGCATTATGTCGGACCACTCCTTCTGGTACCTCTTCCACAAAAGGTCAAAATTTTCAAAAAAAAAAAAAAAAAAAAAAATACCTGCACAGAAAGAGAAAGCATAATTCGATTTTGCCCCAACTTTGCTAATCCCAATATGTGTCCGGTGAAAAAATAGACACTATCGGTCCACTCCTTCAAGTACCTCCCCCATATAAGGTCAAAATCTGAAATAACTAAAATGACCATAAAATCCGAAATAAGCCTCCGGTTATCTTCATATTTCACACATCCCATTATTTCTACTAACACAAGATCTCTTGTGAGGATGGGATATATATGTCGACTCCTTCTGGTACCTCCACCACAAAGGGTCAAACTTTTGAATATCCAATAAAGCTTATAAAACGCGAAATTAACACCCGTTTCCACCCAGACTTGGTACATCTCAATATTTCCATCAACACAAGATCTGTTATAAATATGGTACAGATCGGACCATTTCTTAGTTTCAAAATATTGAAAAACAAAACCCTTAAAGAAAGCGAAATAAGCATCCAACTCTCTTTAAATTTCACACATACAAACATATTTGCTAATACAAAATCTGTTGTGAGGATGATGTATATCTGCGAACCCCTTCTGCCACCTCTCCCTCAAAGGGTCACAATTTTCAAAAATTTTTATCTGTCACAACTTGCTAAACATGGCAGCGATTCTTTTCAACTTGCTATATCTAAGTATTTCTTTCAACCAGAAACCTGAGATAAATATGGAAGTTATTATTTCCCATAAAATTGGATATAAATGTTCGATTTTCTTGTAATTTTGTCCATACCAATATTTTTATCTGTATTGGATGAAGTATGAAAATGGAATACTTCGGTCGACTATATCTGATACCTCACGCACATTTTAACATTTTCTAAAAATTATCGCATATCTCATATAAAATGAAGGAAGTAACCAATTAGTCCAAACCTGGCACGTCGCAATATTTATATCATATTTATTTAGGTCCGGTACGAAATGGACAATATTGGCCCATTCCTTCGGAACCTACTCCATAGAGGGTTCACAATTTGAATAATCATACCGAAGTCAAAATATATTTAGATAATCGAACATTGGGAACAGGGTACACATCTGTCGGTAAAACCGATTGGCACTACATGATATTCAAGGATACGGTTGCAAGAGACCTTAATAAGTACTCAAGCAATACAAGGACCTAGGAAAGTAGGACTAGAAGGATATTCTAGAGTACCACCGGGATCCGAGAGTTAGAGACCTAGATAAGTACTCTAAGGAAGGATGACACTTACCGAAGCTGGTGTTGTCACGTTCACGGTCTGGCACTGACTGTCGCGATTCTGCCATTGACTGCCCTTTTATACCCGGCTCCACTACGTGTTCTCAGTGGAGTAACGGTAACTTTTTTACAAAATTTGGTTATCACAACATAACACGTGGTCATCACCGCCATTGGTAATGATGATGTGTGTTGTTGTGATAACGGTTCAGAGATAGTTTTTTATGCAATCGACAAATCCACCAGACTAGATGAGGAACTACTTCGTTCAATCAACTAGATTAGCACAATTCTAACTTGGAATAGATCTACATAGATCACAGTCAATTTTGTTTCCGATTTCCATACGATTTCATTTAAATTGACGAAATCTGGATTACCAATGGAAACCATTTTTTTTAATCTACCCTTGGGCATATCATCATCTGAGGTAATTCATTGGCAATCCCAATAATCTAACCCAAAAGATCCTAGTACACCCATATTGGTAGTTAGCTTTGGCAATCTCGTGATATACACAGATACTTATATCCCTGCACACACCGCACCCGACCAGCGAGTGTCATAACCAGGCACAACAAAAAATGTGCTATCACACTTTGTTTTACATTAGCATACAAAATGAAAGGAAAACGCAGCGAACGCTACAACGAAAATGAAACGAGAGGGTAGTAGCGTTGCTGCTGCTGCTGCAAAAGCACTAAAAAGCTGATCTCACGTCCAATGCCTTAACTAAAAGCCGTTTTTTATAAAAAAAACCGACTACAACAACGCCCGGGTCTGTTCGAATGGTAGGGGACAAACATGTTACATTTAGTTTTTCTACAAGGAGAGGGTTTCCTCTTTTTTACGGTGGGGTGAATGAGAATGTCAGTGGTTACGTGATGATGATACCTACCTGCTTTGCATCAGATTTGTTTCGTTCGTTTCATTTTATTCGGAGGTTTGATGCCGCCATACTCGGGTAATGTTTATTTCGTCGTCGTTATACAATGTTTGAGTACTTCTGCATATTTATGCAATTAAAATTGTAAATTCAACACTCAGTCGTGTATATTTATATGTACGTACCCATACATAAATTTAATAAAAAATGTGAAGGGGTAAGGTCGAATCGAGCCAGCTGGCAAATACTCTATATACAGGGAACCAATGAAATACCATTTATTAAGGAAGGCATGTGAGCATGTTTTTTATTTGAATAATGTTCCTCTCGAGAAACGTGTCCTTCTAATACCGGAAAACGCCATTATTTTGCTGTCATAATCAATTTCGGAGCGAATTGACACACATAAAGGTCTTATAATCCTCATATTTTGAAGGAATTGCAACTTGTCGTTTGTATTTAAAATTTCGTGAGTTGTCAGTTGGCTCATCCCACAGCGCCAGTTATGCTTACCAAAAGTAGCCCACTGGGTACATTATATCCAACCACACCTTCATACCAAGAAAGCTAAGAACCATACCTTTTCATTTAATGTGTCAGAATAGGTTTAGGTCGTTTCGACCCTAAGAATTTTTACTTAAGTTGGAAACATGTTTTGTAATTAGAGGGAAATTACTAACCTGTGGTACAAACTTCCAAAATATCCGAGTATTACCCAAAACTTTTTTTCTATTTTTTCTTTTATTTGTGAATATAAGCCTACTTAGAGCTCATCAATCATATATCGAACAAAATGTGATCTAAAATTCACGATTTCAACATTAAATTGATGAAGAATATGCCATTGTGGCACCAACTTTTTAGCCTTGTAATGCGACATGCTATAGGGTATAACATTAAAACGAATACACGCACACCTGAGTTTATATTTAAACTTATATTCTCAGAACCGCGTGTGTAGATTCTAAACATAAAACATGTTGAAGATTAAATTAAAGGAATGTGAATCTTAATTTAAGATTTCATATCGAATGTGCGGTAAGAAAAAAATTTTGTAAAATATTAAGACTAATCAGAAAAAATGGACAGTCCGGTTAGTTTTCTAATTCAAATACATCTATTCGATACCCTAGAGCTGGAATAAATTTGTTTCACCATTGGTGTGGAGTCAGATGAACAAATGGGGAACAAAAACTATTTATTTTTAATTAATAAAAAAAGCTTTGATGGTTCTTGTGGATTTTATTATTATTTGGTATTTTAGCCACACACAGTTTATTGTCATTTGAGCCCTTTTTATGGTACTTTCCATAAGTTTTTCCAAAACTTCCAGCGATAGATCCTCACATTCTTTATGGATATTGTCTTTAAGAGCTTACATAAACCCGGGACTTCAAAAAGCCCTGCAAAAAGAAGTCTGGAACGGTCAAATCAGGCGAAATGCGCGGGAAATGCTTCCTTCAGCATGTCGATTGTGGCACGTGTGTGTGTGTGCCTTGCACTGTCCTTTTGGAACCACATATTTCCAATCCCAACTCATCAAGTTGCGGCAACAAGAAGTCATTGATCATTGCTTTGTAGCGCTCACCATTCACAGTAACCGTTTGATCCGCGACATCTTCGAAGAAAAATGACTCCTCCAGCGAAAACACCACACCACATGCCCCAGAAGCATAAATTTTGATTATTTACGTACCCGCTAAGATGGAAATGGGCCTCATCACTCAAGATTATTTTTGATGAAAAATCATCTTCTTCTTGATGGTGATTAAGGATGGCCTTAGCTTTTGTTAGGCACGATTGGCGGTCAGCTGCTTACAGCTGGTGGACTTTATACGGAAACATCTTAAAATCTGATATGATACCCATTCGCGTGGCACGTCGTCTGGTAGATGTCGACGGCGCTTCCATGACATTACATTCGACTACAGCAGCAATATTCTCTGCAGAACAGCTACTCCGGGATCTGTCACGCCTGGCAGCATATTTTGTTGTGCAAGTCTCTTCTGGGTGAGCGGGTATACATCGCAGTATTCCACCAGTAGGCGTTGGAGACCTTTGGGCCGCGTTGTATAAACTTCTAGCCAACCGTAATGAATATTTTAAAATGCTACCAATGAAATGGCATTCTCATAAATTGAAAAATTATGACAACTGAGGAGTTTTAGCAGATTTTTTATTATATTCGAATGGATCCGAATGGCCTATCTCGAAATTGTTATGATGTACCACTCACCCATCTTCAAACTCGATCTAAGTTTGAGAGAAATATTACGATTTGCAAAAAAGGATACTGTCTTCTAGAGTTAGATAGACCGACATATTCCATAACATGTCTGGATCGACACAACTTGACTTGGAACGGGTTTTCTTAATTTTTGCTGTATGATCTCTCTAAAGTTTGAGGATGTTCGTAAGTTAGATATCATTTATATATAATGCTGACAAAACGTGCCTCTTGTTAGGCCAGGTGTGAAAATGGACTCCTTCAAGTACCTCCCCCACAAAGGAGTCCGATCGCATTCAAATTACGCATCATAATGTTTTTATTAAGCCTAGATCTGGTATGAAGATTGAATATTGTGCTCCACTCCTTCTGGTACCTCCGATTCAATTCAGACTTGGCATATCTTAATATTTCCATCAACGCTAGATCTGTTATAAAGATGGTAGATCACAATATTTGTAAGGAAACCATATCTTCTGACACCTTCCCCACATAAGGTTCAAGATTTTGAAAAGCAAAACGATCATAAAATCCGAAATAAGCATACGGTTCTCTTCATATTTCTCAAAACCCATTATTTCTACTAACACAACATCTGCTGTGAAGATAGGATATAATAGTCCACTCCTTCTGGTACCTCCACCACATGAAGCTGATAAAACTCGAAACTAAAATGCGACTATATTAAGACTTGGTACATCTCAATATTTCCATCAACACAAAATGGGATGGTTCAACCATTTACTTTGGTACTTCCCCCACATAGGGTTCAAAATTTTAAAGAACTAAATACTCAAAGAAACCGTAATAAGCATCCAACTCTCTTCACATTTCACACATACAAAAATTATTGCTAACACAAGATCTGTTGTGAAGATGAAAGATATCTGCCAACCCGTTCTGGAACATCAACCACAATGCGTCACAATTTCCAATACTTATATCTGTTATAGTTTGCTTTATATTAGGACTATACGAAGACTTGGACCTACATACAAAATTTATTGTCATAGGCTGTAGTACACATTAAGAACTTTAAATAGGAAATTTGATATTCAGTATTTTCATGATTTTAGCGACATTATTCACCGGAAATTGACTTTCATTATGAGTACTACAATCTATGACAGAAAATTGTCTATGCAGGTTCACGTGTTCGTATATCATACATATAAAGGTACATCCGTGTTTTTCGGTATATTGATGACATTTGCGACATTATTCACCGGAATTGCTTCAAATTACGTATTTAGAGTTCGGAACCGGTACAACAGGTTATGGCTGAAAATTACTTATTAAGGTCCACTACTTCCTATAGCTCCTATGCAACGGTTTCATCTAAGCGGTATTTTTTACCATTTTTTTCAAAAAATGTCTAGTTTCTTCCAAATGGTGGAGGATATTAAATGTTCGGCCCGGGCGAACTTAAGCTCTTTTTTACTTGTTCATTATCAATTCATCTTTTTCGCAATAGAAGAGTTGATTTTATTTTGTACACTTAACGATTTAAAGGAAATGTTATTAAAAATCAGAACATTCTAGGTACTACCTCTTTTTTTCCACAAAAATTAACCTCTGCACAAAAGCTAAATAATTTCCAAAAAAATGAATTTCCATTTGTGTGTACCCTTAAAAATCCGTTTTTTTTAAATAGTTCAAAGTTGCACCACAAATTATTGTTTTTAATTCCAAATCCGAGTCCAATCCGCTTAAACTTCTTCTGCAGGTATGTCTATCTGCATCAGGATGCATGGTGCCAGCATAAATATAACAAGTTTATAAATATTTGTGCATTTGTCTTTTCCTGTTAGGTTTATGTGTGACAGTAGCTGCATCTATCTATGATTGCTTATGTGTCACAGGCAAACACACACACACAAGCGCACCATGGATTTTCTAAGATAACAAAATGTATGATTGCGTGTGTACGGGTGTTTGTGTGCACAAGTTAAAGGAGGCATGTGGCCGTTGTTCTTGCGGAGCACCCACTGAGCGTGTGTTTGAGCAATTTGAATGTTATGATATCTAAAATGTCATTTATGTCACAATTTGCATTTTCCATTCACATGATTGACATTCTCATACAAATCGCTCAGATGTTTTACGATAGGTTTTTCGAATATCCATATGTATATGTATATGCAAGTATGTGTATATGCGGATAAATGTACATTACAATGCCAATGAAGTGTGTATATTTGTGTGTGTGTGTGTGTGTGTGTGTGTGTGTTATCCAGCTACGAACAACGAAAGCAACATGGACCCGAGAACATTCAAAGTGCAATGCAATGCTCCATTGTATACGAAATGCAATTGCACAAGCATTTCATCTTTCGATAAGGCATGAATTAAGTGTTGTCGGAAGAGGATGTGTATGTTGGATGAGGTGGAAGGGTTGCCTCTGAACATCACCTAGTCTCCTTTTCACCCATTCCCCATTTACTTTGGAATTTGGATTTGTGTCAGAATAAATCCTTTAGATTGTGTAAATTTCCCTGTATATGCGAGTATGTGCATTTATTTATATTTATATATTTTGTTTTGATTTGATTGTTTGTGTGTGTGTGTGTCTGTGCATATGCATTTTGTATTTATCTATTTATTTTGTTTATATATTTTTGTATTTATTTCGAATACTTAGCATAACTTGATGCATTTCCCTGTTCTGCTATTTTCTTTTGTTTTCTTTTCCCCCACCCATGTCCTCACCTCCGGAGGTAGTGATTTGATTGGAAAATCATTTTTCGTTTAGAGATGATTGCATTTTGTTTATAAATAAAGTTTTCAAATTGAATTCATATCAATTCGGAGACTTGTCTTAAAATTGTTTTTGTCTCTCTCCCTGTGCGATTGATTGCATTCTGAAAGCAAAACAGAGTACGGAAGCAGAAGCAAAACAAGAAGACATAAACTTTTGTGGTATTTATTTAATAGAGACACGAACATATATTTGCAAAAAAAAAATAAAATTAAAGGGGGAAAATCGAAAATGAAAACAGAATGTCATACAAAAATAATGTATGTCCCCCCAAAAACAGATATTTTTGCAAATATATCAATGAAATATATATGACTATGTGGGGGAATTTATGTCACTTAAAAGGATTTAAAGCGTTTTTAAAGTAATATTTTTAAGGACCAATAGAGCGATAAAAGTGGATTTTTAAAATAGTTTTTTCTTAGGACTTCAGCCATAAACGTGTTTTTTACCCTCAGCCATATGGCTACACAGGGTCGAAATAACGAATTTAGACCCTAGGTCTCATTGGACCAAATCCGTTTCAGATCATTTGGAGTCGATTTATTATGTTTTAATTATAAATCTTATAAAATGTGATGTAAAAATCCGATTGTCTTAAAATTTCACACATCCCAATCCTTCGGATACCTTCCCCACAAAAGGACAACATTTTGAATACCCATTAAGCTCATAAAACGCGAAATTAACATCCGATTCCATTTAGACTCGGCACATTTGAATATTTTTATCAACATAGGATCTGTTATAAAGATGGTAGAGATTGGACAATTTCTTCTGGTACCTACCCCACAAAGGGTCAACATTTTGAATATCCACGAAGGTCATTAATCGCGAAATAAGCATCAGGTTACTTTCATATTTCTCACAGCCCATTATTTCTACTGACACCAGATGTGTTGTGAATGTGGAATATATCGGTACACTCCTACTGGTACCTCTCCCACCAAATATAAAGATATCACACTATCACGTTTGAATTCCATCACGAATATCTTTTTTCCTGGAAAATATTCTCCAAAATGCTTTTGTACGCTTGCAAACAATATAATGAGCTGCCAGTGGAATAATTTTAACAGCTGTAGGACGAGTGGCTTAGAAGTGACAGCAGTCTGAAGTTGGTTGCAGTTTTTTCATCTCACCCTGTACATATATTTGAAAAAGTTCGATTCTCATTGGGAAACATCGAAAAAAATCCACTTTTCTAGATTTTATCATGAGAAAAATTCTTATGTAAAACTGCATACACATACAGAAAATAAAATAAAAAATCACCTATCATCATTACAGCCAGCGCCACAAAAGAAAACATGTAATGTTACAACAAAGTTTACATATTTCGTTTTGTTGTTGTTCGAAAAAAATCACAATAAATTGTGTTAGCAGGTCCCAGCCATAACACAAAATACTTAACTTAACAACTCCAATAAATCTCGTTCAATTTGTCTGAAAGCGAACGCACACTCGCACCCACAACTCCTTTGAATACAATTCGCACGTAGCAACAATAAAAAGAAATTCGAACGGAAAGGTATTGCATGAGTGGGGAAAAAGGAAAAAAACACTTACATACATGCAAACATGGTCTCCCTTTCACCACCTTCACCCTACTGAAAGACACTGGGCTACTCAGTACAGACCAAGAAAAGCAAGAAAATCAAGCCACGACTTCCATTAAAAGAAAATCCAAGACGAAGAAGCAGAACATTTTTCAACTCAAAAAGAAACCAACAATCAACCATCAAAGCCAAGCAAAGAAACCATTGAATGAGTTAAGACGCTTCGCATTCAAGTGCGTGAGAGTGCTTATGTGTGTGTGTGTGTGCAGGTCTCTTAATATTTATTCATATTTACCAGTCAAAGTTATATGTGTTTTCTTTTAGAGAGAGAAAAACGAAAATAATCCATTTTCTTGCATGTGAGTGCCCATGTGTGTGTGTGGATATGCTTATAAAATGTTTATACTTAGACGCACACACATGCGAATATTTATGATTCTTAACACTTTGTTTTGATGTATGTGAGATCCTTGCTTTTTTTCTTTTTGGAAACATATTAAAATGTTGAAATATTCAATATGTCGACCATAATATTGTCGGATCCTTTAAGAACAAATGAAAACAACACAAGTGTGTTTGTGAGTGTCAGTGTGTTGAGAAGATGTTGAAAGTGTAAATGCTTGTTCCAAATAAAAACACTCCATAAAATATTTCACAAATACATAAACGAATTTGTAACGTTAAAAATCGAAATTATTTCATGCATTTATAATTATCTACAAATATAGGAGAAGGAATAAATTTAAAAAATTCACGTTATTGGCTCTATAGGTTGGAAAAAATATTTAAAAAATCCACGTTTATGGCTCTATAGGTTGGAAAATATATTTAAAAATTCCCCGTATATGGCTTTATAGGTCCTTTGAAAAAAAATATTTAAAAAATCCACGTTTATGGCTCTATAGGTTGGAAAATATATTTAAAAATTCCCCGTATATGGCTTTATAGGTCCTTTGAAAAAAAATATTTAAAAAATCCACGTTTATGGTTGTAGAAGTCCTTGGAAACAATTATTTAAAAAATTCACGTTTTTGGTTGTTGAAGTCCTTGGAAAAGATTATTTAAAAAATCCTAGTTTATGGCTCTATAGGTCCTTGGAAAAAATATTTAAAAAATCCATGTTTATGGTTGTAGAAGGCCTTGGAAAAAATATTTAAAAAATCCATGTTTATGGTCGTAGAAGGCCTTGGAAAAAATTATGTAAAAAATCCACGTTTATGGTTGTAGAAGTCCTTGGAAAAAATTATTTAAAAAATCCACGTTTATGGTTGTAGAACTCCTTGGAAAAAATTATTTAAAAAATCCACGTTTATGGTTGTAGAAGTCCTTGAAAAAAATTATTTAAAAAATCCACGTTTATGGCTCTGTAGGCCCTTGAAAAAAATTATTTAAAAAATCCACTTTTATTTCTCGAGAGGTCCTTGAAAAAAACGTTTATGGCTCTGTAGGCCCCTGAAAAAAATTATTTAAAAAATCCACGTTTATGTCTCGAGAGGTCCTTGGAAAAAATTATTTAAAAAATCCACGTTTATGTCTCGAGAGGTCCTTGGAAAAAATTATTTAAAAAATCCACGTTTATGTCTCGAGAGGTCCTTGGAAAAAATTATTTAAAAAATCCACGTTTATGGTTGTAGAAGTCCTTGGAAAAAAATATTTAAAAAAACACGTTTATGGTTGTTATTTAAAAAATTCTTCAAATCCAAGCTTATGACGAAGTTCCCCTCCTTAGAAATTAAAAAAATGAAATGATAGTTTTAAGGTAACCAACACAGCGTGAGATGAAAAAAATGCAACCAACTTCAGACTGCTATCATTTCTAAGCCACTCATCCGACAGCTGGTAAAGTTATTCCAGTGACAGCTTATTGTATTGTTTACAAGTGTACAAAAGCAATTTGGAGAGAATTTTCCAGAAAAAAAGTTATCCGTGATGGAATTCAAGCGTGATAGTGTGATTTCTTATATTTGGCTGGGAAACCACTCCAGGATTAAAATGTGAATAAACCTTTTGTGTCTCGTACCATCACTCGTTACCGTGATACTGGTAGCGTAGCCCCACGTCAAGGAAGTGGACGGAAAAAACATCAACATCAGCAGGAATGGCTCCAAAAGTAAAGAAGCGACTTGATCGAAACCCGCGTCTCTGTGACCAAAAAATGGCTCCTAAGAAATTCCAAAAAGTGCAAGAACTTACACCACAACAGAAACAAAATAGACCTAAAAGAGTTGCTTCGCTTGGCCGAAAGTGATGAACACTGCCGAAGGTGGGTTTCTCCGATGAGAAAAAATTCGTTGTCCAGCAGTTTGTAAAGAAACAAAACGATCGTGTTTACTTGCCAAAGAGGTCAGCTGAAAATGTGCACCTTCGGTTGGCCACCAGAACTCATGCGCCGGCCATGGTGACGGTGTGGGCTGCCATAAGAACCGATGGTCGCTCTCCGCTCGTATTAATCGACCATCAGAATAAATGTCGAATATTATCGCGAAAATATTCTGGAGGGTGTATTAAAGTCTTGGGCTCGCAAAAGCACTATCGCACTCAGCACGCGCCACCCAAGAATGGTTACAAAATGAGGTTCCTCGCTTCATTTTCAGCGCACAGTAGCCACCAAAATCTCCGGATACAAAACCGTTGGACTATTGTGTCTGGAGTATTTTGGAAAACAAGAATGGCACTAAAAAATACCAAAGTGTTGATCACCTCAAGCAAGCACTTCGCCGGAAATGGACCAAAATACCGCAGAGCAACATTCGGGCAGAGTGTGACGTTTTATTGATCGTTTGAATGCCATAATTCGTGCCAAAGGTGACCAATTCTAAAATTTGATACTATTTCCGACATTTTTTGCTTTCATTCAATAAAATTTAAAAAAATAAATATAAAAATTATAGCTTTTGACTTTGTTGAAGTTTTTTTATCTCATCCTGTATTGTACGTTTTTTCATTCAGTTTCTATATTCAGTGACTACTTACGTAGCTTTTTTGAAAGAATATTTTTCTTGTGACTGCTTTGACGATTAACGCAGATTTCAAAGGACTTTTTTTCAGGGACAATTAGCGGGGATGTTGAATAACATTTATTGAATGACTCCTTTGACTAGCACCATAAATTTTTGAGGACATTGTATTAAGGACGCTTTCTATAACTTCTGTTGGCTTTTCCCCAAAATTTTACAAGATTTCTTAGAGCTATCAACGTGGATTTTTTTTTTAAGAAATGCATTGACTATCAACATGGATATTTATAAAAAAAATTTTCAAGGACACATACAAGTCCAAGCCTAGATTTTTTTTTTAAATTTTTTCTAGGTAACCTATGTATAACACCGTGGATTTTTTTAATATTTCAAAGATTCAGGCCAACAATAGTGTATTTTTATGAATATTTTTCAAGGACTTCGGTGATTATTAAGGTTGTTTGTTCAAGATTGATAAAGTAACCTGCATTTTTTATACCCTCAGCCATATGGCTACAGAGGGTATATATCATTTGATACGGCCAAAACGTGCCTGGTCGAAATAACGGTTTTAGACCCTAGGTCTCTTTGGACCAAATCCGTTTCAGAACATTTGAAGTCGATCTAGCGATGTCCGTCCGTCCGTCCGTCCGTCTGTCTGTCTGTCTGTCTGTCTGTCTGGCTGGCTGGCTGGTGCGCACGATAACTCTCGAAGGGATTATCCGATTTGGTCCAAATTGGCTACATCGTAATATTTTTGTCAAACTTAGATCGAGTTCGGAGATGGGCAATATCGGTCCACTCCTTCTGGTACCTCCCCCACAAAAGGTCGAAATTTTCAAACAATATATTTTTTGCACAGAAAGAGAAAGGATAATCCGAATTAGCTCCAACTTTGCAAATCCCAATATTTGCGTCAGTGCTAGGTCAGGTGTGAAAATGGACAATATCGGTCCACTCTATCAAGTACCTCCCCCACAAATCGTCAAAATTTTGAAAAATTACAACTCTCATAAAATGTGATGTAAGAGTCCGATTGTCTTCAAATTTCACACATCCTAATATTTATATTAACCCAAGGTCTGGTGTTAAGATGAACAATATCGGTCCACTCCTTCTGGTACCTCCCCCACAAAAGGTCGAAATGTTCAAAAAATATATTTTTTGCACAGAAAGAGAAAGGATAATTCGATTCTGCTCCAACTTTGCATATCCTAAAATTTGCGTCAGTACTAGATCAGGTGTGGAAATGGACAATATCGGTCCACTCCATCAAGTACCTCCCCCACAAATGGTCAAAATTTTGAATAATTACAATCTCATTAAATGTGATGTAAAAGGCCGATTGTATTCAAATTTCACACATCCTAATATTTGTATTAACCCATGGTCTGGTGTGAAGGGGGAATACATCGGTCCACTCCTTTTGGTACCTCCCCCATAAAATATTGAAATGTTGAGTACCCACGAAGCTCATAAAACGCCAAAGTAACATCCGATTCCATTTAGACTTGGCACATCTGTCGAAATATTTATATCATATTTTGGGTCCGATAGGAAATGGGCAATATTGGCCCATTCCTTCGGGATCTGCTCCATAGAGGGTCAAACGTTTGAGTAATCTTAACACTAGTCAAAATATATTTAGATAATCGAACAAGGCTGAGGGTATATATCTGGCGGCAATACCGACCGATACTTTTTAACTTGTTGGAATATTTTTCAGCAAATTCTACAGCTATAAACTAATTTTAAGAATAATTTTTCGTGAGCAGCCTATTATTATAAATTTATATTTTTTTAAAATATTTTGTTATGACTCCCACGGCTATTTTTTACTCAAATATTGTGTTAATAATCTTCAACATTGAAATTAATAATTATTTTTCAGGCTCATCAACATGGACTTTTAACAACATTTTCCTATGACTCCTTTGATAAAAAAAGCAAAAGAACATTTTTCAAGGTCTTATTCGCCTACTAACAATCAGAAATATTCTTCATTAATTTCTATAAATAACAAATTATATTTTAGAATATTTTTACGAGAACCACAATAATTCCAAACTTTAATGAAGATTTTAAGAATACTTTGTACTATTTCAAAGTATTTTTTAGAATATTTTTTCGACTCCTTCGACTGTCAACAGGATATTTTTAGATATTTCCCAGAATTCCTACAGGTAGCACCTTGGATATATTGACAACATTTAATGAACATTATAAGAGGTATCAAAATGGAATTATGAACAAAATCGTTTTTAGGACTGCATAGATATAACCACGAATTTTCTAATTTGTTTTTTTTTTTTTTTTTTTTTTTGAAAAATGTTCAAATGTATTTTTATCCCCCACCCAAGTTGTTCCTTTTTTTTAGAAAGTAGATCTGCTTCATGCCTTCCAGCCAATGTGTATTTAAGTTCCTTAAAGCAACTCCATCTGTATTCTCCTCAAACATATTTCCATAAAAAAACCCACACTTAGCCGCAGGCAATTAATTGAAAGTTATTTATTCACAGAAAAAATAGCAATCCTTTACTTTAATACCCCGCACATTTATTATTATATAATCTTGTTTTCGGGCTAATTGCCAACATTCATTGTGGCCACTTTTAATGAGCCGCAGGCTGGCGGCATCACTTCTTGTTCAGCCTTTTTAAAATCCAGCAAACGCAATTGAATTTATTATTTCAAGCGGAATTTTTTTTCTGCGCCATTCATTATACGGTCTCCAATGGATTGAGGAACCAGAGATACACGTAATACCCATAAAAAGCAGAGAGACTTTTGTTACAAAAAGCCGAAACCAAACCAAAGCGAAAATCACAAAAATAAAAATCATTATTAACTTCTCAAATAAACGAATAAACTTTTTTTTTTGTTCAGTAAAAACAGAAATACAACAACGAAATGCACTCCGGTATTTGCGCTGCTCTCGGTTCGAACCAATTTTAATGCGTCGTTCTGTTTTGTTTTATGGCAATGCAGTTAAACTGAGATTGCCTTTCTCTCAAACGGAAATAAGCTGTGAACGACGGACGGACGGATGGGACGACACGCACCGGACAGGTCAAAATATAAGTGTGATGTTTGTTTGGATTTTTGGTTTGGCGTTTATTTTATGGCGCTATTCTGGTTGTTATGGGTGATAAAAAGGAGGAAAATATATGTCTTTGTTTCACTTGACACAATTTTATTTCCACGGTATTTGGGGTAGTGCGTTCAATTTGTTAGCTATGGGATGTATATATTATTTGATTTTAATTTGTAATTGTCACTTGTGAGGTAAAGTAGAAGAAGGGTTGGCGTGTCGAAAATGGTCCATTTTAACGACAGGTATAACTTTGACTAGTGTAAGCTTGCCAGGGTCTAGGAATTCGTAGCAAAAATTTATTTCGTTGAGAGAAGGGCAAATATTTTTTAAACTATTTTGGAGATTTTTATTGATTTTCAAACAATAATTCATTTAATTCAATCTTTGCAATGCTCTGACTAACTCTATCAGTATTCTGTCCTCAAGGTGATGCGTAACTCCGAAGTGTGTAGGATTTTTCCGATTCGAGACCCAGAAAAGTACTCGTTTAAGGAAAATATAAGGTTCGAGCTGGAAAACCCGAGACCTGGGTCTGGGTATTATAGAAGGAGATGGAGGAGCACTTCTCTGGACAATCATGGAGACCTGTATAGATACTTGAACAAGGATCTAACAGGATATGCGAGGATACTACGCCAAAAGGCCTTAGTTAGGAGGGATTTTTTTAGATTGTTTTGAAGAACTTCTGTGACTTTTAAAGTGGATTTTTACAATACTTTCGAGGAATATCTTTTATGGACTCCAGGACTACTAATATAGAAAAAAATGCAACCAACTTCAGACTGCTGTCATTTCTAAGCGATTCGACCGACAGCTGTTAAAATTATTCCAGTGACAGCTCATTATATTGTTTACAAGCGTACAAAAGCATTTTGGTGGGAATTTTCCAGAAAAAAAGTTATTCGTGATGGAATTCAAGCGTGATAGTGTGATTTCTTTATATTTAGCTGGAAAACCAAACCTGGCTATCGTTAGAGCACTCCAGCATTTAAATGTGAATAAATCTTTTGTGCCTCATACCATTGCCCGTTACCGTGATGCTGGCAGCGTACCCGACGTCAAGGAAATGGACGGAAGAAAACAGCAACATCAACTGAAATGGTTCGAAAAGTAAAGAAGCAATTTCATCGAAACTCGCGTCGCAGTAGCCGAAAAATGGCTCGTGAGCAATATTCCATTCGGCAAATGGCAAATATTGAAAAATGAGGTCGGGGTAAGGTCATTGAAATTCCAAAAAGTGCAAGAACTTACACCGCAACGGAAAGAAAATAGACTCTAAAGAGCTAAAGAGAATTTGGTTTTCTCCGATGAGAAAACATTCGTTGTTAAGCAGTTTGTAAACAAATAAAATGATCGTTTTTACTTGCCAAAGAGGTCAGCTAAAAATGTGCACCTTCGGTTGGCCACCAGAACTCAAGCGTCGGCCATGGTGATAGTGTGGGCCGCCATAACAGCCGATGATAGCTCTCCACTCAAATTAATCGACCGTGGCATTTAAATAAATGCCGAATATTATCGCGAAAATATTCTGGAAGGTGTATTAAAGCCTTGGCCACGCAAACATTTTGGCCGCAGACCTTGGACATTCCAACAGGACTCAGCTCCATCGCACTCAGCACGCACCACCCAAGAATAGCTACAAAATGAGGTTCCTCGCTTCATTTCCAGCGTACAATGGCCACCAAAATCTCCGGATACTAATCCTTTGTACTACTGTGTCTGGAGTATTTTGGAATGCAAGGTTGGCACTAAATAATGCCAAATCGTTGATCACCTCAAGCAAGCACTTTGCCGGGAATGGTCGCAGAGCAACATTCGGGGCAGCGTGTGACGATTTCATTGGCGGTTTGAAGACCATAATTCGTGCCAAAGGTGACCAATTCAACAAATCTAAACTTATTCTAAAATTTCATGCTATTTCCGACATTTTTTGCTTTCGTTCAACAAAATTAAAATTTATGGGGTTTGACTTTGTTGTAGTTTTTTTATCTCACCCTATATGTTGTACCTATTTTGCTATATATCCGATTAGTTGGCTATCAGCTTAACTTTAATGGTCAGAAGACACCTTTTAAAGTATTTATGATTTGGCTGGGATTAAAAATATTCGCGTTTTAGTGAAAATTTTCGTATTTTCGTACATAAAAGTTATAGTTTATTTTACACGCTAAATATTGTCTTAGTCCTAAACTCTAACTCCGTGTAAATTTCCGCGTCGTTTAGTTCATATTTGTGGCCTATAGAGCAACTGCAAAATCAGGAAAATTTTCTGTTTTTGGTACATTTTAACCCTGACCCCACTTCCATTTTCAATTTTGTGATCATTGGGCCATAATTGCGACCTGTAGGTTGATTACAAATTAGCATTGACAGACGGACGGACATAGATACATCGACTCAGCTCGGCGAGATGGTAAGATCCATATTAGGTTTCTTATGTGGGGGAACAATATTTCGGGGTGTTACATACTAATTTTTGGCACAATCAAACGTATAAAAACCCTAACGCATAGTGTTGTAGGGTATAACTATTTGAAGAATCCCATTAAGATAAAACACAAAAACACCCTGTTATTATTTCAAATTCTTGAAACAAAAAACGCAAAACTTGGGTAACAAAACATTCCCCCTTAAATATTGAGCGGTATTTTAAATAAAAAAGTTCAATGTCCCTTCTTCTCTGGCGTTATGGTCATTCTCAAAAGCTGCATATCGCCAACAATAGTTTTTTTAGTGTGTTTAATAAATTTCAAATATTTTCTCAAATTGTTTGTGCTTCTTCTTCTTCTTCCAGTTCTTTTGTCTTCTCAATTTGTAGCAAAGTAATTTACATTTGAATATGCTAACCAAAAAGCCAGACCAAGTCAATTGCTGGTGTTCCTGCTGCTGCTGGTCTTTATCCTGAATTGATGAAGAAAAACGAAAAAAGCAGCACATTTAATTTGTTTACTTGCGCGGTGAATTTTTCCGCTACATTTTCCTCTACCACTCATTTAACATGGAATTGCTTCGATGGAATAAATAAATAACAGCAGCAGCAGCAGCAAATAATTCCAAATAGTACGAGAAGAACAAAAATAAAAAAAAAAACGATGCTTGAAAATGCAAAACTCATCTAACACCAAACAAATTGATATTTTTCCCCATTCCTTCAATATCCTCCCACCCCACACTTCATTTGATTTCATTTTTCTTCATCTGGAAGAAAAAAAAAACAATTTTTATTTAGAGTTAAAAACGCTATACTAAATATTTTTCTCTTCTATTTTTTCTTACAGCGTATCGAACCAACCAAGCAACTTCACAACATCATTCATGTCTGTCCATTCGCCACTTACTACTACACACCACCGCCACCATCCTACAATGTCGTATCTTTTCGAAATTGAGTATTCGACGAAACGGAGTCAGTTTGCGAGCAATTGATCCTTAGCGTAAATAAATTACATTGCATTCTAAGAAACAAATACAACAACAAAAATAACAAGAACGTACGAATGAAGTAGGGAAGGAATATTTGCGGAATCATTGGCGAGACTCGAAAATGTTTTCGAAATATATATTTACTGTGGATGTTGTTCGATGGTAAGTTCAAAAAAACTTATTGAAAAAATTAATCAATAATTACACAAGCAGGCCTGCGGAGCCGGCATTAAGTTAGTAATATCGATGAATTCCACCTTTTACATTTAATAACAGAGTATGGTCCTATTGAGAGACCTGTAACATTTTTATGCATTAGAAAAAGATGACAGGAGACGGCATTTATAGAGAACGTTTGTAGAGTTTCCGTCAAAATGTTGTCATAGTTAGTAAAAGTTTTAAAGTCATAGGAAGGAATATATTCATTCATTCTTCTCCCCACTAGATCCCAACAGAAATTTGGAAGCAAAGTATATTGAATAACCCCCTTTAAATAAAATAAAATTAATTAATTATTTCTAAAAAAAAATAAAAAACAAAAGAAGTTATTTTCCCCATTGTGAGCAACTACAGAACCTACTATTGTTAGTTCGAGAATTGACGTTAGAAAACGAAGATTTTACCAAACTTTATATACCCCAACATTTCTTCCAAAGCCCAATGTAGTGTTATAATGGCATATATAGCTTAACTTCTAGTATTTGGAAATATATTATTTTACTTAAACGGCCATTTAAAACGAAGGAAATACTTGGAATAACGTAATAAAGTTTTTTTTTTTTTTTTTTTTAATTTTGGTCAAGTTTTTTGAAAATCTACCTAATCTACTACTATTTACACAAAAGGATCACGTTTTGAAAAATACTTGAATCTTGAAAAAAATCTTATAGAATTTCTGAAAAAAATGTTTTTTCTTAAAAATGCTATGAAGAAAAAGTTGAGAATTTTGCCCAAAAAAACGTTGAGAGGCTTCCTGGTAAAGTCCTGGAGAAATAGTAGCACTTTTTAAGGACTTCATACCCAGCAATAAAACCATTACTATACTGGGTTTATTTAATGCAACAGTAACTACTTGCAAGCCTCTTATTTTAACATTTCAATGTACTTAAATTTATGCTTTAGATGGTCCTGGAAAAAGTCACTTTAATAATCCTCGCCTGTGGTTTCGGTGGTCATTGAAAAAAATCTTTTTAAAAATCCCAGTTTTTTTGGCTCTGTTTGTCCTTGAAAAAATCACGTAAAATTAATGTTGATCGGTCAATAAAAAAAATTTCAACGTACTTAAATTTAAGGTTTTAGTGGTCCTGGAAAAATCAGTTTAAATGATCCTCGTCCGTTGTTTTGATGGTCCTTGAAAAAATCTATTTAAAAATCCTAGTTTTTGGCTCTGTGGGTCCTTCAAAAATTACTTCAAATTAATGCTGATCGGTCAATAAAAAAATATCTTGAAAGAAAAATGCTTATCTGCCTTTTGGTCCTTGAAAAGCAATTCACAAAGAAAATTTATTTACTTGTTGGTCCTTGAAGAAGATATTCAAAAATGTCATGCTTCTCGGTTTGTTCTTAAATTTCCTTCTTAATGCACTTTTATTGGACCGAAGAAATGGTATTTAAAAATACTCATTAAATTAAACGCTTATCGACTTGTTGGTCCTTGAAAAAACTTTTAAAAATCACAGATTTATTGGCCAGTGGGTCCTTTAAAATCCACGCTACATCACCTTGGTCCTTCAGAATCTTTTTTATTTATTTATTTTTTTAAATCCATGATTATTGACTTGTTGGTCCATGGAAAAAGTCCCAATCCTCCTCAAATCTATTTTTATTGGCTTGTTGGTCCTTGAAAATTCTTAAAATCAATTTTAATTGGACTGTCCATCCACCCAGGCTATAGACCTTTTGGTCCTTGAAAAAATCCCCATAACAATTCTGGTTCATGCACATGTTAGTCCATGAAGAAAATGTACTCAACAATAAACGGTTCTAGGCGCGCTGGTCCTTGAAAAATTCTTTTTAAAAATCATGTCACTTATGAACCTGCGTGTGTGTGTGTGTTTATTGGCCTGTAGGTTCTTGAAAAAATATTTTGAAACCCCACATTTATTGACCTGTGGGTCCTTGAAAAAAATATTCGCAAAAACCTAAACATATCAGCCCTTTGGTCCTTGAAAAAAATCCTGCAAGCTTTATAGGCCCGTTGATCGATCCTTGAAAAAACTTTTTAAAAATCCAAGTAATTCGGCGTTTTGATTAAAAAAAATGAACTCGCCTACCGACCTGTTGTTTCTTGAAAAAAATCTTAAGTTTTTGGAATTTCATCCTTAAAATTCTTCATAAAAAATTTTTTATATATTGAGCTGTTGGTCCTTGAACATATATTTTTAAAAACCCGACCTCTGGGTTCTTGACAAAAATCTTCATAAAACTTCACAGTTATCAGCCTTTTAGAACCTGAAATTAAATCCTCGTCAAAATCCAAGTTTATTGGCCGGTTGGTCCTTGAAAAATCCTCCAAGATCTTTGAAGAAATTTTAAAAAATCCATGTTTATCGGTGTTCTGATTTTTGAAAAAAAAAAAAGAAATTATATTTATTGGCTTGTTGGTTCTTGAAAAAGTCCTATTTTTTGGCATTTTGGTCCTTGAAAAATTCTCATAAAAATCTATATATAATGGACTGTTGGTGCTTGAAAATTGAAAAGTGGGTGAACGAAATCTTCATAAAAAACCAAATTTATCATTTGGTCCCTCAAAAAAACCTTTTTAAAATCCAAGTTTTTTGGCCAGTTAGTCCTTGAAAAAATGCTCCAAGTTTAGCAACATGTTGGTCTTTGAAAAACTTTTAAAAAATCCATGTTTTTGGTGTTTTGATCGTTGAAAAAATCTTTGTAGAAATTAAGGTTTATTGCACTGTTGGTCCTTACACAGTCCTCATAAAAAAAATCAATTTTGTTGGATCGTTTGTCTTGCCATTCTGTTTTAAAATTTCACGGTTGTAGACCCGTTGGTCTTGAAAAAAAAAAAACTTTAAATCAATAAGCAAATCGGCCTATTACCCCATAAAAAATATCATTAGTTTATTGCAATTTTGGTCGTTGAAACAATCCTCATAAAAACCATGGCTGTTGGTCTTTGAAAAAAAAAAAAAATAAAAAACCCAACATTTATTGACATGTGGGCTCTTGAACAAAATCTTCTTAAATATCCGCAGTTGGACCCTGTTGGTCCCTGAAAAAATCGTCATTAAAATCTAAGTTTATTGGCTGGCTAGTCCTTCGAAAAAAACCTGCAGGTTATTCGCCCCTTTGGTCCTTGAAAAATAAGCGTATCAGTGTGGAAATTAAATATATCGGTCCACTCATTTTGATTCCTCCCCCACTAAAGTTAAAAATTCTTCAAAAAAAAAGTTCATTTGTCTCAAATAAGGTAAAGGGAGTAGTCGATATAGTCCAAACCTGGTTCATCGTAATAGATCATTTTCAAAATGGGATATATTGGACCACTCCTTCGGTACATCACGCATAAAGGGATCTACATTTTGAATCATTATAACACAATTTAAAGCCTATTTAAATAAACGGACATGTGTTAGGGTATACATCTGTTGACAACCGAAACGAATTATACTTTTAACTTCTTTTATAATTTACTCTTACGAAGATTCGAACCAGCGACCTTAGGGTTTGTTGTCAGACGTGTACGCCCTGTTCTGCCATTACTCATTTCTTGGTAAGATAAAATGCTATTTTTGCCTTGAAAAATTTATAGAAATAACACTTAATGTAGAGGGTATACAATAGTTATTACTAAGCTGCTTAAAGTGGCACTCCCCATTAAAGTCGCCAGTCCAATGTTTTAAAGACGTTTTTTACCAAACAGTTGTGAATTTTCTATTCAAATTTATTTCAAAGGTCATAGGCTGAGAGTATATATCCGTCAGCAAACCGACTGATCCTTTTTAGCTTGTTCCAGAAGAAATAGGACGACATGGTGCAAATTCAAACGCAATCAATATTTGATAGTAAAATTATAATGCAACAAGTTTGGACCAAATCGGACATACCCTTAGAGAGTCATGCTTTGTACCAGTCCGATCAATAGACGGACGTACATCGTTGAATCAAATGAAACGCATTTCGTAAAATAATATAAAGTCCTTTACCACCTCTTTCACTAAGAATGATATACCCTGCTCCAATATGTTAGTCGTTCGATTTGGTGTCGAAGAAAATGATTTTCGAATTTCTGTGGAAATTCTTGGAATGTTGATTTACATTCCAATAACTGCCGTTCTCTCTTCGTTATCGTTTTTTCTTCACGTTTCCTTCTGTATCCCGAGATTTCTTTGGCATGCTTGCGAAATGTAAATCCATATAAATGGCATGAATGTACGTTCTCGAAGTGCTTCTTTCACTTTCTTGTGTTTTCTTTTCTCATTGATTTAACGGCAGAGCCATATATCCACAGCAGATTCAAGCCAGAAAGGCAATTGAAACATCTTTTCCAACAAAAAAAAGGATAGATGATTTGCTGTTCAAACCGACATTGACTAAACATCTTAAACTCAGGTTGGTCACAAAAGAAAAACAGCAACAAAAAAAATGGAATAAATTTCTCATTGGATACGGTTTAAGGTGATGGTCACGGTGGCTAGAGATTTCCAAGCAAAGTTAAGTTTTTCTTGGCAAAAGAAGAAAAAAAAATAAACTGTTTGAGCAAAACAAATGCTGATAGGGTAAGTGTACCAGTAGTCGGCACTTTTAGGATTTTCGCGTTTTTAATCGCTCACCATTCTGAGTGGAACTTTTCAATTATTACAAAGTTAATTTATTCAGATTCGAAATTTTGTATAGTTTTTGCAATAACAAATAAAGTTTTAATAACTTTTTATTAAATTTCATAAATTTGTAGTTTTATTAAAGCAATGCTTTTTTGCCAGTAGTCGGCACCACTTGCCAATTGTCGGTATGGCATGTTCCAACAGTCGGCATACCAATTTTTTTGTAAGAATAATTAATAATAATAATAAATTAATTCATTAAAATATAATATTTTTGTTTAGTTAAACTGATTCGACGTCTTTATTGTACTTTTCTTAAGAATATGGATTGTTTAGGACCTTCACAGACAAAAATTTAATTTTTATTAGAATAAATCATCTTTTCTTAGCGAAATTGTACACAAAAATAGCTGACAATATATTTGAAGTAAACAAAATACATTTAGTTATAAAAGTTTCATTTATTTGGACTTAAAAATAAAAAGTGCCGACTACTGGGACATGCCGAACTTAGGCACACTTACCCTACTGTGATTTGTTGTTTATTATTTTGACAATTTCAATGCAAATGCTTTGACGTTATTCCATTGCCATTGTCATCGATGATAGAAGTAAACAGAAATACCAATTTCCCATGAATGCGAATCCCCACGTTCGGTTGTGTATCATTAACAGCTTAAAAAATACAAATGAAATGATTAAAATGATAGAGAAACAAATTTCGTTGTCAAAAGGGAGAGAAGGGGAGAAAATTCTTTGGTCTACAGATGTCGGGGTATCAATTGCGTGCCGTGTGGCATGTCACGAGGTGACATTAAACTGTTGTATTCCGTCACATTTAATTTACTTTTAAATGTCAATTTGTACAAATATTTATTTAGCTCTCTTGTGTCGCACTTAAAAATGAAAATGAGACGTGGGGAGAATTGTAAGTTTTCGTGTCAGGGAGGTGGAGTACTTATCAAAAATTTCAAACCTACAAAAATAAACATCCTTTGAAAGAATCTTGAAAGTAATAGAATTTTGGACTTTGTGTGATACCATCGAGGTAACAATCATCGGCAGTTATGCCGAAAATAACATATTTTATTGGAGGTACAAAAGGAATTAATTCAATACGCTCTTTTATAGTTCAAGACATTCCACTAGTTGGTTCTGCATCTATCGAATCTAATGGTAAAAGCTACAGGCAATTTTTGAGCTTTCAGGCGGTGGTGAAGGCGGAACGAACGGTGGTAAAGGCGGAACGAAAAGCTATCGTCGCCGTTCGTATCAAGTATATCCGGTACAAGTCCTCTGTGATCATCATCGCCTTGCCGGTCGGTAGTTTCAATCCTTAAATGCATATATTTTTAAGGATAATAGTTCACAAATCTGGCTCACATTAGAAGACCTGGGAGTTACCATTTTATGATGACTATACCAAAAAATAGGGTTGAGATGAAAAAACTGCAACCAACCTCAGACTGCTGTCATTTCTAAGCCAGTCGGATAACAGCTCATTATATTTTTTACAAGCGTACAAAAGCATTTTGTTGAGAATTTTCCAGAAAAAAAAAAGTTATTCGTGATGGAATTCAAGCGTGATAGCGTGATTTCTTTATTTCCAGCCAATTGGCTGGAAACCACAAGAGGTTATCGTTAGAGCACTACAGCATTTAAATGTGAATAAATCTTTTGTGTCTCGTACCATCGCTCGTTACCGTGATACTGGTAGTACCCTGACGTCAAGGAAGTGGACGGAAGAAAACAGCAACATCAGAAGAAATGGGTCGAAAAGTAAAGAAGCGATTTGATCGCGACGCAGTGGCCGAAAAATGGCTCGTGAGCTGAACATATCGCAATATTCCATTCGGCAAATATTGAAAAATGAGCTCTGGGTAAAGTCATTGAAATTCCAAAAAGTGCAAGAACTTACACCGCAACAGAAAGAAATATATTCAAAAGAGCTGTAGAGTTGCTTAGCTTGGCCGATGGTGGTGAACTGCCGAATGTAAACAAACAAAATGATCGTGTTTAGATGCCAAAGAGGTCAGCTGAAAATGTGCACCTTCGGTTGGCCACCAGAACCCAAGCTCCGGAAATGGCGATGGTGTGTGCCGCCATAACAGCCGATTGTCACTCTTCGCTCATATTAATCGACCGTGGCATCAGAATAAATCCCGAATAGTATGGCGAAAATATTCTGGAGGGTGTATTAAAGCCTTGGCAGACATTTTGGCCGCAGACCTTGGACATTCCAACAGGATTCAGCACCATCATACTCAGCACGTGCCACCCGGCTCATTCCCGGTCGTGTTTAGATGCCAAAGAGGTCAGCTGAAAATGTGCACCTTCGGTTGGCCACCAGAACCCAAGCTACGGAAATGGCGATGGTGTGTGCCGCCATAACAGCCGATTGTCACTCTTCGCTCATATTAATCGACCGTGGCATCAGAATAAATCCCGAATAGTATGGCGAAAATATTCTGGAGGGTGTATTAAAGCCTTGGCAGACATTTTGGCCGCAGACCTTGGACATTCCAACAGGATTCAGCACCATCATACTCAGCACGTGCCAACCGGCTCATTCCCGGCGAAGCACTTGCTTGAGGTGATCGACACTTTGGTATTTTTTAGTGCCAACCTTGCTTTCCAAAATACTCCAGACACAATAGTCCAACGGATTGGTATCCGGAGATTTTGGTAACCATTGTGCGCTGGAAATAAAGAGAAAATCCTCACTTTTTTAATCATTCTTGGATGGCGCGTGCTGAGTCCTGTTGGAATATCCAAGGTCTGGAGACAAAATGTTTGGGTGCCTATGGCTTTAATACACCCTCCAGAACACCCTTCGCGATAATAGTCGGCATCAGAATATGCCACGATCGATTAATACGAGCGGAGAGACACCATTGACTGTTATGGCGGCCCACACCATCATCATGGCCGCCGCTTGAGTTCTGTTGGCCAACCGAAGGTGCACAATTTCAGCTGACCTCTAGCAAGTAAACACGATCATTTTGTTTGTTTACAAACTGCTGGACAACGAATGTTTTCTCATCGGATAAAACCAAATTTGGCAGTTTACCACTTTCGGCCAAGAAATCACACTATCACGCTTGAATTCCATCACGAATAACTTTTTTCTGGAAAATTCTCACCAAAATGCTTTTGTACGCTTGTAAACAATATAATGTGCTGTCACTGAAATAATTTTAACAGCTTTCGGACGAGTGGCTTAGAAATGGCAGCAGTCTGAAGTTGGTTGCAGTTTTTTTCTTCTATCTCATGTACGAAAAAAAAATGTTTGAATGCGAAATTTCTGTTCTGCCCAAAAGAGCGTGTTAGATATTTGATGTATTGGAACATCTGCTTCGTCAAATATCGTTTTTTAGAGATCGTATGTTATTATTTTTATATTGGTCGAATGGAGGTTAGGCTCAACCTTTGCTTTTGTTATGTAGTGGATATTGAGATGTTTCATTGAGGAATCTTCATTCTAGCCAAACGGGTGTCAAATCTGTAGAAACTTTGATTAAAATTGTAATATTGAAGGATATCAAATGGTGGGCCCCGCCGGGCTTTAATTTTTTGAAAATTATAAATTATAATATTTTTTTGTCAGCTGCTATTTTCCATCTACTATTCTTTTCAAGTCTCCATAAATTCATTTCATCACCTTATTTTCCCCTGGTTGAAGCCCCTTGTTATACCTATAATTTCCGTTATTCATTTTCATAATTTTTTTTTTAAGAACAGCCCTTCATTTGTGGACATTCCTTCCCGGAATTTTCATATAAAAATGTATGTCAGAAACAATTTAATATAATTCATTTTCAATTGAAATGATAGCTTCAATCGCTTTGAAGGGATTATTAACAATTAAATAAATGAAAATATTTTTATTATTTATTAACTCCCGTTTCGTCGATATGGTTCAATTGGCCTGCTGACTGGCTGGCTGGTTGACTGGCATCAACGATTGATAGTTTGTAACGAAGCGTTTGTATCTGATTTGGTGCTTTCATTACTGCTGTCACTTTGATGGCTGTTTATAAATTAAAATGTCAAAAATATATTAAAACACACACACACTCACACAGAGAGAATGCACTTACACACAGAAACACACACGCACACACAGAAGTAATTAAATGTTAATGAATATTCATTTAAATGTTAACGAATGTTAAATGATCTGATTGTGTAAGTCAGCCGTGCACTTTGTCAGTCAGTCAGTGGGTCATTCATTGCAGTTACAACGTTCGCCAGTAAATTGGCAATGATTGCATTAAAAATAATGAAGCACACCATCTAGGTGAAGGATAAAGTCTGACCATGTCCAAACAGAGCTTCGGATGAAACATATCCATATTCATCATGATATTTTATTAAAATATATGGGAGAAAGTTTTGAGAGGTAAGGTCGTTCAAGGTGTGCTCTATATAGCGTGAGAGAAAAAAACTGCAACAAAGTCAAACGCCATAATTTTTACATTTTTTTTTCAATTTTATTGAATTAAAGCAAAAAATTTCGGAAATAGCATAAAATTTTAGAATAAATTTAGATTTGTTCGAATTGGTCACCTTTGGCTTGAATTATGGCCTTTAAATGGCCAATGAAACCGTCACACGCTGCCCGAATGTTGCTCTGCGGTATTTTGGCCCACTCCCGGCGAAGCGCTTGGTTGAGATGCTCAACACTTTGATATTTTTTAGTGCCAACCTTGCTTCCAAAATACTCCAGACACAATAGTCCAACGGATTGGTATCCGGAGGTTTTGGTGGCAATTTTGCGCTGGAAATGAAGCGAGGAACCTCATTTTGTAATCATTCTTGGGTGGCGCGTTCTGAGTGCGATGGTGTTGAGTCCTGTTGGAATGTCCAAGGTCTGCGGGCAAAATGTTTGCGTGCCCAAGGCTTTAATACACCCTCCAGAATATTTCCGCGATAGTGTTTGGCATTTATTCTGATGCCACGGTCGAATTATACGAGCGGAGAGCGACCATCGGCTATTATGGCGGCCCATACCATCACCATGGCCGGCGCTTGAATTCTGGTGGCCAACCGAAGGTGTACATTTTCAGCTATTTTCTTTCTGCAGCGGTGTAAGTTCTTGCACTTTTTGGAATTTCAATGGCTTTACCCCGAGCTCATTTTTCAATATTTGCCGATTGAAATATTGCGATGTTCAGCTCACGAGCCATTTTTCGGCCACTGCGACGTGGGTTTCGATCAAGTCGCGTCTTTACTTTTCGAACCATTTCAGCTGATGTTGCTATTTTCTTCCGTCCATTTCCTTGACGCACTTGTAGTTTTCCAGCCGAATATAAAGAAATCACACTATCACGCTTGACTTCCTTCACGAATAACTTTTTTTCTGGAAAATTGTCACCAAAATTCTTTTGTACACTTGTAAACAATATAATGAGCTGTCACTGGAGTAATTATAACAGATGTCGGACTAGTGGCTTAGAAATGACATCTCACCCTGTTTGTATTTCAGTAAAATATCTGCTTACGACTACATTGGATATTTCCTTAACTCGATGGGAGAGCTACTATAGTATTGGAAATTTAAATCTTTTATTGAAACAGTACCAGAAGAACTGGGCCAATAACACTAGGACCATCTCCTAAACGTCCACCAAGGAATGATATTATTCTCATCTGGAAACAACACACCTCGCCCATTGTAATTTCAAAACTTTCTCTTAACACCCTTCAAACCACATTGTGGTGTAGGGTAGCTATGTAATAATAATAATTAATTGTATTTAATTAAAACCGCACTCATACATACAAGCATGAATGCATCCACATCAGCATTTAGTCCTTCAATTCATCATAGCTATGGTCTATGGAATGGCATGCCGAACAGTTGATTCGTTCATAATTTTAAATGGTATGTATGTATGTGTACCACAGCCGATGCTGTTACTGCAATAACTGCATTATAACACTGATCCGTTTGGGATTTCATAATGATGATACGTCAATGATTATGTTGCCATAACGCCTCAAATTTAATACAAAATAGGACCCATAGGACAATATTAAATGTTAGTCAATGTATTGGCATTAATCATTAATTCGCAGCAAGTGTGATTAATTTGAATTAGATGAATAATAAAACAATTATCAAAAAAAAAAAAATAAGTCAGACGGAACCGACAATGTGATACCCTACATTACAGTAATTTATGTGAATGTTTCTTTAAATCTGAGCCTTTTTTGGCTTAAATTAGACCCGATTCATCAACGTCCAGGCGAGACTGCTGAAGCTACAAACACATTTCAAATTTCCAGCCATTATGGCTAGAGAGGGTATATATTATTTGATACGGCCAAAATGTGCCTTATCGAAATAACGGTTTTAAACCCTAGGTCTCTTTGGACCAAAACCATTTCAGTACATTTGGAGTCGATCTACCGGCATCCGTCCGTCTGTCTCACTGGCTAGTACACACGATTACTCTCGAAGGGAGTATCCGATTTGGTGTCCGTTCGTCTGTCTCACTGGCTAGTATACACGATTACAACAAACAAAAAAATTTTTGACCGCACAGAATGAGGAAGGAGCGAGGTGTTCGCCTAAAAAATCAAAGAAAAGGAAAACAGCAGAAGCACTGTGCCGGTGAATTTGAGGTACAAAGGCAACAACACTAATATATGCTTTGCTTGTTTAAATTGGCGACAATACTCTTCAGATATGAGAAACTACACAGGGTGAGATGAAAAAACTGCAACCAACGTTAGACTGCTGTCATTTCTAAGCCACTCGTCCGACAGCTGTTAAAAGCCAGCCAGTGACAGCTCGTTATATTGTTTACAAGCGTACAAAATCATTTTCCAGAAAAATAAGTCATTCGTGATGGAATTCAAGCGTGATAGTGTGATTTCTTAATATTTGGCTGGAAAAAACACAAGTGGCTATCATTAGAGCACTCCAGCATTTAAATGTGAATAAATCGTTTGTAGCTCGTACCATCGCTCGTTGCCGTGATACTGGTAGCGTAGCCCGACGTCAAAGAAGTGGTCGAAAGAAAACAGCAACATCAGCAGAAATGGTTCGAAAAGTAAAGAAGCGACTTGATCGAAACCCGCGTCGCAGTGGCCGAAAAATGGCTCGTGAGCTAAAGATATCGCAATATTCTATTCGACAAATATGAGCTCGGGGTATAGCCATTGAAATTCCAAAAAGTGCAAGAACTTACACCGCAACAGAAAGAAAATAGACACAAAAGAGCTAAAGAGTTGCTTCGCTTGGCCGAAAATGGTGAACTGCCGAATTTGGTTTTCTTCGATGAGAAAACATTCGTTGTCCAGCAGTTTGTAAACAAACAAAATAATCGTGTTTACTTGCCACCTGAAAATGTACACCTTCGGTTGGCCACCAGAACTCAAGCGCCGGCTACACCATCAGCCCGCCATAACAGCCGATGGTCCCTCTCCGCTCGTATTAATCGACTATTACCGAATATTTTCGCGAAAATATTCTGGTGGGTGTATTAAAGCCGTAGCCACGCAAACATTTTTGGCAGCAGACCTTGGACATTCCAACGGGACTCAGAACGCGCCACCCAAAAATGGTTACAAAATGAGGTTGCTCGCTTCATTTCCAGCGCACAATGGCCACCAAAATCTCCGGATACCAATCCGTTAGACTATTTTGTCTGGAGTATTTTGGAAAGCAAGGTTGGCACTAAAAAATACCAAAGTGTCGATCACCTCAAGCAAGCGCTTCGATGGGAATGGGCCAAAATACCGCAGAGCAACATTCGGGCAGCGTGTGACGGTTTCATTGGCCGTTTAAAGACCATAATTCGTGCCAAAGTTGACCAATTCGAACAAATCTAAACTTATTCAAAAATTTGATGCTATTTCTGACATTTTTTTGCTTTCATGCAACAAAATTTAAAAATTATGGCGTTTGACTTTGTTGCAGTTTTTTTATCTCACCCTGTACATACATACATGCAAACTCAACAATGGTATGACAAGAACGTAAAGAGTGCTCGACAAGAGTAGTATCTGTTCGATTTCATGAGGATTTTGCTCTCATTTGAAAAAGAGTAAAACAAGCTCAATTCTAATCGAACGACATCGAAAAATAAAGTGTCTGGATTTGTTTCCGTCCCCGAGGAGTGCCCCAATTCGAGCGAGATTTTCGGAGGTCGGCTTGAAATAATTTGTTTTTAAGACGCAACCACTTCTTTGCAACTTTTGGAACTCCCTCTGGATTTCCCGTCCGCTCATTATAAATAGAGACCATTATATACACGGATCATTTTATGGTCATGCATCCTCAGTCACAGAGAATCAATAGTCTCCAGAGAACCAACAAGAACTTTCATGACATCGCTTTGGGTGAGAGGTACAGGAAAGTATAGGCCAATACTGTATAATTTTTACTGTCGGTGGGAAAGGTTACAGGAAAAGTAGAGATTTAAATTGTTAGAAAAACCTTAAGATACGCGAAAATGTAAGAAAATCTGCGACATGTCTCATATTTTTTGGAGGAGGTGGACATGAAGGTGTTGGCATAGGTCTGATACTAATATAATATCGGATTTAGTGTAGTAGATTTTTATTACTCAAAATGTTGACAATTTGGATGGGTTGAAAAGGAGAAGGACTGCCATTTTCCATTACGATATACGAAGTTCAATGAAATCGGACACTCTTCCCAGATGACATAATATTAGTTTTGAGAATTTTTGTGACGTACCATTGGGAATAGACTAACACATTTTTACACCATTTTCAGATCGACTCAGAATGTCTCGAAACTAATTTTGTTCAAACAGATAGTGGGTCTAAATCCGACACTTCGATGAGGACATAAAGCTGAGATTATTATTAGTACTCCACGAATTGCGACCCGATTTTTTTGTTTTGTTACTATTTTTAATCAATTTTTTTTTAAGTTCGTTTGTCAATTTTTATGTGGGCTTCTACGTAGGGTGTCCTGTGTTTTTTTATCTTACCAGAGCAATGTTGTGTTCTACTCTCCATGGTAAAGATTATATGAAGTTTTGTCTGGCTTAGCTTTTTTTGCCTATAATTCACAATGTTTTCAACAATAATTTTGCAAAATATGCGCCTTATTTTACATAAAAATGAAATCCTTTTTTTAATAAATTCTATGGAGGATTTTTCAACCTGACCTTCTCACCCAAAAAAAAAAACAATTTTTTTTTTTGCGTTTTAAAATAAATTTCCTTTCTGAAAATCAGGAAAACAAAAACACAAAGCTAGCTAGCTAGACTCTTCATTAATGGCATAGAATAGAAAAAGCGAATTATTCTCATTTCGTAGCACATTGCATTTAATTAAATTCCCGGCGAGAGTTTTCGGACAAACGAAAAAAAAAACGGAAATAAAAAAATATTTAACTCTTTTGTGGTTTCGCACCCAGTTTTCAATATTTTTTCCTGCTACTATTTGAGGGTAAATGGCAAAATTCACATTAAATCAACAGATAATTAAAACAACAGTAATACCACAAAGCAGGAAAAAAAAACAACAACAATAACAATGATAATAACAATAGGCAACATCATTAGCAATTGTGAAATATCTATTTATTTTGTTGTTGTTGTAGTTTATCCTGTTTTTCTATTCGACCGATTTGAAATGACCCTTAAACGAAACGTGTTAATAATTAAGCTTCATTATGAAAGCTTACCGCTAATAAACACCAACAAAATCAGCAACAACGAGAACAACAATAAATGTCGATTATCCTTTTAACCTCCGTTGCTGTGTTACTCCTGATCCAGCCTCCTTTTCATACCAAAGTGACATTATTTTATGTCAGCACAAACACATGGGTTGTCTGCCTGGGCTGAATTACGGCCAAGAAGTGCTGCTGTGGTCTAACCACATATCAGCAGATATCTTGACCATTCTTTGCACTGCAATGCCACAGATGTGTTCCTCCCCAAAAAATAAAACACAAAAAGTAAATCGCCAAAATGAAAGACTCCTGGCACCCGAATCAACTGTCGGATATGCAAAAATTCACACAACAAATTGTTGAGGTTTATGGGGAGAAGAGAGAAAAAAGAATGGAATGTATTGCGTCTGACTTAAAAACCTGACAAGGACCTGCAGTAAAAACAAAATATTTTTTGGAGAGGAAATATGATACCATGTGCATCAAGCGGTTTGTTGCGAAGAAAAAATACGTGGAAACAATAAACTCAAAAAGACAAAATGTTTTTTTTTTTTTTTTTTTTTTTTTTTTTGAAAATTACTATGAAATATCCTGAAACAGAGTAATTATTTTGAAAAAAATTTTTTCAGAGATTGAAATTCAAAAAAAAAAATATCAATTTTCTTGAGCTGGGAGCTTCATGGCCCTTCCGGATTTTAAGAAAAAACTGTCTGTTCATTGTCGTACCAGTAATAACTTCTCGAAACCCATGTAGGGTTAGTGCGCCTAATTTCAACATGTCCCAGTAGTCGGCAGTTTTGAAATTTAAACTTAAATAACTAAGAATAGAATTGACCAAATAATGAAATAATTGCAAAAAACATCAACAGTGATCTCTGCTCTCTTTCTGAACAAAAAAACAATGAGCTCCGATCATTTATTACGAGAGAATAACGGTTTCCTTCAGTGAGTGTCTTTTAACGCGTGAGTTAAGTAATTTAAATAAAACAATTTGTGGTTTTTTCAATATTAAATTATATTTGTATTTGATCCGGTTTACAACCTTGTATTCCGACAGTCACAATTAAACTAAACTTAAAACTAGAATACATAATTTTATAACATTGTTCTAAAACTAAGAATGAAAAGAAATAACGGTACGTTGATAAAAATATGGAAAGAAGATGTTATAATAAAAATTAAGACTAAAACTAGGTAAAAAGAAAGTAGGTAATGATAATCAAAAAATAAGAGAAAACAAAGAGAAGAATTTTTTACATTGGTTTGATACAAATATTTCGTATCATAACTCGTGCGATAGTGCTTGTTTGTAAAGAAAAAAAAATTAGTGGTGGTGTCAACTTAATAATCGATTTAAGTAAATTAAATGTAATGCTTTTGGAATCAGAAATATTTTATAATAGTAAATAACATTCTAAAGATCATTTTATAGCTTAAAAAATACAAATCAAGCATTTTTCAGTTATATTATTTAATGCCGACATTAGGAACAGAACAAAAGAGATTTGCCTGTAGTCGGAAGGGGTGCCGATTGCTAGAAAAATATCATTTTTGACCAATTTCACCAAAAATTGAGAAAAGTATTAAAATGTAATCCAAAAACTACTCAATTAAAAAAAATTGTTTCGAGTCGGTAGTTGCTTTTATTTGTGCTTTTTGACCAACTTTTCTAAATTAAGTAGGTTTTTTACATCAGCTATTTGACGTTTTAGATAGCGGTGGCATTTTTTAAAGAAAAAAAATGTTGGCTATCTAAAGGAAAAAGATCAATTCACAAATTCCAAATATAAGAAAGGTACTTTTGCCTTTTTTATTAAATCTCATTTTTATTTAACTGAAAATCCATACGTTACTGAAGGTAATGTAAATTAAATAAAAAAACTATTTAAAAACGAAATTAATTTCAAATTCTGGATTAAACTGTGAATTAGTAATATAGCATTGTTTTATACTATTTGAAATATAAACAAAATAACATTTTTTTACTGAAATACCATATGCCGACTACTGGCAAATAGACATGCCGAGCATTGGAAAATGGTGCCGACTACTGGCAAAAACTACTATTTTACTAAAATTGCAAATTTTGCCAATTTAATAAAAACAAATTCAATTTTTGTTTATTATTTCGAAAACTAAACAAAATTTGGAATCTGAACAACTTTATTTTTGGCAATTGAAAGATTTCACTCAGAATGTTGAAAGATTGAAAAACCGAAAATCCTAAAAGTGCCGACTACTGGTACACTTACCCTATTTCATATTTTATATTTTTTAAAGAAAATATATTTCTATTCTATGCTAAAACATTTTATGAAGAGAGACGAAATAATAAAGGAATTATGATCCAAAATATATTTTAAAATATTTCTCTATTTATCTATCTTTCAAACTATTTGAAATATAAGGATAAAATTTTGCACATAAGTGTATTTTAGCAATAGGCCGCTTAGATTCGTAAATCAGCCATGACGGTCTATAGTTTCATTTGGCATTAAGAGTTCTTAATGGGTTCCACTTCGTGTAGCAGAGAATTGTATATATATGTCGAAGTTTTACTGTAGCCCCCATATTGAGGTACCTCCCAATATTCGGTATTCTGATAATTTTAGCCAAATTTTCTTGATATAGAAATTGAATAAAATTGTTAACTTAGAGTTGTAAGAGGCTCTACTTTCTTTGGCAGATCCTTGTATATATAGGTTCATGTATTGCTATGGCCAACATAACTTAAAATATCCCCGTGGCAGAAATCTGTTGTCCATGATTCATATATGACCCATATAACCGTATTTTTAAATATTGTTTAAATTTGATGTTTCAACCTCATTATTTTCCATTTTTTAAAAGCAGAAAATCGGTATCTTCGACTTCAATATGTTACGTAGACTTTTAACCAACTTATTTTACCGGCGAAAATTGGAGCCAATATTCAATCCCGATACTTTACACAATTGTGTAGGGATTTAAAATCTTGGCCCGGCCACTCTTTTAAGTTATACCCTCCACGATGGAGAATGTGGTATATTAAATTTTCTATTAGTTTTGTTAATCTTCCAAACGTTTCTCGGAGGCACCACAAAGTATATACAGGGTGTGATAAAAAACTACAACAAATCAAACGCCATAATTATTACATTTTTTTTAAATTTTTTTGAATGAAAGCAAAAAATTTCGGAAATAGCATCAAATTTTACAATAAGTTTAGATTTGTTTGAATTGGTCACCTTTGGCACGAATTATGGCCTTCCAATGACCAAAGAAACCGTCACACGCTGCTCTGCGGTATTTTGGCCCATTTCCGGCGAAGAGCTTGCTTGAGGTGATCGACACTGTGGTATTTTCTAGTGCCAACCTTGCTTTCCAAAATACTATAGACACAATAGTCCAACTGATTGGTATCCGGAGATTTTGGTGGCCATTTGCGCTGGAAATGAAGCGAGGAACCTCATTTTGTAACCATTCTTGGGTGGTGCGTGCTGAGTGCGATGGTGCTGAGTCCTGTTGGAATGTCCAAAGTCTGCGGCCAAAATGTTTTCGTGTCCAAGGCTTTAATAAACTCTCCAGAATATTTTCGCGATAATATTCGGCATTTATTCTGATACCACGGTCGATTAATATGAGCGGAGAGCGGCCATCGGCTGTTATGGAGGCCCACACCATCACCATGGCCGGTGCTTGAGTTCTGGTGGTGCACATTTTCAGCTGACCTCTTTGGCAAGTAAACACGATAACTTTGTTTGTTTACCAGCTGCTGGACATCGAATGTTTTCTCATCGGAGAAAACCAAAGTCGGCAGTTCACCACTTTCGGCCAAGCTAAGCAACTCTTTAGCTCTTTTGAGTCTTTTTTCTTTCTGTTGCGATACATGTTCTTGCACTTTTAAAACTTCAATGGCTTTACCCCGACCTCATTTTTCAATATATTATATGCAGGTTGCTATTATCGTCCGATCTTCACAAAATTTTGCATGGGGGTAGGGTTAGGGTTAGAATTAAAGCTATTTGTAATGGAGATGAAAAGTTAGGGGTTCAAATGGAATGGAATGGAAATGGAATAAAAGTAAGAAATGTCAGAAATAGCATCAAATGTTATAATAAGTTTAGATTTGTTCGAATTGGTCACCTTTGGCACGAATTATGGCCTTCAAACGGCCAATGAAACCATCACACGCTGCCCGAATGTTGCTCTGTGGTATTTTGGATTGGTATCCGGAGATATTGGTGACCATTGTGCGCTGGAAATGAAGCGAGGAACCTCATTTTGCAACCATTCTTGGGTGGCGCGTGCTGAGTCCTGTTGGAATGTCCAAGGTCTGCGGCCAAAATGTTTTCGTGTACAAGTCTTTAATACACCCTCCAGAATATTTTCGCGATAATATTCGGCATTTATACTGATGCCACGGTCGATTAATACGAGCGAATAGCGACCATCGGCTGTTATGGCGGCCCACACCATCACAATGGCCGGCGCTTGAGTTCTGGTAACCAACCGAAGGTGCACATTTTCAGCTAACCTCTTTGGCAAGTAAACACGATCGTTATGTTTGTTTACAAACTGCTGGATAACGAAAGTTTTCTCATCGGAGAAAGCCAAATTCAGCAGTTCACCACTTTCGGTCAAGCGATGCAACTCTTTATCTCTTTTGAGTCTATTCTCTTTCTATTGTGGTGTAAGTTCTTGCACTGTTTGGAATGTCAATGGCTTTACCCCGAGCTCATTTTTCAATATTTGCCGAATGGAATATTGCGATATTTTCTGCTCACGAGTCATTTTTCGGCTACTGCGACGCGGATTTCGATCAAGTCGCCCCTTTACTTTTCGAACCATTTCTGCTGATGTTGCTGTTTTCTTCCGTCCACTTCCTTGACGTCGGGCTGCGCTACCAGCATCACGGTAACGAGACAAAAGATTTATTAACATTCTCACTAAAATGCTTTTGTACGCTTGTAAACAATATAATGACCTTTCACTGGAATAATTTTGACAGGTATCGAACGAGTGGCTTAGAAATGACAGCAGTCCGAAGTTGGTTGCAGTTTCTTCATCTCGCCCTGTATAGGAAAATATATACAATTTCTAGTGCAAAGTATGGGAATGTATTGGAAATCACTCTAGCTTCCGGACATAATGAAGTAGGTTGATAAAGTCCTACTCAAACATATATTATGTCTGCAGGACTTTTGGTATTGAAAATGGGCTATATAGGTCCACCTTTTTGTATAGCATCCATAGACCGGTATCTGCCTATATCCGGTATTTTGGTGATTTAAGCGACATTATTCATCGGTGAAGTTTTCAATTTCGTATTTGGAGTTCGTAAAAGGTACAAGAGAAAATTGTCTATGCTGTTCCACGTTTTTTATAGGCTATATATAACGGTACCTCCTTATATCCAGTATTTTTATGACTTTATTGACTGGAAGTGTTTCAAATTTCGTATTTAAAAATCGTAATGGTTACTACAGCCTATGACAGAAAATTATCTATGCTGGTTCACATCTTCGTATAGCCCCCATATAACGGTACCTCCCAATATTCGGTACATTTATGGTTAAGGAGACATTATTTACCGGAATTGTTTCAAATTTCCATTGGTACTTTTTATACCCTACACCACAAGGTGGTCAGGGTATTATGCCTTTGTGCATTTGTTTGTAACAGGCAAAAGGAGACGCGATAGACCCATAGTTCCTTGTGATGATCTGCATAAATTCAAATTCTGAATCGATTTATGCATGTCCGTCCGTCCGTCTGTCTTTCCGTCTGTCCATGTATTTTTGTAAACAAAGCACAGTTCGCATTTACTGCCCTATTCATATGAAATTTTGCACTAATCATTTGTTTGGCCCAAGGATGAACCCTACTGAAATTGGAGATAATCTGTCAAAATTTAGCTATAGCTCCCATATATATCTTCGTCCAATTTTTTTTTATTGTGCACCAAACGTGTAATATTAGCCCGAATAGCATGGAATTTTGCACATACAACCAAATTAGGCCTGAAAAAAGTATGCCAAATTTGATCGAAATCGGTTCCGATATAGCTATAGCTCTCATATATATTGTTCATCCGATTTGTTATTTTAGTCCTATATAACTCCGACCGATTTACCTTTTATTGTGCACCAAACGTCTAATACTTGTCTAAATGGGATGGAATTTAGCACTTACGACCGAATTGAGTCTAGGAGCTAGTATGTCAAATTTGGTGAAGATCGGTTCAAATATAGCTATAGCTCCCATATATACTGTTCACCCGATTTGTTATATTTGTTACCCACAGCCGTAATATGCACTCCGTAACAACGATATTCAGGGAAATATATCACATACAGCTCAGAAATATCTCTGCCAGATTTTATCGAGATCGGTTCCGACTTGGATATAGCTCCCATATATATCTTTAGCCGATTTCGATTAAATCATAATTATAATCATGTCTTGTATGATTGAATTCTCCCATAAAAACATTTAATTGTTATGCGGAGCTCTACTAAATTAGCAAAGTGGTGTAGGGTATCATAAAGTCGACTTTCTTTACTGGTTTGTTCCAGGCATTAGTATCCATTATGAACATTAGTTTACTGTTATAAAATACATTTTCAAAGTTACCCAGAAAAACCAAAGGCATATTCTTCACCCACAAACAAGAATTGAACATTAGAAAAAGGGTGTATTTTTTGGAGATTTGTATCGTAGTTCTATTCGAGGAGTTACAAACGAAATTCTTTATAATACTTTTTGCTATTTTCGTCTCCAAATCATTCGCAAAATTTTCAAGTTGCTAGGTGAAAACAAATGGAATATATTTGTGAAGCAATGATGTAATTTCGATATCCCGCAATATGCAACTTTCAAGTAAATAAAATAAAAAATACAATTTCTTATTTATAAAAATGCTTCAAATTTTCTAAATTCGTATGTTTCACTATTAAATTCTTACATTTTCCAAATATATATAAACATATGCCATGTTTACGTTAGAACTTTTTGTAGGGTTAACCTACTTTGAGAGGATTTATTTGAAGTAAAAATAATGGATATAACAATTTAAATCCAAACCCAGTGGGTTAACCCTCATATATATAAACGTACTAATACTTCCCATAGTCTGCAGTTCAGTGGTGCGTATAATTATTGTCCAATACAAGAGACAATAACGTATACGCACCATACAACTATTTGGAATCACATAACATTGTCATTTCCTTCTACGTCCACACTAACAGATCAATAACCTTAACATCTCCTACAACAATTCAATGTTATTTTACACTCCACACAGACAACCTTCTTAAACACATACACTCATACATATGTGTGTGAATATTGTGCAACACTAAAAGACACTAAACATATGTTATTGTTATTATTTTGTTTTATGGGGGGGGTGCTGTTGATACGAATAATTACATGTTGCTGCTGCTATTAAAATTAATTGCAGCAATTATAACTAAAACGGCCACGCAACAGCAATAACAACAACACTGTGAGCAGCAGTCGGACTTTTACATATATTTCACAGTTGTCTGGCAACCCTCCATAATTTAAGAGATTTTAGTTTTTTTTTTTTTTTTTTGCTCAAATGCCTGCTCTTTGTTTCCCTAGCTTTAATTGAATTTATTGATATTTATTTGGTCACATTATTTTCAACCGTGGCCGGGCCGGGCCTGACATGAAACAAACAAACGAACAAAAACAAAAAAAAAAACGACAACGCGAATGAACTCAAATAAAATACCACAATAATTATATAATAATAAAGTTACGTAAATATTTGTAGAGATTAAATATTTTCGAGGAGGTAAATTAATTGTTCAGTTAGTTGGAGCCTCGTTTTGTTTTTTGGAAGTGGGGATAACAATCACAAATTAAATTTATGGGAAACCCGGTTATGGTTCTTTTTTTTTTTTTGGATGGGTGAACTTTAAATGTTAACCATCATTTCGAATTTTTTTTTAAGAAAAAAAAATAAACAAATAATAGTGGTTACACTTTACATCAAATTGTAATTAAATATTTGTTTAATTTTAAACTTGACCATAAATAATACCCACATAATTATATATTTCTGTTAGTTTTACCTAACTAATTTAGATAATTATTATTGGATGTAATTAATGCATGGTATTAGGAGGGCACTTTTTTGGAGTGATAGAAGTATGAAACTTACCATTTATTACAGAGGTGCTATTTGGGTATTCAAAGAAAAATCGAAATGTTCGAGTTAAATGATCGGATGTATATTTCATAGCAAATAACAATAAAAATTTAAAAGTATCGGCCGATTTTGCTGACAGATGTATACCCTCAGCCAATGTTCGATTATTTTAATATATTTTGACTTATGATTATTAAAATCTATGGAGTAGGTTCCGAAGGAACCTAAATAAATATGATATAAATATTGCACCTTAAATGAGATTCTTTGAAAGTACCAGAAGGGGTTCACAGATATATATAATTTTCACAGCAGATCTTGAGTTAGCAACTATTATTATATGTTTGTGAAATTTGAAGGGAGCTGGATGCTTATTTGTCGTTCTTTAAAGGTTTTGTTTTCCTAATTCTTGAACTGGGGTTTCAGGAGAAATAGTCCGATCTCTACTATATTTATCCGATCTATGGAAATATTGAGATGTACCCCCAAGAAGAAAGGGACGGATATAATCCATCTCCCTGTGTTAGTGGAAATAATGGGATGTGTGAAATGTGAAGAGAACCGGATTCTTATTTCGGATTTTTTGGTTATTCAAAACGTTGACCATTTGTGGGGGAGGTACCATAAGGAGTCGACCGATCTCTACCATCTTCATAAAAGTCCTTGTGTTTATGGAAATATTGAGATGTGCCAAGCCTAAATGAAATTGGATGTTAATTTCGTGTTTTATGAGCATCGTGAATATTCAAAATGTTGTTGCTTTGTGGGGAAGATACCAGCAAGAGTTGTCTGATATATTCCATCTTCACAGCAGATCTTGTGTTAGTAGAAATAATGAGATGTGTGAAGTACGAAGAGAACCGGATGCTTATTTCGCTCTCTATGAGAGTTATTATTATCCAAAATATTGATTCGTTGTGGGGGAGGTACCAGAATTAGTGGTCCGATATAGCCCATCTCGACATCAGATCTTGCATTGATAGAAATATTGGGAAATCTGAAGCTTATTTCGCGTTTTATGAGGAGGTGCCAGAAGGAGTGCGCCGATTTATCGGGTTCTTTATACCAGATATTGTGTTAGTGGACATTTTAAGATGTGTGAAATTTGAAGAATTTCGGACTCATATTTCACATTTTATAACAGTTATAATTGTTCCAAATTTTGACACTTTGTGGAGGAAGTACCAGAAGGTGTTAGGCGATGCATCGCACCTTCACACCAGATCTTGTGTTAGAAAAAAATTCAGGTGTTTGATATTTCAAGAGAATTGGATTTGTTATTTCGTTTTTCATAAGGGATATTAGTTCAAAATTTTGACCCGTTGTGGTGGAAGAGTGGTCCGACATATGCCATCTACATACCAGACCTAGAGTTGTAAGAAATATTGGTATATGCGAAATTTTAAGACAACTGGATTCTTATTTCACATTTTACCTTACTGAGGAAGTACTAGAAGGAGTCGGTCCATATTATCCATTTTCGTACTTAACCTAGCACAGATAATAATATTAGTATTTTCAATGTTTGAAAAATGATGTACCTCCTTTCCTTTCAGGACATTTGAGTCAATCTGGAGATGATGATAATTTGGTCCAAAAAGACTTATGGTCTAAAACCGTTATTTCGATGAGACATAAAATTACGTCTTCGAATAGAACCCATATAACGGTTTTCATTTAAGTGGTTTTTCGACGGATTTTTTTTAAATTCTTCAAGATCCTTCAAAAAGATGGAGGATATTAAAATTTCGGCCAGGTCGAACTTAGCTTCTTTTATTTGTTGATGATTATTAATTCTCGATGTTTACATAAGATTTAGACTTTTCATGTCTTTGTTTTTAATATTTCAAAATCCCAATCCCGTTCAAAGGGAGTTTTCTGAGATTTATAGTGAAATTTTGTGTGGAATATTTATTTTCCTTCGCGTTTTTTGGTAACATTATTGCGAATAGTATCTGATTTATAATGGAAATTTATTTTTCAATCCTGATTTCGTGTTACTCCACTCCAAGTATTTGTTTATTTATGTAAAAGTAACTCTCATATGGCACCACCCGGACCACCCCATTTAATTTCCACGTTTCATGGAAACCCAAGTACTCAATTTTTAAAATGTTGGAAAATCGCTGAGGGTAAACTTGTAGCTGACATTAGTCTAATCCGTTAATTCTAATCTAAAATGTTTTTTTGGTTTGGTTCCCCGAAATTAATTTTTATAGCCTTTATTATCAATCCTAAAATGGAAAGAAATAAATTCCATCTCTCCCCCTAATATCCCCCTATTGTAATTATATTTGTTAATCAGTAAATATATAAAAGTATGCATTACCCAAAAAAACTCCAAGGTAAATATGTATTTGGTGTATAATTAATGTTTAAGTTTTTATTATTCATTATTTATATACCTTATGTATGTTAGTATATAGTTAATAGGTTTTATGAGGTCTTTTTTTTGTAACATTTATTTTTTCTATGAACAAATAAATATTTATACAACGTGTGTATTTATCACTTATTCGAAGTGTTTTTCATTAAAATACTTGTTGTTATTGCGGATTATTGCGTTTAGTTAATTTATTTGTTTTTATTAAAACACATTAATTTTAAATTCAAAGTCAATAAATTTGCACTTTGTATTTAGAAAGAATATACGAAAAAAAAACTTTATTTAAAACAATTCATATTATTTTAAATTACAAATATGCCAAATATTTATGATTAAAATTTTATTCATTCATATGGTTTTAGTGTTTGTTTGGGTTTCAAAGTGAAAAAAACAATCATTGAAACAATTGAAATTTTTGTCACCGTTCAACAATTCCATTAAAAGGCCATGTTGAGATAGCTATTGTTGTGTTTTGTTTGTCTTTTTATAGAATTTATTTAAACATTACATAGCTGTGGTTACATATTGTAAACAAGCATTGAAAAACTTTTATCGCGTAATGGATTGGGGGGGGAACTTTTTAATTCTCATTCCCCCAAACGAAAGTCAAAGTTATACCATTCCTCTCTCAAATTACTAGTAGTACGGTATTTAGTTTAGGATATATCCAGCCTATTTTATTTCCAAAAGGGGGATTAAGAATTAATTTTTAGCAGGAGCAGAAACAAGCCCGCCTAACCAAGCCATTTTTTGTAAAAACCTGATTTCAATCCTCAACATGTGCAATGGTGGGCTTTTTCTTACATCAATTGTATTTTTCATTCAGTTCGGAAGTTTTAGAAGTGAGTTGTAGATTAGACCAATCGGGCATATGCTGAAAATGTTTTTATTTGAATTTTTTGCCTTATTAAGCCAAAGATCATTTGCTGATGGATATTTGACGATTCTCTCTTTTGAGTTGAGCTATTTGAAAACTGGATTTTAATGAAGTGCCTCGCATTAACCTGTATCGGACGCGTTGTTGAACTGTTCAGGCAGTAATCATATTTTATATTGTATATATTTTCAGCTCTGTTACACCTAAATCTCTATTCAAGACTTAAGCCAAGTTGACTATATAGTTTATCTTTTTAAACCAAGTTTTAGGCTTTCCACTCAAATTGTAAAATGCGTTTTCGTACAATATTCTTCTTTGAGATATGACACACTTTCATTTTCTCAACATTTTGACCATTTGGAAGACTTGTAAAGGATTCTAAAAATGCCGGGTGAGATAAAATACCTGCAACAAATTCAAACGCCATAATTTAGACCTTTTTTTAATTTTATTGAATGAAAACAAAAAAATTCGAAAATAGTATCAAATTTGAGAATAGGTTTAGATTTGTTCGAATTGGTCTCCTTTGGCACGAATTATGGCCTTCAAACGGCCAATGAAACCGTCAGACGCTACCCGAATGTTGCTCTGAGGTATTTTGGTTCATTCCCGGCGAAGCACTTGCTTGAGGTGATCGACACTTTTGTATTTTTTTGTGCCAACCTTGCTTTCCAAAATACTCCAGAAACAGTAGTCCAACGGATTGGTATCCGAAGATTTTGGTGGCCATTGTGCGCTGGAAATCAAGCGAGGAACCTCATTTTGTAACCCTTCTTGGGTGGCGCGTGCTGAGTCCTGTTGGAAAGTCCAAGGTCTGCTGCCAAAATGTTTGCATGCCCAAGGCTTTAATATACCCTACAGAATATTTTCGCGATAATATTCGGCATTTATTCTGATGCCACAGTCGATTAATACGAGCGGAGAGCGACCATCGGCTTTTATGGCGTCCCACACCATCACCATGGCCGGTGCTTGAGTTCTGGTGGTGCACATTTTCAGCTGACCTCTTTGGCAAGTAAACACGATAACTTTGTTTGTTTACCAGCTGCTGGACATCGAATGTTTTCTCATCGGAGAAAACCAAAGTCGGCAGTTCACCACTTTCGGCCAAGCTAAGCAACTCTTTAGCTCTTTTGAGTCTTTTTTCTTTCTGTTGCGATACATGTTCTTGCACTTTTAAAACTTCAATGGCTTTACCCCGACCTCATTTTTCAATATATTATATGCAGGTTGCTATTATCGTCCGATCTTCACAAAATTTTGCATGGGGGTAGGGTTAGGGTTAGAATTAAAGCTATTTGTAATGGAGATGAAAAGTTAGGGGTTCAAATGGACCAAAAAATTAAAATTTTCTAGATTTTTTTTAGAATTTCGCATGAAGATGTCTCCCGGTCGAAAAGCTAAGGGTAAGGGCAGGGCTCTTGATGTCATCCAAAATGAATTTGGATATAAGGGGGCTTCCAACATATTGTAGTGTTATAGGGTATCACATGGTCGGCCACGCACGACGATAGCCTTTGATTACTTGTTAACATTTGCGAAATCTAAACGAAATCGGATATTTCCCTAAGCTTCACCATAAAATGACTGTAAAATGCAGTTTGTCACTTCGTTTGCAACTTCTTGATTCACTCATCGGACACCTGATAAGAATATTTACATTTATTATCAGCGTGAAATCTGAATTTTATTTAGCCATGTCCATCTGTCCTTTCGCACTACTGTCTGTTGAATCCTCACACTATTGCAGATAGGGCTATGAAATGTTACTCAGATATTTATATTGTTTCTAAAATGTTTGGATACAAAAATATAGACCCCATATAACGGTACCTCTTGATTTTCATATTTTTAAAGTTTTAGCCCAAATATCCAAGCAATCCACTTAAAAAATTTGTAATTTAATTTAGTTTTTTTTTTTTTAAATTTTGAACTTTTGTGGGGGAGGTCAAAGAGAGCCAACTCGACCTGAGTTCGATAATATACTACGATGTGCCCAATTATGACCAAATTGCATACTGCCTTCAACAGAGAGATAACCGGATATATGGTCCTAAGCCGATGTTTCGATAATTTTGTATAGATACAGTACTGAAGGATAAAAACATTTCTATATTATTATACTCTACGCCAAAATTTAGTAGTGTAATACGTCTAGATCTCCAAAGTCCTACTCGAGTCGAGTTTGAGAAGAGAACGAAACTCGCCCGAATTTGGTCTCAACACTTTCCTAAATATCTCAATTGTAGACATTTTTGTGCTTGTATTTAAAGAAGGAATCGTAATTCATTATTAAAATGAACTATAACTCTTTAACATGAGTAATTTTTGAAGAATAACTTCAAATTACCGCACATCACACAAATGACCCACTAACTTTAGCCTTTTGTTTTCCCCTTAATTGAATTTATTCAAAGGCTGTGTAATTATGGTTGCATAGCACATTTTATTTATAATGTCCGCATCATTATTAACCAGATTTTCCCCACACATACAAACATACATACACACCTACACATGCCCACTTGCTAGTCACGGCACGTATCTGGCACTGACGGTGGGGTTTTGTTGAATAAAATTTAATTGTGTTTTTAATTAAAATTTTTGCAAATTAAACACAAATTATTTTAACTTCAATAACTGGCTGTGGCGAGGAGAACAAATCTCCCCGTCATTGATTTGGTGTCGCCATTTATGTAGGGGCGTGTGTGTGTTTGAGCGTGACTGTAATGTCATTGCATAAAATTTGCATTAGTTTCAACACTAAACAGAGATTATCGGCCTCTCATTATTTGATAAAATAAATACTCTGTTCGAACCAGCCGCCAGTATTAGTGTTGTCTATTGTTGTGGATTTACATTAGTTTATTTATAAAAATTTCAAAAAAAAATATAATTTTTTTCAATTTGATTGTTGTAGTAATGACTTTTCACAGCATTTGCATAGGTTTTTGTGGGACTGTGAGGAACTCTGTGTGAGAGTTAATTGCTTGTTTAGCGCTTAAATTGACATTGCAATAAATCGATGTGGCCAGTACAGTATCTATATGCATGAAGTAGTTATGTGGCGAGGGAGGAACTAGCTGACCTAAGAAAAAACCGCTAAGGCTAAGACTTCCCATTTTTGCCTATTTTTGGAAATTTAGTACAAAGGATTAATAAAAGTACTTAATGTCATGGTATATATATCATGGAACTGGCAGAGAATGAATTCTGAGGTTTCCTTTTTCAGAAAGAATAAAAGGAAAATGTCTACCAGTAACATGAAAAAGTCTTTAAAATCTTTCCTTTTTGAAGTTTGCCGAGGAGGATATTAGTAAAATAATTGCACAATGGACCTACATCCCATTTTCTGCCTAAAACTATTTCAACATCTCCACAGTTGAACATCCACAGTTGAACATCAAAGTGCATTGAAATATGTTTTTAAAAGATACATGATTCTATATAAAAAGTCGTTGGAAATGTAATAATTAAAAACCAATGACTCTCCCGGAAATTATTATTCAAAAATCGGCTTTGGCTACAATATCCCGGAAGAAAACTCTTTCAAAAATTAAAAAGATTGGCATTAGAGGGTTATTGAAAATTATTGTCTGAGAGTCCTTAAAATCTGTTTTTAAAATCCTCGACAATAAGCCTGTGGGCTCTTAAAATAATATTCATTAAAACCCTCTAGAATATGTCCGAAGAAAGTTTTAAAAATCAGCAATTGTTAATCTGAGAGTGCTTGAAAAAATATTCAAAAAACCTTCGATAATAGGTTCAAAGATACAGGATAATACTTTGAAGTTTTGATAGGTCTGAGATTCCTTATAAAATAAAAAACCTGGACAAAAAAATCGTCCGCAAAAAAATCGTAAAAAGTTTAAGTTTATGGGCCTGAGAGTCCTGAACAAGCTAGCAACGTCTCCATATGTAAACCCTAGAAACCAACAGTGACTCCAATATCAAATTTCACAGTTTCAGCTCTATTCCTTCATCCAATACCAAATGTAATACGCATACCCTTTAGTACTTTTGGTGCACTTCTAGTACATCATAATATTATTATCAATCCTAGATCGAGTTCGGGGATGGGCAATATCCGAATTTGTTACAACTTTACGAAAATGGACAATATCGGTCCACTCCATCAAGTACCTCTCCCACAAAGGGTCAAAATCAAGGTCTGGTGTAAAGAGGGAATATATTGGTCCACTACTTCTGATGCCACCCTCCCAAAGGGTCAAAATTGTAAATAACCAACACGATCCTAAAAATCCGAAATGAGCATCCGGTTGTCTTCGTATTTCCCACATCCCATTATTTATACAACACAAGATCTGCTGTGAAGATGAGATATATCGGTCTATTCCCTCTGGTAACTCCCCTACAAAGGTCCAAAATTTTGAATATTCATAAATCTCATAAAATACGAAACCAATATCCGATTCCATTCAAACTTGCCACATCTCAATATTTCAATAAACACAAGATCTCTTATAAAGATCGGAGATCGGACCATTTCTTCTGGTACCTCTCCCATATAGGGAGAGAAAACAAATAACTCAAGAAAGCGACACAGAAATCCAACTCTCTTCAGATTTCATGCATACAAACATTGTTGCTAACACATGATCTGTTGTAAAAATGATATATATCTGCGAACCCTTTCCGGTACCTCTCTCACAAATTTTCAACCTGTCATAACTTGCGAAACAAGTCAGCACTTCTTTTCACACCTGGTGTATCCAAATATTTCTCTCAACCAGAAACCTATATGAATATGGAATTTATGATTTCGCATAAAATTGGAAAATGTTAGATTTTCTTGTAATTTTACCCCTACCAATATTTTGATCTGTATTATATGAAGTATGAAAATGGAATACTTCGGTCGACTATATCTGTTGCCTCAGGCACATTATCTAAAAATTATCAAATATCTCAAATAAAGTGAAGGAAGTAGTCGATATAGTCCAGACATGGCACGTAGCAATATTTATATCATATTAATTTAGACCCGATACGAAATGGACAATATTGGCCCATTCTTCCGGAACCTATTCCATAAATGGGCAGCAGTTTTAATAATCATAATAGAAATTAATTTATATTTACATAATCGAGCATTGGCTGAGGGTATACATCTGTTGGCAAAACCGACTGATACTTTTTAACTTATTAACTGTTCATAACCTTTTTCAAAATCTTTAAAATTAAGATTAAAAAAATTTTCTCTATAAAAGTAGGCCCTTCCCTCGGTCATTTTGTACAAAGTCACATCATCCATCTTCAATATATTATATTGCTTTTTCTTCTGTGTCTTCTCTCCTGCCAAGCCGTTACTGCCAGAGATATATTAGAGTATCTCTTAATAAAACATCTAATATTTCGTTAGCTATTCTTATTTTTCTTCTCCATTTCAAATGCAATCATGCCTCAAGTGGTCACACATCTTGTGCCGCCATTCACACAGATGTAATGAAAGAACATGGAAAAATATAGATGTGTTTCAGATTATTGGGGTGCATCATGCTTTGGTGATTTTTTTTTTTTTTTCTTATATCAAATTTTGTCTACCTTCAATTGTTAAAAGGACTATATAAATTATTAATGTGGATATTGATACAAATTTTGAAATGACTATCCTGGATTTTTAAGTAGCTCTATCGAGGCTACCATCGTAATTTTCATAAATGTTTGGAGGAACTGTCCAGGCAACAAACATTCATTTTTTTAGCTTCCTTACTGCAAATGGTATTAAATTATATTGTCAACCAGGTTTTCCGGGGAAATATTTATTCCATGTCTTGTCTTAAAAAAATTTCTTGAATAAAAGCAAAAAATGTCGGAAATAGCATCAAATTTTAGAATAAGTTTAGATTTGCCCGAATTGGTCACCTTTGACACGAATTATGGCCTTCGAACGGCCAATGAAACCGTCACACGCTGCCCGAATGTTGGTCTGTGGTATTTTGGCAAATTCCCTTGCTGGAGCCAACCTTGCTTTCCAACATACTCCAGACACAATAGTCCAATGAATTGGTATCTGGAGATTTTGGTGGCCATGATAGCCATCGCTGGAAATGAAGCGAGGAACCTCATTTTGTAACCATTATTTGGTGGCGCGTGCTGAGTCCAGATGGAACTTCCAAGGTCTGCGGCCAAAATGTTTGGGTGCCCATGGCTTTAATACACACTCCAGAATATTTTCGAGATAATATTTGGCATTTATTCTGGTGCGACGGTCGATTAATACGAGCGGAGAGCGACCATCGGCTGTAATGGCGGCCCACACAATCACCATGACCGGTGCTTGAGTTCTGGTGGCCAACCGAAAGTGAACATTTTCAAAGAGGTCAGCTGAAAGTAAACACGATCATTTTGTTTGTTTACAAATTGCTGTACAATGAATGTATTCTCATCGGAGAAAACCAAATTCGGCAGTTCACCACTTTCGTTCGAGCTAAGCAACTCTCTAGCTCTTTTGAGTCCAATAGTTATGTTTAAAATTTCTCAATAGTTGTGTCTCTCCACCCCATTGCATCACGAGGCCCTCGTCACAGACTTACTAAAGTTAGTTATTATGACCGGTATAGCATGTGAACATCCTTTACGGGTTAAGTATTTCTCAGTCATTTGTATCTAAGAAGTAGACGAGGACATCGAAGACGACGACAACGACGACAATTGAATGCAAGAAATTGCACACGTTTCAACACACACTCATACATACATAGCTCATGGATAAAAAAGGTCCATTACAACGACTGTAAAAATATTGGTGGATGTGACTAAGAGAGCAATAGATTACTTGCCACCACTTGAATGTTTGTTATTGTTGCTGCATACGAATGAAAGAATAGAAGATAACTATTTTCAATTTCGAGTACATATACACACACACATACATATATATGGGCATTCCATTGAATACATCGTGGTAGTCCACGTTGAGGTACTCTTGCAATTGCAACGAACGACTGTTTGTTTTTGTTTTGAGATTTGTTGACAGTGATATTTTTAACAGCCTTAAGTACTCATATTATTCGGATACTTGGCCAGTGATATCAAGCCATTCAGCTCAAGACGAAGTACAGAAAAAGGAAAACAGTGGTTACAAACGTTTAACTCTTTTCTTTTTGGATTTCAAAAAGCGGTGACCTTTTTGCAAAGGACTTCAGGGATGAGATCGTGGCTCTGGGCTGCAATGATGAATTCGTACCAATTTTTAAGATGACTGCCGGGAATTTCCTATTCTAGAATATTATTTTTAATACATTTTATTTTTAAACGTGAAGAGATATAAAAGATTTACAATTTTTTAAAAACCTATAAATTAATGGTCCGTTTTTGAGTTTTAAAAATTTTTCTGAAAGATATGATAGGACACTATTTTTTTAAATTTTTGGAATAACTATCAGGACCTAAACCGTTAATTCTTATAAATTTTTAAAAAGGTCTATGAACAATCATTTTATAAACCCAAGGTCTGGTGTGAAGATAGAATAAATCGGTCCACTTCTTCTGGTACCTCCCCCACAAATTCAAAATTTTCAATATCCAATATTTCTATCAACACAACGATGGTGGAGATCGGACAATTCTTTCTGGTACCTCGCCAAGAAAGGGTCAAACTTTTGAAACACTAAATCAGCCATACGGCTCTCTTCATATCCACAAATCCCATTATTTCTACTAACACAAGATCTGCTATGAAGATGGTAGAAATGGGACCATTTCTTCTGGTAACTCCCCACAAAGGGTCAAAATTTTGAATGTCCATGAAGCTCATAAAACGCGAAATTGCCATCCGATTCCATTCAGATTTGGCACAGCTCAATATTTCTAGCAACATAAGATCTGTTATTAAGATGGTAGAGATCGCACCATTCCTTCTAGTACCTCCCCCACAAAGGATCAACATTTCGAATAACCAAAACAATTATTAAATCCAAAATAAGGATTTGGTTCTCCTCATATTTCACACATCCCATTGTTTCTACTCACACAATGTCTGCTATGAAGATGGTAGAAATCGAACAAATTTCTTCAGGTATCTCCCCACAAAGGGTCAAAATGAATATCCATAAGGCTCATAAAACGCGAAATTAACATGCGATTCCATTCAGACTTGGCACAGCTCAATATTTCTAGCAACATAATTCATTCCTTCTGGTATCTCCTCCTGATAGAATCTACATTTCGAATAACCAAAACGATTTTTAAATCCAAAACAAGCATCCGGTTCTCTTCATATTTCATAACACAAGATCTGCTATGAAGATGGTAGAAATCGGATAATTTATTCTGGTACCTCCTGTACAAAGGGTCAAAATGTTGAATATCCATGAAGCAAGATCTGTGAAGGTAGAGATCGGACGATTTCTACTAGTACCTTCCCAAATAGAGTTCAAATTTTTAAAAAGAAAAACTCTCAAAGAAAACGAAGTAAACATCCAACTCTCAAAAATGTTGAAGATGATACCTCACTCACAAAGGGTGACCATTTCCAATACTTTAGTCTGTCAGAACATAAGCTGGTACCTCACAGACATTTTCATTCATATTTGTCCATTCCTTCGAAACCTATTTCATGGAGGGTCAGTAATTTGAATAATCATAACAGGAGTCAAAATATATTGAAATAATCGAACATTGACTGAGGGTACACATCTGTCGGAAAAGACCGACTGATACTTTTTTACTCGTTTTTGAAGGGCTTAGATATTTTTACAATTTTTAAAGGGACGTCAGGTTTATAATTTTAAATTTTGGAATCCTTCATATTATACCCTCCACTATAATTTATGTCAAGGTTATTTTATTTTTGTAGTTGATTTTGGAAGTTTCAACGGCAAGTTCCCCGTTCAAAAAATATTTCGCATCGTTTGTGTTTTGACATATATCCTTTAGTCAAATTTTCGAACTGTTATGGCTTGATTTTGACGTATAATTTTTAGAATTTTTATAATATTTCAAAATTTTCCACTAACTGTTCAGATGTGAAACAGCTACCTTTTTTAAGGACCTAACCAAATTGCTTCTAATTTTGGGCATTATGTTCGTTATTTATTAAAAACTACCTTTGAAGATTTTGGCATATCGATCCAAATCCTGAATACATTAACACCATTAACTAATATTTGTCACCAGTCTTCTTTGTTTTTTTTTTTTTTCACCTCAATCAACACAAAGCTGTGGTTACTCTATCTCCCCTCAATACTATTCAAACATGTATCGCCGCATCAAATCCACATCCATGAGAATTTGCAACATTTTGTTACAATTACACACATGTATGTGCAGCGACATTCGCACACACATCCGGCATCTGTTCATTCGCCAATTTGTTTTCATATTTGGTTTTTACCCCATCCGCCGCCCATAGCTTAAGGCCGTTTTCTTGTTATTCTTGGACTTTCTTGTTTTCATTTCTCATCTTTCGTTTCTTTGTTTCAAACACCCCAAACGAACAAGAACTGAGGAAAAAACCAAAATTGCTCACATATTTCTTGCGTTTGCCTTGTGCTGCGGCATGAGGATATTTATGTGTGTGCTCTCTGCGGCGGCGGCCCCTGCTCCTATGGCTTAGTTTCTTGGGTTATTAATTCAAGTGGCCGACACGACCACCAGTCACAATGTGCATCGGGTCGCCACCATCAACATCCACAACATGCGGCAAGGATATTGTTTCACTTGCAACTCACTCGGTTCGGTTGTGGCATTATTTTCTTCATGTCCGCTTCGTTGTCAATGTTTTTTTGTTGCAAACCAAAAAGAGGATATGGGGGAAAATATGACTTGGCCAAAAAACAAAGAAGTTGCAGTCAAAATATGTTAAGTGGAATATGCTGAGTGACTCTTGAGAGAGCGAAAGAGAGACGGAAGAAGAGCATGCATATATTTATGTTTGTATGCAGTCATAATAACATGTGGATTTATTTAGACATAAAAATAATAACAACAAAAGTAACCTCAATTCAAGTTGGCATTTTGTAAAGCTAGCTTAAAATAAATCATGCTAAAGGGGGCTGCTACCGGAGAAACCTATACAGATGGCACGAAAGACGCGTTTTACGGGCAAACGAGGCATAAAGTGTGAAAACATTTTTGACGGGGATGACTCTAAAACATTTAGAAAGAAATCTAAGCTTTTATACCTTCCAACATTCTATGCAGAGTATATTAACTTTGTCATTTCGTTTGTAACTCCTCGAAATATTCATTATAGACCCTACAAAGTATATATATTCGGGAGAAGCGTAAAATTCCGAGACGATCTAGCAATGTCCGTCTTTCTGTCTGTCTGTCTGTCTGTTGTAATCACGCTATATTTCAAATGAATTGAAATAGAAGGCTAAAATTTTGCTTGCATAGTTTACCAGTAGGTAGGTTAAGTTCGTAAATAGGCCATGCCGGTCCACGTTTTCGTACAGCCTCTATATAACGGTACCTCCCGATGTTCGGTATTTTCATGATTTAAGCGACATTATTTACCGGAATTATTTCAAATTTCATATTTAAAGTTCGTAATGGTTACTACAGCCTAGGACAAACATTTGTGCATGCATGTCCAAGTCTTCGTATAGCCCTCATATGACGGTACCTCTCGATATTCAGTATTTTGATGATTTCAGCAACATTATCCACCGGAATCGTTTCAAATTGAAAGATCCTGAGGAGATTTCCCTCACACTTACAATTTCATCGTATTTACAATATTTATAACGTCAGCAGTATGGCTATAGAGGGTGTATATCATTTGATAGCGCCAAAATGTGCCTGATCGAAATAACGGTTAAACCCTGGGACCAAATGCGATTCAGGATATTTGGAGCCGATCTAACGGTATCTGTCCATTCGTCCGTCTGTCTGGTGCGTTCGATAACTCTAGAAGGGAGTATCCGATTTGGTGCAAACTTGGTACATCGTAATATTATCATCAAACTTAGATCGGGTTCGGAAATGGGCAATATCGGTCCCCTCTTTCTGGTACCTCCCCCACAAAAGATCCCAATTTTCAAAGAAAATATTTTTCTTCACAGAGAGGGAATGGATAATCCGATTTTGCTCCAACTTTGCAAATCCTAATAATTGCATGAGTTCTAGGCCAAGTGCGAAAATGCACAATATCGGTCCACTCTATCAAGTATTTCCCCCACAAAGGGTCAAAGTTTGAATAATTATAACTCTTATAAAATGTGATGTAAGAGTCCGATTGTCTTCAAAATACACACATCACAATAGTTTTATTAACCCAAAGTCTGGTGGGAAGATGGAATATATCGGTATACTACTTCTACTACCTCCCCCGCAAAGGGTCAACATTTTTAATGTCCATGAAGTCCATACAACGCGAAATTAACATCCGATTCCGTTCAGACTTGACACATCTCATTATTTCTATCAACACAAGATCTGTAATAAAGATGGTAGAAATCGGACCATTCCTTCTGGCACCTCACCCACAAAGGGTCATAGTTTTAAATAAACAAAACGATTATAAACTCCGAAATAAGCACCCGGTTCTCTTCATATTTCACATATTCCATTATTTCTACTAACACAAGATCTGCAGTGAAGATGGGATATATCGGACCATTTCATCTGGTTCCTCACATAGCATTTAAAATTTGAAAAACAAAACGCTCACAAAAACAAAATAGACATCCAACTCTCTTCAAATTTCACACAGACAAACATTTTTGCTAACACAAGATCGATCCACCAAGGGTCACAATTTTCAATACTTTTACAAGTCAGTGATTCTTCACATCTTGCTATATCTAAATATTTCTCTCAACCTTAAACCTGAGATTAATATGAAATTTATTATTTCGATTAAAATTGGATATAAATGTTAGATGTTCTTGTAATTTTGCCCTTCCCAATATTTCTACCTGTATTAGATGAAGTATTAAAATGGAATACTTCCATCGGCTATGTCTGATACTTCTTAAAGGAATTTCCTTAGTCGAACTATAATTAGTCGAATATTTTAATTAATTTATATACTTCTCATTATAACTTCCTAGCATATGGTCAAAACTTATCCTATATTGGTTTAAACTTAGGCCAGTTTTGAATATAGTCTTCATCGGCCAACTCCTTCTTCTACTATTAACGAGTTCGTATGCCATGTATTGTATACCCAGCTTACTCGTACAGCTTCATTAGTTAGAGCACAGTGAATGTGGCATAACTGTCAGCTCATGCACTACAAATTTATTATACCCCTTTAATTCTTTTCTTATCTCGTTGACACTTTTTCTACGAATGTTCCCCAGCTTTAATTGTCCTAAATAAAAATTTTAGTTATTTTTTTTTACTCATCGAAGGGTTTTGTTTGCGGTTTTAAATTTCTCAAAGGAGTGAACTCTTCTGGTTCAAATCGCATCATTTCTCTTTGCTTGTTTCGGCGCTTTATTTACGCTTGTTATCGTCATAGTTATTACTTTTGCTAAGTAAATAAAAATGGGGGTAGAGTAAGTGGAAAAAAAGCGAATAAGACAGAAACGAAGTATTTCGTAAAATGTCAAGTAACAGTCGGTGTTAAATTTTTGAATCGTGGATAAATTTTGTAATTGCTACTGGCTGAAATTACGCAAAATAAAACTATTAAGGAAGAAAGAAAGGAAAATATCGTTCTCTTATATAATTTAGGTATACCAACAAGTAAAGTCCAATCCTTTCTGTTCTCTCACAAATGGATTAAAAAATAATGTGTTCTTTTCTCTTCTCTTTCAAAATAATTTATAAATTGTGTAAAAAATTGTTTAAAAAGTAATCTTTAAAAATCCACATCTTGAAGTATCTACAAAAAAGAATCTTTAAAAATCAACTTCTTGAAGGCTGTTCAACAAATATCCTTTAACATCCACGTTTTGAAGGCTCTTTTAAGAGCCTACGTTTGCAAGGGTTCTTAATAAGCACTGAAGCACTACAGGATATTCAAGGATACGATTGCAAGAGACCTTAATAAGTACTCAAGCACTATTAGGATCTAGGATACGGTTGCAAGAGACCTTAATAAGTACTCAAGCACTACAGTATATTCAAAGATACGGTTGCAAGAGACCTTAATACGTACTCAAGCAACACAAGGATTTAGGTTACGGTTACAAGAGACCTTTATAAGTACTCAAGCACTACAAGGATCTAGGATACGGTTGCAAGATACCTTAATAAGTACTCAAGCACCACAAGGATCTAAGATACGGTTGCAAGATACCTTAATAAGTACTCAAGCATTCACGGATAATGAAAGGGATCACAAAGGATTCTAAGAACTCCTACAGGAGCCTTCAAGGACGTCGTTAGGATGGTTGAGGATATTTTCAGGATACACAAGGATGTCCGAGGCTTCGATGAAATGTTGGTTCACTTACCGAGGTCGATGTTGTCACTTTCAAGGTCTGGCACTGACTGTCTCGATTCTGCCATCGACTACCCTTTTATACCCGACCCCACTACTGTTCGCGGTGGAGGCAAAAATGACAAAAAAAACATTATTTAAAAATCCACGTCTTTAAGGCTTTTTGAAAAAATATTCTTTAAAAAACACATACAATCACAAAAAATTTTGAGTTTCTCTGCCTACCCTGCTTTAAATCATTTAGGATACTTCTATATAGTCCTAACTTTTTTCTATTCCACTTTGGAATATCTCTATCCTACTCCATATTTACGTCTATTTTTTATATTAGTATTAAAAACTAGTCTTACATCCCGACCCCTACAAATGTAATTGCAAACCGAGAACCCCCTTCTCTCTTACCGACTGTATGCCATTTTCATCAAATTTTTGTAACTTTGTGTAATGAAGCATCACTTTTCACATCCGCCTTTGGGCGCCAAGTCGTCGGCGTTGTTGTTACAATGTTCGTCGGCAACGTTTTGAGGCGGTAGTTTTTAAGTTTATGAGCAAAGTGAACATATGTTCGTCAAGATTTTTCTAAAACAAAAACAGTTTTTTTTTCTCTTTGGGGTAAAACTCATTAAAAGTTGAAAGATTGGTTTCCTTCTTAGGTTGGGGTTTTAACTTTGCGCGCACATAGGATGGGGGAATGGGTTGGGGGAAATATTGTGAAACTTCCTGTTGCACACTTTGCGGCATGACATTTAGGAAAACATTGTTCTAAATTTAGGGTTGAGGAAATATAATATGTATTTTGATTTTATACATTTATAGCAGGATATTAAATTATGATTTCTGCGATTGCGATAAAATACTTGCAAAGGGGGGACTTAAAAAGAAATGTTTAATTTCTGAATGCCTTGATATGTTCTCCCCCCAAGATTCAAGTAGTATCAAGTGTCTACGTAATCTTCTTTTTATTATTTTCCTAAAACTGTCGCATCATTTTTTTCTGTTTCAAAAAAAAAAAGCATCAAAGCAATTCAAACCAAACAGAAAACATTAGAGACATAGAGATTTTTCATATTTGCCAACAATGTTTGTAATTAATTTTTATTTTTTTATTTTCCTTTATCAATTCCTCATTAATATCCTCACATTTTCCTATTTCTTACGATTTAAGAACATTTTCTTGTATTTTTTTTAAAAAATCGAGAAAAGTCATGCAAATTAAACCAATTAAAAACAAAGCTCAGTAAATGTGTATCATTAAGTGACCCACCCCCCTGCATGCGTTCCGAAGCAACTCAAAATTAAACTTGAAATTTAAATTAATGGCGGCAGGGGTATAATCGAAGTTATGTTCGGTCATAACGAAGTTTGTACGCCCTCCACCATAAATACAATTTTTATTTATAAATTCAATGTGCTTTCAACCTTGGAACTTATAGAGAAGAGATTATACGGATTTGAATCCAACAAATTATTAGGATATATACTTTTTTTTTTGGCCCTACTTTACAAAACTCATCTTAGCGACTCTGTAGGTCAATAATGGGTTGTAGTATTGACAATGAGTTGAGAATCAATTTTAATTCCATAATGAGCAGTTCAAAAATTGGTAATTGTCCAATAAAAATCCAATCTTTTATGACCTTTTTTTTTACCTCGGTGCCCTAAATTAAGATATTGTGAGGGGTAACATTAAATATTGATTTATATGTCCTAACTCCAAACACTTTTTTCAACAAAAACACTATTTGGAGGCGTATTCCTGAAGGTGGAAATTCAATATAATTTGCTGTTGTTGTTGTAACAATAATATGTGTTGCGTGTTTTTTTCTAATAGCCTGGTTCTATCTCCAAATTAAAAAATCTTCAGGAATGAGTCTAATAGGTTTGACAGGTACAGCATAAGAATTGATATATGAATATATAGCATAGTGTGCTGGGCTGTATCGCACCCAGATGTTCCGCACATCTTCACCAATTCGTACTCAATAAGAATTCAGACAACTGCATCATTCTGAACATAGTTAGGGCCAAAACTATCCCGGCTTGTTTATGCAGCCGGCGTTCTTCAGCTCAAATAGAGGAATGTGGTCTCCGAGGACAAGATTCATACTACAATTCTTCTGATAGTCGTCTTGATCCAGAGGATCTCTTTTATATCATTAGATTTGTCTCTCTAGATCGTGTGCTTATGCTGACGTGCGGATTTATTCGTGGTGATATATGTTTTCAGCCTTACACATATGTCCCGACCCCATGATCGTACAATTATTCGCATACGTTACGATCTCTATGCTGTTTTGAGGACGAGGAATTTCGAAAAGATAGAGCTTAAACAGTTCTGGAGATATCACTCCACTACGAAATTTCCTGTTTCATTCTTTTAGGATTTGGACTTCTTTTTCCTGAATTCCACGGACGACTGGCGCCCAACGTTTAAAACTTGGTAGTTTCTCGACATCCCTGTTTTGGCTGTATCAAACGCCTGGGCCACTGTTCTATGACACGACTTGTGCTGGTTTAGTCTTCTACTAATATGTGTGGAAATATACGAACTCCGTGTTGATGATCGACAACTCGATAGCTTCCAGTAATGCTGGGGAGGAGTAAAGAATGAAAACTCTTCGCTACTGGTAACAAAAGCGAAATCCACTTATATAACTCGCCTTTACCTGGTTTCAATAGCCGGAACATTTGGCCCATTTTTGGGATATATGTATGGGTGGCTAAAGATAGGTTGAGGCCTTTTGTCAGGTACTCAACTTCCGGCGCATCTAGCTGTTTTGACATTACGATTTCGTAAGGCCCAACCGCTTCGGATGACATTTACAACATCAATTATCGTAAATTTCTCTTTGGCGGGAAGAGATATAATACAATGTAGTCAGTACTAGTTGGTCTCGCTCTCGTGTAGTTATAATAACCGCACCTTTTTTGGATCGTTCTCCGTTACCTCATTAAACGTGGTCTTATCATACTTCTCCCCAGATTTAACCATCTTCTCCAAAGATTTAACCGTTACTTTTACCATTTCCAATGCTGAAACACTTCAGTCTAGCCACTTATGCTTCTGTACATATAGGTTAATCTCCACTGTCATTTAATGCATATACCAACATATCAAACCAATCCCAGGTTGGGCTGAAACGATGGAGCTCATTCGCTAGTCCCGCTGCCTCGGCTGGAAAATTTGGTCTTATCTAGATATATGACCAGCAGGAATATAGCGAGCATCTGCAGCTTTGATGATGCACGAAAAAACTTTCTGCTACCCGAAAATCAGAAGCTCAGAACAGCACTCCCTGAATTCTTGCCAGTGAACTTTCCCATGATTAAGAAAAGTGCAACGTTCAGAGGTTATAAAATCAAGCGATCTGCTTATGGGGACGATGATCGGCAGATAATCTGATCGAAGAGAAATTACGGGTTCCCAAGTCAAATAATTTAACTGCTACCCCCATACATTCTATGCTCGGATCACAAGAGACTACCTCATACGAGATATGTCTGTATTGAAGAAAATGGTATAACAGAAACGCTAATACTACAACCTCCAATGTAGGTGCGATACTTCTTCAATACGTTGTTACCATAACAACGTTGTAGGCTGCAATTTCCATTCCATTCCATCCTGTACCGTTACAATCCACTATCTCATCTAATTAGCCTCGGAGTCCGTTGCAATTTAATAGAAAATAGAGCACAATCCGGAGATGGAATGACAACATATGGTGTAAGATGCTGCAGTACGTATAGGTTGCTGTTCAGAAGACTGCGTTGAAGTTCCTTCCTTCCACCGCACCGAGAAAGATCGATGGTGTATGACGTTCTGACAAACCGAACAGAAACTTGGTCAAGGTTTTTGTTCGATTTCGTCGGGAAGCAAAATAATCCAGACAGAGGCATTCCGGGATATGCTTTAGAAAAATAAACCGACACAGAGATGTTGTTGTTTCTGGTCAATCCGGTGTAGTAAAACTGTGGGACTAGGCAAGGGAGTGTAATGGGATGTAGCTTGAATTTTTCAAGAGGAAATGCCCAACAAATTTAAAACTTGAAACTTGCAATAGATTCCAATCCCTGCAAAAAAGAAAAGTACCGCCCACTTTATGATATTTTTTCAAGACTTACTGCTTTCTCCAACTGATTTGGATAGGGTTTTCATTCAAAATGGAGCTTGGGTAAATATTAGATTCCGACACTTTTATTCCTAAAGATTTTCTTTAAATCATGGTAAAGGGTATTAAATTTCCATTATGCTGATATTATACCCATAAGGGTATAATTTAGAAATTGTACCCACTGAGAAACCGAACTTTAAAATTAATGACAAAATTACCCACCACATAAAAATTCAAAAAAATTTCTCAAATGTAGCCTTAGAAATTTTATAGTTACCTTTTCTAACGTATATTATTTGGCCTAGAATATAATTTTTGACCTCGCAAATCTAATGACAAATCTAATATACCCATCCTCTTACAATATAGGGGAAAAGATATAAACATCAAAAGTTAACAAAAAAAAAGCATAACGAATGTAATAACAACATGACCAACAGACAGACGGACGGACGGAAGGACAGACACAGTCCCAGCTTTCAATAACATCATTGTTGTTGCTGTTTTTCTTACAAAATATTTCCATTGATTAAATTGATTTCGTTCTACTCCTACGCTTCCACTCTGGCCAGTTGGTTGTTCTGTTCTGTTCTGGCGCTTTGACTTTGTTAATGAATTCATGGCATTTAATGTAATTAAAGAGAAATTAAGATGTTGGTTGTTCGTTGTTCTTGTTGTTGCTGTTGCCATGCTAGAACATCAATGGCAGCAACAACTTCGACACCAAACACTTTATTACCAAAGCATTTACTTATTCATTAGACCAAAATATGGATGGTACTTAGTCTACGCCACGCACTTGTTGGTGGTGTAAAAGTGTGGGGGGTACGTCGTCCGTTGGTAGAGGATGTTTCACTTGTTGGGATGTTGTAACACTGGCCTACGGGAGGTTGGAAGGTATGAAAATAAAAATGTCTTGAAAATTTAATAAATTAATACATTCCCTGTTACCAACCCAATTACTCAGAAAAAAATTGGTAAGCACATGTGTAATGTACCTCCTGCATTACTAGTAAGTTATAAAGTAATGAGTTGCTACAATAAAATTTTACAATCTGGATGAACTTGAACTTACATCTGAATGAGTATGTGCCTTGTGCAATAAGTTAGTGAAATTAATTACAAATTCAACTCCAAATTTTTAACAAGTAAAATGATCCGAGCTTTTTATACCCTCCATATCAAGCTAAAATTAAATAATGAAAATAATAGAATATGATGACCTAGAATATTAATCCGTTGTAATTAAAATATAAAAACAAGTAAAATAGTATCAGTCGGTTTTGCCGACAGATGTATACCCCAAACCTTGAGTTATGATTATTAAAAATTTTGAGCAGTTGACGAATATAGACCAATTCGGATCCGACCTAAGACAGATATAAATATTAAAACATGCCAGATTTGAACTATATCGACTACTTCCCATACTTTATATGAGATATGTGTGAGGTAGCAGATATAGAGGACCGAAGTATTCCATTTTCATATTTCATCTAATAAAAATGTTTGGAAGGGTGAAATTTGAAGAGAGCTAGTTGCTTATTTCGCTTTCTTTGAGCGTATATTTTTTTCAAAAATGTTGAATCACATGTAGTGGAGGTACCAGAAGAAATGGCCCGATCTCTACCATCTTTATAACAGATCTTGTGTTGATAGAAATATTGAGATATACCAAATCTGAGTGGAATCGGATTTTAATTTCGTGTTTTATAAGCTTCATGAACATTTAAAACGTTGACCCTTTGTGGTGGAGGTACCAGAAGGAGTGGACCCATATATTCCCTCTTCACACCAGACCTTAGGATAATAAAAAATATTGTGATGTGTGTAATTTGAAGAGAACCGGATGCATCTTTGGGAATTAATGGTCGTTTTGGTCATTCAAAATGTTAGCCCTTGTGAGGGAGGCTCCAGAAGGAATGGTTCGATCTCTACCAGCTTTATTTCAGATCTGAATGGAATCGGAGGTTAATTTCGTGTTTTATTAGCTTCTGAATATTCAAAATTTTTCCCTTTGTGGGAATGGTATCAGAAGGAGTGGACCGATATATTCCATCTTCACACCAGTCCTTGGGTTAATAAAAATATTGGGATGTGTGAAATTTGAAGGCAATCGGACATTTAATTAGAGTTATAATTATTCAAAATTGTTACCCTTTTTGGGGGAAGTACTTGATGGAGTGGACCGATATTGTCCATTTTTGTACCTAGCACTGATGCAAATATTAGGATTTGCAAATGTGGAACAAAATCGGATTATCCTTTCACTTTCTGTGCAGTAAATTATTTTATTTTAAAATCTTAACACCTCCAGAAGAAATGGACCGATTTTACCCATCTCCGAACTCGGTCTAAGTTTGACAATAATATTACGATGTACCAAGTTTGGATCAAATCGGATATTCCCTTCGAGATTTGTCGTGCGCACCAGTCCGTCAGACAGACGGATGGACGGACGGACATCGCTAGATCGACTTCAAATGTCCTGAAACGGATATGGTCCAAAGAGACCTAGGTTCTAAAACAATTATTTCGATGAGGCACCTTTTTGCCGTATCAAATGATGTATACCCTCTCTAGCCATGTGGCTAAGAGTATAATAACCTAAATAGAGAAACCCATATCATCTAATTTCATTACAAATTGTGGCAGAAACCTTCAAAATACCGAAAATAGGAAGGTACAGTTACATGGAGGCTATACCAAATACCTGATTCGAACAACTATGGTGAGAAGAGAACAGACCTTTCAAGACCCCAAATGAAAAGTTTCAGATTTTTTGGTTGGAAATTGTGTGCAGAAACCTCAAAAATACCTAACATAGGGAGGTGCCGTTATATGGAGCCTATACCAATTAGTGGACTTGAATCAAACATCAGTTTTGCAAGGAGATAACAGACCTACCGAGAACCCCAATTGTCAAGATCCTTCTAATTTGGTTGGAAATTGTGAGGAAACCTTCAAAATACCGATAATCGGGAGGTACCGTACGTGGACCAACATAGCCCATCTTCAATATCATACAGCCTGCATATAATATAAAGCTCAGTGACACATTTTAAAGCTCTAGACGGATCTCGCTAATTTGCCTCATATTTTTATTCTGATCAGGAATATATATAATTTTTTTGGGTCTCCGACGAATATTGCGAGGTGTTGCAAACGGAATGAAATATTTAATATACATATGCTGGAGGGTTTGTTTGCAAAAAATATTTTTAGGCTGTTTACAGAATAGCGAATGTCAAGTAATAATTTTCAAATAATCTGTAAACCTGTGTAAATTATTGCTCCCCAAACTTTGGCCATATTATCGAAATGGGGGCCACCATTTTTTCTCAACTCCTCAGCCTTTTTACAGCCAAACCAGCCAGCCTGGCATCAACCAGCCAACCAATCACTTAAAAAAATAAGCTTTGTGATTGGAAGAAGACGGCTGTTAACGGCTGCCAGCCATTGCCTAGGAACAAGAAATCATCAACAACATAATTATCGCCGCTGTTCTTGTTGTTGTTGTCATCGACTCTTCGATAGAATATGGTGGCAACTAGTATGGAAATCGTGCCTGATTTGATGTTTGGTGTATTTCATTCGCTCCACACTTCGCCTGCTCGTTCTCCTTTTGGCCCCATCAACATCGAGTTAATGTGGTTTTTCATTTCAAAAGGTTCTGCTGCTTTGGGGAGACACACACAACTACTTGCTGCTGCTACTGATTCTGCAGCTAGTGAGTGCTTTGCTCCCGATTTCTTTCTTTTCGAATAACAAGCCAGGGTGTTTGTTACTGCCATTAATGATGGAGACCGACCACCTCCTCGACCCTACTTATAACATTCGAGGACTAGTGATGACGACGATGATTGTTGCCTTTTGAAGTATTACGAATTGTAATCGTTTGAATATTTATGTGAGTGTGTGTGTGAGAGAGAGAGTGTGTTTTGGTGTGAGTATAAGTGTGTCTATTTTTGAACTATAATTTATTTGCTTTAAAATGCCTGTTGCTGGCACTTTTAATTGCCACATTATTCATGCATCATTAGTTGGCGTTATTTGTGTTCGGCGTAAATTGGTATTAGAAAATGCTAGGACGACATCGATTTGAAGGATATTTTAAAATATCTAGAAAATTATTGAAAGTTTAATAACATTTTAATATTTTTAAGATCCATGGAGAATAGAAAATTTCCATAAAAATACAAATCAGATAGATATATTTCGTTGATGGGAAAAAAGTAAAAATCAAATACTCACAACTTCCGAGACAACAGCAGCCTGGAAGTACTGAAACCATTTTGAGGATTCTTTTCTATTCACATACAATTATTTGCATGAGAAAAGGATAATGGGACATTTGCTGTAATAAGCAAAATAATTGTAACTTTAACTGTTAGGACGTCAAGCAACCCGATTAAGACAGGGCGAAGCTTAGAGTTTTTTGTTTTCCTACTTAAAGTTTGGGTAAAACTCAATCACTTCTTACAGCCTTAGCCTCATGTCTGTCGAGGGTATTATTATTTGATAGGACCAAAATGTGTCTAATCTAAATAACGATTTCAAGACATTTAAAGACTATCTAGCCATATTATTCTGATCGGCTGGTGTACAAGACGACTCTCGAAGGAATACTTGATTCGATTAAAACTTTGCACATCGAAAATTTTTGTCAAACTTAGATTAAGTTCGGCTGGTGTACAAGACGACTCTCGAAGGAATACTTGATTCGATTAAAACTTTGCACATCGAAAATTTTTGTCAAACTTAGATTAAGTTCGAAGATAGACCAAAGGGTGGAGCGATATTTCTTCTGGCAACTCCGCAACAAGAGTGCATCTGATTTGTAATATTTATATAAGGCAAACTTAGACCAGGTGTGAAAATCTATAATATCGGCCTTCTACTTCTGAGGGTCGAAATATAAACAGAGAAATTCTACCCGATGTTCACATTTCATTATAAAATCAATTAAATATCTCGTAGATTTGCCTAAAATTTAACTTATTTTAATATGCTGAAGTTCAAGTTCGAAAATTGACCACCTCTACTGGTACCTTCCACAAAGGATCAACACTTTAATAACACCTAATTTTTTCAATAACTGAAGGAAGAGTCCGGTAGATTATGGAAGTAAACCTACAGGGTGAGATGAAAAAACTGCAACCAACTTCAGACTACTGTCATTTCTTAGCCACTTGTCCGACAGCTGTCAAAAGTATTCCAGTGACAGATCATTATATTGTTTACAAGCGCACAAAAGCATTTTGTTGAGAATTGTCCATAAAAAAGTTATCCGCAATAGAATTCAAGCGTGATAGTGTGATTTCTTTATATTTGGCTGGAAAACCACAAGTGGCTATAGTTAGAGCACTCCAGGATTTAAATGTGAATAAATGTTTTGTGTATCGTACCATCGCTCGATACCGTAATACTGGTGGCGTAGCCCGAGTCAAGGAACTGGTCGGAAGAAAACAGCAACATCAGAAAAATGGTTCGAAATATAAAGAAGCGACTTGATCGAAACCCGCATCGCTCGTGAGCTGAACATATCGCAATATACCATTCGGCAAATATTGAAAAATGAGCTCGGGGTAAAGCCATTGAAATTCCAAAAAGTGCAAGAACTTACACCGCAGCAGAAAGAAAATAGACTCAAAAGAGCTAAACAGTTGCTTCGCTTGGCCGAAAAAGGTGAACTGCCGAATTTGGTTTTCTCCGATGAGAAAACATTCGTTGTCCAGCGAAAATATTCTTGAGGGTGTATGAAAGCCTTTGGCACGCAAACATTTTGGCCGCAAACCTTGGACATTCCAACAGGACTCAACACCGTCGACTCAGCACGCGCTAACCAATAATGGTTACAAAATGAGGTTCCTCGCTTCATTTCCTTCCACAATGGCCACCAAAATATCCGGATACCAATCCGTTGGACTATTGTGTCTGGAGTATTTTGGAAAGCTAGGTTGTCACTAAAAAATAACAAAGTGTCGATCACGTCAAGCAAGTGCTTTACCTGTAAAGGGCCAAAATACCGCAGAGCAACATTCGGACAGCGTGTGATGGTTTTATTGGCCTTTGGAAGGCCATAATTTGTGCCAAAGGTGACCAATTCGAACAATTCTAAACTTATTCTAAAATTTGATGCTATTTCCGAAATTTTTTGCTTTATTTTAATAAAATTAATAAAAAAAAATGTAAAAATTGTGGCGTTTGACTTTGTTCCAGTATTTTTTATCTCTCCCTGTATGTCTGTCTGTTGCAATCACACTTTCATACAAATTGAGAGAGAAGTCTAAAATTTTGCACACATGTGTATTTTACCAGTAGGTTAAATTCGTAAATGGGTCATGTTGGTCCATGCTTTGGCATAGCCCCAATACAACGGTACCTCTCGATATTCGGTGTTTTTATGGTTTTAGCAACAGTATTTACCTGAATTGCCTAAATTTCGTATTCGACGATCTTAATGGATAGTACAACCTATGACACACGCACGTCTTCGTATAGGCCCCATATAACAGTACCCCCCAAGTTTCGATTTTTTTTCGATGAATTTAGCGATATTACTCAACAGAATTGTTTCAAATACCGTATTTAAAGTTCGAGATTGATACTACAACCTATGAACGATAATTACCTATTCAGTTCCTCGTCTTCGAATAGCCCACATATCACGATAACTTCCTTTATTCGGTACTTTGATGATATAAGCGACATTATTAACCGGAACTGTTTGATATGTTGTATTTGAAGTTCGGAATCGGTACCACAGCCAATGAAAAAACACTTATGTAGGTACTCGTCTTCGTATAGCCCCATATAACAGTTTTCATTTACCCGGTATTTTTCGACAATTATTTTTTTAATATTCAAGTTCTTTCCAAATCGTGGAGCGTATTTAAAGTTTGGCCCGGCCGAACTTGTGTGTTTTTTACTTGTTAGCTCTACTTTTTTAATCTGCTGGATCTTTCGCGTAAATATATTTTGTATTTGAGATCTGTATCCCCTGTTATTTTCTTTATTGCAGTCAAAGTACTTTGTATAATCCTCATTTTTTCAGACCTGAGTTCCTGAAGTAATAGAAGTTTGTCAGCCGCAATTTTTATGATATATATTTTTAAATAGATTTTAGGATTCACAAACTTGCATTATTTTTAAATTGCATGTACCCAAAAATGTTTTAAAACATCGGTGCCTTTATAACTGTCCTTCTATTCTAATATAATTAAATAAATAAAAATATATTTAGTATTTTTAAAAACAAATTATTTTTAACGCCACCCTCAAACCCCTTTTTCAAATTACACTTAATGATGGCTGTCTTATGTCGTGATTTACTTTCAGGCAATAAAAACAGATGACAGACAGGCTTTTTAGGCAACTTATTTAGGTGGGCAACTGTTCCCCCTTGTTTAACTCTGTTTGATTGGAGACATTTAACTTGCGAGCCTTAATCATGGTTAACAATTACTTCCTCATTTGATTGCGAGGTTCAGGCAAAGCAAGACTTGGCATGGCCACTGTCACGTTGCCAAAAAGAAATAACTTGGAAATGTATTGGCCTGTTGTTTTATTCTTCTTCTTCTTCTGGTCTTGGCAAGCAATTTCAACATAAAACAGAGACAATCATTTCATTGGGTATCCTGCAGCTTAAAATCTTTGCTCTTTTGCTGCTTTGGCTGTTTGGGGCCAGCCATTTGTCTCCAATACTTAGCGTTGCTTTTTTATGGACCATTTTGTAGACCATGTCAAAAGTGTAAAAATTAATTTGAATTTTCTTCTCATTTGCCTGGCTGCCTGCCTGCCATGAAATGGCAAAGAAATAAAATGGAAATACTTGGCTTTTCTTGGCTTCCGATACTTAATACCGGCAAATCATTTAAAGTGATGTTTGTTTTTTGCCATTACCCTATCACCCAAAAGTGATGCGAGTTCAAAGGAATGGGATTTTTCTCCTTCTCTTGTTTTATGGTTGAAAAACCATTTCATTTATTTTTTTCTCGTTTTAGTAGTTTCGCTTTGTTCTATTCGCTCAGTCAATGAATAATTTCAATTTCATCAATTGTTCGTAACATTTACATTCGTTAAATTATTCTTTCGTTGATTTGTTTTCGAATCGAATTTTATTGATATTTCTTAAGCAAAACATATTTGTTTAAAGGGAAATTTACTTAATATTTTTGAAATTAATGACCTCTCATTACATCAGAATGAACCAAAAAGTCTTCTTATAACACTCTGCTACAAAATTCAATAGAAATGGAATATACGCGTTTTTAATATTTACTTTGTAATGTAAATAGAGTGACCAAATACCCCTCTTTTCATTTTTTTTTTTTTTTTTGAAAATATCCAAATAGGATTTCTTGGAATCTTTACATTTTAGGCCATGTAGATAAAAATACGACTATTACTTTGGGCAACAATTTTAACCCCTTCACATTTAAATGCTGGACTGCTCTAACGATATGCACTTGTGGTGTTCCAGCCAAATATAAAGAAATCACACTATCACGCTTGAATTCCATCACGAATAACTTTTTTTCTGGAAGATTCTCACCAAAAAGCTTTTGTACGCTTGTAAACAATATACTGAGCTGTCACCAGAATAATTTTAACAGCTGTCGGACGAGTGGCTTAGAAATGGCAGCAGTCTGAAGTTGGTTGCAGTTTTTTCATAGTTTTTAAACCCTCCGCTATACAATAGAGGGTACATTAAATTTTTCATTCCGTTTGCAACACCACGAAATCTCTATCGGAGACCCCAAAAAGTATAAATATTCCTGATCTGAATAAAATTATAAGGCGATTAGCGATGTCCGTCGGTTTTTCCGTCCGTCCGTAAGTCAGTCTGTTGAAATCATTATAAAGTCCACATTATTTAATTAAGAGCTTTGAAATTTGACAAAAAGGTTTATATTATATTATATGCAGGTTGATTGGTATTGAAAATTGGTCCTGGCTTTATTGGTCCCTGTTTAGGCATAGCCCCCATATAACGATACCACCCGATTTTCGGTCTTTTGGAGGTTCTTATCACAATTTCCTACCAAATCAACTGAAATTTGAAAATTGGGGTTCTTGGTAGGTATGTTCTCCCCTTTCAAGGAATGTTTTTGGTACAACACCCATATAACTGTACCTCCCGATTTTCGGTGTTTTGAAGGCGTCTGGCACAATTTCCATCAGAATTAGATGGAACTCGATATGTGGGGTTTTCGGGAGGTCTGTTCTTCCTTTGCAAAAAATGATCGATTAAGATCCACTAATTGGTATAGACCCCATAACATTTGGGGTTCTTTAAAGGTCTGTTCTCTCCATGTGAAAAAATTCGAATTTGTATTTGTTTTGTAATTTGTAAACTGTTACTGTGTTCTCCAGCCGATGTCACCGATAGTTGCAGTTTAAAATTGAATACGTTTGTATCCAAATGCAATGAGGTTCTTAAAAGTCCGTCCGGCCAAATTTAGTGTTTTTTTACTTGTCAATATATATATGGCGTTTAAGTAGGATCTAGTCTTTGGTGTCTTCTAGGACCTGTAGAGGAAAAGGGAAGGCCAAAAAAGGACAGGTGATTGTGTGATTCAAAATAACATTTCTAAGTTGCTATTTTAGAAGTTTTTTTTAAAAATTCCGAATTTTTAAAATTCTAAAATAAATCCTTTATCTCCGCACTAGCCCCCAACTGCATCATAATTAACCTCCTCGGGCTAGATGCAACTAGTTATTCTTAATTCATATATTTTTTCGATTATTTACTCCCTATTTGCCCCCATTCGTACGTTCGTTCGTTCCTTCGTTCTATTTACAGTAAGTAATTTCCTTTTTTAATTTACTTACGTATCCATGCATATTTCTTTCCGTTACGTCTTCCTTTGATATTACTGTTACTACAAGTGTTTCTTTTTTCTTCTTCGCCTTCCTCATCCCATCTACATTCCATTACTTTTAATCTTATTGAGTTTGTTAAAACAAACTTATATTTTTGCAGAACTCCGCTATCGACTGCTCCCCGTGTAGCGGGGTGGCACAACAACAACCTTTTAACGGGAATTGCCAAAGGTATTCCGGGGTGTTCATAGCTCGCAAAAAAAAGGAGTATCGATATGCTGCTGGGCTAGCCCTGCTTGGCTGTATAGGAAACAGCTTTAGTTTAAAGTTAATAGTTTTTCGAAAAATAATTTCCGTTTTTGTTTTATTTTGCATTGCAGCTCAGTACGTTCGCATCGGTTCGGTTCGTTCGTTCCATCGCTTTCTTGAACTTTTAATAATTTGTTTGCCAGTTTTATTTTGTGTTGATGTTGTTGCTGGTGTTTGGTTCTTCAGTTCTTCACCTCCAAAGTTATTACCTTTGATGCTGCGATTTTATATCCGCTCAGGAAATATTACAGTCTGCAGGAAAATGTTTGCATGGAATATTAAAAAGAAAGAAATGAGAAAGGGGTTGCACGGATCGGGGAGTTTAGTTGAAGTCCTGAAGCACATCGATCAGGAAGAAGATATGTTTTGTGAAAATTTACTTCGGATTGTTTAGGAAAAATTTTAGGACAGTCTGTTATCTACAATCATTGGGCAAATTTAGAAAAAAAAATGCATTTACCAACTATTTTGGTGCGTGATACTTTTTAAGCAAGTATGTGTGTGTGCATATTGGAATTGTATATGTTATTTATACCCTCAACTGATGATTTACCAACACCATCACAATTTTCTAAAGTTATTCCACGGTTCATATACCTTGATACTTCGTGTGTTTTATTTTTTTTTCCTAACAGAAAAAAACGATATAATTTCTTGACGTTGGAAAAATCAACTGCAACAACAACCACATAATTGCATTTCATATTTTATTTTGTTTACTTTCATTACTCCGTTTATCTACCCCATTCAGAAGATACTACCTTTTAACAGGATATTGCAGCCTTACATATAAATATGGGGGAGAATATCGTTTCCCCCGTAACACGAATTGCTTGTAAAGTTTTCCAGCTGCATTGAAGGGAAATTGTTAGGATACAAGTCATTTATTTGTTGTTGTTGATTTTTCATCAATTTGTATCAGACCACATTCACTTTGGGGGTTAAGAAACTTCAACTTCTTGTTGGATTTGAATCATTTTATCAATGAGACAGACGAATATCAAATTGCCGAAAGGATTAAGCAAATGGAGTCCAGGGATCATCCTCTGCCATAATCTGCTTTAATAACATTTTAAAAAAAGTGGGATGATACTGTCGGCAGATACATACTTCTAAGCATGTGACCAATCTGTCTAAAACGAAATTGTATGGGACTTTCAGGCGTCAACTCGAAAAAAGGCCGAGGAAAAATTGATCAAGAAATTTTGAAAATTTTACTTTCTTCACCATAAATTTAAAATTGATTAGCAAAGACACGAACCAATGCAATTTTTCGTCCGGTCAGGGCTGGATTCTTGTTCTATGAAAATATGAAATGAAAAATATGTCATTTTTAAAATTTTTCATTTCACAAGAATTGAGGCCCAGAAAATGTTAATAAAGAGAGAGAGAGAGAGAGAAATTTAGTACACCAGAGAAAGCCCAGTAAAGAAAGGTTTAAAGTCGAGCAGGGCCGAATTTTGGAATCGGATAAAGATATATATGGAAGCTATATACTAATCTTAACCGATCTCGATAAAATTTAGCAAAGATATTTCTAAGCTGTATTTAATATATTTCCCTAAATATCGTTGTTACGGAGTGCATATTACGGATGTGGGGAACAAATCGGTTGAAAAATATGTATGGCAGCTATAGCTATATCTGAACTGATCTTCACCATATTCAACATACTAGTTTCGAGACTCGTTTTGGTCGTAAGTGCCAAATGCCACCCTATTTGGGCTAATATTACGCGTTTGGTGCACAAAAAAGTCAAATCGGACGAAGTTATATATGGAAGCTATACCCAAATCCGAGCCGATTTCGATAAAAATTTAGCAACGGTATTTCTGAACTGTATTTAATATATTTCCCCAAATGCTGTGGAGGACAAAAATAACAAATCGAAGCTCTAGCTATATCTGAACCGATTTCGATGAAATTTGACATACCATTTGGGCTGATATTATGCGTTTGGTGCACAAAAAAAGGCAAATGTTACGAAGATATACAGAAAGAGTTAAAAAAATGCAACCAACTTCAGACTGCTGTCATTTCTAAGCCACTCGTCCGACAGCTGTTAAAATTGTTCCAGTGACAGCTCATTATATTGTTTACAAGTGTACAAGAGCATTTTGGTTAGAATTTTCCAGAAAAAAAGTTATTCGTAATGGAAGCAGTGGCCAAAAAATGGTTCGTGAGCTGAACATATCGCAATATTCCATTAAATTCCAAAAAGTTCCAAAACTTACACCGCAACAGAAAGAAAATAGACTCAAAAGAGCTAAGGAGTTGCTTCGTTTGGCCGAAAGTGGTGAACTACCGAATTTGGTTTTCTCCGATGAGAAAACATTCGTTGTCCAGAAGTTTGTGTAAACAAACAAAATGATCGTGTTTAATTGCCAAAGAGGTCGGCTGAAAATGTGCACCTTCGGTTGGCCATCAGATCTCAAGCGCCGGCTATGGTGATGGTGTGGGCCGCCATTACAGCCGATGGTCGCTCTCCGCTCTTATTAATCGACCGTGGCATCAGAATAAATGCCGAATATTAGCGCGAAAATATTCTGGAGCGTGTATTAAAGGCTTGGGTACGCAAATATTTTGACCGCAGACCTTGGACATTCCAACAGGACTCAGTTACAAAATGAGGTTTCTCCGTTCTTTTCCAGCGCACAATGGCTACCAAAATCTCCGGATACCAATCCGTTGAACAATTGTGTCTGGAGTATTTTTGAAAGCAAGGTTGGCACTAAGAAATACCAAAGTGTCGAACACCTCAAGCAAGCGCTTCGCCGGGAATGAGCCAAAATACCACACAGCAACATTTGAGCAGCGGTTTGAAGGCCATAATTCGTGCCAAATGTGACCAGTTCGAACAAATCTAAACTTATTTTAAAATTTGATGCTATTTCCGACAGTTTTTGCTTTCATGCAATAAAATTAAAAAAGTAAAAATTATGGTTGCAGTTTTTTTTATCTTTTCAGATTATCATTTTATCATAATTATCAATTAATTTGTAATCACAGATAAAAACACCATCTGAACAGAAACTAGTATTATAGATAGGAGGAGGCTGAACCCGTTTGTGATAAAAACTAAAATAAATAAATTTTTAAATTATTTAAATTTTTCTATGGTTTAGTATCTCTCTTTTTCTTTATAAGCCCTTTCTGAACCGAATAAAAAATTACTTTGGATTGTGTCTTTGCTAATTAAATTTATCTTGACGGAAATGAAAATATTTCCAAGTAATATATATCCTCCACCATAAAGCTGTAAATAATTAACAAGTAAAAATATCCTAAGTTCGGCCGGACCGAATTTTAAATGTCCCACCATTTTGAAGAAACTTGAAAGATTTCAAAAAAAATTGGTAGAAAAATATATTTTAAATAAAACCCCTTATAAAGGGCTGATGTTAAGTAAATTTTGTCATAGGCTGTAGTACCCATTACGAACTTTAGTTACGAAATTTGAATCAATCCTGGTAAACACTACCGCTAAGAATATCAAACTACCGAATACAGGGAGGTATCGTTATATGGGGGGATATATATACTTTGTTGAGTCCAAAATTATTATTTCGATGAGTTACAAGCGGAGTGACGAACTTAATATACCCTCCATAATATACCCTCCATACGTGGCAGGGCCACGTCTTCGTATAGTCCCAATATAACGGGATTCATTGAAATTTTTCAGGAGGGTATAAAAAATTCGGCCAAATTAGGTTCATTTTGTTATATTTTGCCGTACGAATACAAAATTTGAAACAATTCCGCTAGAAAATGTCCCTAGAATCATCAAAATTTTGAAGATTTTCGCTTTAAAAAAGACCTTTAGAAATACGTCTAATATATAATGTTTAAAAAATTCCCCATATGAAAAACCCCTGTTCAATATCCATTTTATATATTTATGTTTCGTTGTTTTATCCACACTTCCTTCGTCCATCATCTCCAACGTGATGCAAAATCCTTTGAGTAATAAACTCCATTAAAATACTTGGCATGAAAGTATTCGCAGCGAATTCCTTTGCCAATAATCGTCAGCATTAAGTCGAAGACACGTTTGTTTGTTTTTAATCTTCGTCGCTTTACTTTAAGTTCTTGAAAATCAATTAATTACAAGCGTTTATTGGTCAAGAAGATATCTTAATACGTCGAAGAGAAGCCTTACAATTATCGTTGGCATTTTTTTAATGACATAATATTATTTTCGAGGATATCAGCAATCAATTGGAAAGGGATGATGGGCGTTACTGGAAACTTTGTTGATTAAATGGTTTAAACGAAAAGATTCTCATAAGAAGGTAATGGCAGGAAAAAATTTTCAGATGAAAACTGTGAATCATTTCCAAAATTTATTTTTGAGCGTTGCAACTAGGATTAATATCCGTATTTAAAATTGTATACCTTTCTTTTAAATTTCTACTCTTCTGAGGTGAAAACACTTATGCTTTCACAAAATTAAAAAGGAGGCAGAAGGTGGCGATTATGAAAAGATATTTCATTACATATTTTATTGCTGCACATCTCCTTCGGGGCAATAACGACACAGCTTATCGCAATTTACCTGAGATATATCTAACCTTGGCAATTGACAATCTAATAATTTTTCATTTTATTTTTTTGCTCGTTTTTGTTCAGGAGGATAATAAAATTATGCTCGCATAAATGACAATATCAGCAGTGTCTAAGTATTTGCGAAATTTCATGGGAGTTAGACAGGGGCCGCGAGGTGAGAACTTTAGCTACTTGTGGAAAATTGTTTTTTCTTTCTATTCAGCAGAAAAAAAATACAATTTGCCTGAGGCCGTTTAAAGTGAATTATGTGATTTCAGGTGTGTGAGGTGATGATGCCGGATATTTTTTATAGCAACAATGGAAAATATAGGCTATTAGTGGAAAACAAATTTGAGACAAATATCAATTTTCTTATATACAAAAATAATAAAATTAAATGTACAAGATCAAAATTGGGAAAAAAGGAAAGTCGCAGGATAATTTGACGAAATTGTAATTGATTGTCATTTGTCGTCAGAGTAGAAGAAAACAGATATAGTAAAACAAATATATTCTAAAAAATGTACAATTTTTGTCAGAAGTTCTACGATTTTTGCCAAGAAGTTTTTAAAGATATTTAAGTATAGTAGCTTTGAGTAGAAAATCCTACAAAAATTCATATATATGTCTGACCCGGAATGTCCTTGAAAACAAATATCACATTCGTCTGCTAACTATCGTCAGGGTCTTGTCAAGGCTAATGCATAAAACTGAATTATTACTGAAACGTTCTGGTGGTATTTTTTTTTCTATTGAGAACTCTAAATGCCATTTCAGCTAGAACTGAGGTGAAGCCTTCGAAAGGATTAAAATTCGGACATATTTTTACATGGAATTTTTTTACAGGAAACGACTATATGCTTTGAGAACCTACGTCATTAAAAGTTTGAACATTTATAAGTGAGTGAACCATGTCAATGAGCGTGGATTTTTTAAGAAATATTTTTCAAGGACCAAACGACCAATAATCCTAGATTTTTATCAAATAGTTTTCAAAGACCAAAAACCAATAAACCTAAATTTTTATTGAAAAGTTTTAAAGGACCAAAAGTTCAATAAACGTGGATTTTTAAAGAATATTTTTCAAGGACCAAAAGACCAATAAATGTGGATTTTTAAAAAATATTTTTCAAGGTCCAAAAGACCAATAAACGTGGATTTTTTAAAGATTATTTTTGAAGGACCAAAAGACCAATAAATGTGGATTTTTAAAAAATATTTTTCAAGGTCCAAAAGACCAATAAACGTGGATTTTTTTAAAGATTATTTTTGAAGGACCAGAAGACCAATAAACGTGGATTTTTTTAAAGATTATTTTTGAAGGACCCGAAGACCAATAAACGTGTTTTTTTTAAATTGTTTTTGAAAGACTAGAAAACCAATAAACGTGGATTTTTTTAAAGATTATTTTTGAAGGACCAGAAGACCAATATACGTGGATTTTTTAAAGATTATTTTTGAAGGACCAGAAGACCAATAAACGTGGATTTTTTTAAAGATTATTTTTGAAGGACCAGAAAACCAATAAACGTGGATTTTTTTAAGATTATTTTTGAAGGACCAGAAGACCAATAAACGTTAATTTTTTTAAAGATTATTTTTGAAGGACCAGAAGACCAATAAACGTGGATTTTTTTTAAAGATTATTTTTGAAGGACCAGAAGACCAATAAACGTGGATTTTTTTTAAAGATTATTTTTGAAGGACCAGAAGACCAATAAACGTGGATTTTTTTTAAAGATTATTTTTGAAGGACCAGAAGACCAATAAACGTGGATTTTTTTAAAGATTATTTTTGAAGGACCAGAAGACCAATAAACGTGAATTTTTTTTAAAGATTATTTTCGAAGGACCAGAAGACCAATAAACGTGAATTTTTTTTAAAGATTATTTTTGAAGGACCAGAAGACCAATAAACGTGGATTTTTTTAAAGATTATTTTTGAAGGACCAGAAGACCAATAAACGTGGATTTTTAAAGAGTATTTTTCAAGGACCAGAAGACCAATAAACGTGGATTTTTAAAGAGTATTTTTCAAGGACCAGAAGACCAATAAACGTGGATTTTTTAAAGAGTGTTTTTCAAGGACCAGAAGACCAATAAACGTGGATTTTTTAAAGAGTGTTTTTCAAGGACCAGAAGACCAATAAACCTGAATTTTTAAAAAATAGTTTGCAAGGACCAAAAAACCAATAAACCTGGATTTTTAATGAAGAGTTTTCAAGGAGCAAAAGTCCAATAAACTTGGGTTTTTCAAGAATATTTTTCAAGGTCCAAAAGACCAATAAACGTGGATTTTTTAAAGAATATTTTTCAAGGATCAGAGGACCAATAAACGTGGATTTTTTAAAGAATATTTTTGAAGGACCAGAGGACCAATAAACGTGGATTTTTTAAAGATTATTTTTCAAGGACCAGAAGACCAATAAACGTCGATTTTTTTAAAGATTATTTTTGAAGGACCAGAAGACCAATAAACGTGGATTTTTTAAAGATTATTTTTGAAGGACCAGAAGACCAATAAACGTGGATTTTTTAAAGAATATTTTTCAAGGACCAAAAGACCAATAAACGTGGATTTTTTAAAGAATATTTTTCTGGGTCCGAAAGACCAATAAACGTGGATTTTTTAAAGAATATTTTTCTGGGTCCGAAAGACCAATAAACGTTTATTTTTTTTAAAGAATATTTTTCAAGGGCCAGAGGACCAATAAACGTTTATTTTTTTTAAAGAATATTTTTCAAGGGCCAGAGGACCAATAAACGTTTATTTTTTTAAAGATTATTTTTGAAGGACCAAAAGACCAATAAACGTGGATTTTTTTAAAAGATTATTTTTGAAGGACCAAAAGACAAATAAGCATTGATTTTTTAAAGATTTTTTTTTTTTTTTTTTTTTTTTAAAGAATATTTATACGTATATCAGCGTTTTGAATGTTTACATTGCAAAGTAATCTAACTAGAGGAAAACATGTTCTCTCCTCTTCCACATTTTTTGAAGTTTTTAATTACAATTTCTTGGAATCCGTTTATTTTAGGTATATTGTGTCTTCGGCAATATCACAAATAAATACACGAGAGTTATTTTGGTAAAAAAAATGTAACACTCAAGCTAGTCAACAAAGGTGTCTCTTTGGGCCTTTTTTTGAAATTAGGTTAAAAATAACTTTTAAATGTGGTCGAGCCGGTCAAAATAATCGGCAAATGTATTTGCCATAAAATTCTACAATAGGTCCCAGAAAACAGCAAAAGTCTTAATCTAACCTAACGCCAGGAACTCATCTTTATTTTAAAGACATTTTAGGGTTAAAGCTGTACTGTATGTGAGTTTGTGCAAAAATTTCTTACAAAGCATTATTTTAGAAAGATTACTCCAAAGATAAAAATATTCTTCATAAAATTTTTATTTATAAGTCACCAACGAAAAGAAGTCTCTATTTTCAAATCTATTTCCAAATATATTTGGATCATCGTTCCAAAAAAAAAAAAAACCGAAAATATATTTATTTTTATACAGCTAAATCTGCTATTTGGGAGGAAATTGCAACGTTAAGACAATGTCGTCGAAAAGTACGGTTAAAATGAAAACAGTTATATGGGGGCTATACGAAGACGAAGTACCTATTAGGACCTTCAACTACGAAATTTAAAACAATTTCATTGAATAATGTCGTTAAAATCATCAAAATACCGAAAAAGGAAGGTATACGAAGACGTGGACCTGCAAATACAATTTTCTGAAAAAGGTTTTAGTATCCATTAAGAACTTTAAATACGAAATTTGAAATTTGAAAATTCCGGTCTAATTCTAATTACATAAAAAACCGAAAATTGGGAGGTACCGTTATATATGGGCTATATGAAGGCGTGGACCTGCATAAGTAATTTTTTGTCATGGGTTGTAATACCCACTAACATTTCCAATACAAATTTTGAACCGATTCTGGTCTTTAATGCCTCTAAAATCAACAAAATACCGAATATTTAGAGGTATTGTTATATGGGGGCTATGAGAATAGGTGGACCCACATGACATTTTCACACATTTTCGAACCTAACCAGTCTGCTGCCAAAATACACGTGTTTGCAAAATTTTAGCCTTCAATCTCAATTTGTTCAAAAGATGGCGTGATTACGACATACTGACACACAAACAGAGGGACTTAGAATTTCACGCTGATCAAGAATATGTATACTTTGTTGGGTCTGACATGAGTATTTCCAGGCGTTACAAACGGAATGACGAAGTTAATATACCGTCCATAGTATGGTGGAGGCTATAAAAACTAAAGATTTAACCCCGAGTCTGCTAATCCTAATCTATTCCAAAGTGAAATAAATCTCCCCTTACATTTTTAGGCTTAAAATTCAGCAGCAATTATTTTTATACCAACATGACATAGCCCATTGTGCACTGGCATTTCCAGCCCACCACTTTTCATCTTCCAGCAATAATCATTTTTATTGCCTATTAAAAGGCGCGTCAAATGACATATAAAATTGATCTATGGCTTTGCGTTCACATATCCCCCCCATACCATGTCAAAAATACTCGCGGTTCATTGGCGGCGGCTGCTATTACTCCGGGGATTGGAGGCTGTAAAATATTTTACCTTCAAATAATCATAATCGTCATTATTACTTCTATACAAAGGCGAACAACAAAAACAATGCAGGAAAAAATCATCCGAAATTGTTAACAATTTTACTTTATTACCTTTTTTCGATCCAAACACACATGAGCGGCGAGAGCAAACGCAAAAAAAAGCTAAAGCTATCACAGCCACTGTAGCCTATATCCTGTGCCAAGCCACCAGAAAACAATTTCACAGGAAGTTTCTGGTAAAAGGCAATAAAATTGACAAATTACATTGTTTGAGTGAGAGCATATGGATGTGTGTGTGTGCGTGTTGATATATGTGTTTGTGTGTGTTTTTTTGTGTCGGCCGCTTGTGTGTAAGAGCATTAGCACCGAACACAAAGTAAAGTAGTAAAGCAATATTTTTTTAAGTATACTTTTAGGAGCAACATGTGTTGTATGCTTTTCGGCGTATTTCAGTAAATTCGTAAAATATTACCGGAACTTTTTTTTTCACTTTTGGGTTTACTGTTTTTCTCTCGCTTCTTTTTAGGTATATGTTGCTGCAGACCGGCAATGAAGGCTGGCGGCGGGTACATAGTAAATAAAAAAGTGTTAGATGTTGGTTTACTTTGGTGTTTTGCGTAAAGACGCCGTGCTACAAACACACACGAGTGCGATGTGGGGGGTGAGGACCACAACAAAGTGAGAATAAATGGAGTGGGCGTCAAGTGTTGAACGAAAAGGGGTAAGTTGTTATATAATTCTTTATGTCCCTTTACTTTGTTCGTTGCCTGCAACGTGATTCTTTGCGGAACAAATTGTTTGTTGCCTTTCCTTTTCCCGAGCCGAACAACACACAATGTGGCATACTTTCAGGCGTTTGACAAATATGTTTTATATTTAATGTTGTTACCGGTTTATTATATTTTGTCGTTGTTAGTGTTACAGCAGCCTACAGATTTATATTGACTTCCGCGGGTGAAATAAAGAAAAATTGGGGACAATGCATTTCAAAATTGAGAATATATTTCAGTATAAACAAGGGGACGTTTACAATATTTTAATTGTAAATTATAGTAACTAAGGTAAAAAATATCTAAAATTGCGGATCGAAGTGAAATATACTATAGAGTCTCATAAACAAATTAATTCATATCTTTCGCTGTAATTTTAATAATACGAGGTTTGCGAGTCATCCTCGTATCGCCTAACGTGCATGGATTTCAAGAAGTATTAAACCGAAATTAAAAAAAAAAAACGTGGAAAAGGCAGATATTACAGGATGATTTAAAAAAACTGCAACAAAGTCAAACGCCATAATTTTTAATTTTTTTTATAAATTTTATTGAATGAAAGCAATGAATGTCGGAAATATCATCAAAACATAGAATAAGTTTAGCTTTGTTCGAATTGGTCACCTTTGGCATGAATTATGGCCTTCAAATGAAACCGTGACATGCTCCCCGAATGTTGCTCTGCGGTATTTTGGCCCATTCCCGGCGAACCACTTGTTTGAGGTGATCGACACTTTGGTATTTTTTAGTGGCAGCCTTGCTTTCCAAAATACTCCAGACACAATAGTCCAACGGATTGGTATCCCGAAATTTTGGTGGTCATTTTGCGCTGGAAATAAAGCGAGGAACCTCATTTTGTAACCATTCTTGGGTGGCACGTGGTGAGTGCGATGGTGCTGAGTCCTGTTGGAATGTCCCAGGCCTGGGGCCAAAATGTTTGCGTGCCCAAGACTTTAATACACCCTCCAGAATGTTTTCGCGATAATATTCGGCATTTATTCTGATGCCACGGTCGATTAATACGAGCGGAGAGCGATCATCGGCTGCTATGCCGGCTCACACCATCACCATTAGCCGGTGCTTGACATCTGGTGGTCAACCGAAGGTACATATTTTCAGCTGTCCTCCTTGGCAAGTAAACACGATCACTTTGTTTGTTTACTAACTGCTGAACGACGAATATTTTCTCATCGGAGGAAACCAAATTCGGCAGTTCACCACTTTCAGCCAAGCGAAGCAACTCTTTAGATCTTTTGAGTCTATTTTCTTCCTGTTGCGGTGTATGTTCTTGCACTTTTTGGAATTTCAATGGCTTTACCCCGAGCTCATTTTTCAATATTTGCGAATGGAATATTGCGATGTGTTCTGCTCACGAGCCATTTTTCGGCCTCTGCGACGCGGGTTCGGATCAAGTCGCTTCTTTACTTTTCAAACCATTTCAACTGATGTTGCTGTTTTCTTCCGTCCACTTGCTTGACATCGGGCTACGCTACCAGTATCACGGTAACGAGCGATGGTACGAGACACAAACGATTTATTAACATTTGAATGCTGGAGTGCTCTAACGATAGCCACTTGTGGTTTTCCAGCCAAAAAATAAAGAAATCACTCTATCCCGCTTAAATTCCATCACGAATAACTTTTTTCTGGGGAAATCTCACCAAAATCCTTTTGTAGGCTTGTAAACAATGTAATGAGCTGTCACTGGAATAATTTTAACAGCTTTCGGACGAGTGGCTTAGAAATGACAGCAATCTGAAGGTGGTTGCAGTTTTTCATCACACCCTGTATTAACATGATACAGCCTACATTTTTCTATGTAGAGCTTTGTACGATTTGTACGATTTCGTATAACACCCATACAAGGGTATTTCCCGATATTCGGTATTTTGAAGATTTTAGCCCCATATTCAACGAAATTGTTTCAAATTTGGTATTAAGAGTTAATAACGGTTTCTACCTCTGGTGGCTGAATAGATATACTCTGTATAGATCTACGTTTTCTTCTAACCCCCTTCATAGAGATATTCGGTATTATTACGATTTAGACCACATTTTCTACAAGATTGGTTTAAAATTCGGTATTTGTGTTTCATAAGGTGACCTCCAAGTGGCGTCAAAACATTAACATATTAAGTAGGAATTATTGAATATTTTAAAATGGCCATAACTCCTTAAATATTGCGTTTTCGGCGTTTTTAGCTATTATTTGTGATCACTTTTTAGGCATGAATTATTGAATATTTTAAAATGCCCATAACACCTTAAATATTGAGTTTTCGGCGTTTTTAGCTATTATTTGTGATCACTTTTTTAAGTAGGAATTATTGAATATTTTAAAATGGCCATAACTCCTTAAATGTTGAGTTTTCGGCGTTTTTACCTATTATTTGTGATCACTTTTTTAAATAGGAATTATTGAATATTTTAAAATGGCCATAACTCCTTAAATATTAAGTTTTCGGCGTTTTTAGCTATTATTTGTGATCACTTTTTTAAGTAGGAATTATTGAATATTTTAAAATGGCCATAACTCCAAGATTTCCAAATAACAGTACCCGCCGTTTTTTTGAAGATCCTAGCCACATTCGATAAAAATCCTTGTAGTCGAAAACTGTTCCTGTTTTAGAATGGCCCCATATAACCGTTCTATCCACTTTATTGTATTTTAAAACTTTAACCACATTCTTCAATGTCCCTCGCAGTTTAGAGTAGAAAGCATATTAATCCACATACTTTTATTAAAAAGTGTTTTTACCTAATGGTGGAGGTTATTGAAATTCGGTTCGGCCGAACAACGTTCATTACTTGCTTTTAATTTAAACCTTGATTTTTTTGGGATTAGTTTTGCAGTGGAATACGTTTCTATGACTTGGAAAAAATTGGCTCAGCGAAATTTGTCTTTAGAAAAGTCAACTTCAACCTTAAATTTCGTAATGTGGTCTTCATTACAAGCAAGAGTTTCTGAGGGCCTTTCAATCACGAAAGCTCTTAAACATCCCCTATTGATAAAATACAATCTGATGGCATTAAATATAGCACATTCTAAGAATATTTTACACGCAGAATATCTTCTAAGCGTTTTCTGTTCTTGAAAGCTTTTTGAATCTTATATACATTCAAAGAAGACCTCCTGCAGACCTAAATTTAGGTTACCTTTTTTTTAATTTTCCACCATCTATACTTAAACTAGTTACTGTTATCAAAAATTTAAATTTCCCAATTCTGGCTCCACTCAAATATACCTTTAGTGCTGCTCCCTTTCTACCCCTTTTCCGTCTCCCACTAACCCCTTTGTTTAATTTAATATCCATTTGCAATTATAAATCGATTAAATTAAAATGTTTTCAGGTGGCTTCAGGATGAAATAGTGTTGTGTATACCTACCTTTAGACTTCCTGCTCCCTCAATGAAATTTACATTGATTTACTTTCACACACATATACCCATGCATACATACATTAGTGTATGTGTGTGTGTAAAAAATGATTAAAATAACAAGAATATTACGCATATCATGACAAGAGAATGAACAAAATCACACACACTCACACACACAAGTAAAAAAATATTCCTGATACTTTAATCTGTCCTCCAGGCTTTCTCAACACTTATTTCCCCCCAATTCATTTGCGTGTGTGTGTGTGTTCGTATGTGTGTGGGTAGCAGTAACAACAGCAACAACAAGAAAAATTGAAGCATTTTGTGGATAAACTCAAACGAGTTTTTAAGTAGAAAAATGAAACGTAAACATGTGTTGTGTCGTTTCATGAAGATGCTTTTTATTATTATTTTTTTTCCTGCTTCCAACGTTCCTTCCCTCTGCTCCTCGTGTTCCATTTGTGGGCTAGGGACTAAACGAAAATGACAAAATAAAAATTGGATTGAAGTTAACTACATCCATATGTGCATAAGTGGAATTGTGTGCGTACGTAGGTGTGTCTGTGTGTGTGGGTGTACTTGTGTGGGAGTTGTTACAGCTTATGATAGGCTATTGGTAGTAGTGGTAGTGGTACCCCATTAAATATGAATCCAATCAAGTTATACCACGTAGTTAAGTATATTATCCCGACTCAAGGAGGCCATGCTAATTGATTGCTGTTTGCAATAAATGCCAATTGAAAAATAATTATACCTGGCCGAAGAAATTGAAACTGAAGAGAAGAAATATGGGAAAAAAGTTTCGTTTTCTCTGAAGCCCACCGACGCAGCCAGAGTGGGGCCCGGGTCCCCCCTCGGAATAGTATTGAAAAGGAGGGTATATTAACTTTGTCATTCCATTTGTAACATCCCTTAATATTCGTCGTAGACCCCATAAAGGGCATACAGGGTGAGAAAAATAAACTGCCACATAGTCAAACGTCATAATTCTTCCATTTTTTTTTTTTCAGATTTTTTTGAATGAAAGCAAAATATGTCGGAAATAGCATCAAATTTTAGAATAAGTTTAGATTTGTTCGAATTGGTCACCTTTGGTACGAATTATGGCCTTCATACGGCCAATGAAACTTTCACACGCTACCCGTATATTGATCTGCGATATTTTGGTCCATTCCCGGCGAAGCCCTTGCTTGAGGTGATCGACACTTCGGTATTTTTTAGTGCCAACCTTGCTTTCTAAAATACTTCAAACACAAATGTCCAACGAATTGGTATCCGGGGATTTTGGTGGCCATTGTGCGCTGGAAATTACCATTTTGTAACCATTCTTGGGAGGCGCGTGCTGAGTGCGATGATGCTGAATTCTGTTGGAATGTCCAGGATCTGCGGCCAAAATGTTTGCGTACCCAAGTCTTTCATACACCCTCCAGAATATTTTCGCGATAATATTCGGCATTTATTCTGGTGCGACGGTCGATTAATACGAGCGGAGAGCGACCATTGGCTGTTATGGCGGCCCACACCATCACCATGGCCGGCGATTGAGTTCTGGTGGCCAACCGAAGGTGCATATTTTCAGCTGACCCTCTTTGGCAAGTAAACACGATCATTTTGTTTGTTTACAAACTGCTGGACAACGAATTTTTTCACATCAGAGAAAACCAAATTCTGCAGTTCACCACTTTCGGCCAAGCAAAGCAACTTTTTAGCTCTTTTGAGTCTATTTATTAGCTACACCACAAGGTGGTCAGGGTATTATGTCTTTGTGCATTTGTATGTAACAGGCAGAAGGAAACGAAATAGACCCATAGTTCCTTTTGATGATCTGCATAGAATCACATTCTGAGTCGATTTATGCATGTCCGTCCGTCCGTCTGTCCGTCCTTTTGACCATGTATTTTTGTAAACAAAGTACAGGTCGCATTCATTGCCCGATCCAGATGAAATTTTGCAAAGATCTTTTGTTTGGACGAACCCTATTGAAATTGAAGATAATCGGTCAAAATTTAGATATAGCTCCCATATATATCTTCGTCCGATTTGTCTTTTATTGTGCACTAAACGTCTAATATTTGCCCAAATGGGATGGAATTTTGCATATACACCCAAATTAGGCCTGAAAATATGTATGCCAAATTTGATCGAAATCGGTTCAGATATAGCTATAACTCCCATATATATTGTTCATCCGATTTGTTATTTTTGTCCACCGCCGCCGTAATATGCACTATGCAACAACAATATTTGGGGAAATATATCAAATACAGCTCAGAAATACATTTGCTAAATTTTATCGAGATCGGTTCAGATTTGGATATAGCTCCCATATATAACTTCGTCCGATTTACCTTTGATTGTGCACCAAACGTCTAATATCTGCCCAAATGGGTTGAAATTTGGCACTTACGACCGAATTGAGTCAAGAAGCTAGTATGTCAAATTTGGTGAAGATCGGTTCAGATATAGCTATAGCTCCCATATATATTATTCATCCGATTTGTTATATTTGTTACCCACAACCGTAATATGCACTCCGTAACAACGATATTCAGGGAAATATATCGAATACAGCTCAGAAATATCTTTGCCAAATTTTATCGAGATCGGTTCAGATTTGGATATAGCTCCCATATATATCTTTATCCGATTTCAAATTAATTGTGCACCAAATGGGCAATACAAGAATTGAAAAGATACAAATGCTTCGGCATATTTAGTCCTTTGAACTTTAAATTATAATTATAATCATAAAGTGGTGTAGGGTATCGTAAAGTCGGGCGGGCCGACTTACTGGTTTCTTTCTGTTGCGGTGTAAGTTCTTGCACTTTTTGGAAATTCAATGGCTTTACCCCGAGCTCATTTTTCATTATTTGCCCAATTGAATATTGCGATATTTTTTTGGCCACTGCGACGCGGGTTTCGATCAAGTCGCTTCATTAATTTCGAACTATTTCTGCTGATATTGCTGTTTTCTTCCGTCCACTTCCTTGACGTCGGGCTACGCTACCATTATCAGGGTAACGATCGATGTTACGAGATACAAAAGATTTATTCACATTTACATGCTGGAGTGCTCTAACGATATCCACTTGCGGTTTTCCAATCAAATATAAAGAAATCACACTATCATGCTTGAATTCCATCACGAATAACTTTTTTTCTGGAAAATTCTCACCAAAATGCTTTCTTAAATAATTTTAACAGCTTTCGGACGAGTTGCTTAGATATGACAGCAGTCTGAAGTTGGTTTCAGTTTTTCATCATATTTATCTACGTCCGACAATATTCGGAATCTACTTCAGAAGTCGAAATATATTTAAATAATCGAACATTGGCTGAGGGTATACATCTGTCGACAAAACCGACTGATACTTTTTAACTTACTTTGTAGGCATTTTAGGAAAATTTTGCTTGAAAATATCATATTTTGTCGTTTGGCCCCCCGAAATGGTTTCAAAATGCATTTCTCACTTCATGACTGCTGGAGCCAAATTGATATCATTCGAGAAAGTTTTAATTCCTTTCCCGGGTGTAGCCTTAACTGACAGATGGGAGAATAATAGATGGTTGTACATTTGTGTTAATCCAGAAATGTCAGTTTGACCTGTTATGCCAGAGGTACAAACTCTGAAATGCAGCAATCGAAATCTTACCTTTGCTTAAGTTGATGAGGCGAACGTTTAACACCATTCACCATTTGGAAAGAACTTTAAAAATTAAAAAAAAACGGAGAAAAATACCCTTCAAATTAAACCCCTTATATGGGGGTTATACGGAGACGTTTCTTTCCTTAGAATCCAATTATGCTCATTTTAACACCAGGAAAACACCTGCAATGCTAAACATCCAACCTTAAAACCACTCTTTTAAATTCCTTCCTCGGAAAAGCTTTTTCCAAGAAGCAATACACTCCTTCCTACAAACTTCCAAAAACTTTAAATCACTGGCTGCATATTTGAATAAAAAAAACTAGTTCTAGCGACGAAGCAAAAAAGCTTCAAACTATGGCTAATGATTTAAGACACTTTTATATTCGGCGCAAAAATAAAACGAAATTTGGTTACCCACCAAAATAGTTTGGCAAAGCAAAACCACATATCCCGGCCAGTAAGCCCCTGCACTTACTCAACTAAAAGCTTGTGAGGCAACAGTAAAGCTATGCTGTATTTTTGTTTTTCGGGTTTCTGTTGTCTGGACTGCAACGGCTGTTGTATATTTCAACAAAAGATGAGTTATAGTTTGTGGACCACTGCGTTAGCCGTGCACCATCACGAAAAAAGGGGGAGTCGGTTATAAAAACTAACAAAATGTTGTGAAGTGGAAAAATTTTGTTGCGGTTTATTGTGCAATAAAAATTAAGATTCGAACAGTGGTTAAAATTTTGGAAAAGTTTCAATAAAATTAATATGGAACAAAAGTCTTTGACATTCTTTTAAAGTGCATCCCTTAATTTTTTGTTGGATTATTGTAAAAATAAAAAAAAACAATTTCCTATTAATGTTTTTTTTTCAATTTTACTTCTAAAACCACTGTGACATCCTGTGACTCCAATATTTTATTAATTTTGTGTACCATATCTATTTTAAGGCTTTTTCAAATAATTTTCTAGAAGTTACCTTTATCGAGTCGTTGAAGTTCATCTTAAGCTTGCGACAAAATTTCAAACTGTTTGAATATTTTAAGTACTGAAAATAATAAATTCCAGTCTATTTAGTTGAAATATTTTGTTATAACCTTAAAAATACTCATAATTTAGGGATTGCAATTCCATGTTAGCTATCCCAAAATCTCGACCTTAATTGAATGAAAAAAATTGCAGATATAGAAAAAACTTAAACTCGGCCGGTACCCCATATGATATTGTGAACTTTTATCCAGTAAGAACCTAAATTGGTAAAATATATCCAATTAGGCTGGGAGTTATTGTTGGAATCCCATCATCACGTGAAAACTTCATGTCCAAATCGGGTATTCTTAAAATCTCTGAAATGTCAATGTGAATCGAAGTGTAATTTGTAGCCGATTTGGTTGGGAATTGGGACATAAGCCTAAAAATATCAATATATTGGTCTTACCAAAAAGTGGACCTACAGTAAATATTGTTTATGAGAAGTTATAAAAACCCATTGAAAACCAACATATCTAATATCTAACTATTTTAGATAGAAATTGTGGCCCAATGTTTTCGAATAGCGAAAATCAGGAGCTACCGTTATATGAAAACTATGCCAAAAACTAGGTCTACATGGAATATGTGAGGACTTAAATTACCGTTCGTATATTGTCATCACTCTAGAGTCAAAACGAATCATGATAGAAAGCTAAAATGTTGCTACAGGTAGGTCTGGTTTGAAGATGTGGTATATCGGTCCTCGATATCGTATAGCCTCATATAACGGTACCTCCGACATTCGGTATTTTGATGTTTTCAGCCACATTTTTCAATTCTAAACAAGGAATTCTTTGCACTTCACCTCCAGGACGAGAATAGTCTATATAGGTCCATGAGATCGTATATCCCCCACATACCGGAACTCTCTCTGTATTCGATATTTTAATGCTTTTAGCCATATTTTTCAATGGAATTGTCCGAAAATCCAAACAAGGTGTTCCTTTTGAGTACTTTACCCCCTGCCAAAAAATTGTGTACATAGATCCACAAGATCGTATATCCCCCATAAAACGGTACCTCCCGATATTCGGTATTTTGATGATTTTAGCGCCATTTTTTAATTTCGTATTTAAAGTTCGTAATGGGTACTTCATCCTATGACAAAATATTGTGTATGCAGCAGGTCCACATCTTCGTATAGCTGTACAGGGTTAAATTAAAAAAAGTGTAACAAAATCAAACACCATAATTTTTACATTTTTTTTTTTTTTTTAATTTTATTGAATGAAAGCAAAAACTGTGGGAAATAGCATAAAATTTTAGAATAAGTTTAGATTTGTTCGAATTGGTCACCTTTGGCATGAATTATGGCCTTCAAACGACCAATGAAATCGTCACACGCTACCCGAATGTTCCTCTGCGGTATTTTGGCCCATTTCCGGCGAAGCGCTTGCTTGAAGTGATCGACACTTTGGTACTTTTTAGTGCCAACCTTGCTTTCCAAAATACTCCAGACACAATACCAATCCGTTGTACACATTGTACCCATTCTTGGGTGGCAATCAAACATCATTTTGTTTGTTTACAAACTGCTGGACAACGAATATTTTCTCATCGGAGAAACCCAAATTCGGCAGTTCACCACTTTCGACCAAGCGAAGCAACTCTTTAGCTCTTTTGAGTCTATTTTCGTTCTGTTTCGGTGTAAGTTCTTGGACTTTTTGGAATTTCAATGGCATGGAATATTGCGATATGTTTAGCTCACGAGCCATTTTCGGACACTGCGAGACGAGTTTCGATCAAGTCGCTTCTTTACTTTTCGAACCATATCTGCTGATGTTTCTGTTTTCTTCCGTCCACTTCCTTGACGTCGGGTTACACTACCAGTATCACGGAAACGAGCGATGGTACGAGACACAAAAGATTTATTCACATTTAAATGCTGGATTGCTCTATTGGTTTTCCAGCCAAATATAAAGAAATCACACTATCACGCTTGAATTCCATCACGAATAACTTTTTTTCTGGAAAATTCTCACCAAAATGCTTTTGTACGCTTGTAAAAAATATAATGAGCTGTCACTGGAATAATTTTAACAGCTGTCGGACGAGTGGCTTAGAAATGACAGAAGTCTGAAGTTGGTTGCAGTTTTTTTCATCTGTATATTTTTTTCATCACACTGTATATTTATTTAAATATGTTTGATAATTTGGTTCATTCGAAAGACCCCAATACAATCGCACTAGCGTCGGCGAGAATCACCAATCAGCTTCATATTTAAAATAAACTAGGCATTTATGTCCTTAATCTTAAAATATTCGCGTTTTTATAATAGTTTAAATATCGGAAATCTGACCAGGAAGTTTGAAAAGTAAATGAAATTAAATCACCCGATGGCTAATTTTGATGAATATAAATTATTAAGATCGTACACAATCATATTCCCTGCCTTACCTCCTGGTAAAAACATAATCTTTCTCCACTAATAAATAAACTTTGTTTTTATGAAAGCTCTACTAATTTGCAACAGCAAAATAACTAAGGTATCCCGAACAAAAAATTTCAACACTTTCAAAATTTAAATGGTGTAGCATTTTCAGGGACGTACGCATGGTGTGGGCCCAGACAAAAATTCTACCTTTTTGTTATTGGAAAAGGTAATATTCTGTTAGTTGACCCCCGAAATGTCTTCAAAGAATTTCAGGCACATGTTTAATATTCGAATTGCACCAACGTGCGATAACTGTAAGTCACAAGATTGGTGTTCTCAAGAAATCCGAAAATCAAAGAATTTAAGTTTGGATTATTGACAGCGTTTGCCAGTTTTTGAATACATTTCTATGTCAGAACTGTATGGCTGTTGGCGACATGATGTATACTTTAAATTTGCGTACGAAACGAGATTTTAGAAATTTATTCAAAATAAGAAGCGTTCAACCCAAGAATCAGTGAGAATAGTCCCCTTGAAACGCAACAATTTTAAAAGGAATTGTCCTAAAATTCATACAGATTTCTATATAAAAACTTAATTAAGGCTAAAGAAGGATTTATACATACTCCCCCTATTTTCCATTGGGCATTGTAATGCACAATAATAGGAATGTTTAGCCTCCAAACTCAATGAGTGTCATCGTTATGATCATGAGTTATGCCATGCCGCAATAATGCAAATATACTCCAACAGAAACCACAACATAAAATGGTTTTGAAAGATATAATATGCCAAACCAAAAAAAAAAAAAACAACAACAACAACAAAACCTTTTCAAGAAGTCCATTGTCATCAGCAAAGAAAACACGAAGCATCTGCGGAAGTGTATTTTCTCCAACCCCTTTTTTTTGGCAACGACACCAGAGGTCCTTGGGATTCAAATTTATCCTCCATCCATTTATTCCATTACAGTCTATTGCAAAACCTGTCCGCAGGCAACAATTGTCATTTAAGTGTCCTTATGATGTTATGTTTATTTTGTTAGCTAGCGATTTCTTGGGGGCCATTGTATGGTTGTCGTTGTCGTTGTTTTTTCCGTGGAGTTTGCATTTTTCCGGGGGGTTGTTGATGTAAATTACCAAAACAACAAAAAAAAACCGAAACAAGTTACAACAAATCGGCACAAGGGCATTATGCAACCCTTTTGTTTTGAAAGTGCTACCCTTTTTCTTGATTTTTTATAAATTGCTTTTGTTCTTTTCGTTGTTGAATTTGGTGAAAGCGAGGAGTTTTTATCGTTAATTTAGTAAATTATTTTTATTTAAAGATTTAATCTCAAGGAAATTTTCTAAAAATAGGTACACCATTGAATCTTCCAAGCGTATGGAGATATTTCTACATTAAACAAGTTAAAGGGAATCAGTCAGCATTGCCGACAGCTGCATACTCTCAACCAATGTTCGGTTATTTAAATATATTTTGACTTGCGTTATGATTGTTCAAACTCTTGACTCTTCATAGGAGAGGTTCCCAAGGAATGGACCAATATTTTACATTTCGTATCTGACTTCAGTCTGATAAAAATATGAAAACCTACCAGATTAGGTTTTTATATCAACTATTTGCTTTACTTTATATGAGATATTTGATATTACGAAAAGTTCGCGTTTTATGAGAGTTATAATTATTAAAAAATGTTGTCCCGTTGTGGGGGAGGTACCAGAAAAAGTAGTCCGATATTGTCAATCTTCACAACACATCTTGTGTTTATAGAAGCATTGGGATGTGCCGAGTTTGGAAGTAATCGAATGTTCATTTCGCGTTTTATGTGCTTAATGGTTATTCCAAATTTTGACCCTTTATGGGGGAGTTACAAGAAGAATTGGTCCGTTCAATCCCTTCTTCATACCAGACCTTGTGTTACTCAAAATATTGAAATGTACGAAATTTGAAGATAATCGAATTCTTAGTTCAAATTTTGTAAACGTTAAAATTATTCTTGACCCTTTGTGGGGGAGGTACCAGAAGAAATAGTCCGATATATACCATCTTCACACCAGATCTTGCTTAAGTATAAATATTGGAATGTGTGAAATTTGAAAATAATCGGATGCTCATTTCGCGTTTTACGAGCTTTAGGGTTATTCTAAATTTTGTTGTGGGGGAGGTACCAGAAGGTGTAGTCCGAGATCTTCCATCTTCACACCAGATCGTTTGTTAACAAAAATATTGGGATATGTGAACTTTGAAGACAATCGGACTCGTATTTCACATTTTATAAGAGTTATAATTATTCGAAACGTTTACCTTTTGTAGTGGAGGTACTTGATGGAGTGGACCAATATTATCCATTCTAGCACCTGACCTGAAGCAAAATCGGATTATCGTTTCTCTTTCTGTTCAGAAAATATATTTTGTGAAAATTCCGACCTTTTGTGGGGGAGGTACCAGAAGGAGTGGGCCGATATTGCTCATCTCCGAACTCAAATGACATATACCCTCTGTAGCCATGTGACTGAGGGTATAAAAACAAGTAAAAAGCTGCTAAGTTCGGCCCGGCAGAATACACCATTTGGAAGGAGCTTGAAAAATTCCAAAACAATCCGTCCAAAAATACCGCTTAAATGAAAACAGTTGCATGGAATTTATCGAAGACTACTACCGAGTCAGAATTCCAAATAGGAAATTTGGAACATTTCCGGTGGATAATGTCGCTAAAATCATACAAGTACCAAATATAGGGAGGAACTGTTATATGAGGGCTCAACGAAGTTTGAACAATTTTTTGTGATAGGTTGTAGTGCTCATTAAGAAGTGCTCATCCAGATCGAAATTTTAAACGATTCCTACTAATAATGTCGCTAAACAATTCTCTTCCATGGGATAAAGTACTCAGAAGGAATATCTTGGCTACAATTATCAAAATATGGAATAACGGGAGTAGCCGTTATATGGGGAATATACTATATAGTGGACCTATATAGACAAATCTCCTTCAAGGTGTAATGTTCTCATTAGGAAATTTAGCTTCACTCGTCAAAATACCGAATATGGTATCCCCGATATTTGGTATTTTGATTTCATTATATGGGCATATATGATATAGTAGTCCTATATAGACAAATCTCTTCCAGGGTTAAGGTTAACACAAAGAACTGTTTGTGTAGAAGTTAGGACAATTCCATGAAAAATGTGGCTGAAATCATCAAAATGTCGAATATCGGGAGATACTGTTATATGGAGGATATACGATATCGTAGACCTATATAAACATTTCTCTTTCAGCGGGTGAAGTACCCACAAAGAACGCCTTGAGCAAAATGTTAGACAATTCCATTTAAAAATGTGGTTTAAATCATCAAAATACCGAATATCGGGGGGTACCGTTATATGGGGAATATAAGATATCGTGGGCTCATCTTCGAACTTGATCTGCCTGCAGATCTGTGGATGGAGATGACTAAATCGTCTTATAATTTTACGCTGATCAAGAATATATATTTTTTGTTTTATTCCAAATGTAAGTTTAATAAAATTGTCTTTTAATTAATTCGATGAGTTACAAACGGAATGACGAACTAAAAATACCCTCCATACTATGCATGCTGGAATAAATTGATATGGATATTTTAGAAACTACTGAATAAAACATACTAACATTTTGTTGATGATTCACAGAGGCTTTTCGTTTATTGAATTTGTACAATATAAATTAAGCATTTACTTCTTTTTGTTGTAATTTTTCTTTTTTGGTCCATCAATATTTTCAAACATTATCACCACATATGCGTATCAATCGTACGGTAAAAAAATGTTTTCCATAACTTAAAATTAATTTTAAAAAATTCAATACATTCATTTTTTTTTCTTTTAGTATAACAAATTTATTTTTATTTTTTCACTGTTGAATTCTTGCTTACATCCAATTGAAGATTCAATATAAGTGATATAGATTTTTGTTCTGTGTGTATGTGTGTGTTCACTGTATTATGCAATACATTAAGGAAGCTTAACAATTAAACGCATTCAGTTTATTTAACGAAACTAAGAAAAAAAAAAAAACAATTAAAACATAAATACTAATAATGTGCCATATTTATAGACAGTGGATCACATCGCAGTGCTTCCATGACTTCTAGCCTTTAAAAGGTTGAAATGTAAAAATTAAGTTAAAAATTCAATCTGGAAAAATGGAAAATTTCAATCATAATATTTGCTGGGTAATACAAATTGACATATACCATCTCATTTTTTTAATATAATACTTCAAAATATATATTTTTGGACTGATTTTACAGAGTTTTGGAAAATCAAATGTTCATGCTAACTAATTCTAACCAAATATCTCTATATCGGATCCAATTCACATAATTGTATTTCATTCTTAAAGTTTTGATCACATTATGACATGATTATGAATTACAACCCAGTTGAAATTGTGTTTTCTACAGAATATAATTTTTAGAAATTTCTTAAAGGCCAAAAAACACTATCACACACTCACCAGTAAAATCCATGGCTACAAAAACAAACTTAACTTTGAAAAAGATTGAAAGATACTTGGCTAGTTTCTGGTATTTAATTATCATATTCTTGATCGGAATAACTTCAAAATAAATATTCCAAAGAAAGGCCCTTGTAAACCATCATCCACATCCAATATGCCTGATGAGCCGGTTAAACAACGGCGAAGGCGTCGCATAGTGGTGAGTGTGTAATAGTATCTATCTGACTTTCCTCTTCACTGCAAATTTCAGATCATTAAACTCGTCCCGAAAGAGAAATAAACAAATAAAATAGATTGTATTTAGACAACCTGTGATCCACTGTATGTTGGTGCGTTTGCTAAAACCCTACTAAATAACAAAATATAAAATACTTTTAGCAAAGATTACAATACAAAAAATGGACAGCAGTGTACAGCTTATTCAATAATAAACAAAAATACATATGTTTGTGTGTGTGTGTTTAGAGTTCTGTAGCTATTTGTGTTTCGTTTAACATTAAATTATTCACTTTTTGTTTCAATTTGTTCTTCTATTTCTCTAGATATTTAATAATAAAGCTTAACAATATTTCTCCAGTTATTTTAATAAAAAACAAAAAACAAGGTCAAGTTGATCGCTGCTGGTTAAAAAAAAATAATAATAAACTACATCACTCTGCTCTGAATAAAGTTTTTAGCATCAGTTTTGGATAGCCCCTTAAAATTTTTATATACATACTATTTAATTTGCTTCTCAATTTTGTAACTAACAAAAAAATTTAAATTTCTCGAATTTCTGGAATCTCTTAGAAAACAATTTACATTGTTTCTGAGTAAATACGTGGGCCAAATTCACTCATTCGATATGGAAAAAAATCTCGATCTTACTGGAAATATTCAGTAGAAACGACTATCGGTATTATGAATGCTAGAGTTCTACCACCATTTTCATTTATTATCAAAGAAGTAAGCAAAGGCTATAGTCGTGCTGGGCCAACCATGCCCTACAACACTAGAATATATTGGAAAACCTCCTCAGGTCCAAACCAGAGTTTATTGAGATAATATGCTAGACAGTCCTGCACAAACGTTACCCTTGACAGGAGCATTTGCCCGATATTTCCCTCTCTCTGTCGTGCTGACTGGTATTCAAAAAAAGTTTCACATTAAGAAATACAATTTCCCAAATGCTAGACTTCTGCCCTGTCCTTAACTCTCTCCTCATGCAAAATTCTGGTTTGATTGGTGTTTGTGACCCATAGAGCAACTGTAAAATAAAGAAAATTTAAAGCAATAGGCCTCTATTCTGACACTAACTCTAAAATTTTGACAAAAAAATCACTTTTTTATTGGCATATTTTTGTGCGATTTTCTTAGATTTTATCCTTTTCGGGCAAGAGGCAAATCCTAATTTGGTGAGAATTTTCAAAAACAATACAGCGGTTCTAGACTTATAAGCGGAATAAATAACATCAATTCCTTGTACATATACAGGGTGAGATGAAAAAACTGCAAACCAACTTCAGACTGCTGTCGTTTCTAAGCCACTAGTCCGACAGCTGTTAAAATTATTCCATTGAAATTCCAAAAAGTGCAAGAACTTACACCGCAACAGAAAGAAAATAGACTCAAAAGAGCTAAAGAGTTGCTTCGCTTGGCCGAAAGTGGTGAACTGCCGAATTTGGTTTTATTCGATGAGAAAACATTAGTTGTCCAGCAGTTTGTAAACAAACAAAATGATCGTGTTTACTTGCCAAAGAGGTCAGTTGAAAATGGGCACCTTCAGTTGACCATCAGAACTCAAGCGCCGGCCATGGTGACGCCGATGGTCGCTCTCTGCTTGTACTAATCGACCGTGACAACAGAATCAATCCTGAATATTATCGCGAAAATATTCTGGAGGGTGTATTAAAGCCTTGGGTACGCAAAGATTTTGGCCGCAGACCTTGGATATTCTAACAGGACTCACCACAATCGCACTCAGCAATGGTTACAAAATAAGGTTCCTCGCTTCATTTCCAGCGCACAATGGCCACCAAAAATCTCCGGATGCCAATCCGTTGGACTTTTGTGTCTGGAGTATTTTGGAAAGCAAGTTTAGCACTTGAAAATACCAAAGTGTCGATCACCTCAAGCCCGAGAATGGGTCAAAATACCGCAGAGCAACATTCGGGCAGCGTGTGACGGTTTAATTGGCCGTTTGAAGGCCATAATTCGTGCCAAAGGTGATCAATTCGAACAAATCTTAACTTATATTAAAGTTTCATTCTATTTCCGACATTTTTTTGCTTTCATTATGGCGTTTGACTTTGTTGCTGTTTTTTTATCTCACCCTGTACATAGATAGATCGACTCAGGTCGGCCATATATAGCTTCTTATGTCGGCGACCAATATTTTGAGGTGCTACATAATTTTAGGCCCAAGCAAACTTATAACACCCCCAATACATAGTATTGTAGGGTTGTATAGGATAGGAATTCTTTCGATATCGAATGCAGGAATTTGACCCCAGGATGATGTTATTCCAGAACAACTATTATTGAATTTCTTCTTCTTTTAGAGACTTCCTTCTTTTCCAATATGACTATATACATCATACATATTCGTTGCGGCTATGCGATTTTCACTTTCAAAATCTTATGGTATGAATTCAGTTTAGCTAATACTCATAATACCATAAAATGTTCTACCAAGTGATGTAGTGAGAAATATTTTATAAATAACGAGGCGTACACAAAAAATAAATGCTAGCGGTATATAGTAAACAATATTTACGTATTATTAAATAAATATATATGTAATGCATGTAGAAATTAAGTAATGTGTAATTGACTTCAACAATGCTGCAGCAGTAAAATGCAGTAGGTATGTTGGACTTTTCAAAATCTACTGATTATCTCAACTCAATAGAAGTAGATTACGAGTCTCAATTTTATTGCGCTAATTAATTAACTAAACAATTAATTACTTAATTAATCAATATTTCCACATTAATGAAGTCAACCAAACATTACTTCTTTCACGCTTACATTCAAAAGTGTTGTGGGTATTTTTATGTGTAAATTGATCACTTCGTTTTCTTTTATTAGATGTAAATTAAGGAATTAACAAAGGATAGCAACAACTTATTGCTTATCAACATTGTTGTTGCTGTTGTCATTGTAATCGTATAAATTACACATCAATACAAAATATACATATATATAAGAATAAATTAGTAAAAATAGTGGTGCTACAAAATTTAAGCGAAATCAGTCTAAAATGTAGATATTTGCAAGCAGAAAATATAAATACAAATTGTATTGTAGTCAAAATTTAAAAAAGTGGCATTATACGAGGATATTTTCCACTGGCTATGACAGAGCTTGGTGTAAATATTCGGTTTGGCTTCCATTACGTATTTTATTAGAAAAATCAGTTTAGACATTATGTTGTGTTCCTCAAAATTACAAAAATCACTCACATAGCGAGGATGGAAAGCCTACTCAGTTATATAAAAAGTTTACCAAGAAATGGGCATATATCGCTAATTCTTAAGGAGTATCGTTGCCTCTAAAAAAATAATAGCTATATCGATTGCAAGGGCAATCGTACATAGCCCTTCATTTTTTTGTTGTTATTGTATAAGTGTAAAAATGCGCACTGATTCAATTTACAACCTAAGCATTGGTCTGAACACATACCCACATTAGGCTTGTAAACTGAGTTAAATGAAATGGTCCCGCACCTAATAAGATGTTTACCCAATTAGAATTTTTTTTTCAAATCATGGTCCCGTGCTCGAAATCTGGACGAACCTTTCGTTGAGACGTCTGAAGTGTCCCATAGGCTTCCAAAAGATAAAAAATGCCAGGAAGTTACTATAATTGCCCCTGCGATATAGCCTTGAAGTCCTGTCTAAGGTTACAATTTTCACATTCCCAGTGCCTTTAGAATCTTAATGTCTTTAAAAAAATCCTGTACGGATTTGAAAATCTAATAAGATTTTTAACCCATTGGAATTTTTTTTCAAACCTTGGTCCCGTGCGTCTGAAGTTTCCCATATGGGTCCAAAAGTTCAAAAATGTAAAGAAGTTATTCTAATTGATACTTGCGATATAGACTTGAAGTCCTGTCTAAGATTACAATTTTCACATTTTTTTAGAATCTAAATATCTTTAAAAGTAACTGTAGGGATTTGAGAATCTAATAAAATTTTTACCCCATTAGAATCGATCAAATCAAAAATGTATGGAAGTTATTATAATTGCCACCTGCGATATAGTCTTGAAGTCCTGCCTAAGGTTACAATCTTCAACTTTCCAGTGCTTTTAGAATCTAAATGTCTTTAAAAATAACTGTACGGATTTGAGAACCTAATAGGATTTTTACCCCATTGGAATTTTTTTCAAACCTTGGTCCCGTGCTCGAAATCTGTATGAAGAAGTGTCCCACATGGGTCCAAAAGCTGCGATATGGACTTGAAACCTGTCTAATGTTACAATTTTCAAATTTTTAGTGCTTTCAGAATCTTAATGCCTTTAGAAATAACCGTACGGATTTAAAAACCTAATGGAATTTTTACCCCATTGGAAACTTTTTTCAAACCCACCAACTAAAGGTATTATGTGGGAAGGACAACTGCATATTTAATTTTTCAATATTTTTTATTTCCAAACCATCATTCTAAGAATTCCATTTCAAGAAAAACTATAAAGAACGTCAATTATTTCCATGGCGTCGATTGATATAGGGAAGCTATAAAAACCAAAACTTTTTAAAAAATAGGTTTAGCTTATTAGGCGTTACAGATACGGGGAAGTATTAAAATTTCTTCTCCCAGCATAGGTCGATTAAATAATTGAAATACCCTCATAATCTCAAAATTATTGTTAACATTTCATATGTTAAATTCACAATTGATTGCGTTTTGATAATACGGAGCAAATCAGCTGATCTTAACGGATAACCTTTTAAATAAACCTTGGACCCACTAATGCATTAAAAATTTAAAAGGGACGGAGAAAATAAAATAGTAAAATTAGGGTTTTAGCTGCATTCTCTCTATTTTACAATACTTTTTAGCAATATATTGTTATGATATCCATTGGAAAAACTTAAAAAAAGATTTCTGAATATTTTGCAAATTTTTTTTTTTTGTGTATATTCTTTTAAAAATAATTAATATAATTATATCTTAATAAATACAATGTTCAATACATTAATAGTCCATTGTTTCCAAAACAAATGTGTATGCCTCAACTCTAAATGCTTAGAATGGTCTATACTCTATACGACGTGTTTAATCAAGAAAAACAAAGTAGTTTTTAATATAAATTATTTCTTTTTTGGAGACTTTAATAATACGCCACTTAAAAAACTATCTACATTTTAGACTGGATCACTTTAGAACGACTTTTGTAGCACCGCTTTGTGTTGTAATCCAAATTCGACTTAAAAACTAAACAAATGGACAAATATTTCATTAGTTGAGTTAAGTGTATTTTGTTTTTCATTTGTAAACTTTGCAATTTGACTCGAATAAAGATACTTGGTTTCTGTTCTTAAATTAGTACTGCGGTACTTAGTGTACCAACTATATATAATGCTAAAATATATATATGTAAGAAGATCTTTAATAAAATTTCTGTTTGGTTTTATTGTGATAGAACGTTTTCTTTTTTTTCTGTAATGTACTTTTTGCTTATTGTTTGTTTGTTTCGTATTATTTTTCTTTGTTTTGATTTGAAGCAGAGCTTTTGTAAAGTGTTTCAAGTTTGTTTCAATTAAAGTAAAGTTTGTAACAATTTTTGGTTTTCTTTGTAGTTTTTTGTTCATTTTTTTGTGTTCTTTAGACCAAAATGGAGCGTGTAAAGTTTGAATTTATCGAAAGAGATAGAATAGTTGATAGCCCTATTGAATAAAAGTAGTTTTGTGTGTGTTCGCAGGAATTATTCAATATCTAACTCAATACTCTATGGGATTAGGATCTATAGGTTTGCGGGAATATTTCAAACCCAAGTTATCGCTAATTTCATCGATAACGTCCAGAGCGTAGTCCAATTGTTCTTTGGTATGTGCCGCCGACAGACAATAACGTATGCGACCCTCCATAATGGGTGTGGCAGGAAAACCGACGCCAACAACAGCAATATTGCGGGTAGTTAAGGTACGTACAACAGCTCTGTAAAATAGTTAATACATTTTTGTTAATAATTTGATCAATTACTTTTCGATATTAGAGTTATTGTTCTTTACATAAATATATCCTTGTTAGTGAAACATCTATAAAAATGGAAATAGATTGAATAGTTAAATCAATGGCTCGTGTTAAGCCATCTAGGATTCGTAAATATTTCAATGGGTTTTGAATCGTCTGATTTAGACCCATGTTTACAGATTTTCTTGGTGTTGGAAAATTGGTTGATATTTTATTTATTCTAAAGTATAAAAATAAAATTGATAGAATTGAAATTAATGAATTTATTATAGCATTCGCCGATTTCACCTAATGGCAAGGTTTATCATTAGTTTTTTTTTCAATGATTTATTACCAGCAAGTAATGTTTTGGTATGTTTTAATTATCGTTTAACCAATGTTGACAGATGGGTTTTTTTATATGAAGTGGATGGAAAGATAATAAGTGCATTTATTTTTATTTTTTTAATATTTTGTTATGTGATTATCACTGTGAAACAATTGTGGGGTCCTGGTAGTGAGTTATCAAATCCACTTCAGCAAGTAGAACAAAATTAAAAAAAGAGTTTTAGTTTTCCAAACTAACCAAAGGAAAGTTAGTTTATATAAAAAAAAAAATAGCTCAATTCTAGATTCTAAGATATTCGAAATGGGTCATAATTCACTCTTAGCCTCATTCTTGAGTTTTTATCTTTCTTCCCAAACGATTTTGATTTTTGAGTTGTCAGCTAGTAGAACAACTACTTGAAAAAAATAGTTCGGAACTCTTTGGGTCCTAAGGGACCGGATATGGTATTCTTCCTTTTCTCATACTTTAACATATCAAAAAACGGCAACCAACTTCAGACTGCTTTCTTTTGTAAGCCACTCGTCCGACAGCTGTTAAAATTATTCCAGTGACAGCTCATTATATTGTTTGCAAGCGAACAAAAGCATTTTGGAGAGAATTTTTCAGAAAAAAGTAATTCGTGATGGAATACAAGCGTGATAGAGTGATTTCTTTATATTTGGGTGGAAAACCACAAGTGGCTATTGTTAGAGCTCTCCAGCATTTAAATGTGAATAAATCGTTTGTGTCTCGTACCATCGCTCGTTACCGTGATAGGGGTAGCCTAGCCCAACGTCAAGGAAGTGGACGGAAGAAAACAGCAACATCACCAGAAATGGTTCGAAAAATAAAAAAGTGACTTGATCGAAACCCGCGTCGCAGTGGCCGCAAAATGGCTCGTGAACTGAACACATCACAATATTCTATTCGGCAAATATTGAAAAATGAGCTCGGGGTAAAGCCATTGAAATTCCAAAAAGTGCAAGAACTTACACCGATTCGCTTGGCCGAAAGTGGTGAACTGCCGAATTTGGTTTTCTCTGATGAGAAAACATTCTTTGTCCAGCAGTTTGTAAACAAACAAAATGATCATGTTTACTTGCCAAAGAGATCAGCTGAAAATGTGCACTTTCAGTTGGCTACCAGAACTCAAGCGCCGGCTATGGTGATGGTGTGGGCCGCCATAACAGCCGATTGTCGATCTCCGCTCGTATTAATCGACCGTAACACCAGAACAAATGCCGAATATTATCGCGAAAATATTCTGGAGGATGTATTAAAGCCTTGGGCACGCAGACATTTTGGCCGCAGACCATGGACATTCCAACAGGACTCAGCATGCGCCACCCAAGAGTGGTTACACAATGAGGTTCCTCGCTTCATTTTCAGCGCACAATGGCCACCACAATCTCCGGGTACCAATCCGTTGGCCTATTGTGTCTGTAGTATTTTGGAAAGCAAGGTTGGCACTAAAAAATACGAAAGTGTCGATCACCACAAGCAAGCGCTTCGCCGGGAATGGGCCAAAATATCGTTTGAAAGCCATAATTTGTGCCAAAGTTGACTTTATTGCAGTTTTTTATCTCACCCTGTATTTCTTGAACACCTAGGAAATCATACTCAAAGTAGGTTTGCTAAGATAAGCTATAAACACAGACATTTTTCCCAAGTTTGCAAAACAAACTTTGGGAAATTAGTAGAAATTTTTACAAGTCCTATCATTGATGACATATGTTGCAGGTTGACTCAAGAACCTGCCACCTTCTTCCATGTGGGGAATATGAAGATATACACCACATACGGCACCTAATTCCGAAAACAAACTACCCTAAGATCCTTGGCGTCACATTCCACCGCATGTTCAAGTTGTCCGTGCAAGCCACAGCAATCTGCCATGAATTGAAAAGTAGGAACAAGGTCCTCAAAGCACTAGCCGGCAACACTTTGAGAAAGACCAAGAGTCAGTCTGTGCTTACTATGCGGCTGTAGTATGGGTTGCGAATTCGAGTGTAACGCATTGGAAAATATTCAGACCTGCTAGAATGCCCCATGCCTTCTCATGGATCCATTGGACCATTTACATGAGGAGACGAAGATTCTTCCCTTACATCAACATAATCATATGTTTTCGTTGGGTGTAATGGTATGAGTCATCCTAACCAATATACCATGGACGGAACTCCCCACCATAGGCTGTCAGGAAAGACCTGCATGATCCAGAGAGAAGTTCAACAAGAGAATAATTCGAAATACAAAAGGAATTATTCGAATTTCAATTGGAATAATCGAATTACAATCGGAATTCTCAAGCTACAACTGAAACCATTCGAATTGCAAATGAAAGTGTCGAATTACAAATTAGTTAAGAATTACATCAAAAATTATTTGAATTTCAGCGGTAAAAGGTATAGAGCAGGAAGCCTTTCAGGCTGATCTTGATAGCATTCATTCTGATGCAGTCGCCAATGTACACCCTCATCCATTGCAACTGAATTTATGGGATTCAGCTTTTCTTGGACTTGGTTATAATTAGCGACGTAGTCAAGGTGTAGTCCTGGTGCCCGGAGTAGCCACATACAATTGTATACTTGACATTAAAAAGACCCACTTTTCTACTTCGACCCCCGGAATAGGTTCAAAGAGGAATTTCTGTCCCTGCTAATAGCATTAATATTGTCTTTCACCACATTAGGTTTATTTCCTTCCCTTATACCTACCCAATTTTGGAGAAAAGATACACCAACATAGGCACAACTGGTGAATCTTCATGGCCATAAGTGATGACACCCATTTGGGCCAAACGTCTGCGGAAATAGCGGGTGTTGCGAGCCAATTGATTGATTTTCCGCCGACCGAGATCACTGCCATCAACACCCATGATAATACTCATTGAAGTGTAAATTTGCTGGGCCACTGGCGGAGACATTGTGGCTGCATAACAATGGGCATGACTGTTTGTGCGTAAGAAGTCCACCAATTTCTGAAAATTAAAAAAACAATAGTTTCTTTCTTCTATAAATGATAAGAAATTTATCCTACCTTTGATCCTGCAATATAGCCACCAGCACTACCAAAACTCTTTGTAAATGTACCCATTAGAATATCCACATCTTTGGGATCACAATTGAAATAATCCACAACGCCGCCACCGTTGGGTCCCAAGGCACCAATACTGTGAGCCTCATCCAAATACAAATAGGCCTTGTATTTCTTTTTCAAGGCAATAATTTCGGGCAGGCGGCAAATACTGCCCTCCATACTGTAGACACCCTCACAAATTATGAGGATTTTCTTCCATGGTTTGCCGCCATTCTTGGGATTACCATAGACTACGCTCTGTCTCAAAACACGTTCCAAATCTTTCATGTTGTTGTGTTTGAACACCTTGGTGGTGGCGCCGGACAAACGTAAACCCAAAATGATAGAAGCATGATTCTTTTCATCACTCAATACCAGACAACCGGGTGACAGCAAAGAGGGTAAATTCAAAGCATTTGTGGCAAAACCCATGCCAAACACAATGGCATCCTCAACGCCCAAGTAACGGGCTGTCAACTTTTCCAAATCCAAATGCAACTGGGTGGTGCCCAATTCTACACGTGGACTACACAGGGCCAAACCCCATTCTCGGCATGTTTTCTCCGAATCATCGGCACAGGGACCCGTGGCTGCAGCAAATCCCAAATAGTTGTATGATCCGAGATTGAGACACGTCGTCTCGGTGCCGGTGAATTCAAATGACCAACCATAATCGGGTGTGACACGATCTTTCAGGGTCAATTCGGCCCCAGGCACACTACATATGGGACGATTCCAACAATCTCGTATTCTTCGATACACATAACGAGAATAGAAACTTTCAAAGGCATCATAAAGGCTAACATAGCCGTCACGATTTTTCTCCTTGGCCACTTTCGGGACAAACAGCAACTGATTCAAATAGCCCAATATCATGAGCAAATAGAATCCTAAATATGTAAGGCAGGCTGTGCGTAGGGGAACTTCCTCGAATGAGGTTTTTTGGTAATGTTCTTCGGCTGGGGGCAGGATGCCATCGGCAGCTGATGGCTTTGATTTGACACCATATTCTGTGCTGGAATTTGTTGCTGAATTGTAAAATCCATTTGTGGTTTTCTGTAAAAGAAAGGAAAGGATGTTAAAAGTAGGAATAAATAAAAAGAAATTGAGATATGCGATTATTACTCTTTTCATTTGAGGCAAATTCTTTCGTGGAAGGTAAAGGGGAGTATTTTTTTATTTAGCTATCAAATTCCACAAAAAGCGACAACAATTACGTTATAGGGGTTTATTTTCAATTCTTATCTTTCGATATAAAAAATAATACCCCCAAAAGCAAAACAAAACTAAAAAAAACAGTATGACAACAATGCATTTAAGCGATTACATGAGCGAGTCCAGGTAAATAATGATTCAAAATTTTGTTGTTTTTCTAATTTGTGAATATGTAGGTACTACTTCACCCCACAACGTGTTATGAATGTACAAAATCATTTTTCGGTATCTAACAACAAAAATGTGAAATAATAACAACAAATCCATGTGAGGCGTTATAATAACAAAAACAACCACAAAAAAAATATTATCGTCGTTATCATTATTGTACACTGAAACTGGCGCTCGTGGAGTGACTGTTTTAGTCCATTTATATATTCTCTCGTACATAATACGTATGTGTGTAGACGTAACGAAATCCAAAAACACGCCACAACTTCGAACGAAAATATTTAATTTAGATACGATTAAAATTTGTGCATCATCATAGGCGTAAAAGTCTATATGCCGCCACAGACAGGTGTTATCAACAGTTTGTGCAATATAACGTTTGTTTGAATCATTTTATGATCTGGTCTAGAGATTAGCCTAGCGGAGGTGGTGAGAGTTCTGATTCACTTGTCTGATGTTTATTACATCATAGAGGAACTGCTCGCCAGCAATTTAATTTTGACGTGTCATCTTAACTTTGTATTATTTTAATTTCTTAGTTGCTCTAGGGAAGATGGGGAAATTTGCACCATTTATCACGAATGCCTTTTTATGGTTTGAAAATGTTAAATATTTTAATTGTTCCCAGCTGAATTGTTAAACAACAGAATTTTCATTTGGGCTGTGTACTTTGCACATACAACTAAAATTAGCGAAAAAGCTAGCTCATGGAATTTGGTGAAATTTATAGTAGTTCCATAGATATGTTTTAAAGGATTTAATATATAATTAACCCAACACGCCAAAACAATGATATCGGGTACACCCTATAAATATCTTGACAAAATTTTTTGTCAATATCGTTTCAGATTTAGATATAGCTTCCATATATATTTCCCTCCAAGTTGGTTTGGTTTAAGGATGCGCATCTACAAGAGAGTCGGCAACTGCTTCAGTCGCAGATATTTGGTCCATTTTGTTAATTCTAAGAAGAATACAGGGTGAGATAAACTGCAACCGACTTCAGACTGCTGTCAGTTCCAGTGCCAGCTCATTTTATTGTTTACAAGCGCACAAAAGCATTTTGGTGAGAATTTTCCAGAAAAAAGTTATTCGTGACGGAATTCAAGCGTGGTCCTGTGATTTCTTTATATTTGGCTGGAAAACCACAAGTGGCTATCGTTAGAGCACTCCAGCATTTAAATGTGAATAAATCTTATGTGTCTCGTACCATCGCTCGTTACCGTGATACTGGTAGCGCTGGAAGTGGACGGAAGAAAACATCAACATCAGAAAAAATGGTTCGAAAAGTAAAGAAGCGACTTGATCGAAAACCGCGTCGCAGTGGCCGAAAAATGGCTGGTGAGCTGAACATATCGCAATATTCCATTCGGCAAATATTGAAAAATGACCTCGGGGTAAAGTCATTGAAATACCAAAGAGTGCAAGAACTTACACCGCAAAGAGTTGCTTCGCTTGGCCGAAAGTAGTGAACTGCCGAATTAGGGTTTCTCCGATGAGAAAACATTCGCTGTCCAGTAGTTTGTAAACAATCAAAATGATGGTGTTTACTCGACAAAGAGGTCTGCTGAAATGTGCACCTTCGGTTGGCCACCTGAACTCAAGCGCCGGCCGTGGTGATGTTGTTGGCCGCCATAACAGCCGATGATAGCTCTGCCCTCGTATTAATTGACCGTGGCATCAAAATAAATGCCGAATATTATTGCAAAAATATTCTGGAGGGTTTATTGAAGCCTTGAAACCACGTTAACATTTTGACCGCATACCTTGGACATTCCAACAGGACTCAGCACCATTGCACTCAGCACGCGCCACCCAAGAATAGTTACCAAATGAAGTTCCTCACTTCATTTCCAGCGCACAATGGCCACTAAAATCTCCGGATATCAATCCTTTGGACTATAGTGTTTGAAGTATTTTGAAAAGCAAGATTGGCACTAAAAAATACCAAAGTGTCGATCACCTCAAGCAAGCGCTTCGCCGGGAATGGGCCAAAATACCGCAGAGCAACATTCGAGCAGCCCAATGAACTGTCACACGCTTTGATGGCCGTAATTCCTGCCAAAGGTGATCAATTCCAACAAATCTAAACTTTTTCTAAAATTTGATGATATTTCCGACTTTTTTTACTTTAATTTAATAAAATTTAAAAAAATGTAAAAATTATTGCGTTTGCCTTTGTTGCAGTTTTTTTTGTCTCACCCTGTATTTTTTCACTGGTTCTTACCATATAAGTTACAAATTTATAGTAAATGGTATGTCAATGGATCAATATTTTCGAATTTGTTTAACCAATTTAACAATTGGAATAGAGCAAACGTAAACAAATGGTATCAGAGATCTTTTAAATTCATTAGCATGTGTATGTTAATGGCACAATAGTTTTTTGTTTGTGGAATACTTTACAACAAATAAAGGTACTTCAAAAACCAATAACAACAACAAATCCCAGCATACCACGGGAAAAAATCAAACACAAAACATCACACGTTTTATGTTTATTTGAAAAGTAATATGGTGGCTACAATGCATTTCTCTGAATAGAAATTATAGTTAAATGCCTCACTGGATGTAGGCACCAAATGAGCGAACGAAAGATCGAATTAATTGATGTATGACCACACAGTTCACAACACACAACTCGCCAATGTGTTAGAATTGTTTCTTAATAGATATCTATGGAAGCCAATAGAGCAGCAGTTAAAAGTTGATCAAATATTTCAAATCAAATCATAGAAACAATTTGACCTATGACACACAACAATTGCAAAGCAAACAATGTTAGGAATCTTCACAATTTCGTAGTAACAATTTATGTGAATGTGATATGTTTCGATTATTACTAATATTCTGAGTTGCCTATGTAAACATGCACGCCTCCATGTTTTTGTTCTAAACGAAAGACCGCAGCTAATCAAGAATAAACAAAGGTGCAAAGTCCAAACTTTTAATTTTTTCGGAAATATAATGACAAGACAAGTTTATGTGACATCGGTTTCATAATTTTTGGTTAATTTGAAAAAAAATGTGGTTCTTTAGATAGTAGGTTTAAAATGAAAATAATGCATAACGATAAAGTTATGCAAAACAGAATTTTTAAATTTTCGTTATCTCAAAATGCAATCCGAAAAATGCAAAAAGTGAATATGAGTTGTTTTGAAACTAACTGACTTAGGAATGATCGATTGTGTGTTCCTAAAAATTAAATTTCCAATTCTTGGAATTCTTTTTTTTTATTTAAATACCAACTTTGATTGAAAATTAATTAATTATGCAAACACTCCTCAGTCCCCAAAGGAAAATTAATCCATTCTTAATATTATTTTTTGTATCCCAAGCCACTACCCCATAAGAGAACAAAAGCACTTTGGACTTCTCCCGTTTGAAATGTCTCTGAACTGAGACAAAACCCTTCTAATTTTATTTCAAATACCTACCAACTTGTTTTACTAACGAAAATTCCAACAACTTGAACGTGTTCATATTTAGTTTTCGTATATCACACTATCGTTAAGATTAGATAAGCATTTCGAAGATCTATCTGCTTTTTTATGGTATGACAAATACTAATGGATTTCGTAAAAAAGTGCTTTTGGCGCATTAAAAAGAAGACAGCAGAAGGGCACCTATGCAGATTGTCAATGTTCCGTATGGGACTATCTAACTGTATAATTTTATGACTCATAAAAGAATTATTCGATGATGATTCACACCGATTCCTTTGATCTATATATTTTCCATTACTGATAATGAGGTACGATCGAACATTTTAGTAATGCAAGTAATGGTCATGAAGGCATTCAAAATAAATAAATAAAAAATAACAAATAAATTTCGAAAGAAACATGACAAAAAATAACTTAAATCGGGGGTACTGTTATATCAGGCCTATTCCCAAAAGAAAATTCCGTTTACAAATTTGGTCAAATACCTTAAATCTGCGGGTCTTTACTGCGGGTCTGGCACTAAAAAATACCAAAGTGTCGATCACCTCAAGCAAGCGCTTCGTCGGGAATGGACCAAAATACCGCAGAGCAACATTCTTGCAGCGTGTGAGGTTTCATTGGCCGTTTGTAGACCATAATTCGTTCCAATTTGAACGAATCTAAACTTATTCTAAAATTTGATGCTATTTCCGACATTTTTTGCTATCATTCATTAAAATTAAAAAAAAAGTAAAAATTATGGCGTTTGACTTCGTTGTATTTTTTCGTCTCACTCTAAATTGGTTAAGTTTGTTTTACAAACACTGGAAATACACTGAGAGGACTTTAGAGATTCAAAATTCAGAAATACGGATTTAATATTAAATTAATATACCTTTTGTTCAAAATGCTAAATCCTTATAAAAATTGGCTATTATGTTCCTCCTTAGCAAGGCTTGAATCATCATGTTGGTATAAGGACCTTTAAAATAAGGCTACCCACTTACAAATAAATAGTTACATTTTTAATAGACACAACAAGCAAATTTCAAATAATTAAACATGCACTCATTCCCAACAATCCCTTAAAGTTCTTGTAATTAACAATTTAGCCTCGTCGCATATGCTGATCATATGGAAAAATTACCTCCCTCATGTGATAAGATAGTGGACTGGCATTTATATTGATTACTGTCATAAAATGAATTATCAGGTTTTACAAGAACGACCGGCAAGTAGTGGAACACCTGCATGTGAATGGGAAAATAAATGAAAAATAAATACCTACAAATAATTTCTTGGGGCAATTAATGTCCTCTTTTTACATGAAAAATCGATGTCAGTATGTAAACAGTACAACAATATATGTGTTGTTAACAACCTTTTGACCATATTTACTCGACCAACAGAGAAAGCCAAGCTGCCGTTAGAAATAAACTCTCCGTGGTCAATTTACTCCTAATTACTCTCTTTGCGCCCTAATTTGTGCGACAATAAAATAAGGGGTGCGAGAGTTGTGGAACAACAGAAAATGTCAAAATACAAGCAGTGAAAACGGAACTACAAATGTTTGGGGGAATATCAACCGGGAAGTGTAGTTCCGTCAATGCAATTCAATATTCATTTCATGTTTGCTTCCTTGCCCACCAACAAAATCATACACACAATGTCCACGCATACACACACACGCACGCACGCCAGCAATCATAAACAAAATTCCAATTAGATTTTTGGCATTTAACACAAGCCACGAGCACGCCCTAAAGCAGTCAGCGCCAGCAACAGCAGTGACGACAGAGGAACGTAACCGCAAAAAAAAAACTCCAACATACAGTTGCCAGACCACAATTCTATTTTCAAAATATTGTATTATTCTCACTTTGTCTTTTTACCCCTTTCACGAAATGTTCAAGATTATGGAATAACTTTTCACCAATTATCATGGGCTCCATAAAATTACTCACAGATATTTGATTATAAATCGATTTAATTTCGGCACAACACAAACATCTGATCTGGCAATAATAAAAATACAATCACACCACTACTACCATGACCGCTAACTGCGGCAGCAGCACCAATTATTAATTTAATGATTTTTTGTTCTTTTCTAAATTAAGATCATAGAAATTTTATGGTCAATGCATTGCATATATCACAACTTGCTTCGAGTATTGTCTTAATTCAATATTTCGCACTCGGATCTCACACACACTTGCATTATTAACTGCACCTCTTAAGATTCTTAATTCACATTTCCTTTTTTCATCCATCATCATCATCGTTTTATTACCTTGAAACCATTGCTCATGGTGTTAGCCTTGAGACCATTTTTTCGCGTACGAATCTCTCGATAGGCCGGAGTATTATATTTCTTCAGATGCATTTCTTCCTGCTCCTGGTCATATTTACTTTGCAGGTGATTTGCCTCTGTTGACATTATGGTATCGTTTTCATTAAAATCACCACCATCTGGATTTCCCATTTTTGTGAGTTTTCCCTTAGACTTTTTGCTATGTTTCACACTTCACTATTGCCTCGGCTATTTTGTTTCAGTCGCTGTGCGGCCTGCCTTTGCGTAGTCTGGCACACTAGGGATACGTAAGTCGACTGTCGACAATTGAAACGGCCAAACTAAATTCGATTTTAACATAATCGATTTTCGCTGCCCAACCGTTAGTGTTGTGTAGATCGATTTGGCTATCAGAAGGGCTGATCAAACTTTATATCATGTTTCCATTGTAATATGCATTAAAATAAACTTACAAACTACTATTTTTTTAAATGTACTTTATTCAATAAATTGAATCCATTTCTTTTGAAAAACTTGAAATGTTCAAATTTCACAAATCTGAAACTGGTCAAAATTGTATTTATCGATACTTAAATTCAGAATATTAGGTTTTTTGGTTTCTTATAGCATGTTTCCATTGGAAACCGAACAACGTTGTTCTCTCTCAGAATTAAGTACACGAATTAACCCGTTCATACGGCACGATTCGTAATTCATAGTAAATTAATTCCTTTTTTTCAAAAATTTTGTTTGTTGATTTTAATGGAAATTTATACGAAAATACATGAAATTCTAACTAATATGATTTATTATATCCTTAATTTTACAATTTTAATTCACGTTTTGTGTAAATGTTGACATTTTGAACATATTTTTGTTTTTCCATTTTTAAATTCTGCTGGAGAGACACTTGTCAAACATTTTTTCTTTGAATGTACATACGCCATTCAACATTGTAGTTTTCATTCATAATTTTTAGTCTTCCCAAAAATTTTTAAATTTCATTAAATTTTTCTATTTTTATTTTTAAATGTCATAATTTATTTTTTCGATAAATGCTCTCAGTTGTTACTGATGGGACATATTTTTTCGTTGTTCTGAGAGTAATTTGATTTGAACAACCTACAAATATGAGTGTTCGCTCAGGAAATTTTGTGTGAAGAAACAACGAATAGAGAGCGAATCAAGTGCAGTGGAAACGCCACATTAGGAAATCCAAACTCATTGACAAAGGGGGACCTCGGATGAATAAAAAAGTCAGAATATTATACTAATAAACAATTAAATTTTTTTGCATTTTAATGAAAAAATATAAAGAATCTTTTTAAAAAATGATATTTGTTAGATATTTGTGAATCGAAAAACAAATAGAAAGCGAATCACGTATAATAACAGACCGAAGTTTAAATAGTGACTTCGATATGAAAATACATACATACATCTGTTTTTAATTGTCTTGAAGCAGCTCGCGTGAATATCGATGCTTTGCAATATTATTTCAGCGTAGACTCATTCCAAATAAGGGAACCAGGGGCTGGATTCTTGTTCTATGAAAATATGAAATGACAAATATTTACTTTATATATTTTTCATTTGACATTTCTTTCCTTTATAAAAGTTTTCATTTCACATTTTCATAGAACAAGAATTGAGGCCCATGGACCGGATATTTTATTTTATTATAATGATATATTTATTGCGCTGTTCAAGAACCTGCAAGAATCTACTAGTTTCGCAATTTTTTCCGATTTCATAAAGGGAAAGTCGGTTATCGTATTAAAAAATGTACATTCATGCAGTTCAGGAACAGACTATTAATCTTTCATAACCGTTTTCATTTAATTTTTTTTGTTGAACAAAAATTTTGCCCCATCTCTTAATTTTCTGTAGCATACAAAATTGCAATTTTTTATGTTTTTTTTAAATTTTTTAAAATGTTTTTTTAAGTTTATAGAATAATTTTGACGTTTAATGGTGTACACCTTTGTACCAACCATGGTAGAAGAATACAGGAAGTCGTATCGACACAGCTGCTGGGACAATGAACTGTCAAATCAATTTTGAAATTTAAAAATTTGATTGAAAAATTATTCAAATTTGTAAAAATAGTTGAAAAATACATACTATAAAAACTTTTTCCATGTCGTATAAGAAAATTTAAAAAATATAATTGTTTTTGAAAAAAAATATTGTTCGATGCAAAATTTAAACTAGAAACATTTCCGGCAATACTAATGCCCTGCAAAAGCTAATACGGTACAAATATTTTCCGTTAGTGTGTAGATTACACACGGAGTTTAAAATAATTGTTGAGTAAATGCGGATTAAGCAATAATCCTAAATAAATAAATTAGAACAAAGATGATTTATGACAGAAAACAAAGACTGGGCGCCATCTATTGTAAATATTTCTTGTCTCCTTAGTACGGAACGACTTTTATTTACATAGGCTTTCATGTCAAACAAACAGCTGTCGAACAATGCAAACCGGGAATATTAAAAATTTACGCCTGCATTATTTATTTGAAATTTTTAAAAATCTAATTAGAAAATAAAGACATTAAACGGAATTAATTGTGAGATGTTGTTATAAATTTAATTTACACACTCATTCATAAATTATTTGAAATTTCATTTAGATTTGTCATTCTCTGCTGAGTGAGAGAGCTTTCAAATAGAGAGCAAGAGAGGCATTGGAAAAAATACACACACACCAAACAAAAAAACGATTGACTGAATTGGATTCATTTGCAAAACTTAAGTGCAAGCATCATCATTCACTACGACGACGCAAGGGCGATTGCTGTTAATCAAACTGGAAAGGAGCAAAGGCATATCTATATTTTATAAATAATAAAAAAAGAACCAAGTGAACAGTATTAATTTGCGAGTGTTTGTTAATGAATTAAATAAACAGAAACTACTTTTACAAGAAAAGAAACAAAATCATTCAACGAAAAAAATTGTACGGTGAAAAAAGTCCTGAGAGCTTAGTGTCAAGTTGAAAAAAAAAAAAACTGAGAGAAGAGAGTAAAAGGCAAGCGAAGTGTCAAATGAAAATTTGAGTGAACAGTGTGATAAAAAGGAAAACATACGTCACTTTGAAACCCTGTTTAATTGACACGGGCAACCAACCAGCCACATACACAAAGTCCTTCCCATAAATCCTTGGTTCCTTCAAAACTAAAAACCCAAAAATGGATTTTAATTTTGGTGATTTGAAAAAGGAAACCAACTCTGCCGTTGAGAACATTTTTGACCGTGCTGACGATGCCAAGAAACACGCCCAGGATATGTTGGGCAGCATCGATGACGTTCTAGGAGGTGGTGGTGTTGAAAAAACTGACAATGTTAAATCGGACGGTGTGGTAGATCCCTTGGACCCCCAAGCTTTTGTACAACGTATGTCAGCCGGAGCCAAGGAGGCCCAAGAAGAACTGGATGCCAAATTCTCAAAGAACACCAATGATTTGGAAGATTTCCTAGGCCAGACCACAAACAGTGTAAAACAAGGTGTGGCTTCGTTGACCAATGATTTTATGAATGCCGAGCGAGGTTTTAAGGACAGTGCTGGAGATGCTGCCAAGGAAATCGAGAAGAAGGCCGCCCAGGCTGTGGATGATATATTTGGCCACTTTGGTGGCGGTGATAACAGCTTCAAGCCTACAGTCCCTGTTGAGGGTGTAGCCACAAGTGCAAATAACCAATTTACCGACTTTGACGACGATGATGATGAACCGGCTGCCATGACAACCTTTGGCAAAACAGCTGCAACAGGCATTGCGGCTAGCAACAAGGATTCTGACAATGATTCACCTTCCATTTCTTACAATCCATCTCCAGCCAAAAAGTTACCATCTGATGCCCTCAAGGAGCAAGACAATGAGAAGTTTATTTCGAGTGAAGATCTTTTGGGCGATTTCAAGGATGAACGCACCGCCACACCAGATTCTCAGGCTTCCGCCAATAACTATTCAGCACCATTGGCCAAATTGCAAGAACCCAAAACGACAGATTTGGATGCCGATGATTTTGATGATGACTTTGTTCAGGCTGAAATTCCTAAACAAGCAGAAGAGAAATTCGTTCAACCTTCAGCACCAGTTGTTGAACCGACACCAGTACCAGCAGCAGCACCAGCGGTGGCTAAACCAGTTCCTGTTCCAGTGGAACCGGTAAAAGAACAGCCAGCCCCTGTGCCTGAAGCTAAAAAGGAGGCACCAGCTCCAAGTGCACCGGCACCAACTGCCCCCACTACGACTGCTCCTACTCCAGTAGTTACGAAACAATCCTCGGCACCCAAGCCAACAACATCGAAGACGACACAACAACAGCAGCCAAGTATTGTATCGGTTGAGGATATTTTCTATAAATATGGTTTGGGTAAGTACGAAAAATTGTTTGAATATTATGTTTTTGTTTTCAATTGTGTCAAGTTTTGAGTGATGAGAAGTGGAGAAATCCAAGCCGAGAAGGAAATTCTTAGGGGTCAAATGCTAAAAATCATAAAAAAGGAATGATAAGAATGGGAGATTAATGGGGAAAAATCAGTTTCATTGTCCCCTCTAACCACAAATCCTTGTAAATGATTTACCGAGGAAAATGTTAGATTCTTTGTCCTCTCCCAAACCCCCTGTACATTTCTATGCGTGGGAATCATTTATTTATTTTTTTTGTATTATTCGGTCACCCTCAAATGTGCCTCATTTAAATCAATTGTGAAACGCAGATATGTTTCAAAATAATGTTAAAAAGTGGGTCCACGATTTGATTTCATGTTTGTGGATAAGGTATACGATTCCCTCATATGTCGGATGTTTTTTTCGACTTAATCTTAACACTCATTTGGAACCAAAATGGTCCTGTTTAATATTTTTAACAATTTTTTTACCATATTTGAAGATATACAACAACGTCTTCTTATTCTGATATATTTTTCACAAAAGGGCTACTATTTTGGAATAACACAGATCTCGTAGAAACGATTTTGTACAAACTTTATATCGATCAAATTTCCATTGAAGATGGACAATAGGAAACCCACTCTTAAACTGTAAACGTAAACATTTTCACAATACAAATCTGCAGATCTTTGAATTTTCTGATCCTGTTTCAGCATGTGCTCTACGAATCCCTCTAGATCTTCCTAACTTTGATTTGTAGATTTCTGGAAAATGGGATCAACTAAAATATATAATTTTTTTTGTGCGTTTCATGGAAAATTATCTAGTAACACCTTAAAGCGTGTAGACATTTTGGAACCTTCCCACGCACAATTATTAAAGAATGCCTCATAAATCCTTCCCGGCATACGATTTCTCATTCTCTCACTTCAAAACCCATTAATTGTTTTTTTTTTTTTTTTTTGTTATTATAATGTTAAATACTTTTTACAGCTTTGTTCTTATCAAATGTTTATTTATTCTCATTTTGTGATAAATACGTTTATTTTTATTCATTTGCATCTCGTTTTTGTATGCGTTAAGATTTTTTCTATATACATGGTTGGAACAAAAGTATTATTTTTGTTTTGTTTAATTAGCATTGTGTTTTTACGTCTTAAACCATCGTCTCCCCACAATTCAATCTACAAGTTAGCAAAATAATTCAATCTAAAAGTGTAAACTTAAACTTAATGTAAATGGGGAAAAAAGTATTGCACTCTGATTTTCCCATAGCCTTTGTTTAAGATTTTCATGTGGACTTTTGAAATTATTGTTCGTTTTGTCTGAAACCAAGTCTTTCTTAGTCTGGTTATTAAGTTGCTACTCTGATCGTGGTTTAATGTATAAACTTATTGGTTGTTTTCATTAATTTGTTGCGTGCTTACCATTAGTATTTTCCCCTCTTTTTTACTTATACATTTTATATAAGTAGAGTGAAATGGTTTTTGTTATTATCGTTGTGAATCATATTTTCCATATGAGTGTAGTTGTGTTGCCGCGCCGGTTGGACTGACTGCTTGCCAGCCGACATTATGACTTTGGTATGTTTGTGAATAATGATGTCATACAATCAGCCGGCAAGCAATCCGCCAACCAAACCAGACCAAAAAAGAAACATTTTGTCTTATGCCAACACTCTTTTTTTATTTTTACAAAATGTCATGTCTTGTTTTATTCTATTGTTATTTTTTTTGTATTTCTTAACAGGGGAGGAGGGTGTTGGGTCACTTGCCTGCCTCCCTGTGCCAGTGTAGGTACTAGATGCATTTAAATAACAAATCCACCACCCGGTCTTTAGTTTTTCGGAACACTAATTAAAGACCCGCAGACAAGGTTCTTTTATTTGTCTATAAAAATGCCGGTTTTACTTTATAACTTGATTTTTGTGGAACTCGCATTTGTCATAGATGCCATTGTTGCTGTCGTGGTTCTATCATTATTATTGCCATGAGTCATGGTTTATTGTATTCTCTCATCATGTATACAACTACAACAACAACTAGACAGTGATTTAGTTTATTTCTTCTATTTTTAGTTAACTTATTTCATTATTGATCTCGAAATACACATAATGACATCGAAAAGGGTTTCCCATAAATAGATCTAAGCATTAAGTGGATTGCTTTCTAAACGGAAACTATTTTGACCTCCCCTGACCTTTCGTTGGAAATCTAAATATATTTCACTTCTTTCTCTGTGTGGATGGATTGTTAGTTGGTTGGTTCCACACTAATTGTTTTCATAACTCCATGTCATTGACACTGTCTGTGTACCAAATTACTCATCGCTTTGAACTGGGTATTATATTTGCTGTGTTTGGTAAAATGTTGGAAATAATCGTATTTTTTGTCACATCACTTGCCTTTATTCTACGCAATAGCATTATTTTTTCTCTGTTACCTTCCGGTTTTATCACCAATAATAAATTACACGTGTAACGATTTGTCTCATATATCCACGAAAGTTTGTGTGGCAATAAAAAATAATTGTAAAAGTTTTGTTCTTTTGAATTGTATTGTTTTTGTTGTATTCTGTCCAGGCTCTAAATTCACGTTTGGGGCAAGGTTAACCCAAAAGTATGGCGGCATAAGCTAAGTTATTCACTTTTGACATAAGACGTAGCAAAAATTGTTGGAATAGCGTTACAGACTCAATTGTTTAAAATCTGTTCAAAATGTGTATAAAAGGCCCCAAAATGGTTTGAATCAAAATATTAAACAATAAATCCATCCCATCCTAATATTTTCAATGTAGATAACCTTTTTTCGTATACCCCACACATAAAGGTACCTCCTATTTGGTATTTCGAAAGCTTTTGTCCCAATTTCCAACTTAATAATTTGCAATTTGATATTTTGGGTTCTCTGGGTAGATTAACTTCTCATAAAATACATTTTTGGTATAGTCCCCTAACTAAGTCAGGCCTCAATTTCAGTCAGGTGTACTTTGTATACCCTCCATCATTCATAGTATGGAGGGTATATTAACTTCTTCATTCCGTTTGTAACTCATCGAAATACTAATTTTAGAACCAGCAAAGTATATATATTCTTTATCAGCGTAAAATTCTAAGACGAGTTAGCCCTGTCCTTCCTCTGTTGTAATCACGCTACAGATAAAACGAATTAAGATAGGAAGCTAAAATTTTGCACAGATCTGTCGTATAGCCCCCATATAACGATACCTCCGATATTCGGAATTTTTATGATTGTAGCCACATTTTCAATGGAATTGTCTGAAATTTTACACAAAGAGTTCTTTATGAGTAATTTACCCTCTGAAAGAGAATTGTCTATATAAGTCCACGATATCGTATATCCCCATGCAACGGTACCCCCGATATTCCGTATTTTGATGATTTTAGCCACATTTTTTCGGTGACCCTCAAATTTTAGCCACATTTTTCAACGGAATTATGTGAAAATTCACACAAGGAGTTCCGTGTGAGTACTTTATCCGCCCACACAACGGTACCCCCCGTTTTTGGGTGTTTTGATGATTTTAGAAACCTTTTTAATGGAATTGTCTGAAATTGTACACAAGGAGTTCTCAATAAGCACTTTACCCCGGTATTTTTAAGGTGTCCCCTCCAATTCCCAACCAAATCAGCAGCTATTTGACATTTCGGTTTTTAATTCGGGACGCATCAAAAAATCATCAATATAACGATAGCCAGTCCCTATAACTGATTCTTGAATAAACCTTTAAAGTTTGTGAGACATACACAGAATGTGTCCCTTCCTAATTTGTTTTTATTACTGTGGGAGGTCCAAAGTTGCCAGATGTATTTCTAGGCCGCAAAGAGTGGACATACATTTTTTAGAGAAGAGGTACCCAGGTTTAAAAATTTAGCTACTTTCGCGGATGTAACCAAAGATCTTCTGCAGTGAGTAGGGCAGAGCAATTAAAGATGTGTAGCGTATTGTGTGTGCCTGTATCACACCGAGCACACAGCCTCAGTATGAATGCCACATAGACCAGCCTGATGGGCTTTTTGACGAAGAGGCTCTCTTGTAGTCTTGCAATTCCCTTTTTAGATCATGTATATCCTTCCTGACACGCCGGTGAAGTTTTGTCCGCCATAAACATGAAGGGCCGTTTGCCATCTGGGCCAGACATTTTTGGAAGAGAAGTTTGTGACCAACTTGGAAGACCAAGCGCTGTCCATTCTAAACATGTAGTTCCGTTTGTCATCTAGGCAAAACATGTTTGGGAGAGAATTTTGTCACTAACTCGGAAGACCAAGCGTTCAGCGTTGTTCAGGCTAGTTTGTCACCTGCTCAGGAACATAGTCGACCACCCAACTTTGGGTCTGTAGGGTAGGGTAGATTGTAACGCACCGAGAAGCATATCATGTATTTTAAATATCATCATATCATGTGTTTTAAAACCGTTTCCAATCGTTTTTAAATTCATTTTTAAAAACGTGCTAGAACAATGAATGAATTTATTTATAAAGGAGAACTCGCACAAAATCGCAAGACAAAGAACAACACCCAATAGCTTTCTATTTAAAAAGAACGTAGCCCTTTTACCTTGCACCCGAAAAATAAAACAACAGTGAAAGAAGAAAATAGTTTTCAGTCTGAGTGTGCAGCACAAATATAACATTGCGTGTAGGGTATTGCCATTGTTCTCCATTCTTAACGCCCCAGATATGATTGCCTTAAGAGTTTTATTGTTTTTTTTTCTTCACCATTTCTTTTTTTCCTCCTTATTGTCATTGACATAAATTTCTTTATGTCTCCATTCATTTGGTGCGGTATGTCATTTCACATTGCTGCAGCTCTAGAGCGACACTGCTACAGCATTTCACTGTCGCCGCCGCTGCCGCCACTGTGAGATAGCATAAGAAATATACGGCTAGAGAAGAAGAAATGGACAACTTTTCTTGCCTTCATTATTGACAGCGATGACGACGACATGACATCGTTTTTGCACTCATGGCACAATGGAACGATTGCGAAATTTTTTATTTGCAAAAATATATTGAATGTTTTAAGTCTTATTTTTTTAATCTGTATATATTTTGAAATAAACTTAAATTTTTTAAATCAGAAAAAATGTCCACCATACAATTTGTATACATTTATCAAAACAAACCCGATTTTTCAAGTATAATAATTTTGAGAAACTAAAACGGGAGAAGGAAATTCGTAGTTATTTTGAGAAAGGTGTCTTTTTTTACAAATAACGTGCCATTGTGCACAATAGATAAGCTCCCCTTTCATTCTGCCTTTCATTGGAGATCATTCATAGTAACATACATATGCATGGGTTAGCACAAATCGCCGCAAACAAATAATGGACGATGGGCTGAGGAAAATCCAAAAGTGATCCACAGCGTCTGACCTCCTTCTCTCTTTTGGTTTCTTTGCTGACTTTGCATGAGGTGCCATTGGACTTGCATGGTTAGCAGTGAAATAAATATAGTTGTGTGTGTGTGTGTGTCTGCATTCGGCTGCAGGGATGTCGATGATGAATGAAGAAAAAATTCAAATATTGTATGGTCATCGAGAAAATTAAAATTGTTGGCAGAAAGTTTTTGCAATTTTGTAATGCTTTGATCCCCTGAGTCTATACGAATGACTTCATCACTGGGTGTTCGTCTGCCGTTTTGGATATATGAATATTTAAAGAATTGAATAAAAATATCCCACAGACGGGACTGTAATTTAGTAGTTTGTGTCTTCACGCATTTTCAATCCCGAATTAGATGTGATTTGATATTTCGGTTTCTTAGTATAAAATCGATTCCTTGAAAAAAAAAATCCCATAAAGATAATGATAGTCTTCATATATATTCTTATATGGCTCTATTAATTGGTGTTTCTAGATTTTCTGTCTAAATTTTTAACAGCACCGACAACGATTTTTAGATGACTACCAGCGGTTGCTCACCTATTGCCATTAGTGGGACCATCCTTTCATAGGTTTCCTACGTTCTTGGTCAAGGAGGAGTTTGGACGTAGCGTTTCCTAGGTGAATTTGACTACATCATGCGTGTCTGACTACTTTCTGCTCGCTTTCTTTGCTCAAGGGTGGCTACATAGGAAACCGATATAGAAACTAGCTTTTACATATCTCCTCCGTAGAGTGTACAACCCTAGTGATGATGGAAGTTTCTCATCCAATTTTACACATTGACACCCCTTACAAATAGATCATTGCCCATTGTTTCGGCACATCCTACTCCTTCATAATCTAGCTCAACATCAGTGAGATTCGAATAGTTTCGAGTGAACTGGCACAAAGTTAATGTTTCCCTCCCCATTCGCAACCGAATTGTCTTAGAATATTGCCAGGGTTAAGCGTGGAGCAACGAGCTGAATTTTTACGAGATAGGGCATATAAAGAAACCTTCAGATTTTTGTCATTTTAAATGTTTCACTCCTATTTCCAACTGAATAGACATATTTAAGACTAAATCCAATTCACCTTTTTATACCCTCAGCCGTATGGCTAGAGAGGGAGAGGGTATATATCAAAACCAAAACGTGCCTAGTCGAAACAACGGTTTTAGAACCTAGGTGTCTTTGGACATTTGTAGTCGATTTATCTTCGTCCGTCCGTCCGTCTTTCTGGCTGGCTGGTGCGCACAATAACTCTCGAAGGAAGTATCCGATTTGATCCAAACTTGGTACACCGTAATATTATTGTCAAACTTAGATCGAGTTCGGAGTGGAGTGGATTGATAAAATTTCTGTCAGAAATATTGAATATAGAGTATAATGTATTAAGCCCCACATGACGGCTCGGCCGTTTTAATTATTTTGAAGATTTTAGCCATATTTTCAAGATTATTAAACTATAAATTATCGTTTCAATTTCTCGGAAGGGAGAAACCTTCGTTGTTTACTTTGTCCTATTCGTTCTAAGTGTATATCGCGGCAATGTACGTTAAAATTTGGTTCCGAGCGAACTTGGTTTTAAATATGTAATTTGAAAAGCATTTTATTATGTATTCACAAAGATACCCACTTTAATGAAAGTTATCAATCTAACTTAATAATCCCAAATTCCATTAAAATTTTCCGAAAAATTCCATTTTTGCGAATGTGCATCACTACCCGGTTTTATTGCCTTAAAACCAACAATGATTGAGTTTATTGATTGTCTTTGATTTTTCTTTAAAATCGTTTGTTCATTTAAATCGGACCGATGGAGATGGTGGTCTGTCATTGACATTTCCACCTCATCCTCATTATTCTCTGTCCGTGTCTATCGGCATCCTTGTTTTCTTAATGTAAAATGGAATGCCAAATAAGAAAATAAATTTGCGCATACATACATGTTTATGCCTTATTGACATTTATCACAGATTCCGATTTGTTTTCCTTTGAATAACTGTAATCTATTTTACTTGGCGTTTCTTTGGCAGAGGCCTAAAATAACTTGAAGTTTCCCAAAAGCACTTGAAAGAAATTTCTTTCAATTTTATTCTAAATTCTTGTAAAAAAAGCTGCAGAATTTTTTGAAACGTTTTTATTTCGCGAACATTTATTGTGAACTGATATTGAATGAAATTCAAAATTTAATAACAGTGCTAATTGAACGCATTTCGTGTTTGCCATGTGATTTTCCACAATATAATAATAACGATAATTACTGAACATTTGTAGTGATCGCATCTGACATACATAATTATAAATGTAAACACATTAAAGTTGAACAGAACATGGAGACATTTTAATTTCGATGCTCTATTTGTGGGTGATATTTATATGAAGATAAAGTTTCTTTTTTTTAATAAAATTTTAAGTACAGTGATTTCCTAGAAGTTTAAATTAATACAAAAATTGTGTACGATACTGCTCAACATTTAGTTTACGTATTCATTCTTTCCATTTTTATAAAAAATAGAATTTCCTGGGATATTTCCTATAAATAATATTCAGTAATCAAGTAATTCCAATACTATTTTTTAAATTTTTTTCCTTAAACGAAAATTTAGTGAAGAACGTGTTGACCCAGGTTATCCAAAGTTGCAGTTTGTAATGTGTATTCCCCAACTCAATCATCGAGATCTCTCCTACGACAAGAAATGCAACTGGCAATAGCACCCTAGCCGACACTTCGTCGCCATCATCCTCTTAACTTGATGTTAGGATAGTGGATAGATGTGACAGCATCTTCTATATTCGGAACGTGATTCAACTTTTAACTAACCAACTTTTGATAAAAAATATAAAGTCGAACTCTGTACTCGAATTTCGGCTTTGAGATCATCGAACCGTGTCACTAGATTTGATTTTATATTCATTTGATTATATTCGTGGATATTATTAGTTTTGAGAAATCCAGAAGTAGATTCTATCATATAAACAAAATTCCCGTTTTTTAACCCTAATCTAGTAGCCCTTTCTTTGTAGACAAAAGCTACACCTAATTCATTGAATCAGGCAAATAATTGATTTTCGATTTTTATACCCTACACCACATGGCGGTAAGGGTATTATATTTTTGTGCATTTGTTTGTAACATGGAGAAGGCAGCGAGATAGACCCATCGTTACTTTTGAGGAACTTCATAGAATCACTTTCTGAGTCGATAAATGCATCTCAGTCCGTCCATCCGTCTGTCCATGTATTTTTATGAACAAAATGCAGGTCGCATTTATTATCCGATTGAGATGAAATTTTGCTAACAATATTTGTTTGGCCCAAGGACAAACCCTATTGGTAAACATAGGTTCAAATTTAGATATAGCCGATTTTAGCCAATATCAGTCAATATCCAATTACCTGAGTTTCGGCAAATCCGACTGAACTCAGTCTAGCAGCAAGTACAGCAAATTTGTTGTAAATCGGTTTAGATATAGCTATAGCTCCCATACATATGTTTCAGCCGATTCGCGGTTTTAAGTCCCTCACATGCGCAATATGCGATCTACAGGAATGATATTTGGCACCGGTCATCAGATACTGCTCGAAAATACGTATGCCAATTTTTAGGTTCAGATAAGGTTATAGCTCCCATATATATCTTTATCCGATATTAGATTTATTGTGCAAATGACCAATACCTGTCCAAATGGACTAAATTTTGGCACTCCCGATCGAATTCAGTTCAGAAGCAAGAACATTAAGATCGGTTCAGATATAGCTATAGCTCCCACATACATGTTTCATTCGATTTGGGGTTTAAAGTCCCTTCCACGTTTTCGTATATCCCCAAAATGTCGGTAGCTCCCGATATTCGGTATTTGGAGGGTTTTAATCACATGTGGGAGCTCCCGCGAGTTACTCCTGTGTGGCAAATTAGAGTATGTGTTGGAATGTTCGAAATATACAGTAATTTTCTACTGTAAAAATGAAGACGAGTGGAATAGAGTATAATCGAATGTTTTACCACCCACGAAAATTCTCACGCTCCTATTCGAGCAGAGAGTTAAACTCGCTCGCAATATGTAAAAATCTCTAGATCTCTTTTACTTATTATATTTTACAATTCTGATTCTTACTGGGTGAAAATTCGCCATAATATCGCTCTGCGATTTGACATAGGCCCCACATAGGGGTAGAAGCCGATTTTAAAGTTTTTCTTCATTTTGAGCCAAAATGGCTATAATTTAATATTGTGGAGACTTAGTGTGCAGAAAGATTCAGCGCAAAATTTGTCAGTGTAGGTCGAGATTTTGGAACGGCTCCCAATTGTTGTTAATTTAAGAAAACAAATTTCGCAATTATTGAAATGAAATTGATGTTTCTAATAGAGGATTTTTTTTCGCAAAACTCCATGCGTCCGGCACTCCTAAAATATGAAATATTATTGCGTATTTCAAAGTAACAAATGACGATGTACTTTGTTTCGTATACCGTACCCCTTTTTTTATTGCTGTCATTATCATGTCCAACCTCCGCTCCCACCGTTGCCTACTATTATTCAATTCAATGCTCTGCTCTTTATAGTTTACCCCTATAAAATAGCAAGCGAACGAACCTCAAGCAGCAGTCATATGGATTTGTCATTCATAGAATACTTCCAGTATTGCATCACAATCCATCCAGATGATTTGTTTATATTTTCTATTAGCATTGCTCTCAATACACAGCAGGAACCTGCTCTGGTGATGGCAAATAGCGATGAAGATGATGCATTGCTAGATTCTGCAGCAACAGTGTCTATGGGAATTAAGCTCTTTTTATTCCGATTGCTTTTTAAATTGTGGAGCTTTTCTGGAGAGCGCAGGTCTGATGAGAGGAATAAACAACCCCGAAACGTATATTACGTGTTGTGCTCCCCAGAAATTTATAGTAAAATCAATGGCTGGTGGGCCAAATGGCTATCAAAATTGATGGAAGGTTTTTTTTTTCGTTTTTTTCCTCCTTTGCGAATGCCAGAGGAAAATGAAATGTCAAAAGGGAACTATGAAATATGAGTGTGGGGATTGTTGTGTTTCTTCTCTTCTGGGGGTTGCTTTGCACCGACAACGTGTCTCCAAAAAAGCCAAGTGGCTGTGGCACTCTTTTAATGCAGATCCCAGCTTTGCGCATTATTGTATATCCAAAGTGGAAATGGTTGGATGGTTACGAAGACGACGACGATGATGACGACCGGGCTAAGGGGGTCAACACTATAGTCTTCCTTGTCTAACAATCGTTGAATTGAATCGCAATTACGAAAGGACTTGTGTAGATACAATTCGTACAATTTTCTAGTTGTCGATTGCAAATACAATTGAATCCGAGCCCCATGCTGGTGATTTCAGTTACTCGTCGAGGCATTAACGTGTGATACACAATCAGCACAATCGTGTTTTACGGCTTTTTTCAATATTTTTTGTCGGGAGAGACACAACAATATTGCGTTGTGTAATTTTCAATTCCAAAAAAATGCAATTGTTTTAAATTGTAAAAAAGAAAAGTGTCGAAATAATTTCCAGAATTATTTATGGAAGTGTGAAATAAATTTTTAAAAATATATAAAATTTTAGCAATCCCTAAGAAGCATAGAAGTATATACCTACACAAATATATACTGTGTGTGTGTCTAGAATTTAGACATTGACAACAAACAAATAGGCCATACAACAAAATAAGTAAAAATCACATTGACATCTCAGTTTTTGAGAATTTTAAGGATATAAAAAATTAATTAGAAAACAACAAAAAAACAGCAAAAATGGTGGATACCGTCGAAGAATCAGCACAAAATGGTGTTTACAAGAAACGTCCCTTCATGTGTTCCTTATTAGATCCCAGTAAGTGTATTTTTTTACATACAGCATACAATATATTGAAATATACTCTCTTTTAACCTCTCTCTCTCTCTCGGTCTCTTGACTGCTACCTTACTCAAGCTAATACTTATTTCCTACCTTATCCCCCTCAAAATATACTTCCTGTAATTTGAGTCATTCCTGTTTTTTTGCCTCCTATTTTTCTTTTTGGGTGTTAGCAGCCGCCAGCCTTTTCATGTAAAAATTTTGTTGTAATTTTATGTGGGTGTATGTGTGTTTGCGGTAGTAGTCCTTCGATATCATTAAATTTATTGTAATTTTTTTGTAACACTTTCTTTTTTCTTTGCTTTTCTTTTATTTTATTTTTTGTGTTCTCTGTGTTTGTCGCTTGTTGCCCAAAATTTTTTGTTCCGTTTCTGTGCGCTTTCTACTTTTCTGCGTTTCTTTTTTTAAAAAAATAATCAATATCTAACTAATTTCAGACGCTTGGTTTAAGCCGGAGCGCTTACATCCACGAGGTAAGTGTATTAATGTCTTATTGGTGTTGTTGTTATTGACGTCCATGTCTAATGTACACGCCTATATGTCTACATACACACACGAACATGCATAAAATATTAGCAGATGACTAAACTTTTAGCCAAGATTGAGGCAACTCAATTAAGGTTTGTCTGTCTGTCTGGTGGTGTTCTCAATACTGTCCACCGCCCTACCCGCCAACCTACCTACCCCGCTTCACTGCTGCAACACTTTATCGAATTGTTTTTGCAATGCAATATCCTATTTTAGTTCAATGACGACTTAAGGTTTTCCTTTTTTAAAAATACTCCATTTTTTGCGGATAAAAATATTATCCACTTTATGTTTATAGGGATAAATATGTTATCCACATTATGTGGATAAAATAGTATCCAAGTTGTGTGGATAATTATTATATCCACGTTATGTGGATAATTATTATATCCACGTTATGTGGATAATTATTATATCCACGTTATGTGGATAATTATTATATCCACGTTATGTGGATAATTATTATATCCACGTTATGTGGATAAATATTATATCCACGTTATGTGGATAAATATTATATCCACGTTATGTGGATAAATATTATATCCACGTTATGTGGATAAATATTTTATCCACGTTATGTGGATAAAATATTATCCACGTCATGTGGATAAAAATAGTATCCAAGTAATGTGGATAAAATATACATGTTTTGTGGATAAAAGTATTATCCACGTTATGTGGATAAAAGTATTATCCACGTTATGTGGATAAAAATATTATCCACGTTATGCGGATAAAAATATCCACGTTATGTGTATAAAAATATTATCCACGTTACGTGGATAAAAATATTATCCACGTTACGTGGATAAAAATATCCACGTTATGTGGATAAAAATATTATCCACGTTATGCGGATAAAAATATCCACGTTATGTGTATAAAAATATTATCCATGTTACGTGGATAAAAATATTATCCATGTTACGTGGATAAAAATATCCACGTTATGTGGATAAAAATATTATCCACGTCATGTTGATATAATATTATCCACGGCATGTGGATAAAATATTATCCACGCTATGTGTACAAAATATTATCCACGTTATGTGGACAAAATATTATCCACGTTATGTGGATAAAATATTATCCACGTTATGTGGATAAAATATTATCCACGTTATGTGGATAAAAATATTATCTACGTAATGTGGATAAGAATTTTATACACGTCATGAGGATAAAATAGTATCCACGTCATGTAGATAAAATATTATCCACGCTATGTGTACAAAATATTATCCACGTTATGTGGATAAAATATTATCCACGTTATGTGGATAAAAATATTATCCTCGTTATGTGGAAAAATATTATATCCACGTTATGTGGATAAAAATATTATCCTCGTTATGTGGAAAAATATTATATCCACGTTATGTGGATAAAAATATTATCTACGTAATGTGGATAAGAATTTTATCCACATCATGAGGATAAAATAGTATCCACGTCATGTAGATAAAATATTATCCACGTTATGTAGATAAAATATTATCCACGTTATGTAGATAAAATATTATCCACGTCATGTAGATAAAACATTATCCACGTCATGTGGATAAAATATTATCCTTAAAATATTATCCACGCCATGTAGATAAAATATTATCCACGTGATGTGGATAAAATATTATCCATGTGATGTGGATAAAATATTATCCACGTTATGTGGATAAAATATTATCCAAATTATCCAAATTATGTGGAAATGAATATTTCCTCGTTTACACCCCTTCGTGCAAGGACATTGTATAAAATTGCAACTATTTTATTGTAACTTGCAATTATTATCCTTCATTTTGCATTTTAAATGGATATCTTCTCACACTGACATAGAAAACAGGTCGGCCAACCCTTTTATAATTCGTTTTATGACGACTATATGTGGGTGTAACACCCCTCTTTGCATATGAACGAACTATGATTTGTTTTATCATGCACATCCATACATTTCTTTTCGCAGAAATTTTTCTATGGATATTTTAAATATGTACATGCATTTATGCACCCACATATATCCATACATATGTATGTATGTGTAAATCAAAAACAAAAATCGATTGTTTACCCCCCCTCGTTAGTTAACAAATCTACTAAACCAACAGCCTGATTTACATGCAAAAAGAAATCAAAAAGGAAAAAATACACAGCAATTTAGAGAGCTTTTAAATTTGCACAAAAGAAAAAACTAATTAAATTTTTAAAACGTAATTAAGGTTTTCCATCATGACATGCAACCCAAAAACACCACACACTCTCTTCCCCTTATTCGTTGGCCATGTCTCTATTACTTGCCCGGGACGGGAGTCATGTGGAATTTGAACTTGTAAGGAGAGGAAAAAATGGCAGGTTTTCTTTAACATTCTCAAATTTCAATAGTTTTATTACTGGCTACCCGACTGGGTGTTGAGTTCGTTCATTTGGGTTGGCTTTCTTCTTTCGCTTGTGCTCTTTTATTTTTGCTTTTTGCAGTTTACATTTTCGCTTGGCTAACAATGTGAACAACCTTTTTGGTTGTTTTTGCTGTCGATGGTATTATTTTCCAAAATGACGTCATTTTTTTCCTGTCTTGGGATATTTAACATTATGCGGATGTTTTTTTTTTTCTTTTTTTTGGGTTGTTGTTATCCATAAATTATGTTTGGCTATCTGGTGTTTTGGGGGTTTAATTTTATTGCTGTATTTCTGTCACTTCCTTTTTTGTCTGTGTGTTCTTCGTTGGCTAACTTCCAATATGACGTGTTCCTGTAAACAATTTTCCCAGACATAGATTTAATTTATTTTGTCTGCCAACACCCAATGTTTAAGTTGCGCTCAGGTGAGATTAAATTTGTTGGGTTTGGGGTCTCTACGGACTTCGTAAATAAATTTATTAAAAAATATTGAATTAATTAAGGAATAGTATTAACGATTCTATATTTTCATTCATGGTTTACGAAAAGTTTTTGAGCTCTAAATTGCTTTTTGTAACATGCATGTCGAATGAAATGTTGAGTCAAGGTAGCTTTACTAGAAAAAATATCAGTGGGTCCGCCTTAGTATACGACCATTTATATGCATAAATATGTACGTATATACTTACCATGTGCGACTAAAAGGTTTATTTTATATTATTTTTAACATACAAAAACAGTAAATTTACTCCATAAATTATATTAATACTTTCAAAAAAAAAAAATCAAAATCATCTTCAAAAGAAGTCCAAAAAAAATTCTTAAAAATCCATACTTTTTTCTTTAAGAGTCCTGGTAAACATTTTCTTAAAAAAGTCCACTATTTTGTACCGAGGGGTGACCGATTTTTTTAACCTATAATTTTTTCCAATGTGTCCTTAAAAATAGGTTTTAAAGAAATTTTTAGAAAAAAGCTAAATATACAGGGTGAGAAAAAACTGCAACATAGTTAAACGCCATAATTTTTACATTTTTTTTTTTAATGTTATTGAATAAAAGTAAGAAATGTCGTAGATAGCATCAAATGTTAGAATAAGTTTAGATTTGTTCGAATTGGTCACCTTTGGCACGAATTATGGCCTTCAAACGGCCAATGAAACCATCACACGCTGCCCGAATGTTGCTCTGTGGAATTTTGGCCCATTCCCGACGAAGCGCTTGCTTGAGGTGATCGACACTTTGGTATTTTTTGTGCTAACCTTGCTTTCTAAAATACTCCAGACACAATAGTCCGGAGATTTTAGTGGCCATTGTACGCTGGAAATTAAGTGAGGAGCCTTATTTTATAAATTTTCTTTGGTGGCGCGTGCTGAGTGCGATTGTGCTGGAATGTCCAAGGTCTGCGGCCAAAATGTTTGCGTGCCCAAGGCTTTAATACACCCTCCAGAATATTTTCGCGATAATATTCGGCATTTATTCTGATGCCACGGTCGATTAATACGAGTGGATAGCGACCATCGGCTGTTATGTCAACCCACACCATCACCATAGCCGGCGCTTGAGTTCTGGTGGCCAACCGAAGGTGCACATGCACATCATCTGACCTATTTGGAAAGTAAACACGATCATTTTGTTTGTTTACAAACTGTTGGACAACGAATGTTTTCTCATCGGAGAAAACAAAATTCGGCAGTTCACCACTTTCGGCCAAGCGAAGCAACTCTTTAGCTGTTTTGAGTCTATTTTCTTTCGGTTGCGGTGTAAGTTCTTGCACTTTTTGGAATTTCAATGGCTTTACCCCGAGCTCATTTTTCAATATTTGCCGAATGGAATATTGCGATATGTTCAGCTCGTGAGCCATTTTTCGGCCATTGCGACCCGTGTTTCGATCAAGTCGTTTCTTTACTTTTCGAACCATGTCTGCTGATGTTGCTGTTTTCTTCCGTCCACTTCCTTGACGTCGGGCTACGCTACGAGCGATGGTACGAGACACAAAAGTTTTATTAACATTTAAATGCTGGAGTGCTCTAACGATAGCCACTTGTGGTTTTCCAGCCAAATATAAAGAAATCACACTATCACGCTTGAATTCTATCATGAATAACTTTTTTTCCGGAAAATTCTCACCAAAATTGCTTTTGTACGCTTGTATACAATATCTGGGCTGTGACTGGAATAATTTTAACTGCTGCCGGACGAGTGGTTTAGAAATGATAGCAGTCTGAAGTTCTACTTTTCCAGTAGGTCCTTAAAAGTCCAAAAATTTTTGATAAAAGTCAAAATTTGTTAAATTCAATTTTACAATTTGACCTGGATATATCTGTACACCTTGTCAATATTATACGGGTTTTATAATTTTTTAAACATTATTTTCAAATTCATGCTAGGTTTAATAAATATCCGATGTTCCAAGGATGGATCAAATCGGATACTTTTTTCTAAAATTGTAGTGGGTGCTAGCTCCGAATGTTCCGAAACGAATTTCGTCCACTTTGTGCAATTTCCCATTGATTTTGAAATAATCAACCAATGAAATAAAATCACTTTTTTTAAGACATACCATTTTCAATATTAAAAGTTTCTCTCACACATATGATTGAAGGTCAAGACTCATACGTGTATTTATGTAAATACATATATATATGTATATATGTACATTACCTACCAATCTTGCCTTGCGAATGGTAACGGTGGTCTTTGAACAATTATCCAAAAGCCAAGAATTTGCTAATGAGATATGGACGGTCGCTCTGTAATTACCAATGCGGAAAATTATAAAAGAAACTTGAAAACCAATTTGAGAAACCAAACATCTAAGCGAATGGGCTGGAGATACAGTTAGCAAAACTCACCGAAGACACCTACATTAAAATCATCACGAAATGAAGGAAAGCAAGAAAGACATGCAACTCGTCCGCCCAACCAACAAGCCACACACAATAAAAATTAACCGGCCGGCACTCATTTTTTTTAACGAGCTATGAGATGGAATAAATGAATATTTATAAGAAATATATGAAACAAAAAATAATGTGGAAAATTTTGATTGATTTATATGTGTCTAAATATGGCGATATACAACATACTTGAAATTGAGTCATGGTGTCGGGCAAGGAGTTTCGAATATGTCTGTTGCCATGTGAATAGTTGGCTGGCGGCATATAATAATCACGTTTTGTGATTTGCTATTTGAATGGGGTTTGAATACATTGTGGGAGTAAATGGCGATGGATTATTTTATTCATGTTTTGATGACATGGATAATTAATTTAATTAATTTTATTACACTTTCGAGTCTAAGAAATAACATGGATAAGTCTTTGTATAATTTTTTAAGTCAAAGATTATTAAACACAGTCTAACACCACAGCATGGTAGAAGATTAATAGAGAGAAGACACATTTTTCCCTATTCCATCAACTTTTGATCTAAATATGAAACCGTTGAAAGTTCCATCAACTTTTCATCTAAATACGAAACCGTTGAAAATTCATGGAAATTACCAAACACAAAAGCATACATAAGATCTCAGTAAAGGAAATTTCTCCTATTCATAGAAGACCCTCTCAGTAAATATTAAGGGGGTCGTAAGGGGGTATCCAAAGAATGCTTTGAGAAGGCATTCCTATCAGTAGAATACCCTAAAATACCTATCCATAGATAACCTCTATGCATTGAATACATTAAGAAGGTATCATATGCATAGAAAAATGTTTGAATGTGTCTTATCCAAAGAAGGACTTAAAAATGTATGCTTTGGATAAGACACTTATTAAAGGTCTTCTTTACTTCCCAAAGGCCACTGTACGTAAAAGATCTTTTTCTTAAGAGATACTAGAAGCCTCTAAGTTAGTTTTCATTTTTTCATCGCCTTTTTTATACCCTCGGCCATACATAGAATGGAGGGTATATTAAGATCGTCATTCCGTTTGCAACTCATCGAAATAATAATTTTAGATTTAACAAACTATATATATTTTTGATCAGCATAAAATTCTAAAATCATCCTTTTGTCTGCAGGCAGGTTAAGTTCAAAGGTGGGATATATCGGTCCACGATAACGTATATCCCCCATTTAACGGTACCTCCCTATGTTCAGTATTTAGATGATTGTGGCCAAATTTTTAAATGGAATTGTCTGAAAATCCACACAAGGAGTTCTTTTTGAATAATTTATCCCCTGAAAATGTATTGTCTATATAGGTCCACGATACCGTATATCCCCCAGGCAACGGTACCTCCCTACATTTGGTATTTTGATGATTTTAGCTACATTTTTCAATGCAATTGTCTGAAAATCCACGCAAGAAGTTCTTTCTGAGTACTTTACCCCCTGGAATAGAGTTGTCTATCTAGGTCCACGATGTTGTACAGCCCCCATACAACAGTACCTTCCGATATTCGGTATTTTGATGATTTTAGCGATATTATTCACCAAAATTGTTCCAAATTTCGTATTTGAAGTTCCTAATGGATACTACAGTCTATGACAGAAAATTGTCTATGTAGGTCCAGGTCTTCGTATAGGTCCCATATATCGCAACCTCCCTATATTCGGTATTTTAACGATTTTAGGTACAATATTCACCAGAATTGTTTCAAATTTCGTATTATAAGTTCTAAATAGGTACTGCAGCCTATGACAAAAAATTCACTATGTAGGTCCAGATCTTCGATAGCCCCCAAATAGCCGGTACCTTACTATATTCGGTATTTTAACAATTTTAGCGACATTTTTCAACTGAATTATTTAAAATTTCGTATTTGAAGTTCCTAATGCATAATTTGTCTATGCAGGTACAGGACTTCGTTTTAAGATTGTAAAAGAATTTTTAACGGATTTTATTTTATTTATTTTTTGTGTGGAGGGTATTCAAAGTTCGGCCCGTCCAAACTTACTTTTTTTGGGCTTTTACTTACAAAATAACTTTCAAACACCTTACTTTAACATGGACATGTTATATGAAGTGAGAACCTACCTAACTGCTACCAAGAACTAGTTCAAATCAGTTATTTTGCCTTGTTTATTTTATAGGGATTATTCATTAATTTTTAGCTCAATACAAAGTAGAAGGAATACTGGTAATGCAAATAGTATGTGGAAGTCATTACTAGTAATGCGAAAGGTGGCAAATGCGGCAGTCAACTATTTGCTAGGTTTCTGCCAATTTTAACCTTTTATTTCTTTCTTATTGCTTGAAATTTTAGAGTACTGTTGCCTGCAGAGCCCAGAAGGGTAAATAACATGTCAAAGAACTATATTTCATTATTTCCCTTAAAATTAGCTTTTTCTCTTTTCCAGACCACTTATTCATGAATTTATTTTTGCACTTTGTTATCATATTTTTACTAATTATTTTGTTGTGTGGTTATACCACCTAATCCCTCGTACCACCAAACCTTTGCCTCCATCCGTCAGCAAACATGCATTAATTGCATGCTTCTTCTTAATTCACTTGCTTTGGCAAACAATTGCCAAGTAGGTGCAAAAATCTCACACACCCTCACATTAATATCTAAACAAATGCCAGCGATAACATAACTATTCTGGAATGTTGGCAACACACAAGAATAATTAATTTCCTCTGGACTTAGTTAAATGTCCGAAAATCACTTTGGCTAACATTGACCTAAGACTTGATTTCCTTTTAATTAGAAAAGAAATTAAATTTATTATTCCAAAATTGAATTTAAAAACAGACAATGGTCTCATCGTTATAATTCTGTTGGCCCAAAACACACTCCCACCACACCCCACACCCCAACCCTGGGATTGCAATTTAATTGTTCGTTGTCGTCATCCATCCAACTAGTTTGAGGCAGCCAGCATGTTTGTTGGCAACTTGTTTGAATTGTGCAAAGCTTTTTTTCGCCGGTATTCTTCCCATTGGATTTGTTGTGTGTTTGTTTACTTAACCTTGAAATGGTGTTGTTGTTGTTGCCAATAAAATATTCTACGCTTTTAGCTTTCACTTGGAAATGTGCCTTCCAGAGATTTGGAAGTGAACAAAAAATATTAGCTGCAATAAAAATGCTTGCGATTTGATGATGACAACAATTGCAGTGAGTGCTAATCGCCAGAGGGAGACTCATTTCGCAAATTTCATTAGAACAGTTAGACCTCAAAAGATACGTTAGGTAGTAACACAAATTTTGCATTGATACACAAAGACGCTTTTTATCGGAATTTTGCCTTTACATTAAGAATTCAAGAAATTGGACAAATCGTATTACTTATTATCGTATTCCATATGTCCAAACTATTTCAAATTAGCAAGGGCCCTCCCCCACACATTGTATGGAGGGTATATTAAGTTCGTCATTCCGTTTGTAATTCATCGAAATAATAATTTTAGACATAAAGTATATATATTCTTTGCGTCTACTTTACCATCTGAAAGAAAATTGTCTGTATAGGTTTACGATATCGTATAGCCCCGATATTCGATAAAAAATTGCGTATGCAGGTCCACGTTTTCGTATAGTCTCCTTGTAATGGTACCTCCCAAATATTCGGTATTTTGCTGTTTTTAGTGACATTATTCACAGGACTTGTTACAAATTTCGTATTTAGAGTTCGTAATAGGAACTACAGTCTATGACTGAGAATTGTGTATTCAGGTCCAGGTCCTCGTATAGGCCCCATATATCTCAATAATTCAATATATTCTGTATTTTAATGATTTTAGCTACATTATTCATCGGATTTTTTTTGCAAGTTTCGTATTTGAATATTTTAATAGCTTATGACAAAAGTTCCCTATGAAGGTCCACATCTTCGTATAGACCCCAATATAAGGGTTATATTCGGTATTATTAAGATTTCAACAGAATTTTGAGCGGATGTTATTTTTTTGAAATTTCCAAATTAGTTCTAAATACTGGAATTTCAATGTTCCTAATATCGTGTTACTAATGGATCTCCCAGCTATCCAGCAAAAACAAGTAAATATTGATCCATGGTTGAGCTACAATTTGGCATTTATAGTTAGAATGTCCAAACAATTTTTCGAAAAAAATAAAATTAAAACTTCTTCGTTTGCTTTCTTTCTTATTTCAGCTCTTTTCAGATCTTTGCCTAGTGCAAGGATAGCATATGTAGATTTACTCTTTCTCGTATCTTTCTCACAAAATAAGAAGGATGTCGGCACTGACACTAAAGTATAAATGTAGATTAATAGTTAAAGTCCATTGGTTGGCAATGTTGCCTTGTAAAACTTTCTTGGTCTTTTCCGTTTTTTAACCAATATTAAAATGATTTATTGGGGCGTTCAGAATATTACAATTAATTTTAAATACAGGGTGAGATAAAAAACTGCAGTAAATTCAAACGCCATAGTTTTTACATTTTTTTTTTTAATTTTGTTGAGTGAAAGCAAAAAATATCGGAAATAGCATCAAAGTTTAGAATAAGTTTGATTTGTTCGAATCACCTTTGGCACGAATTATGGCCTTCAAACGGCAAATGAAACCGTCACAGGCTGCCCGAATGTTGCTCTGTGGTATTTTGGACCATTTACGGCGAAGTGCTTGCTTGAGGTGATCGACACTTTGGTATTTTTTAGTACCAATCTTGCTTTCCAAAATACTCCAGACTCAATAGTACAACGGATTGATATCCAGAGATTTTAGTGGCCATTGTGAAATGAAGCGAGGAACCTCATTTTGTAACCATTCTTGGATGGTGCGTGCTGAGTGTGATGGTGCTGAGTTCAAGGTCTGCGGCCAAAATACTTGCGTGCCCAAGGCTTTAATACTCCCTCCAGAATATTTTCGCGATAATATTCGGCATTTATTTTGATGCCACGGTCGATTAATACGAGCGAAGAGCGAAGAGCGGCTGTTATGGCGGCCCAAACCATCACCATGGCCGGCGCTTGAGTTCTGGTGGCAAACCGAAAGTGCACATTTTCAGCTGACCTATTTGGCAAGTAAACACGATCATTTTGTTTTGTTTAAAAAAACTTCTGTACAACGAATGTTTTCTCATCGGAGAAAACCAAATTCGACAGTTCACCACTTACGGCCAAGCGAAGCAACTTCTTAGCTCTTTTGAGTCTATTTTCTTTCTGTTGTGGTGTAAGTTCTTGCACTTTTTGGAATTTCAGTGGCTTTACCTCGAGCTCATTTTCCAATATTTGCCGAATGGAATATTGCGATATGTTCAGCTCACGAGCCATTTTTCGGCAACTGCGACGTGGGTTTCGATCTAGTCGCTTCTTTTCTTTTCGGACCATTTCTGCTGATGTTGCTGTTTTCTTCCCTCCACTTCTTTGACGTCGGACTATGCTACCAGTATCACGGTAACGAGCGATGGTACGAGACAAAAAAGATTTATTCACATATAAATGCTGGAGTGCTCCAACGATAGCCACGAGTGGTTTTCCAGCCAAATATAAAGAAATCACACTATCACGCTTGAATTCCATCACGAATAACTTTTTTTCTTGTAAATTCAAAATGCTTTTGTACGCTTATAAACAATATAATGAGCTGTCACTGGAATAATTTTACCAGCTATCGGACGTGTGGCTTAGAAATGACAGCAGTCTGAAGTTAGCTGCAGTTTTTTCATCTCACCCTGTATATTATCAAAAATAGGTTGTAGGTTGATCCTTATTTAATTACTTATGTCCATTCTGTCAGTAAATATGCAGGAACAACAACAACAAGGAAAATTTATTTCAGATAACTCCTCCTTCGTCTAAATCATGATACATTTTGTATTCTCTCAATAAACAACAGATTAGTGCTTAAACATAAACATTATTTTAAAACTCGTAGCATACTTTAAGGAGCAACATTATGTTTTTATAATTAATTAAAAAAAAACTGCCAAATTTTCTTTGGTTGTTTTTTGGGTATTTTTTCCGTTATTTTTTTAAACCGAACGAACAGCAACAGAGTTGTACTCACTCTTTGGCTGGTTGTATGATTTGTTTGGCACTTGTGACCACAAGCTCTCTCGCAAATGTACATCGATTTTAATTTTCGCCTAGACATTTATTATTTTGTACAATTTGATTTCAATTTGGTGGTTTTACTTAACACCATTCCCACCACATTCTCTTGCCGCCATGCTTAACCACCATGTGTGTATACGTGTGTGAGGTTTTTTTCCGCGGATTAATGTGGTTGCGTTGTTGTGAGTGCCTGCTTTCCTTCTTCTTTTTTTTTTGTATTCCGAGGGTTTCTAATTTTAGTCATTCAGCCAAGCAATTTGCTTCTGTACGAAAATAAATGCCAACATGAAGATTTTCTAGTCGCCTATTTGTTTGACCGTCTGTCCTGTCCTGTCCGTCCACACCATACCTACCACACATTCATCCATCCATTCCTTTATCGGTCTGTCTGCATATTTTACAAAAAGCCAATAAACCTATAGATTTATACAAGTTTATTGACTCTTCTCGATAAATTGTATTGCAATTTCATCATACAACGACATTGGGCCGAATCAAAATCAATTTGTTGGGTCCCCCCCTTGCTGAACAAAATTATTCAATTAAACACGATCTAAACAAGTTTGATTAAATTTGCACTGTTTTATTTTAAACTAAATAGTTTTTCTTTAATTTATAATAAACAGCAATTCCATAGACATAAATACCTGGGAACCAAGCCAGAGGCCACAAATTCTCAAAACAAAGTAACTGTCTGACTGATTTTCTCCTCAGGGTATGCAAGTGCATGCATCGCACATCGTTCGTTAGGAATTTTATTTAATCATGATTTGCGGTTTTTAGCTTTTAAGTTAAAATAACCGATGTTGTAGTTGTTGCCTCTCAGTTTTTTACGATATTACACTGATGATTAATAGTTGCCATTATTTTGTAGAATTCACATTCACATTTCATTTGGTATTGAGAGGTTTCATTCAATTTGATTCTCAATAGTAATAGCAACAATAACACAACTATTTATTTTTGTGTGTTTGCTTTTTTGTCTTGTTTGTTGTTGTTGTAGAGTGTTGCGAGTGTTTTCTTGCCTCTCCAATGGACCTTATTAGCCGGAGTTTTTTAATTTAATTTTATTTGATTATATGTCATCGTCATCAACATTTAGTGTGCGGTATGAGGGTTGGTCAATAAGGCAAGGCAAAGGAAGTACTCAGACCCGATATTTACTTATGTAAGACTGAGTTTTTTTATGGAAAATATTGCCGGAAAGTGTCCAATAGAATATTATATGGCAAAAATTGGGAGCCTTTTTTATTTCCAGTAAGTCGTAAATTCCCAATTCACCATTACCCAGCAAGCCCTATGAGTCGAATAACCCATTAACCCTGGGAACACTCGAAAAGTTGGCGTTTTTCAAGAAGTTTACTCTCCAATCTTGTGTTTTATGTGTGAAAACTTACGAGTACTCCTGCTTGAAACATAATTATAACATAAATAAGGGATTTTGTGTTCAAAAACAACAAACGTTTCCACACTATCGTATGTTTGTTGTTACAAATTGCCGACAATTCTCTGCAACATATTTGTTTTTTTTTTCTTTTTCTTCGTTTGCTGCTGTGTGTTGAGTATTTACCTATACTTAGAAACAATACAATAGTATGACAAAAACTAAAAAAATACTAGCAAGAGTACAGTCTGCTCATTATCGAGCGAATTTTGCTCACATATGATTTGTTGGTGGAGATGGGGACAATGTGGTATGACAAAAAACAAAGGTATGCGTACGAGCGTATTTTACTCACTTTCATATTCACTCTAAGTCGAGTGGCCTAGAAAAAAATTATATTCGACTTACTTTTTCTACTCGCGATTTTCACTCTCTAGTAGGTTTATAGGTTTGTTTGTAGGTAGATACGACTACCAGTAATTGATTAGGACATTTATGTGGTAACAGAAGTTTTTGTTAGCTTGTCAACAAAAACGAATGTGAATGGGAAAAATGTGTTTATCAATTTTTAATTAAATTTAAATATCTTTGAAAGTAATATTTAGAATTTTGATTTTTTTCGAATTCACTTTGATATCGTCATACAGAAACAGACCAGACCCCAAATAAAGTAAAAAACAGTAGTCAGTGTTGAATATGCGATGTTCTGATCGTAGGTAATCCACCACAACGTGCACTCAGCACCTGTGCCGTTATTGTTTAACGGATAGAATTATTTTTGTTTACTGATGGAATTATTTTTGACCTACGAAGCCAAGCACATATTTGCTCATTTTCACTCGTAACCGAAACCTGCTCGCGACCAGAGTTGCTTGGAGAGTGGGAGTTTTTTACGGAGTCTACTATTTACTCTCTTTTGTGGAAGCACTCTCGAGTTACTCCTGTTTCAAAAATCCGATTGGGAGCAGAATGTGTCAAAATAAAAATGATTAATTAAAAGACTAACAATCGGTATAATTAATTTTTTGAACTGTTCAATTCAACATTATGAGCTTCGGGTAGCCAAATGCGGGTTTAATTAAAAATCTTGTTGGAATATTAACATTTCATATGTAAAGAGAATATTTAGAGCTTTAAAGTTAAATTTTGTCGCATTCAGGTTCATTTTTTATACCCTTAGACCGTTGGTCTCTTTGGACCAAAGCCGTTCCAAGACATTTGGAGTCGATCTAGCGATGACCGTCTGTCCGCACGATAACTCTCGAAGGAATTATCCGATTTGGTCCAAACCTGGTACATCGTTATATTTTTGTCAAACTTAGATCGATTTCGGAGATGGGCATTATCGGTCCACTCCTTCTGCTACCTCCCCCACAAAATGTCAATTTTTTCAAAGAAAATAATTTACTGCACAAAAAGAGAAAGGATAATCCGATTTTTCTCCAACTTTGCAAATCCTAATATTTGTATTAGTGCTAGGACATGTGCGAAAGTGGGCAATATCGGTTCACTCCACCAAGTACCTCCCCCACAAAGAATAATTATAACTCTTATAAAATGTGACATATGAGTCCGATTGTCTTTAAATTACACGCATCATAATATTTTTAGCAATCCAAGGTCTGGTGTGAAGATGGAATATATCGCTCCACTCCTTCTGGTCCCTCCCCCACAAAAGGTCAACATTTTAAATATTCATGAAACCAATAAAACACGAAATTAACATCCGATGTCAGACATGGCGCCTCTCTATATTTTCATTGGCACAAGATCTATTTTAAAGATGGAAGAGATTCCACCATTCCTTCTGGTCCCTCCCCCAATAAGGGTCCATAACAATTATAAAATCCGAATTAAGAATTCGGTTCTCTTCATATTTCACACATACCATTATTTCTACTAACACAAAATCTGCTATGGAGATGGGATATATCCGTCCATTTCCACAAAGGGTCAAAATTTTGAATATCCATTAAGCTAATTAAACGAGAAATTAACATCTTTATTAGCTGAAGTATGAAAATGGACGCGCATGCATATAAAGTAATATAGTCCAAACCTGGCACGTTGCAATATTTATAACATATTTATTTAGGTCCGATACAAAATGGACAATAATGGCCCGTCCTTTCAGCACCTACTCTACAGAGTTTCTACAATTTAAATAATCATAATAGGAGTCAAAATATGTTTATATAACCGAACATTGAGAGTATATTTGCTATCTGTAATATATTTACAGTATAAGTACGATATAAATATAGTTTATATATTCTAGATTGTATCGTAAAGTTTACATTCTATAAAGTATAGCGTTTCTTTAAAGTTTAAATATTGTTGGGCGCGCTTAAAAGTCTACTTGAAAAAATCACTTTACATATGACTCTAACAAAATGTGGAAACTGGCCTTTACCTTTTTAATTCCATAACGAGTTAAAGTTAAAATTGCATTTTGGCTATGTTTTATTTCCCTTTTAAAAGAAATCATAACTGAACTTTTATATTGATAGCTGCAAATAACAATGAACGTTTTTTTTTATCAACATCTAGATAATGACATAGACAAATATGAGAATATATTGATAATGGAAAGTAAGAAAGGAGCTGGCCATGAAGAACTGTGAATACTCTCCACCGTTTTGAAGTAACATTTTTCAAAATATACCAAATTTCAAAGAATTTTGATAGAAAATGCGACTGATAAAAAAATATATGGAGTTTCCATTCCCACAAAATTTTTAGAGTATAGTGTTTTGTAAGCATGGCAATGCAACCTGGGGCAACCATATTATGGGAGCTATTTCAGATTTTACGACATTGTAAAGATTGTGTAAAAAATATTATAAAAACGGCTCTTGTAAACCATTATCCACACCAAATATGCCTGACGAGCCGCTTAACCAACGGCGAAACGCCTCGCATTGTGGTGAGCGTGTGATAGTGTCTATCAGGCTTTGCTTTTCGCTGCAATTTTCAGATCATTTAGCTCGTCTCGAAAGAGAAAAAAAAACATTATTAAAAATTGTTCGTCCACTAAAAACTTATAGTGCAAATATCAAGAAATTGTAGCAAAAACTAAATGAAGGGAAGAGTCTAAATTTCCCCAAATGTTTATACCACCCTCCTTAATTTATAGAGTAATGATCATTCGGTGATGATGAAATAACAAAATAACAACAAAAGAGCAAAAACTTAACAACAAAACAAACTTTAAGAGTGAATTTAAATTGAATTGAATGTTCTAAAAATCAATTGACGACTGCAGTTGTTGGAAGAGAGTAGGCGGTTATAGGTGGTCTTCTATAAACGCAATACTTAACGGCGGTTATCATACAGAAATAGAAAAACTAATAACGTTACGTTTTCCTTCGCCGCGTTCATAAAACGGCAACAACAACTAGAAATTTTATGAAATACAAAATAAGAAGAACAACACAGCGTTGGTACTTAAAATTAAATTTAAACAATTTTTGTTTTTTTTTTTTTTGAAACTGTCTACGTTCGGTTGGGCTTTCGTCCAAAGAAAATGTAAAACTGTTCGTCTTGGTGGATACTTGAATGAATGTAGTTGTTGGTGTGGTATTTCGCTGAGGCAACGGTGGCGGTATCTCGGTATCGGTGGTGGTCGTTCAACAAAACTGACAATTGGGAGGAGAATCGGTTGGTCCGTTGGTCTGACTGACTGACGATCATTAAGTTGATTGGACTTTTAGAAGCTCTCTTAATTCTTTACCATGCGGATATGCCTTCTTTCGTACAAATTTCTGGCTGCACGTCTGTCAGTCAGTCCGTCCGTCCGTCTTTTGGTTTTTTTGAAAATATATTTTTATTGTTGTTTTTAGTGTTTTTTTTTTTCATCACCATGTCGCCCATTCCTTAACAACGAAAACGAGGAGAAAATAAGGCAAAAATAGTTTTCTTTTTTCCCGACGTCCGTCCAAACGTACTCTGTTGAATGTTTCTCGGATGCTGTCTGTTCCGATCATCATTGTGTATTTTTGTAGTTTATAGGCAATTCGTCCCTTCAGTTTGTCGTATGCCGTAAACGACGCACACGGTTTTCGAGAACTCTTTCTTTTCTTTGAAATAAAAAAACGAAACGAACTAAATTTTTGGTATTAATTTTTGTGTGCTCTGCGATAAGAAAAAATAAGAAAAAGGTGTGGGGGTCAAAATACAAAATAATGAGCCATTGAGGAACCCCAATAAAAAACAAAGAATATATATATATATAAAAAAACTGCAAAGTATCTCCAATCTAAAAACATTTTAAATAAAGTGTTATCTGCCACACAACTGATTCTAATCAAATTTGGGATTTGGGTTTTCAAATTGACCATGCACTTTTAAGAAAATTTTGAAATTATATAATAAATATATTTTTTATCAACGATAAAATTTCATTTACATTTTCCAAGTTTGAAATTTAATTTTTTTACCTAAGAAAACCCCGACCCTTTGTCTGGGTCAAATGTTGTTTGTCAGTTTCCTTATTTGACTAGAAAACAAAAATGAAAATAAAATAAAATCACGATTATCTTTTGCTGATTGTGATGGGAAAACAAAATAGCAAAAACTTCTTTTTCTACCCTCAACCATAAAATGGCCTGTCCTGATAAGAAAACCTCATAGGCAAAGTACCAAGTTTACTGACTGTCTGCCTTGCCTGACTGCCTGCCGCTTTCCCCTCTTCAAACCCTTCAAATTTGATTAGTAATCAACATTGAAATAACAGTTACTTCAACACTCTTAAAGACTGCAGTTGCATTCGGTTCGGGTCGTCGTTACGGAATTAATTATTTTTATTATTATTTTGAAATATATATTTTTAAATTTCATTTTGATAAAGAAAATCCTGCTCTGTTTTCTTTTCGCTCTCTCATCATTAAGTGTCAAAGATATTTTTTGAGAAAAAAGTTAACACAAAATATTATTAAAAATAAAACATAAAAATGGCTGCCTTAGAACAAGTCAACGAAATTTTGGCAATCTTGTCGGAACTTAAAGATATGCCATTAAATCGTGAATCGTGTAAGTATTTTTTCTTCTTCTTTCTTTTGGGGGTTTCTCTCTTGTTTTTCTTTGTGTTTTTGTGTTTTCTTCAAGTGAAATTTTCTTTTTTATTTCTTATTCTTTGTGTTTTTTTTTTGCAATCATTAATTATGTCGGTGTTTGAGGGAAAACTGAAAAACTGTCGTTGCGTTTGTAATGAATCTCAAATTTTTGACCTCCTAACGCATATTTACATCGTGGACAGAAATTATTAAATGGAAATAAAATTAATTAAATTTAAATTAAATTTATTAGCATAGACCTGTACATAAGTCCATCAAAACAATAAAAGGGTTTCCCTTAACCAAAATAGGTTCACACCTAAATTTTTTGTGTCCTTCATAATCAAGTGAAATTGAATATGTGTATTTCAGGCGTAAGGTTGAATAAAGACCGGTCCCAACCGATCTTGTCCCATGAGGATATTTAAGGCAACTCATAAATAAAACACTACACTATTTTGACCCTACACCACACTTTACTGAGCATTCCTTTCACACATTACGTATTCGTAGTGTGAAATTAAAGAAGAATATATTGAATTTCAAAGAATTTTGTTAAAAAATGTTGCTGATAAAAAATGTCTGGAGTTTCAATTCTGTCAAAAATTTCAGCTCTCTAGATCGAAAATTGGGGATATTTCCAAGGACGGAAAGACGGTAATGTTTACATTGTCAAAGAATTGTACATTGATCAAAAATATACAGGGTGAGATAAAAAATGCAACAAAGTCAAACGCCATACCTTAAATTTTTTTTTAAAATTTTATTGAATGAAAGCAAACAATTTCGGAAATAGCATCAAATTTTTGAATAAGTTTTGTTTTGTTCGAATTGGTCACCTTTGCACGAATTATGGCCTTCAAACGGCCAATAAAATCGTCAGACGCTGCCCGAATGTTGCTCTGCGGTATTTTGGCCCATTCCTGGCGAAGCGTTTGCTTGGGGTTATCGACACTTTGGTATTTTTTAGTACCAACAACCTTGCTTTCCAAATTACTCCAGACACAATAGTCCAACGGATTGTTATCCGGAGATGTTGCTGGCCATTGTGCCCTGGAAATGAAGCAAGGAACCTCATATTGTAACCATTCTAGGGTGACGCGTGCTGAGTTATATTGGAATGTCCAAGGTCTGCGGTAAAAATGTTTGCGTGCCCAAGACTTTAATACACCCTCCAGAATATTTTCGCGATAATATTCGGCATTAATTCTGACGCCTCTGTCGATTAATATGAGCGGAGAGCGACCGTCGGCTGTTATGGCGGTCCACGGCATCTCCATGGCCGGCGCTTGAGTCCTGGTGGCCAACCGAAGCCATTTTTCCTTGACGTCGAGTTACGCTACCAGTATCACGGTAACGAGCGATGGTACGAGACACAAAAGATTTATTCACATTTAAATGCTGGAGTGGTCTAACGGGTTGTAGTTTTCCAGCCAAATATAATGAAATCACACTATCACGCTTCAATTCCATCACGAATAAATTCTTTTCTGGAAATTTTTCACCAAAATTCTTTTGTACGCTTGTAAACAATATAATGAACTGTCACTGAAAAAATTTTAACCGCTGTCGGACGAGTGGCTTAGAAATGACAGCAGTCTGAAGTTGGTTGCAGTTTTTTTCATCTCACCCTGTTTAGTGCTAATGCCCTTTTAGAACCCATCTTCGAGAATTTTCTAAAACCCCGCTAGGTAAACTTCAAAGATTCTTGCTTCAGCCGTTTAGGCCTTACTTATTTATTTTAGGAACCCTCCATTTTACTTTTACTCTCACAATGAACTAGATGGTTCATTTAAACCCTTCTATGAGAACTTTCTGTAAATTCTGACTTCACGACACACAAAACCCCATTATGCACATTATAAAAATTCCCGCTTCAGTCGTTCAGGCCTTAATCATTTGGAAATGTCATTCATTTTGAACATTGTTCTTTTCACTTTAACTCGCAATGAACTAATTCGTTCCTTTAGGTTGTTTAAACCCTTTTAAGAGGAATTTTTAAATTACCGCTTTTATACGTACAATATCACGATTTTTGCTTTAGCCGTTTAAGCCTACATTTATGGCAAATTCGGTTTATTTGGTCCACTTTGAAGATTTCCCTTTTAGTTCAGCTCTTTCAATTCGTTGACTCATCTTTATTAATCTGGATTGATTCAACCAAATTTACCATACAAAAATATATATTCTTGTGAGATATATTCAAAATCTTATACAGAATCTAAATACTTATATTTAGGTATCAAAATGGGCACATTTTAGGCTACGCCAAAAATTGTATGTAGACACACAGGGTTAACCCACCAGATCTAAACGTCAACAATAAAAACGCGATATAAATATTTTGCTCTTTGATCCACTAAATCATTTATGCATTTGCATAGAATTTACTGGTCGAGATATTGCAGACATTCACTGTAGTATTGATTTTATTTGAATATCAAATTTGATGGCACTAATTCTTTAGCTCTTTTCAGTGAATCTTTGAAATGAACTGGGAAAAGAGAATATTTCCCAAAGGTCCAATATTTAGTCGTACCATGGTAGAAGAATACAGGTAGTCGCATCGACACAACTGCTGGGGAAATGAACTGTTAAACCAAATTAAAATTTTAAATAAAAAAGTTATTCAAATTCGTTAACATTGTTGAAAAATACATATCATAACAACCTCTGATTGGCGTCATATAAGAAAACATATAAAAATCTACTTATTTAAAAAAAAAAAAAAAAAAAAAAAATTAAAATTTTGACATATCAATGTTCCCAAGCGTCGATGCATCTATACCTGCATTCTTCTACTATGAGACGTACAATAATAATCCACATATTTTCATAAAATTAAAAAAACAACAACCTATTTCCACCCTTTTATATTCCACCTCCTTTCATATTTGTTGTAGAACAGTTTCTTATGCAATAATCTGACAGGTGTATATTGTTGTGAACATAGACATGACGTCGAAATGTATGTCAAAATTGTTACAGTGTTTTTTGGTAAAGAAAAATATTTTTTGGCGCTAGGAAAATAAATTAACATTTTAAATTGAGAGAGAAACCAATGCAAATCCCCTACGTATGTATGTATGTACACATTCATGTGTGTCTCTCATTTTGATATGTGTCAGGTTGACAAATTAATTTCATTTATATTATTTAAGTGATGATTAATCCTCTCTTCTAAATTAGCTTTAATTTATGCAAACACGCACCAATACCAATGACGATATAAACATGTCGGTTTTTATTTGCCAACACACGCTGGAATGAAGAAAGGTGATATCATTTCCAATTTTTGGTAGAGGAATAAATATAAAAATTACTTTAAAGAACAAAAACACATTTTGGCAACTCGAATCAAAGTTTTGAAAAAGAAAGTGATAGAAATTGACATGAAAGAGAAAAATAATATGTACATATAATCTTTAAGTTGCTGTAATTGAGTATTGAGTACATATGTTTTTTACCCACACTGTCATTTTTCCCTACGCAAAATTGGCAACCTGTGCTGTGACTCAATTTATTAGCATACCCTTATTTGGTCGTAACCATAACGAACAAAATATGGGTTAGCTTTTGATCCGGGTGGCATTAAAAGCTTTTTGATTTACGAGTAGTTACGTATATTTGCTCATATACGTATGGATGTATGTATGTATATATTAGACATACATATTTTTTGCAACAAATCACCCCAAAAATCATAGACACAAATCTATGACATGAGATCATCATCATCAATGGGTTGTTAAAAGAGAGAGAGAGAGAGAGTAGTGGAAACCGACATGGGGGGCTATTGCATTATTGGTCAACTGGGTGAGCACACTATCAGTCAGCCCCGCCTGTCTTCCTCCCATCGTACCATATTGACAGATATATGACAGCGAGAGACAAGTTTAAGGCTATTGCGTTCTATTCCTCCGTTCGTTCATTGTTGTTGTTGTTAGCCAACAAATGCATTCTTTTTCAACTACGTTGTTTTTTCTCTTGTTGTAGTTTTACAATTGCACTCGGAACTCAATTGTAAGTTGCGTATGTGCATCGCGCATTCATCGTTTGCTTTGTTGTTGTGGCTATACGTCGGATGTAAATCTACGCGATGAGAGCCAATGAACTCGATTCATGTTCTTCGACATTTATCTACGCACAAATATTTACAAAGAACAATGAGACCTTTTAATGGACTTTTAAATGGCGACAGATAACAACAAAGAGATGCTGCATCTATGTATCTGTGCCGCTGTACCTTTGGCCATTACAGGAATATTTCAGTTTTTTTTCGATCGTGTTTTTGTACTCTACATATATACAGGGTGAGATAAAAACACTGCAACAAAGTCAAACGCCATAATTTTTATATTTTTTTAAATTTTATTGAATGAAATCGAAAAATGCCCGAAATAGCATCAAAATTTAGAATAAGTTTAGATTTGTTCGAATTGGTCACCTTTGACACGAATTATGGCCTTCAAACGGCCAACGAAACCGTCACACGCTGCCCGAATGTTGCTCTGCGGTATTTTGGCCCATTCCCGGCGAAGCGCTTGCTTTAGCGACGGACACTTTTGGTATTTTTTTAGTGCCAACCTTGCTTTCCAAAATACCTCAGATACATAGTCCAACGGATTGGTATCCGGAGATTTTGGTGGTCATTGTGGGCTGGAAATGAAGCGAGAAACCTCATTTGGTAACCTTTCTTGGGTGGCGCATGCTGAGTGCGATGGTGCTGAGTCCTGTTGGAATGTACAAGGTCTGTGACCAAAATGTTTGCGTGCCCAAGGCTTTATTACACCCTCCAGAATATTTTCGCGATAATATTCGGCATTCAAATGGATATGGTCCACTCCATCAACTCCCCACAAAGGGTCAAAATTTTGAATATTTATAACTCTTATAAAATGTGAGTTTCCGATTGTCTTCAAATTACAAATTTCCCAATATTTTTATTAACCCAAGGTCTGCTGAGATGATGGACAATAACGGCCCACTCCATCATGTACCTCTCCCACAAAGGGTCAACATTTTCAATATTTAACTCTCTCCAGAATGTGATGTAAGAGTCCTATTGTCTTCAAACTACCTACATCTCAATATTTTTAAAAACCCAATGTCTGATGTGAAGGTGGAATGTATCGGTCCACTATTTTCTGGTACCTCCTCCACAAAGGATGAAAATTTTGAATAATCATGAAGCTCATAAAACACGAAATTAACATCCGATTCCATTTAGACTTGGCACATCTCAATATTTCTATAAGCACAAGATCTGTTATAAATATGATAGAGATCGGAACATTCCTTTTAATACATCCCCCACAAAGGGTCAAAGTTTGTATAACCAAAACGATCATAAAATTCGAAATAAGCATTCTCTTCAAATTACATACATCACAATATTTTTTTTAACACTAGATCTGGGGTGAAGTTGGGATGTATCGGTCCACTCCTTCTGGTACTTCCACAAAGGGTCAACAATTTTACTATCCATGAAACTCATAAAACGCGAAATTAGCATCCGATTCCATTCAGACTTGGTACATCTCAATATTTCCATCAAAACAAGATCTGTTATAAAGATGGTAGAAATCGGAAAATTTCATCTTATGCTTCCCCCAAATAGGTTTTAAGGTTTTTGGAAAACAAAACGCTCAAAAAAATCGAAATAAGCATGCAACTCTTTTCAAATTTCACACATCCAAATATTTTTGATAGCGCAATATCTGTTGTGAAGATGATATATATCTGCGAACCCCTTCTGGTACCTCACCCACAAAGCGTCTCAATTTCCAATACTTATATCTGTCATAACTTGCGAAACAAGTCGGTGATTCTTTACAACTTGCTATTTCTAAATATTTCTATTTCTCAAATTGGTGTAAGTTATTATAAAGCCGACATCGCTCTACACTTCGATTCTGCCATTGCTAATTTAATCACGTCAAATGTTTCGCTAAACAAAACTACATCAAACATTACACAGGCAGTCAAGTTTAGAGAAGAATTTCCCCCTATTGTTGGCTTTGAATTAAACCATAACAATGAACAAAAAAACACATAACAACGAAAATCTCACCATCTCAATTTTCCTACTCAAATTTCATTATTTTCAAAAAGCACGACGAACAAACGCTCTGGTATTTGACAAAAGTATTTGTCATTTTAGTAGTTTCAAATCGTATCGGGTTTATGGTGGAGTATAAAGTATCAAGTCTAATTAGAATAGTTCGTCGTCAGTCATACCCATACGTCATTTTCGCTACTAGTTTACTCTCTTCTACTATCAGTTGGGGGGCTTTCTCCCCCATTATGTTCTCTTTTTCTATTTCTCTCTGTTTTGATTCAAACCCTCAGCTGTGCATGCAATTTAGTGACTCATACATTTATACCGCACCCACAACTACCGTCAAACTCCCCTGATATCTGTCAAATAATCTACGTAGTTGTGTAGAGTTCTCGTCTTTGGAGACCATAACAAATAATCGCATCGTACTGTGAGTGAAACACGAAGATACGGCAAATGCTTCGTGAAAAAACTTGACACGTTATTTGACTGGCTGGCTGGCCTGGCAGGCAATGTACGAAGGCTTGAAACATCCACGCGCCAATTAATCGAATGCTTACCTTACATTTTCTGCAAACCTTGTTTTTTTGATTTTTATATTTGAAAATTCTGTTGCTGTGCTCCTCTCGTCTTGTTGTCTTATTGTTGTTGGTGTTGGGGCTTTATCAGTAAACAGTGTTGCCGTTATGTTAGAAATTATGTGGTCTTGGGTTCTTTCTATACAAATCTTGGACTTTTCACTCGATTTTGAAAGGCTGTTAAAGCTAGAATCCAAATAATTCTGAGTCTCCTGTTTTAAGCGATCAATAATTTTGTATTTTTATTGGTATTGAAAATTAGATATATCGGTCCATTTTTTTGCATAGCCCCCATATAACGGTACCTTCCACGGATTTGTCTAAAAATTGGTATTTGTGGTTCATAATGGGTTTAAGATCCGGTGGCGAAATATTGTATGCATAGGTCCACGTTGTTGTATGGCCCCCATATAACAGTGCCTACCGATATTCGGTATTTTGACGATTTTTGCCCGATTTTCCACGGATTTGCTAAAAATTCGTGTGGTTTGAATTTATGATACCCTAGCTATATCTGAACCGATTTTCAACAAATTTGACATACTTGTTTCTAGGCTCAATTTGGTCGTAAGTGCCAAATTACATCCCATTAAGGCTAATAATACACGTTTGGTGCACAACAAAAAGCAAATCGGATGAAGATATATATGGGAGCTATATCTAAATCTGAAACGATCCCAATAAAATTTGTCAAAAGGTATTTCTGAACTGTATTTGATATATTTCCCCAAATATCGTTGTTACAGATAAATATTACGGCTGCGGAGGACAAATATGTATTGAAATTTGAAATACCATATTTTAGACAATAGTGTTGATGAGTTGAGTGAAACCCTTAATACAACCTTAAATATGGGACAAATAAAAACAAATTTCGACCAAATCAAATATTCTATTCAAAATGGCAACACCTTCTTACTACAAATGCTTATCACTTTTAATCTCCACTGTTTACTTAAACTCTCCCACAAAATATACGCTCATGAGTCTCTCTCTCTTTTTTTTTTGTCAAGATTTGAATTGAGCCAAGAAGTAAACCCTAAAAACCTGTTCTTCTTCAGACAAAACTAAAGTAAACAATGTAAAGCCCAACTTGTTTTTGTTGTTTACTACCAGCTTTGAACGCAGTACTGTTGTTTTTGTTGTTTAATGTCGGTATATAGGCTACGTTGCAACTCTATTATGTATAAACGCATGTACACACTAGCCAGGCAGCCAGCTCCCCAGCTTTTAAGAAGCCTACCAAATAACAACAACAGCAACACCAATATAACTCTGGCAATTGAATATTGTGGTGCTGGTATCTTTGTTGTTGTTGGTACAACACAGTCTTGCTCTTTGTTTAGCTGCTGGCTGGTGTTGCTGCCGCCACATTATCTATTTATTTGTTTGTCTGCTTGCCTGTCTGCTGTACATTCTCCAAACATGCTCCAACGCCAACAAGCAACAACAACGTGAAGGCTTTGCTGCTGCCTCTGCTGCTTTCAAGTTACGTTTTTATTTAGAAGTACGTTGTCTTTAGTCGTTGAGTAAACGTCATTGCCTGAAAAACGTTGGCGGTCTGCAGTATCGCTACGAATTTCCTAAAACTCTTTTTTGTTTCCCAAGTCTTTTAATTAGTGTCGGACACGCATTTGCTCGCGTTGTGTGTCACTTTTATAACTATTACATATTTAAAAAAAAAAAAAGATTAACAAAAAAAGTTTAGTTCCTTTGGCGCCAATTCTACTAAACGACGCGTGTGCTATAGCAATTCCTGTATTTTGTATTCAAACAAATCCCGTCCTCCCCCTTCACTTTTGAAAAATAAATAAAATTTCTAATTATGGCCGGTGGTAGAAAGTACGCACGCAATAATTCATCAAATCAACAACCATTGCCCGAAAGAGGACCAGGTAATACCCGTTTCCCGAATGAATGTTGAAGTAAACAAGAACTTTTATCCCTTAACAAAATGTCTCCTGTCTGTGGATACTGTCGTGGTCACTGTCAGCTAACACGTAAACAAAATGCTATCGTTCAACATTCAATTTACATACAGTCGACTCTGTGTAGTTGCAACGTGTCAGTTTATTTAAAATGTTTATTTAAAAACTCATGGACAGGAAATCGGTAGAGTTCAGTGCTTAAAAATGTACCACTAAAAGATATATTGCCGTTCAATACAAACATAAGAAAACGAACTACAAGTGAAAAATTCGAAATGTTCCATCTTGGGTACATATGAGTACATAGAGTGCTTAATTTTGTACAATTTTTTTTTGAAATTTGTACTGATGCTGTATATTTTGTATAAAAAATATGGTGTTAGTTACGGAAGAATTTGAAGATTTAAAGAACTGCAAAAAATCGAAGACATTTCGAGTCATCATATTTCAATAACAGCAACTGCACAAATATTAACGAAAAAATTGTCTCCTTTGAAAAATTAGTTTTTTATACCCTCCACCATATTATGGAGTATGTCATTCCGTTTGTAAGAGCTCGAAACACACATTTTAGACCCCACAAAGTATTTATATTCTTGGTCAGATGCTATGTCAATTTAGATCCAAATTCTATGTCGATTTACCGTAGTCCGTCCGTCTGCACAAATTTTCTCAGATTTGTTTTAGGTCTCCAAGCAATAAAATGACATAGCCCCCCGCCCCATATAACTGTACCGACAGGTTTAAGATTTCTTGGATGCTAAAGTCATTAACGAGAGATCCTTGCAGAGAACTGTACATATAGATCCAAGTTTTGGTATGGATTCCATATAACTGTACCGTCAGATTTAAGGTTTTTGGATGTTTTAGTCAAAATTAAAAACCGAATTTGCTGTAAATTTGTAACCTGTACACATGGGTCTAAGTTTTGATGTATGCCCCCATATAACTGTACCGACAGGTTTAATGTATTTTGAATATTCCAGTCATCATTTCAAACCAAATTTTCTGTATATTAGGAGTATGTGTTCCCAATATGTAGGAAACATACTTGCAGAGAACTTTAATTGCGTCGTAAACAATTCTCTTCGAACTGCTAAGGATTTTGGTCAAATGTCCGGTGCTTATCCCCTCTATGATGAGACCTGGCTGCTATCAGATAATGTTTTGCTGATTTCATACTTCCTACTAGAGTTTTATCCATCCATCTCCCCAACAATCTGTCAGTACTTGTGATGCCCTTACAAAACATAATTTTATTGGAAATTCAATCGATCATCGTTAAAAATAATCCATAAACGAGCGATCTCAGAAGCCGCCTGAATTTTCAGGAAAACACTTTCCAATGGTAAAATTGAGGGGTAAATAAATTTCAAGTGAGCATACCCATCTCTGCATTTTCTGAAATCATTCGCATTTCTGCATTTTCTTATCAAACATCCATTCCATCTCAGATTTGTTTATGTACAACGGATTTAAATATATACGTTTTGATAATGAGATGTTGTCAAATGAATAATTTTGAAAAGTTTGTAAACATATGACTGCCGATTTTGCCTTCTTAATTCTTCCATGCAAATTCCATTCGGCCATAACTTCGTTCTGAGTATGGTTAAGTCCTAATTTTTAGTATAGAGTATATTTTGGTACCAAAAGGTACATATAACTCCAGGGTGTCGTAGAAATCATTGACATTTCAAATGTGTACTTTTTGCTACCAAAGGTAGTACAATTTTAGAATATTTCGGAAATTATTGACAGAAATAAAATGGCTATATTTTTCATTTGATAATAAAAATTGTGTAATTGAAAGAACTTTTTCTTTACAACGATACGGAATAGAATACGAAAAGAAGAACCCCATTCCAAATGAGTTTTTCATGACATCAAATATTAAAGGTCTGTCGATTTCACTTTCGTATCGTCATACAGAGACAGTCCCCACATTTTTTATGTTTTGATTTCAAAAATATCTTAAATTCGATTTCAAAAAACAAGTACTCATAGTAAATTGTTTTTAGATATGTGTGCGTCAAAGTGTATCAAATATTTCAAATCAAAATTCCCCATTTCCTCTTATCAGTCGTTGGTATCTGTCAAAGATAGAAACAAAAATTCCATAGAGGCTTTTGCTTTATTGTGGTGTTTTCTAACCGGGTTATTTGAACTAAATTTAATTTTGGAACAAAACGTATAAAAATACGTCCAAGTGTGCCGTTTCCACTTCAACCAAAATATAATTTTTTTTTGTTATCTGTGAAGTAATTTCAAATGACAAGTAATAAAAATCAAAATCGATTATAAAGGAAAGTTTCCCACTTCAGACAGCTTTGCTCTGTGCTCGCTCGGTTTCTGTGACAACGTGGCTGGCTGGCCACTTCAATTGTTCGATAACCGAAAGGTAGGTGATGACGATGTTGTTGTTATTGTTGATCTCAATACTACATCAACAATATAAATAATATTATAAAACAACAGCAACGTAATGTAACAACAACAACAATTACCTTTCAAAATTACATATAAACATACATACATACCTACCTTCATACTTGTGTACGTACATTCGCGCTAAGTCTTGGGAGTTGTTTAGAGGGGCCGAAGACAAGGAGGGAGGCGATACAGACAAACGTGTTGACGTATGCAATTTTGTTGTACGCCACATGTGTGTGTTATAGAGCTTACCTTAGCATTGTGTCGTGTTGCCTATCCGATCAACGAACCGATCGATGCTTGCCTTCCCCCCCCCCCTTTTTTTTCCACCAAAAACTACGGTGATGGGTATTAACGCATTTTTTAGTTTTGCAAAAACAAATTGAAAATGCCACGCTTCCATTCAGCCATGTGAGGTAGCAGCAAGCAGAACTGTTTTCTTGTGGGGCGCGGGGGACAACTTCTGTTGTTGTTCTTCTGCCTTTCCCCTGCAATATATATACACACACGTGAAAGCATACATATTTCTTGATCACAAATTATGTATTTTTGTTTCTGTTATTTTTTTCGTCTTAGAAAAGAAAAATGCTTAATTGTTGTTGCCTGGGCTGGCTGGCTAATAATTCAAGGTTATCACATCTCTCAAATGACAACAACAACAACAGAACTAATAATGTTGACAACAAACCTGCTCCTTCTCATCACCAAATTTGTTGTTTGTTGTTGTTTTTTGCAGCTTTATTGTGTACCATTTTTAGTTATGCTTTATTGCGTTATCTTATTGTTGTTAATGATTTTGGCCCGGCTAGTGATAGTGAAAAAAGTTATTTTTAAATTCAAATTAAAAAATTATATAATACAAAAAAATGTGAATTGCAATTTATAAGTACCTGTATAGGTAGGAATTATTTGTAGGAGATAGATAAATGACAATGAGAAGTCGGTCTATGTGAGGCAGCACTCTCAGAAGACTTTGTGATTTTAAAAAATTAATCATTGTTGCTTTAGGATAATTTTTATATATTTTATTACATCAAAATCCATTTTTAAAGAAAAAAATCTGATTTAATAACTCTAAACAGACCTTTAAATCTTTGAAACGCTTGAAATCGATTGATATGTCCTTTAGGTAAGGGGGGTCCTAGAATGCCAACTGGTGTGATGTAGTTTCAATCTATTACTAAATTTTGAATATAGGTTGAGAATTTTGTATACTTTCTGATATATTGTATTTTATCGATAATATCGGCCCACTCCATCAAGTGCCTCCGCCACAAAGAGTCAACATTTTGAAAAAATATAATTCCTATAACATGTAAAATAGGAGTCCGATGGTCTTCAAAGTTCGCACATCTTAATATATCGATCAACACATGTTCTGGTATGAAAAGCGGATAGAACGGACCACTTCTGGAACCTTTCTCACAACGGGTCAAATTTTTAAATAACCATAACGCTCATAAAATGCAAAATGGGTCTCCGATTTTTTATCAACACAAGATCTGGTGTGAAGACCAATAATTATTAATGAATAATTATATCTATCATAAAACGCATGCGATTGTGTATAAATTTCGATATCTCAAAATTTCTATTAACAACAGCATCTGGTGTGAAGATGGGATATATCGGGCCACTCCACTCCTAACTTCACTACAAAATCTCATATTTTTATACCCTTCACCTTGAAAAGGAGGGTATATTAACTTTGTCATTCCGTTTGCATCCCTAAATATTCGTCGAAAACCCCATAAAGTATATTTATATGTTCATAATAAGCATAAAATTCTAAGTCGATTTAAAGATGTCCATTTGTCTTTCTGTTTAAATCACGAAATTTGGGAGAACAATTTGTATTGTGTCTAGGATGATTTGGTATGGCCGCCATATAACGGTACCTCCAGATATTCAGTATTTTGTTGGTATATGTTGGTCATAATGCGCTTTAGCTCGGGTGGCGGAACATTGTATGCCTAGGACAACGTTTTCGTATAACTCTCATTTAAGACTACCTCCCGAAATTTGATATGTTGCTGATTTTTGCCACATTTTTCCAGGGATTTGTCTAGTATTTGATATTTGTAGTTCCTAATGGATTCTAGCTCCGGTGACGGAACATTGTCTGTATAGGTCCACGTTTTCGTATAGCCGACATATAACGGTACCTCCCGATATTCTGTATTTTGACTTTTGCCACATTTTTTCATGGATTTGTCTACAGATTGGTATATGTAGCAAAGGTGGCGGAACATGTATGTGTAGGTCTACGTTTTTGTATGGCCCCCACATAATGGTACCTCCCGATATTAGTTCTTTTGATGGTATTTGTAGGTCATAATGGATTCTAACTGCGGTAGCGCAACATTGTATATATTGTTCCACGTTTACGTATAGCCCCTACATAATGGTAACTCCGGATATTCATTATTTTGATGATTTTTCCCACATTTTCCACGGATTTGTCTAAAAAATTGATATTTGTAGTCCATAATGGGTTCTAACTCCGGAGGCAGAATGTTCGGTATTTTGACAATCCTAGTCACATTTAACCACGAAATTGTTTTTAATTCGGTTTTTAAGAAAATGTTGTAGATGACAATTCTCAAAGTATGAAATTCTCTATAGAGGTTCCCGTTTTGGTGTGGCCCCCATACAACGTCCTCGCCCCCTTTATGGTTTTTTGAAACACGTTTGAGTTCTGTTCGGCCCGGCCGAACTTAATGTTTTTTTACTTTGTACAAATAAAATCCCAACAATTACTATTTTGTAAGGAATTGGTTCAAATGTAAGTGAAAAGACCGGAGGTTTCATGACTTCATCAGAACTCAGAACTAGTGATATCATTCAATCATATAGAATAAATTCCATTAAATTTTGCTCCTCGAACCTGATCCATATTACAGTGAGTAATAATCGAGCCAAATCGTGTAATCTTTCTTGAGATTTATATTGGGGTTCAGGCAGATGGGCACGCTATTTGCGACCGACATGTTTTAAAACCAATTTCATGATCAATCAATAATTTTCTATATCACATTTAAACTTATTTTTATTTCAAATTACTGTAAAAACTACTGTATGCTTTTCGATGATATTATTATTTCACCTCAAATGAGGCGTAAACCAGATTTCTTTCAAATAACATAAATAAAATAGGAAATTTATGCATAGCTAAATGCTAATTTATTCAAAACTAAAAATCTATATAAATTTGCCGTCTCAATAATAACTTTTGTATCCCATTGGGAACAGGTTGGAAACAGATCTCTATTGTCAGTGCAATCAATAACTCCGTTTAAGATTTGGATAAAATTCCAACATTTCAAATTCTTCCAGTTTTTTAAAAAATCTACATTTAATATGATTATCTGAAAAATGTTTCACTTTTTCCATAGAAAAGAAAACAATAGCCGAAATCCGTATGACACACATGCTCCGTATTTACCGATTTTTTTTTTTTTTGATAGAACGCCGTTTAGATATGACGTCAATTCTGTCAAGTTTCTCTTTAAAATATAATAAAACTAAACAAACAAAACCCCGGCTAACCTAGCAACACATAATTGAACAAAAAAAATACCAAAAGAGTTAAATTCATAACACATCGCATCATCTTCATTGAAATTTCAATTTTAGAAAGTTTCAAATTATTTTGTATGGAGGCAAACGCCACTTTTGATTTTGTTCCAATTGTAAGTTTTTGTTGTTGTAGTAGTCTGAATGGTGAATGGGAGGGCGGACGGAAAGCATACATAATGTGAATGAGATTCATTCATACTCCTCGAGTATTGAAAATGAATACAATTAAGTATGTTAATGTGATTATTATACGTACCCTCTTCGCATATGTTGATACAGTTTTCGATTTGTAAAATTGCCTCGATTTACCGTTGGGATTTTAACAATTAATTTGAATAAATAGAATTAGGTCAGGATCATCATAAAACATAAAATTTGTTATAAATTTTAACATTTTCAATAATAACAAGTAAAAAGCTTGAATACCCTCCATCATATGGAACGAATTTGACAATTTCAAAAAAAAAATCATTCAAATCTTAAAAATACCGAATGTAGCCGTTATTTTAGGGTCTATACGACGACGTAGACCTGCAAAGGCAACTTTTGTCATCAGCCATTACAATATTCAAATTTGAAATTTGAAAATCGTTGAATAATGTAGCTAAAATCATCAAAATACCGAATAGGTAGGGAGGTACCATTATATGGGGGCTATATCAAAACGTGAACCTCCACAGACAATTTTCTGTCTTAGACTGTAGTATCTATTAAAAATACCGAAAATATGAAGGTACCATTATATGGGGCAATACCAAAAGGTGGACCTGCAGGGTGAGATAAGAGAACTGCAACAAAGCCAAACGCCATAATTTTTATTTTTTTTTTTGCAAATTTTATTGAATGAAAGCAAAAAATGTCGGAAATAGCATCACAATAGTCCAACGGATTGGTATCCGGAGATTTTGGTGGCCATTGTGAGCTGGAAATGAAGCGAGGAACCTCATTTTGTAACCATTCTTGGGTGGCGCGTGCTCAGTGCGATGGTGCTGTGTCCTGTTGGAATGTCCAAGATTTGCGTGCCAAAGGCTTAAATACAACCTCCAGAATTTTCGTTATAATATTCGGCATTTATTCTAATGCCACGGTCGATTAATACGAGTGTTCACCACTTTCGGCCAAGCGAAACAACTCTTTAGCTCTTTTGAGTCTAGTATCTTTCTGTTGCGGTGTAAGTTCTTGCACTTTTTTTTGAATTTCAATGGCTTTACCCAAGCTCATTTTTCAGTATTTGTCGAATGGAATATTGCGATATGTTCAGCTCACGTGCCATTTTTCGGTCACTGCGATGCGGGATTCGATCAAGTCACTTCTTTACTTTTCGAACCATTTCTGCTGATGTTGCTGTTTTCTTCCGTCCACTTCATTGACGTCGGGCTGCGCTATCAGTATCACGGCAACGAACGATGGTACGAGACACAAAAGATTTATTCACATTTAAATGCTAAAGTTCTCTAACGATAGCCACTTTTGTTTTTCCAGCCAAATATAAAGAAATCACACTATCACGCTTGAATTCCATAACGAATAACTATTTTCTGGAAAATTCTCACCATAATGCTTTTGTACTCTTGTATACAATATAATAAGCTGTCACTGGAATAATTCTAACTGCTGCCGGACGAGTGGCTTAGAAATGATAACAGTCTGAAGTTAGTTGCTGTTTTTTTATCTCACCCTGTAGTTTGTGGGGTCTAAAATGTATATTTCGAGGTGTTACAAACGGAATGACAACCTTTATATACCCTCCATACTATGGTGGAAGGTATAATAATTTGTTTATTTTTCGACCTTTTCCAAATCTCGATGATAATTTTATTTAAAAGAATTTAAAAAAAATATTTTTTTTGAGAATTCCGCATATCAATGGCCTCAGCTTCCATTTTCAGAGGTAGAAGTGTTCATTCACATTGTGTATTTCTTTGTCTTCCGTTGCCAGAGAACTACCAAATAATTTACATCTTAATTTGGGAGAAATTCAATAAAAAAAACCTGCACATCTTTAAAAATGTTTCTATAAATAAGTCATTAAGAAAATACCCCATTTTCCATAGTAATTCTCCACGAAAAAAATGCCAAAGCAAAGAGGCGTTAAATGAAATGTTTCACATTCCCTTAAGAAAAACAAATACCCACAATTATATACGGCACGATCGTGACTCTCAATGAAAACAAAACGTTTTTTTTTTCTTCTCTCGCCCCCAACAAAATTTCAACTTGGAGAAAACACATTTTCCAATTGTTGTTCGTTCTCCGTGCGGTTCCCGCTGTATACGAAAATAAAACATTTTCACCAAAGTGAAAAAAATAATCAAGTTAAGGCTACAGTAACAACGAACGACAACGAGAAAATACGTCAGTCTCTTAAATTCGGCTAACTTGTACGCAACAAAAAAGTAATATCTTTGGGGTTTTTAATTTTATAAAAATTTGTATTTTCCCTTGGAGAGTTTTTCACAAAAAAAAAACACTGTGTAACAGAAACAAGACAAAAGTAATTAAAATAATTCAAACAAATCGAATGGCAAGAAGAACAAATTTTCCATTACCTCAAATAGTTTGGGGTTGTGGTGCCCAAATTTTCCCAACATAAAAATGCAGAGCATCTTCTTATTTGAAAGAAAAAAAAAAAAACATTTTTCTTTTCATAGAGATTGCATAATTTTAGAAAAGAAAAAATTTTGAGTGTAATTTTCTTCAATACTGTAGCTGGCTGGCTGGCGGCATGTGTGCAAAATATTATTATTGCTGTCATTGGTATTGTTGTTGGATTTCTTTTCAACACAAGTTTCGCTCATTTTCTTGCTATATTTGAAAATTCACACATACATCTTGACTACACCATTTCCCTAAATAACAAAACATAACTACTTTTTGCATTTTTTTATTCTTTTCTTCTTATTTTAGTGGAGTCGCTCATCTATTGGCGTGATGTGAAAAAATCGGGCATTGTTTTCGGTGCTGGCCTTGTTACCCTTTTGGCTATCTCATGTTTCTCCGTCATCAGTGTATTTGCCTATTTGTCACTGCTGCTTTTGGCCGGCACCATTGCATTCAGAATCTACAAATCAGTAATGCAAGCCATACAAAAGACCTCAGATGGACATCCCTTCAAGTAAGTAATCAAGTAATTTAATCTCTATTATGTGTGCGACAACCGCTAACCGCTTTTTTATTTTTATTTCTTTTAAAACCAGAGAATACTTGGAATTTGACTTGACTTTGTCACAGGAGAAAATCCAAAACATTGCCGGTGTTGCTGTGGCCCACATAAACGGTTTCACCGCTGAATTGAGAAGATTATTCTTGGTTGAAGATTTGGTCGATTCCATTAAATTCGGTGTCATTTTGTGGGTTATGACCTACATTGGAGCCTGGTTCAATGGCATGACATTGGTCATTTTGGGTAAGTAAAGAATTATCAGAAAAAAAAAGAGGCGAGACGATGAAATTTTGGTTAGTTATTTCCAGAAGAAAAAAAATATGAATAAAATATTTTGTTATTTTAGGTTTGCCAGGCTCAATCCTTGTTAACAATGTTAAAATTGTATTGTCCACAGAGGGAAAAGACAGGAAAAGAAACAAACATGAATACAATATTTTGTTATATTAAATTTGTCACGCAAGTTTAATTTAAACTAGGTTTTCGTAGGTTTTCGTGTACGGGAAACTAGGTTTTCGTGTACGGGAAAAGTGTTCAAGTAAATAGTTGCTAAGCTAGTTGCTAGTTGCAGGTTCTGGAACACCACTAGAAAAAAACAAACATGTCAATATTAAATTTTGTTTAACTTTGAAATTTCGTATCCTCGTAGTACGTAGTAAGCGTGAAACTAACGACAGAATTCTCCCTTCTGATCAGAAGGAACTAAATACTTATTTATATTATCAATAGTTGTAGAAAACTGTCCTTAAACGAAAACAGTCCTGCTATTTTTTAGATTAGGGATTCTCACACTGCACTGCTTAAAAGCTTAATATATTAACCTTTGTCAAAAATATTCAAAAATCAAGTAAGCAAAGGCTATAGTCGTGCGGGGCCGACCATGTGATGCCCTACAACACTACAATATATTGGAAAACCTGCTTAAGCCCAAAACCATGAAATAATGTCATACAGTCCTGCACAAATGTTACCTTTGGTTTTTACCGCGACATTTGGCCTATATTTACCCCTTTCTGTCGTGTTGATTTGAATTCAGAACAATTTTACATTTACCCGCTATATATAATCCAATGATCCGTAGAACGGGAAAATAAGGAAGTTTTAATTGTTGATCCATTTGAACCCCAAAAACATACATCTTTAAAACAATAGGCTTCTATGCTGACCCTAAGCCAACCTCTATGCAAAATTTAATGAGAATCGGGCGATAATTGCAACCTGTATATAATACCCTCAACATATAGTGTCGGAGGGAGTACAATATGTACAAATCAAAATTTTAAGTCAAATATGAAAAAATCGCATGCGATAAAAATTTTGACTAAAAAATATTCAATGGCCGAACAAAATGTTAGGCTATTTTCATGTCCTAAACTCTAGCCTCATGCTAAATTCTGATTGGTCTATAATTGCGACCTGTAGAGCAACTGCAAAATCAGGATATTTTTCTGGTTTTGGTCCATTTCAACCCCTAAATATTTTGTGATCATCTCGAAAAACAATAGGGTTATATTCTGACTCTAACCCCACCTCCACTTTCGATTTCGTGAGGATAATTGCGACCTGTAGTTTGATTTCAAATTAACATGGACAGACGGACGGACGGACATACATAGCTAGATCGACTCAGCTGGGCGAGATAGGAAGCTCCATATATAGTTTCTTATGTCGGGGAGCAATATTTCCAGGTGTTACATTATTTTTGGCCCAATCAAACTTATAATACCCCCTACACAGGGTAGGGTATAATTGGTTGTTAGGATGTCCTGCAAAATCCACCTTACTATTCATGTTTATATTAACTTTTTTTGGCTAGATTTTTAAAATTCAACCATCTATTTGGAATAATTCTTCTTTACCTCTGAAAAAATGTATTTATAACATAAAATATTAAAATAATCTTGTATATTTCTATTTTTAGCCTTTGTCTCCTTGTTCACATTGCCCAAGGTCTATGAAAACAACAAACAATCCATTGACACTTATTTGGATTTGGCCAGAAGCAAAGTAGCTGAGGTTACTGAAAAGTAAGTCACAATTGTCACTCCAAATAAAAAAATCAACAACACTTACCCATTTCCATTTATCAAATTATGTTTTAGGATCAAGGCAGCCATTCCCATTGGCAACAAGAAGCCAGTTGCTGCCGAAACAGACAAGGACAAGTAAATCTTAACAACAAAACAGAAAACGCAACCATTATTTAAATGATATACATTTGTATTAACATCGTTAGAAGTAAACAAACAAACAAAGAACGCAAATTTTTACCCAAATTGCAATTACTTTTCTTTTTTGTGTTTATAAGAAAAAGATAAAAATCCAAAATTAATTTATATAGAGAGAAAAAAACAAAACAAACAAATGGAAAACTCAACTCATATTTAATGGAAGAAAATTATAAGATGATGAAAACAACAATAGACAGCCAGAACAGCAACAACAACAACAAAATTTCAAAACAACCATTTTTAAACTTAAAACGTAACAATAACAAAACAAAAAGAAATGAACAACAGCTAAAAATAAAAATTGTTAGCATTTTTGTTTTGATTTTTCCAAAATAATACGAACGAAGTTATTTATTTCTGAATTCTTGTTTTTATATTTTTTATAAATTTTATTTTTGTTTTTTTTTTTAATATTCTCAAATTGTATTCAATCGTAGCTAACCTAACTTGTTTTTGTAATAGCAATGATAATTGTGAACGTCATACATTTAGTATCCTTTATTATTGATATGATATGATTATTGATGGATTGATTGATACGTTACTAAACTTAATTATAATGTTTTATTTTTTAAAACTATCCAATTTTTTACTTTGCAAATATTATTATGATTGATGATCGTGTGTTTTATTCAAGGAGAATTGTATTTGTGTGGTCCTGTGATCGTTCTCTTCTCCCCAAAGCCTATATATCTATCATACTCTAAATCCTTGCGTTAAGCTGTGTTATTTCCTGGATTTTTTTTCTGAAAAAAAAGAAGCCAGCTGATCAAACCTAAAATCTAGTTTGTGGGACCACCGTAAACAACAATGCAATTTCGAGCTGTTATTATTTTTTAGCTTATATACAGATTTATTTAAACAAAAACAAAAAACCCATTAAGAGAAAACACAATCTTTCCCAATTTGTTGATTATTTCCGAAAAAAGAAAACAAAAAAAGAAAAACTTTAGCTTAACTTTTAGTTAAAGAAGACTTAAATTTATAATGACATCATTATCCAGCTATTTAGCTACATTTACTTGAAGAGAAATAATATTTAAAAACCAGAGAACTTAAAAAACTATATTAAAAATAAATAAAAAAACTAAAAAATACCAAAACCATAAACGTGAATTATATGTATGTGAATTATTTTTCTAACAATAGGTATTCAAAATTGAATGGCCACAGTTAAAGTTATCAGAGAGTAATGTTTGTCCAAATGCATGGTTCTGACGGCAATCGTTATTGAATAGTTCTTCTGCATTTAGGTTTTTAAAAATGTGTAATACTACACAAGGTGAGATAAAAAACCTGCAACAAAGTCAAACAGCATAATTTTTACATTTTTTTAAATTTTATTGAATGAAAGCAAAAAATGTCGGAAATAGAATAAAATTTTAGAATGAGTTTAGGTTTGTTTGGTCACCTTTGGCACGAATTATGTCCTTCAAACGGCCAGTGAAACCTGTATTTTGGTCCATTCCCGGCGAAGCGCTTGCTTGAGGTGATCAACACTTTTGTAGTTTTTAGTGCCAACCTTGCTTTTCAAAATAGTTCAACGGATTGGTATCCGGAGATTTTGGTGACCATTGTGCTCTGGAAATGAAGCGAGGAACATCATTTTGTAACCTTTCTTGGGTGGCACGTGCTGAGTGTGAAGGTGCTGCATCCCAAGGCTTTAATACACCCTCCAGAATATATTTGCAATAATATTCGGCGTTTATTCAGACGCCATGGTCGAATAATACGAGCGGAGAGCGACCATCGGTTGTTATGGTGGCCCACACCATCACCATGGCCGGCGCTTGAATTCTGGTAGCCAACCGAAGTTGAGCATTTTCAGCTTACCTCTTTGGCAAGTAAAAACGATCATTTTGTTTGGTTATTCGTTTCCTGGACAACAAATATTTTCTTTTCGGAGAAAACCAAATTCGGCAGTTCACCATTTTCGGCCAAGCGAAGCAACTCTTTAGCTCTTTTGAGTCTATTTTATTTCTGTTGCTGTGTAAGTTCTTGAATTTCAATGGCTTTACCCCGAGCTCATTTTTCAATATTTGCCGAATGGAATATTGCGATATGTTCAGGTCACGAGGCCACTGCGACGCGGAGTGCTCTAATGATTGCCACTTGCGGTTTTCCAGCCAAATATAAAAAATCGCACTGTCACGCTCGAATTCCATCACGAATAACTTTTTTTCTGGATAATTCTCACCAAAATGCTTTTGTACGCTTGTAAACAATATAATGAGCTGCCACTGGAATAATTTGAACAGCTGTCGGACGAGTGGCTTAGAAATGACCGCAGTCTGAAGTTGGTTGCAGTTTTTTTATCTCACCCTGTACCTACATACATTCAGAACTTATATCATGTCAAAAATGTATTAACTTTCTCCATCTACACTACTTTATGTAGTCTTCATAAAATTTCCATAAAGAGGATTTTAAACTAAAACACAGGAACAACTATTGATGGGGTTATATTCCTTCAGCTCTTCAGATTTATTCTGGTATCTAAATAGCGAAGCATGAAATAGAAAATGTGCACAGATATAAAACATTTGTTATAATGGCAGCGGTGTGGCTCTCAACGTTAAAAACATCAGTCACTGTATGTCTATGTACAAAGTTTTAAATCATCAAAATGTTAATTTGATATTGTGATCTATTTCATATTTAATTGCCTGTAGATTTACGAAATTCTTTTGACTTGACTTGGCCATTTAATTTTGCAATACTTTTAAAGGCTGTTGATGTTGACATATTGATTTTTTGTTAGGCTATGGTTTATATATGGGGTTTATTACACCCAGATCCATAAACTCATTTTGGAGGCCAATATCTATGTGTCAGCTCAATGCTCTATGTACAACTGTCCAAATTTTAACAGGTAGTATGAACTCAAAATAAAAACAACCGAAATGACATGCACTCATTTATATTGCGTACACTCTCATATACATACAGCTTGCTAACATTGTTGCATACATGTCAGAAATGCATATCGTCATTATAAATGTCTAAATCAAGAAATTTTAAACCAAAAGTGGATAAAAGCCGGATCTAGTAAATTTCTGAAGGTTCTGAAATGGAGTATTAATTTTTGTATGTGTGATTTAAAAGCATTGGTAGAGCTTAATGTTTATTCCTTTATATATTTCTCAGAAAGGTTAACATCTAAAAGCACAAGAATAAACAATCTAGAATATTTTAGGTTAAAAAGTCTTACTACATTTACATGACTTGACTATAACAAGTAGTTTTACATTTATGATGACGATATGTTATTTGTTAAAACAATTTACTTTCATTGTAATGTTCCGTTCCAAAAAGGCTTATATAATATATACATATAAACAACTAAATATATTTATAAATAACAAAATAGCATCATTGCCATTAAATGATTTGCTTTTGTTTCTAAGTGTTTTTTTTTTCGGGAGTCTTTGTTATAATAAAATGCCTTATAAATATGTACTTACTTTTATTCTGTTTACATATAAAACGAAAAAAAATGAAAATATGAAAGAAATATTCATGTTTTCAAGATTTTGTTAAATGCTCTTAGATTGCGCTCATCGTAAATTAATATGCCTTATTAGATTTGTTTTGTTTTTAGCCTCAAAAAATATGTTTTAAATAAAAAAAACATAATTGTAATATTGATTTTTGAAAAGCCTTCGTAAGCGCATCATCCATCTCATGTCCATTGACATCTGCATGCACCTTAGTTTAGTTAATCATTTTTTTTTTTCGTATTACTTAGACATAAAAAAATTTGAAAAAAAAAAATCAAAGAAATAATTTATACGAAAGAAATCATTAAAATAGCTACATAAAAAATTATAATGAAGATGGAGTCCATAAAACAAAGTTGGTTTTCAACATACACAAAAAATATGAATAACAAATGAAAATTGAAATCGATTTAAATCCAAATAAAAATTCAAACCTTAATAAATAATTATACAAAAGTGGTGGATTTATTTGTGGTTAGCTACAAAATGTAAGTATTTTGAAAAATGTCTTATAATGTGGGTACAGAAGTATAACAATTTTCACTATCTGCTAGTATATTTAATAGTCAATAGTGTTAATTTTTTCTTCATTTGGAGTTTAATGATGTGATTTCCTGCCGCCTTGATCCGTATTAGAATACTTGTCTTTTTTTACTTTAGTTCACTCCACGGATCTTACTATAAACTAGTTCATTGTTTTCAACTCTAAAATAGGTGAGCAAATACAAATAAGAATCTAAATTGCGACCTGCGTGCGACTTCAAAGTTACACTTTATATACAGGGTGAGATAAAAAAAACTGCAACAAAGTCAAAGGCCATAACTTTTAATTTTTTTTTTAAATTTTGTTGAATGATAGCAAAAAATGTCGAAAATAGCATCAAATTTATGAATAAGTTTAGATTTGTTCGAATTGGTCACATTTGGCACGAATTATGGCCTTCAAACGGCCAGGGAATTCCCATTCCCGGCGAAGCGCTTGCCTGAGTTAATCGACACTTTGGTATTTTTTAGTGCCAACCTTGCTTTCCAAAATGCTCCAAACAAAAGTCTCCAACGGATTGGTATCCGGAGATTTTGGTGGCCATCGTGTGCTGGAAATAGAGCGAGGAACCTCATTTTGAATGATTATTCTTGGGTGGCACGTTCTGAGTGCGAGGGTCCTGTTGGAATGTCCAAGGTCCTGGTGAGTCCTGTTGGAATATCCAAATTCTGCGGCCAAACTGTTTGCGTGGCCAAGGCTTTAAAACCACCCTCCAGAATATTTTCGCGATAATATTCGGCATTTGTTCTGATGCCACGGTTGATTAATACGAGAGGAGAGCGACCATCGGCTGCTATGACGGCCCACACCATCACCATGGCCGGCGCTTGAGTTCTGGTGGCCAACCGAAGGTGCACATTTTCAGCTGACCTCTTTGGCAAGTAAACACGATCATTTTGTTTGTTTACAAACTGCTGGACAACGAATGTTTTCTCATCGGAGAAAACCAAATTCGGCAGTTCACCACTTTCGGCCAAGCAAAGCAACTCTTTAGCTCTTTTGAGACTATTTTCTTTCTGCACTTTTTGGAATTTCAATGTCTTTACCCCGAGCTCATTTTTCAATATTTGTCGAATGGAATATTGCGATATATTTATCTCCGAGCCATTTTTCGGCCATTGCGACGCGTGTTTTTTTAAACCATTTATTTCTGTTTTCTTCCGTCCACTTCCTTGACGTCGGGCTACTCTACCAGTGATGGTACGAGACACAAAAGATTTATTCACATTTAAATGCTGGAGTGCTCTAACGATAACCACTTGTGGTTTTCCAGTCAATTATAAAGAAATCACACTATCACGTTTGAATTCCATCACAAATAACTTTTTTTCTGAAAAATTCTCAACAAAAAGCTTTTGTACGCTTGTAAACAATATAATGAGCTGTCATTGGATTAAAAACAGATTTGAAATGGCAGGAGTCTAAAGTTGGTTGCAGTTTTTTCATCTGACCCTGTATATATAGTTCCCACACAATTACCTCTGATTTGATGTGAATGTAGTACCATAAATTCTTAGTTTGTCCAATAATTCTGAATTTTAAATCAGAAATCAAGTTTCGACTAGAATAAAGTCTACCAGATTTGGTGAAAATCGGATTAGATAGGGCTATAAATTCAAAATATGACGATATTTCTATTTAAAACGAGATGTCACATGCAGCCCAGAAATATCTCTGCCAAATGTGGTGAAATTTGATTCAAATTTATATATAGTTTCAATATATTTGTACCTTACGATTGTATATTTATGATATAATGTGATCCGGAACCAAAAAAACGTAGAAGACTTTTCATGGTAAAAATAGCAAAACTAGTAAATTGTTTTAAGTTCTGGTAAATATGCGGTTCCACGTATCATATAGTAGGCTTTGTCCGACTTTTTTCCTCCTTTGCTAGTTTTTAATTATTTTAACACATATTCTCATATAAATATTACCATTTAATTTTCGCAGTGTTGAAAATGGTAACTCTGTAATAATTTCTATATCAATTTACGCTAAATTAAACACCCTTATAGCATGTTTCCATTGGAAACCGAACAACGTTGTTCGCTCTCAGAATTATGTACACGAATTAACCCGTTCATACGGCACGATTCGTAATTCATAGTAAAATAATTCCTTTTTTCAATAATTTTGTTTGTTGATTTTAATGGGAATTTATACGAAAATACATGAAATTCTTACTAATATGAATAGAAGAAATGATTGTTTTTCTCCCAAATATTTATTATATCATTAATATTATAATTTTCATTCACGTTTTCAACTTTTTGTGTAAATGTTGACATTTTGAACATATTTTTGTATTTTTCTATTTTTAAATTTTGCTGGAGAGACACTTGTCAAACATTTTTTCTGCCGATACAAAGTTTTTGAAAATATTGCCTCTTTTGTTTGCAGTTTTCTGTGGAAAATTCAACTTGTGGATAAAATGCGTACCTCGAATGAGAGAGAAAACAAAATGTACTTTCGTTTGAATGTACATACGCCATTCAACATTGTAGTTTTCATTCATAATTTTAAGTCTTCCCAAAAATTTTTGAAATTTCATTAAATTTTTCTATATTTAATTTTTAAATGTCATAATTTATTTTTTCGATAAATGCTCTCATTTGTTAGGGATGGGAAATATTTTTTCGTTGTTCTGAGAGTGATTTGATTTGAACAACGTACAAATATGAGTGTTCGCTCAGAAAATTTTGTGTGAAGAATAACGTAGTTTTTTCATAGTTAAGGGTCAAACAACGAATAGAGAGCGAATCAAGTGCAGTGGAAACGCCACATTAGCTTTCACTAAAAAGATTGTGATTTGGATATATAAAAGCTTCAATCCGTTTGAATTAAAATCCGTTTTATAATAGCATGTTTCCATTGGAAACCGAACAACGTTGTTCGCTCTCAGAATTAGGTACACGAATTAACCCGTTCATACGGCACGATTCGTAATTAATAGTAAAATAATGCCTTTTTTCAAAAACTTTGTTTGTTGATTTTAATGGGAATTTATACTAAAATGCATTAAATTCTCACTAATATGAATAGAAGAAATGATTGTTTTTCTCCCAAAGATTTATTATATCATTAATTTTATAGTTTTCATTCACGTTTTCAACTTTTTGTGTAAATGTTGACATTTTGAACATATTTTTGTATTTTTCTATTTTTAAATTCTGCTGGAGAGACAATTGTCAAGCATTTTTTCTGCCGATACAAACATTTTGAAAATATTGCCTCTTTTGTTTCCAGTTTTCTGTGGAAATTTTAAGTTGTGGACAAAATGCGTACCTCGAATGAGATAGAAAACAAAATGAACTTTCGTTTGAATGTACATAGGCCATTCAACATTGTAGTTTTCATTCATAATTTTCAGTCTTCCCAAAAATTTTTTAAATTTCATTAAATTTTCCTATTTTTAATTTTTAAATGTCATAATTTATTTTTTCGATAAATGCTCTCATTTGTTAGGGATGGGACGCATTTTTTCGTTGTTCTGAGAGTGATTTCATTTGAACAATGTACAAATATGAGTGTTCGCTCAGGAAATTTTGTGTGAAGAATTAAGTAGTTTTTTCATAGTTAAGGGTCAAACAACGAATAGAGAGCGAATCAAGTGCAGTGGAAACGCCACATAAGTTCAACTGCTCTTTCTTTCAATTAATTCCCGACACAAATGTTTGTGGACGGCGCTGTGCCAGCTGTTCGATGAACTATTGCTTGCCGGCTATGTACTCTGAACCGGCATAACAACAGATGACCAAACAGACGATGAAATGGGGGAGGAAGAGAGAACATAAATCCCCAAACAAAACATATACGCATGTTTGACCTTCGCAAGGTGACCGATGCAAATGAGCGGCAACTGTGAGATGGTCGGCGGTCGTTTGGTCTATCAGAAACAAAATGGTATAAACTCTTCCCCATGATATTTATGCATTTTAATTAAACCTAAAAGACGATGGGAATTAAAATTATAACTCATCAACAACTCTCTGGTTGTGAGAAATGATTTGCAAAACATGCAATTCTAATTTATTTCATTTCAGTACCCTATGATAATATTAAGAGAAGTTCAAGTGGAGGCAGAAACCGATAGAGCTCCACCAACAATTTGGCTCTCTTATAGCAGGAGCAGAGAAACATCTCATTCCTTTTTTACTTTTGTTGTGTTTCAATAAAAATTGTGGCAGCCAGCCGTACTCCAGAATTATCGCGACAAAAAAACCAGTCGGTTGTTGTTCGTTGTTGTGTTCAGACTCGGTCGTCGTCTTGCATTTGAGTCGTTGGGGTTCAGCTAATAAATTGAAATAAGAAACAGAACATCTGCTAACGAGAAAGTGAAAATTAGAATTTTGGAATTCTTTGCTCGCTATTTTGTGTGAACAGAACTGAGAGAAGAAATAGTGAAAGAACATGTCTAAGCCACAATCAGATGCTGATAGACGCAAGCAAATATCCGTACGCGGAATTGCCGAGGTTGGAAATGTCACCGAAGTGAAAAAGAATTTCAATCGCCACTTGCATTACACCCTGGTCAAGGATCGCAATGTAGCCACTTTGAGGGATTACTACTTTGCCTTGGCCAATACCGTTAAGGATAACATGGTCGGCCGCTGGATCCGTACACAACAGCACTACTATGAAAAGGATCCCAAGGTAAGTTACACAGCCACACGCACATAGCCTTGCAATCAAGGAATTATGTCATTTTTTGGGGGATAATTTTTCCGGATTTTGCAAAGCATACATCCATTTCCTATAAATATGCGGGTTCCGGGTGTGTGTGACCGAACTTCATTGCGCATGTTGTCCTCAAATCTACACACTTATGGTGGTAGATTTTCCTTTGAAAATATATTTTGAAAAATCTCGTAATCGAATTCAATTACGACACAGATAGTTCTTTTCTTTCCATCTCATCCATCCTTTTCATCTAATTTGGCACCTGCTTTCATTTCTTCTGTTCTTTTTTGAATCGTTTTTTTTTTTTTGGGTACGAATATGAAATTCAAAACAAAAGTGATTAGAACAAACAATCTAATACAAATTTCATTTAATTTTCTAAATTAGTTTTCATTTCTCGTCTCTTTGCTTTTTAACGATTGTTGTCCTTCAAATGCAGATGCAACTGAATTTCGAGAAACCGAAAGCAAGAGAATGTAAAATTTAACACAATCAACTACTAAATGGGATCAATGCCAAGCAAAAAACTGCAACCGCCAACACCAGTAAACAATTTTAGTGTTGTTTTTAAAAGCTGAAATTTTACAAGCATAAAATGACAGCTTTAAAATATTAGCATTGCAAAATAAATTTGGGTCAATCATGCTTATTGCAATAAATCATGTACTTGAAAGGCTAGATAACATCTCGTTAGTTAAGTTTAGGTTGTTTACTGTCATTTAGTTAATATGTAACTGGAGGACAGAGAAATAATTTGATTAAATAATTTTAGAAACAAGCAAAGTTTAATTTTAAAAACATGATCAGTATCCTGTCAGAAAAAATTGAAATACTTTCTCTTATTAGAGGAAATCTAAAATGAAATTTACAACTCCACATTACAGTAACTATATTACAGTAATCTATATTTTTAAGTGAATAAGTTTAAAATGGAGTTGTACTTTACTGGCTTCTTTTGAAGCTGTCCACATATAGTTACGAAGGTTACATTCATATTTCAACCACATCCGATTTGGGTTTTAAACATAAAAAATTATAACAATAATGTAGTTTTCCTACATTATATCTGAAATTTAAGGAAAATTTAATATAATTGTTAAAATAGTGTTTACTATAACTAAATGTGTGTCTCGTGTTCTCCAAGGATCCATGCAGTAGATATGATGGAAATGGGAAAGAACTACTAAATCTAATTTTACAGCTATTAATTTTAGGACTGCCAATGGGTAACTATTAGAAACTGAAAATGAAGTATGTTCTTCTACAAATTCATATATGACGTTATAAAACTAATTACATTTTCAGAAATTCAAACAGGTCCTATTAGAATATTTTATGGAATAGTTATTATTTCAAGCCCAGGAGTTCCTAGTATTTTTTGATAAACAAAATGAGACATATAACTTATAAAAAAACACAAAGGACGGAAGAGGAGACAATCATAAATTGTCCTATTCAGCAGTGCTACCCGTAAAAAGTACCTGAATAGAACATGTGTGTGGGAGCTATAGCTTTATCGACACCGATTCTCGCCAAATTTCACAGACTTACTACTTCGTGTGGTTGAGCCACATAAATGAATTGTGCCAAATGTGGTATCTCAATTGTACAAGAAATCTGACCTTACTTTTTTATATAAATATAAACAAAAAATAGGAAATAAGCCGGATCAGGAGCCGAAAAAAATATTTGGTGCTATTGTATTTTTATTACTGTTTATATTGTACGCAATTGGGTTCACTTTCATGAACTCACAGAATCTAGCCTAGCCAATTTATAGGTTAACTCATGGTACAATAAGGAGGTAGAAAAAAACTTCCGCAAAACTCCGAAAATACACCCCCGAGGCTATGCCCGCTTCATTATTTTTCAAAACTATAAATACAGGCCAGGAGGTCCTGGTCACGTCTTGCTGCTGAAGTGGCTGCAATTTAAAAGTTTTACATTGGCTAAACACACTCTCGATAAAATTGTTCAATAAAGAGTCTACCCCAGTTTTGTATTTTGAAGTCACATTTTTTAAACTGAAAGGGTTCCAATTTGGCATTATAGAATATTGGCTCCTTTCGAAGCAATTTTACTATTGTTAAAAAAAATACTATAAAGATCTAAACATGTTTTATTTTTTTTAGTTTCATATTATTTTAGTTGAGAAAGGTTAGTTTATTTTATCAAATTTACACTGAACAATATTTAAACAAAAAAAAAAAAAAAACAAGCAAGCTGTATGTTCGGACGGGCCGAACATTGAATACATTCCACCATTTGGAACGAATTTGGCAATTAAAAAAAAAAAAACTCCGTTAAAAATTCTGTTAAAATCTTAAAAATGCTGAATGTAGCCGTCATATTAGGGTCTAAACGACGATTTGGACCTGCATAGGCAACATTTGGCATAAGTCATTACAATATTCAAATTCGAAACTTGAAAAAAAAAATCGATGAATAATGTAGCTAATAGCATAATGTAGCAATAGATGCAAAAGGGTTCGAAGGACAAATTTTGTTAAATGTAACTAGTAACGAAAATTTCGGCATATTCACTGAATTTTGTAAATTTTTTCGTTCCTTAAAATATTTTTGTGGAGACAAAAATTATGTTTGTACGCATAAGACATCTTTCATTATCACCAAATTTCCTTACTCGCACGTGTTTTATTATTTATGCCACATACATTCATTCATGCTACTGTGGTGTATATTCAACGCCACATAGGGAATTGAGAATGAAAAGGCTTCCAAAAACCTCCATCAACCTGAATACTAAATGTAAACAACAATGACTTTTGTTGGCTTGAACACCAACCAGCAACTTCAATAGTATACGCCCTTCCATGAAGGTCAAATACAATATTTTAACGTATAAATTTCCATGACATTCAATTGTCAACAATTATGTATATTAACGATTCTCTGGAAGCTACCACAAAACATAATAATAAATAAAAGCTATATGCACAATTGATTCATTTATACCATATATAATAGTATATCTAAAAAATATTTATTCTTATTTATTAGTATGCAGTTTTAGAATATTCTTGGCACTATTTCAATATAAATATGTATAAATGAGAAATCCCACAAAATTTTCTTAGACAAAGAAATTTAAAAAAAGAGTAATATTTTGAATATGATTTTATTTTGGACACACGCCGCCGACTACGCCGCAGAATGTATGTCTGGGGACAAATTCATTAGACCAACATTAGCGTTCGTCTTGCTATGTTTTTTTTTTTTTTCTAAATTAATTTTGTTACTGTGTGTGTCTTCTTCTTCTTAAAGTTGATTTTCTTTTTGTGTATGGTCTCTCCTCCAATAGAGCAACTTGCCCCCCAAAACGTTAGACATCTATCCATTCGTCCAATATATTCATTGAGTTTTGTAATAATAAAATAAATTCTTTTCTCATTCAGAGAATATAATATTTTTTCAAGGTCACTGAAAGGTTATTTGCTATAAAAGTAGCACAAAAGAAAAAAACGTGCTGCTGCTGCTGCTACAGAGGCAGCGTGAAATGGAAAGTGCTTTATTTTTGGGGTGAACAACATAGACTCGAAGATCATTTGTCAACAATTAGGTTGTTTTTTGAGTTCTGCTGCATATTGTGGATAATTTGCACTTAATAATATGAAAATAGGTATAGACTAATCATCATATTGAAATGTACAAATATGTAGTTACAGGGTGAGATAAAAAAAACTCCAACAAAGTCAAACGCCATATTTTTTACATTTTTTTTAAATAAAGTTTGGATTTGTTCGGATTTTAAAATAAGTTTGGATTTGTTCGGATTGGTCACCTTTGGCACGAATCACCAAAATACTTTTGTACGTTTGTTAACAATATAATGAGCTGTCGCTGGAATAATTGAAACAGCTGTCGGACGGCTTAGAAATGGCAGGAGTTTGAAGTTGGTTGCAGTTTTTTCATCTCACCCTGTATATTCCCTATCATTTGTGTAATATTGTATTTCTTATTCAATACCTACACATTACACAAATTAAAATAACCTTGCACCTCTGTGCAATGATTTTTATTAGAAACCACATATGTTAGACACCGGTATGTGCATATGTTCGTGCAATATGTGAAGTGAAATCACAATAGGCGCCAAAATGTAATGTTAATCTCAACAAACACTTCCTTGATGTTGTTATATTACATTCTATTTTATTACATTTTTATTTTAGATCAGGGCAGATAATCAATTCAACTGGACCATAACAAAAATAGTGAAATCAACAATCTTACTTATCAGTACGGCTTAGGGATGCACTTGTTGAGACAGATGATGGATTTTGTGAAACATTTCATTTCATATTATTAATTCCTATTTTTTTAATTTTGCTATCAAAATTAAAATTTGGAGGAAGGACGGCTCAAAAAGATTTTATTAATTTTCCTTAATGTTTCCGTAATGTCAAATTTATCTGTAGAAGATTTTCTGCGTAAAATATAACTGTTCATATATAATTTGAAATTAAATAATCATATTTTAACGTTTGGCTCTCAAGGGAATGCAGTTAAAAGTTCCACTTTCATTGTCGATGGCACCTTCCTTGACAAAATACTTCAAATAGATTTATTAAAAGATACCAAATATTGGACTTTGACCAAATTGAAGCAGCCAAAAACTTTAAATGCAAATCTATACAATTTTGTCAATATTGCAAATTTAAACATGGTCATTCCTATATATTCAATATTCTATTGTTTATGTATAAACAAACCACGCTTTTGACATGTGTTCCGCTAAAACAAAATCACCCATAAAGATTTGTTGTGTTATCATCAAAATGTTGCTTGGCCTCATTAATGTATAGTTAACAACAACAACAATAAGAAAAACAAATCGTTTACACAATTTTTTTGCCATAATCAATAGAAGATAAAGTGCAGTCAATTATTCGCCAATGATAATGGGTTACTGTTTCCATGAATCCTTTTTCGAAAACAAAAACATACTTAGATATGACCTTGCTCTGGTTATACTTGGTTGCTACTTGTATTTTTAATCGAGGACCGATTTTATTATTGAAGTTATTCAAGAGGTTTCTATTTATGTTCATCTAACTATTTTGGTATTTGAAATATTATTTCATTTGCATTAGTGGGGGTTTATCAATACATATGGGCTAACAATAGTAGTTGACTTAAGGTATAACTATCCATACAAACAAAAACAAATTTGAGAAATAAAAAAAATATATTTTTGCAGCATTTCATGAAAATCATTATTACGAAGTTTGAAAATTGTAAAATGCATAATTTCAAACAAGAAATTATAATCAGTAATCTTTGTAAATTCCAATACCTTTCTATCTTTGGTTTGGTTTTAGAATTCGGTGCAATTTGGCAATTTTTTGAGCAAAAAACTTCAACAAATCAAGTATGGGGGCTATACTAAGACATAGACCTGCATAAACAATTTTCCTTCAAATACAAAATTTGACGCAATTGCAGTGTATAATGTCGCGAAAATCCTAGAAATACCGAATATCTTGGGTTAGTGTTATAAGGGTGGTCTAATAAAACGTAGACCTATATGGACAATTCTCTTCCAGGGGGTAAAGTACTCATAGGTAATTCCTTGTGTGGATTTTCAGAATATTCCATTGAAAAATGTGGCTAAAATCTTCGCGGGTAACTATTGTATGGGAGCTATACGATATCATGGACCTATATAGACAATTCTTTTTTAGGGGGTAAAATACTCACAGAGAACTCTTTGTGTAGAATTTCAGACAATTCCATTAAAAATGTGGCTAAAGCCATCAAAATACCAAATATAGGGGGCTACAGTTATATGGGGGCTATACAATATCGTGGACCGATATAGCCCATCTTCGAACTTGACCTGCATGCAGACAACAGACAGATCGGTGCAAATTTTTAGCTTCCTACCTTTATTCGTTTTGACTCTAGCGTGATTACAATAGACGGACGAAGGGACAGGGCTAAATCGTCTGAGGATTTTACGCGGATTGGGTATAAAATGGTTATTATTTCGATGAGTTACAAACGGAATGACGAACTTGGTATACCGTCCATACTATGTATGGTGGAGGGTATAAAATTTAATGATTTGCAAACGTTCTTCGTTTCATTAGAAGATAAATTGTTGACCAAGCAGGTTGGAAAAAAACTATGACAACGTATTTCATTCCCTTATTTTTTTATTACATTTCTAATGTCAAAAAAAAAAAATTAAATATAGATTGCCATTTAACAATGATACCGCTTGGTAGCTCCTTGTACTTTTCGAAAACCCATAGCATTAGTATCACTGCAGGAACTAAGGATGACACTAGCACATCATTTTTAATCCAGGCTTATGTATTTTTTTATTTCTTAAAAGAAAACACCAAAAATGGATAGTCTATCGCAAAATGTTTGGCAGCATACCTATTTCTCATTGCTGCTTGCTTGTTGTTATAGGTCATCTAATAACTGTCAAACAGTCTAAAACTTGTTTATGTTTCTTTGGAAACATTCAAGTTTTTTTTATAAATATGTATGTATTTTTATACGCACTGAGCAGCATATGGTGTAGGTTTTTTGCAATATATGCCACATAAAAATAACTTCAATTGGAACAACCTGTAATGCAGTGTGCACTGTGCTCTAATGTAGCGTTAAGTGTGCCAGCAATGTCAGCCTTAAAAATAAAAATAAAAAAGACAAACAACATGTTGCACTTGATATATATTTTTTCTTTCTCAGTCGCATATTTTTTACGCTATGTGTCTTTTACTCATTTCTATTTCTAATTTGCACATCAAAATATACACACACGCCTATGTACAAAGCTATGCACATGCAAGTATATTGGGAATAGTGGGCACACAGTGAGGGAATCACATCTCAGAGATAAGACAAATAAAGAGAGTACAATGTACTTGAAATTCATGTTTGACTGCAATTACCTCTCATTGTTATTATTGTCATGGGGAGAGTATATTGTTGTGGGGAGAAATACTTAAGAGAATGATAATGGTCGTTTGTTGTGTTTGCACTCTTAATACCTCTCGATATTTGCAATGATAGCGAAAGTGCAAATAAGAAATTTTAATTGTATTTTTAAAAACACGTTTTGTTTGTAAACAATTTGGGAGCGGTGTACTTACGGCAGAAGTGGACTCAATGCACTCTAAAATCCATCATCCTTAACGGAAAATTTATAAGCAAATAAATTGGCTATGGAACTGATATCCAAAACAAGAAAGAGGTTAGGTTTAAAAAAAATATCCTTGGGTTATATAATAAATTCCAAATAAATAAAAATCCAAAATTAATAATAAATATTCTTTTATTTTCCAGCGCGTCTACTACCTATCTTTGGAATACTACATGGGCCGTTCCCTAACAAATACCATGATCAACTTGGGTGTCCAAAGCGAATGCGAAGAGGCCATGTACCAATTGGGCTTGGACATTGAATCCCTTGAAGAAATGGAAGAAGATGCCGGCTTGGGTAATGGTGGTTTGGGCCGTTTGGCTGCCTGTTTCCTCGATTCCATGGCTACACTTGGTTTGGCCGCCTACGGTTATGGCATCCGTTATGAATATGGTATTTTTGCCCAAAAGATCAAGAACGGTGAACAAGTGGAGGAACCCGATGATTGGTTGCGTTTCGGCAATCCATGGGAAAAGGCCAGGCCCGAATTCATGTTGCCTGTAAATTTCTATGGTCGTGTCATTGATACACCCGAAGGCAAGAAGTGGGTTGATACACAAATCGTATATGCCATGCCCTATGATAATCCCATTCCTGGTTATGCCAACAACTATGTCAACACATTGAGATTGTGGTCAGCAAAGTCTCCCATTGATTTCAATTTGAAATTCTGTAAGTAACAAACATATTGAGCAAACTTCCAAGAGAAGAGATTTAATTTTGATTTTTTTAGTTAACGATGGTGATTATATCCAAGCTGTTTTGGATCGTAACTTGGCCGAGAATATTTCTCGTGTCTTGTATCCCAACGACAACTTCTTCGAAGGCAAGGAATTGCGTTTGAAGCAGGAATACTTCATGGTAGCTGCCACTTTGCAGGACATCATCCGACGTTATAAGGCCTCTAAGTTCGGCAGTCGCGAAGCTGTGCGCACCAACTTCGATCACTTCCCTGAAAAGGTGGCCATTCAATTGAATGACACCCATCCCTCGTTGGCCATTCCCGAGCTAATGCGCATCTTGATTGACGAAGAGCATTTGGATTGGGACAAGGCCTGGGACATCACTGTACGTACCTGTGCCTACACTAATCACACAGTCCTTCCCGAAGCCTTGGAACGCTGGCCCGTTTCCATGTTGGAGTCCATTTTGCCACGTCACTTGCAAATCATCTACCACATCAATTTCTTACATTTGGAGAACATTAAGAAACGTTACCCCGGTGATTTGGAACGCATGCGCCGCATGTCTTTGGTTGAAGAAGATGGTGAGAAACGCATTAACATGGCCCATTTGTCCATTGTGGGCTCTCATGCTGTTAACGGTGTAGCCGCCATCCACTCGCAAATTTTGAAGGACGATTTGTTCAATTTGTTCTTCCAAATGGATCCCAAGAAGTTCCAGAACAAAACCAACGGTATTACCCCCCGTCGTTGGTTGTTGATGTGCAATCCTGGTTTGTCTGATTTGATCAGCGAAAAGATTGGCAATGAATGGCCCGTCCATTTGGATCAATTGGTTGCTTTGAAAAAGTGGGCCAAGGATCCCAACTTCCAACGCGAAGTTGCCCGTGTCAAGCAAGAAAACAAATTGAAATTGGCTCAAATTTTGGAAAAAGACTATGGCGTCAAAGTTAATCCTGCCTCCATGTTTGACATTCAAGTCAAGCGTATCCATGAATACAAACGCCAATTGTTGAACTGCTTGCACATTATTACTTTGTACAATCGCATTAAGAAGGATCCCACCGCCCAGTTCGCTCCTCGTACCATTATGATTGGTGGCAAGGCCGCTCCCGGCTACTATGTTGCCAAGCAAATCATCAAATTGATCTGCGCCGTTGGCAATGTTGTTAACAATGACCCCATTGTTGGTGATAAACTCAAGGTTATCTTCTTGGAGAACTATCGCGTCACCTTGGCCGAGAAGATTATGCCAGCCGCTGATTTGTCTGAGCAAATTTCCACAGCTGGTACTGAAGCCTCCGGTACCGGTAACATGAAATTCATGTTGAACGGTGCCCTCACCATTGGCACATTGGACGGCGCCAATGTTGAAATGGCCGAAGAAATGGGCAATGACAACATTTTCATCTTCGGTATGACCGTTGATCAAGTTGAGGCCCTCAAGAAGAAGGGTTACAATGCCTACGATTACTACAACAGCAATCCCGAGATTAAGCAGTGTGTTGATCAAATTGCTGGCGGTTTCTTCAGCCCAGGCAATCCCAATGAATTCAAGAATATTGCTGATATTTTGTTGAAGTACGATCACTATTACCTTTTGGCTGATTATGAAGATTACATCAAGGCCCAGGATAAGGTGTCTAAGACATACCAGGTATGTTAGAAAAACTAATGATTTTTTTGGGTTTTGTTTATTAAAATGTTTTTTTTTTTTTCAATTTCAGAATCAAGCCAAATGGTTGGAAATGTCCATCCACAATATTGCTTCCAGCGGTAAATTCTCCTCGGATCGTACTATTGCTGAATATGCTCGCGAAATCTGGGGCGTTGAACCCACTTGGCAAAAATTCCCCGCTCCCGAAGATGCACCCGCCAACTAAAGTGCATACATTTTTTGGTTGGAGAAAAATATACATTTTTTAATTATTATAAATAATAAATATTTAATTTAAGTGAAATTTTTCTTTTTTTAAAAAACTACAGAAATCTCGCTATGATTATATGAATGCACAACATCGTCGTCGTCGTAACTGTACAACAGCTTTTGGGCAAAAGTAGGCAACAAATGCAAATTCCTTCTGCCCCGAGAGTTGAACAAAGTTTCTAAATTTTATTCATATATATGATTGTTACTAACAAATGAAATTGTAAGCTAAACACAAATTTTATTAAAATAGTGTATTCGTAAATTAAAAGAAAAATGAAGAAAAACATAAAATGAATAGTTGTTGAAAAATTATTATATAGAGAAACAAAAACCTATGTGAAGCGAAAACATCACCTCAGGAAGTTTATAAATAGAGGAATTTAAACAATTTATAGTTATTTGATGTAATTAAGCAGTTACTACAAGAAAAAGCAAACACACGAAAATACCTTTTTAAAAATAAATAAGAAAAAAAAACAAAAACTCAATTGATATTTTTTTTGGGAAAAAGGGGTTTAAGTATGAATATATGCAATGCTCTGTCGCCTAAGTGTTCAGCGAAATTGTTATCAATTTATCCTGTAACGTGTGTAAATGAGGTTTTTAATCTTTTTGTTATAATTATAATATTTGTGAAGAGAATTTATTGGTAAAATGTTTATATTTATCCTGACTGAGGTTTTGGGTTGATTTTTTTAAATAAATTGTCTTGGTGTCGTTGTTTTTATTCGCTTTTGTGACCGATGTTTGTTAATATTTTTCAACAAATTCTTTATTTCCCCTTAGTATTACATTTAGCATCAGCATTTTTGAAAAAATTTCCATAATATTTGCCAAAAATCAGTCACTTCTGGGGCTTTTTCAATTTGTTGATTTTACTGTGATTTTCTCTCTCTTCTTGGTGTTGCACATATTTGCCTATGGTATACATAAAAACTACAATGTTTTCCCTATCGAATAGTGAAAGTTTCATAAAAATCCCTCTATTCGTTGCTGAGTAATAGCCATTTTAATTTTACAATGATCCAAAATATAGCTGCTACGTTGTTCTGGTCGCCTGTTAGTTGAAAAGTCAAAACATGAAGTTTTACATTTTTCAATTGCAGATGTATAAAGCAGCGTTGCCAGATGACAAGTGAAAGTCATTGTCAAACTAACTAAAAAAAAGTATAATTTGAGGCGTTATATTTTAACGGAAGTGCATTATGCGAAACGCCTCAAAGCATGCTTCATATTACAAAATGAAATCATTTCACATTTAAACACAGAGAGTAGAGGTCTTGCATTTTATTATACCCTGCACCAACATAGTATTGAGGGTATATTAAGTTCGTCATTCCGTTTACAACTCATCGAAATAATCATTTTAGACATGACAAAGTACATATATTCTTGATCGGCGTAGAATTCTAATACGATTTAGCCCTGTCCCTCTGTCCGTCCGTCCGACTGTTGTAATCACGCACAAATCACACAATTTGCACAAATCAGTCTTTTGTCTGCAGGCAGATCAAGTTTGAAGATGGGCTATATCGGTCCACGATATCGTATAGTCCCCATACAAGGGTACAACCCGATATTCGGTATTTTAATGATTTTAGCCACACTTTCCAATGGAATTGTCTGAAAATCCACACAAGGAGTTTTTTCTGACTACTTTACCCTCTGAAGTAGAATTGTTTATATTGGTCCACGATATCGTATAGCAGCCATACAAGGGTACCTCCCGATATTCGGCAATTTGATGATTTTAGCGACATCATTCACTGGAGTTGTTTCGTATTTAGAGTTCATAATGGGAACTACAATCTATGACAGAAAATTGTCTATGCAGGTCCAGGCCTTCGTATAAGTCCACTCTCAGTACCTCCATATGTTCGGTATTTTGATGATTGTAGCAACATTACTCGCTGGATTTTTTTTTCCAATTTTCGTATTTGAATATTGTAATCGCTTATGACAAAACTTGCCTATGCATGTCCTCGTCCTCGTATAGAAAAAACAACAACAAAACTTATGAGTTGTCGATGTTCAGAAAATGTGTTTATATTTTTTTCAATTTCAATTTTCAACTAAATAATGGCATGAAAACACCAATTAAAAATATAATAAAACCCCATCAATTTCATTTAATATTTTATGATTTTTATTTATATTTATTTTTTTAAAAAATATAATTTTTAAATTATTTTCATTTTTGTTTCTCAAAATTTTATACTTATAGATTTATCAACATACATACACACAATTAAAAAAAGAATCATTTTCATTTTTAATTCGAACAGAATTATAAGAAAATATTTCGAAACGAAAGTTTACGAAATGAATTGAACAAAGAAAAACTATAAAACATAGATTTGAAAAAAAAAAAATGAAATGATTTTACACATTTATACATTCAAAGAAAGAAGGTAATATTGCTCGCGCTCAGCTCTTTACGAGGTTGGCACATACAGGCCAATGCAAGCGAAAGCATTGGTGGCAACAAATGATGGGAGCAACAAATTTTTGTTTGTTTTAACAAATTCTCGTTTGTTATTTACACATACACACAAGCAAACAAATATTCCAAAAATAAGGTCAAATAAAAAAGTATCAATATTATTATATAATATACATGTAAACACAGTGTCGGAAAAGATATAATATACGCATTCGTAGTAATTCGTTGGATTTCTTATTCTAAAAAAAAAAAAACATGGTTATGTTTTTGACACAAAACAAATTTTCAATTGAACTCAACTACCGTATTGAGTTGCTGCTTTGCCTTGTTGTTCATCATTGATGGGAGAGAGGAGGGAAGGAGGGAGGGCTGTGACAGATAGTGAGGACATGGAAGCGGCGTTCTGTTGGTTGCTAAACAAAATTTTTGGCCAAATTAGACCACCGTCATGGCATTGCCGCCTTTGTAACCACCAACAAAGTAACCTGGATCACCAAAGCGATCGTATAACTGCAATTAAAAGAAAAGATGATAAAATTGTTGAATCGTTTGTTGTTCAGTTGGTCGTATGCAAATACTAATTTATAAGGAAATTAAATGCAAAAACAAAAAATAAAACGGATTACATAAAACAAAGGAATTGAAAGCGGCGGGATTGGGGTAGATGACATACTGAATGGCATACAAAATTAATTTAATTAGTTTTGTTTATATTTTTGGTATTACAAATTGTTTAACATTCAATTAACATTAAATAACATTTCAAAAAGATAAAAAAGTACTTGCAAAACCAACAAAAACTAATACACATTTTCTCTGTTTTAAGGTTAGAATTACATACCTTTAGGTGTTCTTTTATGTTCAAACAAAATAATTACAAATGTCTGGGAAATATTGTTTTAATAAGAACTATTTATTTATTTTTTAAGAATTTTGTTGTTTTTTGGTTGTTGTAGTTATAATTTGTTGTTTTTTTGTATATAATAATTATTCAGTCTAAATGTTAATATTTTTTAACTCCTAACCTATGATTTTTTTCTTCTTTAGCTACACCTTCATCATTTCTTCTTGTTGTTTTGTTATTAGTACATAGATGAGCGCTTGTTGGGCGAAAGACAATTTCAAAATTAATAAACCAAAATTATGGGTTTGTAAACAGTGGACAACATTTTGCAACTTACAGACTATATAAAAAACATTCATATAATTCTAACAACAAGAAAGGACTGGGATTATGGATTGCAACTCACCTGCAATTGCAGTGCCGGGAGATAAAACCGGGTATTAGTAAATATATATATAAAATATTGTTGGTTTCCTTCATTATTCATTGAAAAAAAAAATTAAAATTTTCAATAGGAAACCTAAACATTTTTTCTGTTGACCAGGAGACCAATGTTTAGTTGCAATCCATAATCGATTTATGCGTTTGAAAATAAAGTTGATAATAAACTAAGATCTAGGTTATTGGAGAAAAATATGTTGTTGGCATAAAGTTTTTGAATGAAATTATAAAAAATCTGAGAATGAATTGTTTTATAAAAAAATATGTTTCTCAACAGCAAGAATGTAACAATTTAACAATGATAACTGATTTTCGGAGCCGATATCGGAAGAAATGCAAAACTAATAGGTTCTTGCAGGTTCTGGAACTGAACATAAATGTATCTATATAAAATTTCAAACTTTAGCAAAATACATGACGTTTCATTGTTTTTGAAAATAACTAGCAATGGGTCCCGTATCATTTAAACCAATAGTTCGAGTTTCATGTGTCATAACAGACCAAGCAAAGACAGTGACGTCAATTCTTCGTTGCAAAAGCATCATTATCTTTGTTCAAAACAAATCTAATGAGGATGAGGTATGAAAAAGTTCGACCATAAATTGTGAGTAAATGGCTTGAAAATTGTTTTATCTCTGCTAATATTTATTGTGCATTGGACAACGTAAAAGTGTTTTGATGATAAGCGAAATTTTCATATTCGTCTTTTAAGGTTATAAATTTGTCCGAAAATTTTGGGCACGAAGAATTTGTAAAATGTTGGAATTTGCATGCACTGATATTGAATTAATCTCTAAGATTTTTGAACATTTACTACGACCTAAATTTGTAAAACGTTAATGTTTTGTAAAACGTCGTCGCTTATGCAGTGTCCGGTATATAACGTTTTCATTTGAAATTAGTGCTTATTTCGAGAATGGCAACAAACTTAGCTCATGTCTAATTTGAAAGATAATTACTTTTATCCTTCATCTAAACAAATATGGGTGTGTATTCTTCGAAAATGAGCAAGGTGTGACTGTTATGTTATCGGGCCAAATTTTTGTCCACAAAATCCGAAGCTACACTTGATGTTTTGCGCCCAGTTATTGAAGATCGCATTATCAGCCACAGAGCTGATGTCAGTTGGTCACCTCGGTGATGCGATTTGACTATTTTTTTGTATAGTGCCGTCAAAGATAAGCGTTACGCCGACAATCCAGGGAAAATTTACTCTTTGAAGGAATATATTCGTAAAGCCAATGGTGAAATTCAACTACACATAATCGATAATGTGCTTAAAAATTGCATTGCTTGGCCAGTTGAGGCAGCCATTTGAATATTTTTTTCCCATTATTTTTCCAGAATTTGGAAAAAAATGTTCAGAAGTATTTTTTATAGCATTTTCTAAAAAAAAATGTTTTATTGGCCAAATCTGTATATGGACTGACTACTAAAGAACGGTCCCGTCAAAGATAAGTGTTATGCCGAGAAGAGGTCATACAACTGCACACAATCGATAATGTGCTTAAAAATTGCATTGCATGGCCAGTCGAGGCAGCCATTTGAATAATTTTTTCCATTATTAACCCGAAGTATTGAGCTTAGGGTACAAGAAAAAAGGACTTCGAAAAAATATTCAGAAGTATTTTTTATAGCATTTTCCAAAAAAAATTATTTGGCAAACCCTGCATATGGGCTCACTACCAAAGTGCGTTTCGAATCCGACATCATTATTTCCAATAACATATGCTCAAAATCCCAAATGTCTTCATTTTAATTTTTGGCGAAAAGTTGAAAATTTAAGCTCCATTCTCTTCATCAGGATGGTACATAAACATAACATATATGTTTTTTTTTTTTTGTTATTTTCTATTTATTGAGATTCCAAAAGAAAAGTATGTGTTTATAAATTGTTTTCAGCAAATTTATAAATTTCACTCAAAAACTGGACAACACAAACAATTATTAAAACTTATAAACATAATAATCTAAACATAGATGGGTAGAATATGGGTTTGGGGGGGGGGACAATTACAGCTAAATGTTTGTTCTAAAATACACTAAAATAAGGACATGTTTTGTATTTTTGTTATTTTTTTGTTTAGTTTTGGATATTGGCTACTTTTTTTAATTTGTTTTTATTTTTTTAATTAGTTTTGTTTCATTTTCATTTGTCGTAAAAATTAGCTCTACTAAAACATAGAACTACAGGAGGACATACATCATCATATATAATTGTGATTACTTAAAAACAAAATGAAACATCTTTGAGCATTATTATAATTATTATTGTTATTTTCTTTTGTATTACAGTTTTTTTTTTAATATTTTTTGGGGAATTTCCTTTTTTTGGTTGACAATACACTTGATTAATAATATCAATTTGTTTTTCAGTTTGTTTTTTTTTTTTTTTCTTTTAATTTAAAACTAATATTTGTGTTGTTTCCAATCTGAATGCCAGTTCAGTAGTAGTAGTACTAAGGAGTGGGAGTAGTAGTTTATGTTTTTTCAGAAAATTTCTTTGTTTTGTTTTTCTGTTTTTCTTTAACTTTTCTACAAGCTCACCTTTGAATCGTCAAGATCTGTTTCTATGTCGCTACTATCATAATCACTGTCGGGTGGAGTTAGAGGTTCAGCGCCACGTTTTTCCAAAATATCTTGCATTTCTGATTTATTTAAAACGCATGCTACTTGGTATGCTGTTAGGCCGGCATATGTGGCGGTCTCTAAATTCAATTTCTGGCATTCATCCAAAAGGAAATTGGCCAAATCTTCATTACAACACTCGATGGCAATGTGTAGGGGGGTACGTCCAGATTTGCCTTCCTGCAAATGGAAAAACAAGCAATGAAAATTATTAGTTTTTTTCTTCTTTTGTGGAGAATAAAATAAGTTGGATATTAAAATTTGTTGTGTCGTAGCAAAACTTACCCTGGCATTAATATCGGCACCGTATAAAACCAAAATGCGTAAAATATCAATGTAACCAGCCTGGGCAGCTAGATGAACACATCTTTCACCTAAAAAAAAGAAAGAAGAAAAAATAAAATTAATAAATAATTTAAATAATATTAAATCTTAACGGTTTTCCTTTCTATATTAAAACTTAAAGCTTTTTTAATTTCGATTTCGAAAATCTTGTACAAATGAATGAAATGTGAAATACAACTGCTCTGTGTATTAATGTTTCTGTGCGTGTGAGTGTGTGTAGAAAATCGTTAAGCTATCATCAAGCTGGGCTTATCAGTGTTGGCGTTTCAGAAAAAGCTTTGCATATTTAATTTTTGTTGTTGTTTTTCACACTAGACATTGTGTGAATATGCCAGCAGAAATGAAGGCAATATAAATAGCGAAGCGCGTTTTAAATTTTTACCATTTTGCTGTTGTTGTTGTTGCTTTTTGTTGCTATAACATGTACGTGTATGTATGCATAGTATTTTAGAGAAGAAGAAAAAATGATTTGAATTAAATTAGATGTTTAAATAAGAAAATTGGGGTATATGAAGAGGGTAGGCGCTGGCTGACAAGAGGTTAACCAAGTAATCGGTCTTAACTCTTCATCATCCCAAGACAGGAAAGAAGGGGCATATGAATACCTTGTGAGTGATACGGCTTAAAGAAGTGAGAGGGGGAGGAGGGCTGATTTGAGCTGAATTGTTTTGTGTATTGGCAGGTATTGGGAGTCGGCCGGGCTGATCGACAAGCGTTTCATTTTGATTCGTTCGTCCGATTGTTGGTTGCTTGATTCGTTCGCTGCTCATTCGTTTGTTTGTACGTTGGTGTTTGCATGGCTTGTTTATAACAGAAAAACCCGTGAAATTCCCATCATATAAAAACGAGTTGAGTATAGCAAACATACAAACAAACATGTATCACTACAATGCTTAAAAACGAAACTACAACAACAACAAGAACAAAAGACGATTGAAATTAAAACAATACTCCTGAATACAAAACAACAATTGCTGCAGCAGAAACAACAACAAAATAGCCAAGATATCACAAAACCAACAAACAAATATAACAACAACCGGAGCGCAAAATGCCAATAGCCAACAAACGTTGTTTTATTTAAATGAATGGCATTCCTGCTCGCCTCTTTTTTTCTTTCTTTCTTTTTTGAGTACACATAGTGTTCTTTTTTCGGTATGTCAGTCACTTCGTCTGTGCTGTGCGCTGCAGCCGTCTCAGCAATATGCTGTAGCAATTACTGTTGCCTGTCAGCGTTATTTCTTATTTCTGTCAAATGATTAATGAAAGAATGTGCTGAGCTTTTATTCAGGAAAGAGGAATGATTCGAATATTTTAATGAGAGTGTAATCGATATTTATATCGATAATGCATTCCTCCCCCGATCAGCATTCAAAAATTGCCAGTAATCCAATCATCTTTTACATCACTGACCTGGTATTTCCCACCATTTCTTTGGATGACATAAATGGAGAGCGAGCGAGCGAGAGTTATTTGACAGCTCCACTCACTCCCCAGAGCTCATTGTAATTCCATGCACTACAAAAGGCGGCATGCATTTACATGTTATTCCAGTTTTGTGGAACAAAAACAACAACAATTCCAATGGCCCGCAAAGTCAATGTTGTCATTATGGCTTTTTTTCTCTTTTTCTCGATTTTGTATAAACGTTTGGTAACTATAAGCAATTTATGGCTCGTGTTGTATGCATAACTATATGCAAATGATATCAAATATTGTTATAGTTGTTGTTGCTTTTATAGATGTTTGACCAAGAATTACAATAAAAATAGATATGATGCTGTGTGGTGAGCTGGCTGATTGGCTGGCTGGCTGGTTAGCCGGCTAAGAAATCTGAGAAAGGTGTTGACAACAAAACGGTAAAACTGGTTGGCCAACTTAAAAGACAAGCGCGTGCAACAGCAGATCGCTGGGTCACTACCAATGTTAGTAATCCAAAAAATCCCATCCAAACGAATCCAATCAAATTCCCTCCTCCTCCTTCTCCACCATAAATTCGCCGCTCTTTCCAAAAATAGCATTTAAATATTTTTAGAAATCTTCATAATTAATGAATGTTAGTTAGTCATAAAAAAATAGCATTTTTAATTTTTTTTTTGCCATATTAATCTAATCCATTCAAGGCTTAGGCGTAGCATTCTAGTACACATAAATTATTTATAAGTTTTGAAAAGAGTTAAGGCACCAATGATGATTCTAGTTTAACATATTCAAACACTAAACATTTTCAAAACAACACAAGAAGAAAACTTTCAAGTTTTTTTTTTTTTTTTTTGGCGAGATAGATGCTAACTCTGGTGAGGAAAGAAAAAGGAATGGTGTTAAAAACTTGAATGAATGGCAAGCTAGCAAATAAGTTCAAACAACAACAACACACAAAAAGGCAATAGATCTGTCTACGCCATTGTCAATAGAAATTGGAAAGATGGAAACATTGTTTGGGGATTTCCCAAGAGCAAAGCAACAAACAAGACCCAGAATCCACCAACCAACCAACCAAAACTTAAACAAAGGTGTGAGTAATCAATCTGGCCAAAAACAAGAATCTGTTATTTCAATTCTTAAAGAAATGTGCGGAAAAAAGAACAAGACGACTTCGCCTCCAAACTATTTAAGAACGTAGTAGGGTTTTCTCCCCGAAGGTTGTACGGCAAGTTTTGTGTTCATGGCATAAATTATATGGCATTTAGAGAGAATGGTAAACGAACTAATATAACAAAATTTACATTTTCTAGTTAGTGAAAAAATAAAAACATATCAAAATTACTTGACCGTTGTTGGCATCCGCAAACTCAAATCAATCAGTTCTTCAAATGGTTCATGGTATTTCCTCATTATTTCACAAGTAGCTTTCAACACTCAAACTTTAAGATCTTTAATGCCATTTTAAAGAACTTTCGATTTTTTGTTAACACATTACTAAACACAATGCATTTCCATTCAATTGCATATGATCTCAAGTAAATAATTCTAATGGTATTTCCCAAATGGTTTTTCCAAACTGATAACAGCCAATAATAAGTAGTAATACTGATGAACATGAAATGTACCAGTCAGTCACCACCACTGACTGCAATTGTACTGAAGTCATGTATAAATCAATCAAATGTCATCATAATTATAAAATTTGTAAAAAAAAAACTGAGGAAAATTTTCTAATAGTAACAAGAAATTTGAAGAATTGTGTTATGAAATTCGGGCTTATTACCCATTTGGTGCACAAATAAATTTGAAATCGCTTATACATATATATGGGAGCTATAGCTATATCTGGACCGATTTTCAACAAATTTGATATTTCTAGGCTCAATTTTGTCGTTAGTGCCAAATTCCATCCCATTTGGGATAATATTACACGGTTGATGCACAATCAAAGACAATTCGGACGAAGATATATATGGAAGCTATATCCAAATCTGAACCGATTTCGATAAAATTTGGCAAAGGCATTTCTGAGCTGTGTTTGATATATTTCCCCAAATATCATTGTTACAGAGTGCATTTTACGGCTGAAGAGGAAAAAAATAACAAATCGGTTGAAAAATATTAATGGGAGCTATAGCTATATCTAAACCGATTTTCACCAAATTTGGCATACTTAGTATTTCCAGGCTTAATTTGGTCGTATATGTCAAATTCAATACTATCTGGCCTGATATTGCACGCTTGGTGCACAATCAAAGGCAAATCGGACGAAAATACATATGGGAGCTATATCAAAATTTTGACCGAATATCGGGAGGCACCGTTTAATGGGGGCTTTACGAACTTCAAATACCAAATTTGAAACGATTCCGGTGAATAATGTCGCTAAAATCACCAAAATATCGAGAGGACCTGCACAGACAAATTTCTGTCTTAGGCTGTAGTATTCATTACGAACTTGAAATCGACATAGAATTTTATGCTAATCATGAATATATATACTTTGTGGGGTCTAAAATGTATATTTCGAGGTGTTTCAAACTGAATGACAAACTTAACATACCCTCCATACTTTGATGGAGGGTATAAAAAGGACAATTTTTTCGCAAAAATACCTAAAAAATCATAAAGTCAACTTCAAAAAAAATGTTTTAAATTTCCAAAACACCCCTCTACTTAGTATGTATCTCATTAATCAATAAAAGAAGTCTTTTGGAATTTCTGAACCCCACCAAAAAAAATCAAATACTTTATACAACCACCTCCATAATTATCAAACTGTCAATCTTAAATTGTTTCTTTCAATTCTTTGCACAAAGGCAAATAAATAATGTTTGAAACTCTTGAACTTTTCAAACAGATATTTCAAGTGGCTGATTGGAATACCTTGCGATTTATTTGTAAATACTGGTACTCAGGCTGCCGCCGCCATTACTTTAGATCGTCATCAATTGTGGATTTCCGTACATATGGTAGGTTGGAACACTCACATAACAAAACAAAAACAAACAATAATTTAAGGGAAATCCAAATTGATCTTAAGAACTTTTAACTCTCACTCCATGTGTGTGTGTTGTTGATATTTATTAATAATATTTAAACAGTTGTTAAATGATAAAATTATATTTGCTGTTGTTGTTTTGTGGGTAATTCAGTACAGTACTGTGATGGCGTTTTAAATTCCATCAACCAACAAAAATAAATAAATATTGCTGTTTTATTTATATATTCTCATATTCAAATTGTCCTTCATATCAAAGAGTTAGAGTTCATTGATTTATAATTACTTATCATTAGTTTGGTGTGCTGCTAAAAGTAATTAAACAACACAATTTTGGAAATTAACAAAAAAAAACATACAAACATTTAATTTGACCAATTAGTAATTTTAACACACGAAACAAAATCGAAATAAAAATTCCCATAGCACTGTTTCAAATACTTGGAATTGTTAGCTTAAAAAGTAAATTATTTAGAATCTTTTGTGAATTGCAAAGGAAAAAAACCCAGCCATTTGCTGACAATTTCCACGTAAAACCAAGCAAGGGAAACCGCAACGACGAAACAAGTCTGCGGCTAGGAATCTTAAGATTGGCGTTCTATTTTTTCTCCAAAAATTAAAAAAAAAAAACGCAAAAAATATTCTTTTTGTGTAACATCCATCTCGCTCCCATTAGCACACATTGATGGACGACGATGATTAAAACCAAGAAATTCCAAAGTGTTAAATGGTTAATGGTGGTTTGGGCATTACCATTGTTATCGATGATGATGGGGTTTTTTTTGCGTGAAGCTTTGGGAATCCAAACGCACTTCGATACAGACACAAAACATTTTACTTAATTTTTGTTGCCTTGTTGTTTTTATGTGCATTTTGGGAAAACCATCAACTTTCCCGCAGTTCAAGTTTAAACTGACACAACATATTGTGTACGAAAGTGGGATTTTCCTTTTTGTTTACTTTGGCCCCAACAACAACAACAACTACATCAGCCAAAGAAATGCATAATCACGTTTTAAGGAAGCAACAATTCATTCAGTTCAGTGCTATTGTTTTTGGCTGACTGCTTGTTTTTTTTATTTTTATTTTTTTTGACGTTCTACAATAACAGTGAAAAGTTGAAGTCAACAAGTTGTCGAACAGTGACTTGAAATGGGGAAAATTTTGAAAATTAAGAGAAAAAATGTATTAACAACAAGCAAAAAGAAGTTTGGCCGGGCCGAACTTTGTGAACTGTCTTTATATACCTTCCACCATACATAGTATGGAGGGTATATTAAGTTCGTCATTCCGTTTGTAACTCATTGAGATAATAATTTTAGACCCAACAAAATATATATTTTCTTGATCGGCGTAAAATTCTAAGACGATTTGTCTGCAAGCAAGTCAAGTTCGAAGATGCACTATATCGGCCCACGATATCGTATAGCCCCATATAATGGTACCCCCGATATTCGATATTTTGATGATTTTACCCACATTTTTCAATGGAATTATTTGAAATTCAAATAAGTACTTTGTGAGTACTTTACCCCCTGAAAGAGAATTGTCTATATAGGTCTACGATAGCGTATAGCCCTCATATAACGGTACCCCCGATATTCGGTATTTTTATGATTTCAGCCAAAATTTTCAATGGAATTGTCTTAAAGTCCACAAAAGGGGTTTCTTCTGAGTTCTTCATCCCTTCGAGGAGAATTGTCTAAACAGGTCACGTTTTAGTATAGCGCCCATTAATAGTAACCCCAGACATTATTCACCGGAATTGTATAAAATTTCGTATATAAAGTTCGGAACCGTTACTATTGCCTATGGCACAAATTACTTATGCAGGACCACGTCTTCGTATAGACCCCATATAACGGTTTTCATTTGAGCGGTATTTTCGATGGATTTTGTTTTTTTTTTTTTTTTTTTGAAAATTTTCAAGTTTCTTCCAAATGGTGGAGGGTAAAAAAAGTTCGACCCGGTCGAACTCAGCTGTTTTTTTACATGTTCATATTATCGTGTAGCATTCTTAGAGCATACTATAAGGTGACCAATTCTAAATACCTTTTCAAATCCAATTAAAACAAGTATCGATCTACAACTTTTAAAGAAAACGAAAATGAATACCATATTCAAGATATTTAGATTTTTAAAAAAATAATTATTGATTAGCTGATTGTGAGTACCAAACACCGCAATGAACATCCGAGAAAAAGCAATTAAGTCCATATTTATATATCTACAATAAAAGTTGTATTCAAATAAAACTTTTGCACTTTTACTTGTTACAGTTTTAATTTTCAGAAATACTGTGCCTTACTTAAAGCGTGACTTCACAACGTGAATTCCCCCCATTATTATATAGTCCAACGGACTGACAAACACAAACAATAAGTCAACCAGCCAGCCAGGCAGCCAAGTAAAGCCAATGAAAAGTTGGCAATGAAAAAACCCGCGCTAAAAAAAAGTTTACACACATGCACAATGCTGTTAACACTGCCAGTTTTTTTTTTTTTTTTTGTTTTGTTAGGAAAGGAGGTCGTCGAACACTGTATGTGGAGGGTAAAACCTTTGGTTTTTCAAACCATTTGTATAGGCTCTGGCTACTTTTGCTGATGCCTGTATATTTACTTGGTGACTTTTGGCCAATCTAATTGCAGTTTTTTTCGATTTATTTATTGCAAGCAGATATAGATATTTTTAAACAAATATTAAAATATTGCTATGGTTTTAAAAAGCGATGATAATAATAAATGTTGAACAAAAAACCCATCATCAAATCAAATGTAGATGATAATCAACAAGATGATGGCTGGTGATGATGATGACGATGCCTTAATTAATATTGGATGGGTATTTCCAAACATTTGCGTTTGTCTTTATGTGTGAGCCAGCGAGTTTGGCTTTTGTTTTTAAGCCGCAAAACCTGTATCATCTCTCTGACATACACACACACACACACGTTTGATAATATGGATATGTCTTTGGCGAAAAAAACTACAACAAAATGCAATGAAAATTTTGTGGCCAAGCATGGAGAGACTTTTGGTATTTTTTATCATGGGGTTTGGACATGTGTTACTACTAAACCGGCGCCAAATAATTTCTTATGACAAAAACAAAAAAAAATGAAATAAATCCAAGTAAAAGTCAAGTGTGTGTGCCTGACGCCTAATTATCACCCTCACATCATGTGTGTATATGTTTGTGCGTACATAAATTTGCGCTTTGCCATCACCAAAAAACATTGGCTTTGGGGGCCTGGGTCCGAATAAAACATTCATAACATGCATTATTGTTATCATACACAGCGGGGCAGTATGGTATCGTTTACGACGATTATAAAACATTTTAAACTTTGCCATGACGTATGGATTTCCCCATTAAACAACACAAAACAATTTAAAGCCATAAAACACAAGCTAAAATATGCCAGATATGTCAATAATGATTTTTTGTTGTGCAGTTAGTTTGGCAAATTGAAGGCAGAGTACAACAATTTGTGGATGGGAAGTTTTAATATTTATAAATGGCTTTACAACCACTCTGACTGAATCCATATAAGCCTCAGGCCCGCAAACTTATCATTTAAACTTTTTCCCAGTACTTTTCCCCTATTATAAAATTTCTATTATCTGTGAAAAAAGAAGTAACGTAAATATTTCATTGAATGAATTGATGATTTATTGTAAAAATCCAATATACATCATCGATATTTGTAGAGTTGAATGGATGGATGGATATTCGTCATCATTATTATTACTAGCTGTGACTGGACACACAGTGCCAGTGCAACAATGTAGAATGACTCTTAAAAAATATACATTTTTTGTTAATTTTTATAATCTTTAGGTTATTTGAAGGCATTGTCGTTGATTTTTTTTTTTTTTTTTAATTTCATTATTCTTTCCTTTTTTGATGAGGCAATTGCATTAGGTAACAAAGCAGAATTGAAAAAATTCTCGAAATACCGATAATTTGGGAAACCCCTAAATAAACCAGAATATTTACGTAGCTGCAAGGTCCAGAATATTTATAAGCAAAAAAGAAATTAACTTCAAAAAATATCAACGGACTAGATTACGTTTAAAATTCAAAAATTGCAAACTTTTGTTACCAGAACAAAAATTGTAAAAAAAGAACAGCATTTGAAATAAAAAAGACGCAGATTGATATTCCACAAAAAATAAAACATTTGTATTCTAAAGCAAAGAATATTTAAAAAGAAAAGAAAAAACAATAAAATTACGTTGCTATTCTTTGCTCAAGCGAAATTTTCAATAGCATTTAAATATATGCATATCGTATTTCAATATCCATTTCAAGTCATTCATAATTCCCACTACTGAATCATTTGTTGTTGATTAGAACCATACATTTTCTTAACAACAATAGAAAAAAACAAACAAGCAAACAAACTACACAGTTTACCAAAAGTTGTTATTTTTAATTTGTTTACAGTTTGTTTTACGTTCCTCAGGTTTTAATCTGCTGCTGCTGCTGTTGTAGGGAAATCCGTTAATTGACTAATAACATCGTAAGAGTTTTACGTCATCAGCAGTCATGCACTGACACAGATGTTTACATCGCAAAAAAACGGTTAGAAAATACTTCTCGTGTTGTACATTAGAAATCACAACAACGTCAACAACAAAAATACACTATCTCGCAATGATAGTCCAGAAAAATATTCCAACAGATTATTATTTGTATTTCCAGTAAACTCTACAAATCAAAAAATATTTAACATTCCTTCTTTGAAAGCCATTAAATCTCAAAAAACAATTAAATAGATTACCGAGAAATTAGGAAAGCTTAATACACAGGGTGAGATGAAAAAACTGAAATCAACTTCAGACTTCTGTTAAAATTATTCCAGTGACAGCTCATTATATTGTTTACAAACGTACAAATGCCTTTTGGTGAGAATTTTCCAGAAAAAAAGTTATTCGTGATGGAATTCAAGTGCGATAGCGTGATTTCTTTATATTTGGCTGGAAAACATCGTTAGAGCACTCCAGCACTTAAATGTGAATAAATCTTTTGTGTATCGTAGCATCGTTCGTTACCGTGATACTGCTAGCGTAGCCCGACGTTATATAGGGGCTATACACAGACGTGGACCTGCACAGACAATCTCCTGTCATAGGTAGTAGCATCCATTACGAACATCAAATACCAAATTTGAAAGAATTCCGGTGAATGATGTCGCCAAAATCAACAAAGTACCGAATATCGGGAGGTACCGTTATATGGGGGCTCTACGAAGACGTGGACCTGCACAGACAATGTTCAGTCTTAGGCTGTAGTAAGGGATACACGAACTTCAAATACCAAATTTAAAACAATTCCAGTAAATAATGAATGTCGCTAAAATCATCAAAATACCGAATTTTGGAGGTACCGTTCGTTATATGGGGTCTATACCAAAACGTGAACCTACATGGCCCATTTTCAATATTAAAGGTCCTGCAGACATAACATACATTTGGAGGGTATAAAAATGTAAAAAAATTTATGACGTTTGATTTTATTGCAATTCTTTTATCTCACCCTATAGTTTATCTTCAACGTAAAAGACACATTCGTACACAAATTTGACCATCTATTTTTATTGGCAGACTTAACTAAGAATGTTACTTAAATTTAATATTACGCAGATCACGAGAAAGTCATTCACGACAATGGATTCCCAACAATATTTCTAAAGTTATAATTTCGAATAATAATAAATGAGGCCACTTAGTGTACGATCCATTTTATATTGAGAGATATTTTATATAAGAGATAATATGAGAATCGTTGATGATATAACATAAAAACCAGATTTAATAAAACTTATTAAAGCAATTAAATGACACCCCATTATCTCTGCAGGTTCTGGAGGTGACATTATATACTTATTTTTATTTAAAAAAAAAAAGAATTGTTCAAATGGATTTTTACGGAGCTGAGAATATAACATTAATTGCTTTCATAATATGTGTAAAAGAAAATAATTTTCAATTTTTTGTGGAAACAATTTGTACAAAGAAATAAACTCACCGCCACAACTATATGTGTACACATTTACCATGTCTTTTTCCTTGAGATAATTTTAGATATTTTCAAATATTGCCAAAAGAAAAATATATGTACACAATATTTAAGAGAACGCGTCTAAAGATATATAAATATATATGGTGGAAATGGCAAATGTGTTGTTAGATTATTACATCATGCTGTACCAGAAGAAATGTAGTACAATATTTGCCAGACCAAAAGGCCATAAAATTATTTCAACCGACAGTTGGTTACCATATTTTCTTAAATTATTGCCTATTCATTGTTGGCCAATCAATATATACTATCTTTTTTCAAACATGATCTAATTTGCTTTCTTATCATCCGTTAGTTATAACTGTTCAAAACTCTCAATAACAATGTCCCATTGTGCTCGGAGAGGTTTCTGGGGAAACCCATGCTTAATAACACAATTATACACAAAAGAAGATAAGAAAATTTAATTAAAAAAAGGAAAACATTGATTGAACCCTTGGCAATATAGACTATAGTGAGGCCATAGACCATATGCCATACGCCACACATCCATATCATGTATGTTATTACCAGTTTGTTATCAAAACAAAAAGCAACAACATTACTAAACACACACGGTTTGAAATAAGCAACTGTTATTAGTACAATAAATATTAGGAAAACCCCTCGAGTCGTTCATAAACAATATATATTAGAGTTCCTATGGAACACCAGAACACACTGATAAGATATAAAGAGTTTAACTAGTTGGATGGCTGGTTGGTTGGATGATTGGTTCCATCATTATCAATATTAAAGGTGTCAGCAGTGCTTTTAAAAATTTGCCAGAAATACACATGTTTTGATTTACATCAAGATTAGAGGTTGTGACGTAGGTGGTGGCATTAGGAACAAGTGATTAGATGTAAGATTATAATTTTCTACACCTGGCAACAAATTGAGTTTAGGTTTGAAATATCGATAATATATTACTGTTAAGAAACACGGCAAGAGGCATATGGAAGTTTACCAGAATTCAGAATTTTCAAATTGTGTTGTCACAAACAATCACTGTTAAAACAGTATTCAGGTAATCTTAACTTGAAACTTATTATAATAAATTAAAATAAAAGTAACACAAAATGAATGTTCGAAAGACAAATAGGCAAAAAGTTTTTTAGACATTATCATCATCATCAAATCATTTTGGTTATAAATCGCATTTTAAAATTCACTTTTTGTTTTCACACAGATTATATTATTATGACGATTTTGAAAAAGTTTGAAGTTTTTTGTATAAAGGTATTTTGTATGACGCTGCCGTTACTGCTGGAATATTTCTGCATATAAGATATAAACAAAGGCTCAAACATATATACATAACAACGACGACGACGACAACGACATAAACGTCAGCCAGACATACAAACATATTCAACACAATGAATCGTTGAATTGACTTGTCCACTGTCGTTGGTTCATTCGTTCCGTCACCTCTTCTTCACTTTTGTAGCAAAATAACACCAAACTGTGTGCCACCAACCAACATCATCATCATTTCAATGATTATTTGTTTATATGTATGAGCATTTTGTATGTGTGTATGTGTATACATATATGTATGCTTGATTTTGGGAAAAACCCAAAATATTTTTATATTTAGCAGCAAATGGCAGAAAAACGTCTGAACATTTTACACACTGTGAGCGAGCAGACAACGAAAATAGCAACGCAAAGTAAAGGCAACGGCAACGCCAACAGTAATAACAACAACTTGGAAAAAGAAGAATATGAACGAAATGAAAATTGTGGGCAGATGAATGTGGGGACGAGAGGCCGGGTGTAGTAGGGGGTTAACTATCAATCCACCACCACAGTCATTGTCAACCATAATCATGTGGGTCTTGGGAAGTCGTGTGGGGCCGACTTTATGATAACCTATACCCTTTTACATATTTATTAGAGCTTCACATTACAAAAAAGTTGTTAATGGGTATTTGTGAGAACTAAATCAAACCAATTATGATTATAGTTATAATTTAAAGTCCAAAGGAACTTATATATGAGAAGAATATCCACTCCTGTAAATCGATTTCTACTAAATTTGCCGAGGCATTTGTGCAGTCTCAAATTGGGCTTTCCATACTATTTGCACATTATGTGCACAATAAAAGGCAAATCGGACGAACATGCATAAATCGACTCAGAATGTGATTCTATGCAGATCATCGAAAGGAACTATGGGTCTATTTCGTTTCCTTTTGCCTGTTACCCTGACCACCTTGTGGTGTACAGTATGATACATTAAATCAAAATTTAACTTGGTATCACATTTTTACGATTAAGCTGCGCTGGTTACAAAGTTTACGAAAGAACAGTTTCAGATATATCTAAATATACCACATATAAATCACCTGATAACAAATGTGTTAAACAATTTTCTTATCAATCTTAATAATCTAGCCCATTCAAATTGTGAGCTTTTTGGGTATTTAGATTTATTTGAAAATGAAACAAAAAAGCTAAAAGGGGATTTTTTCTTTTAAATTCAAGATTAAAATACATATCTGAGAATTAACAATTAAAGTATTCCTTTGCTCTGCAAAACCGCCAGCATTTGCTTTCATTACGAAAACAAACAAAAAGTATTCAAGTACTCTGGTGATACAAAGAAAGCTAAATGTATTAAGAATATATGCCTGGTGCATTCAAGTAACAATAATAAACCCAGATGTTGTGTGCAAGTTCCCACAACATATCCTAAAATATATTCAAACACGCAAACCAAGAACAAAGTTGCAAGTAGTATCTATAAATGTGAAAAAGTTACTTGTATACATACCTATATAGGTTTATGACTTACTGGAGAGTGTGGGAAAAGAGTGGTTCTTTTTTATAATTGTATGTGGCATATAACAATTTTAATTCCCCCTTAACTTTATTTGTATAAGATATTAACCTTTTACAAGAAAAATACCTTCATCCCCAGTTATTCTATAATTAGTAAATTTTATAAACAACAACCAATCAATAAATTTGCCTTGGAAATACTAAACAAACAGATGTGAGAAAAATCGAATATACAACAAATTGAACAAAAGTGAACATACAAATCTTAAGAAAACTGTTCCGTTCTCATTTTGTTGATGCAATTCAAAAGCCAAATCATGTGCCAAAATAAGATACAATTTACTGCTGAAGTCGAATGACGTCAAAGAAAATGTTTATTCTAAATAAAAAATCTTAATGCCAAAGTATTATGGCTTTACATTCGTACATACAAACACAATGAATTCTATTAACCAAATACCTACATATAAAAGCATTGGCAAAAATACAAATACAAAGAAGAATTAAGAGAGAAAAAAATGACCCGCAGACATTTTCCCAAGAATATACCGCAGACAAATAAGCGGAAAATTCTATGGCGAAACAGTGTGTCTATTTTTAAATTAGCTAAATAAATTCTGTATACATTGCTTTTGTTTTTTTTTTAAGGAATACAAAAAAATGTCTATGACTATGGCTAGCCAAGAAAGACATATGACAATAATAACAATAATACGGTCGGGACGTCTGCATATAGTATAAACATTATAATTGGGATGATGCCATTCTAGATGAAAACTTTGAAATGTTCTCAGGCATATTTGCAAATAACATATTTAATTGATTTCCACTCACCATCATAATTACGTATTTCCAAGTCTGAAGGTAAATGGGCACATTTGAGATAGGATTTGTCATTGGCACGGTGACCGTATTGTCTATGGGCTTCATTTACTTCAGAGGCACCAATCGACATGGTCAAAGCTCGTACACATTGTTCTTCGCCAGACATACAGGCCAAATGTAAAGCCGTATTACCATGACGATCACGTATGGTTGGCTGTAAATAAAGTAAAGAATAATACAAATAGAGAATTTCAAACATTAATATCTAGGTATAAGTTCAATGGTAACATAAAATGTATTTAACGTACTACCTTAAGAGGAATGTAGGAATGTACTTCTATGGAAATATTATATGTATGTTGGTTACAATGATTAGGATTATTTTAAATAGGTGCTCTGTTTCAGAACCTGCAAGAATCTTCCAGTTTTGCAATTTTTTTGATATTATAAAGAACAAATTCTTGCAGTTCTGGGACAGAAATTGGATATTTTCAAATTCTAATCGACTTTGAAATTTCCATAATTTGTCTTATCTCAATTGAAACTGTGATCTTCCTTATCATCACAATTTCCTTAATTTGATGAAAATAATGAATAGAACACATACATACATTGCCTTATTTATTGAATATTCTTCTTACCTCTGCTCCTGCTATTAACAGCATTCTTATAATTTTGGGATGTGCTATTAATGTGGCCAGGTGTAAAGGTGTTTGCGCCTGATCATTTTGTATATTGAATAGGCAGGGATGAGGTGCCATGCGTATTAATGCAGCCACCACATCTACTAATCCCGAAATACATGCCAAGTGTAAAGGTCTGAAAGAGAAAAAAAGAAAACAATAAATCTCATTTCCAGAATATGCACGTCACAAATTGCAGTCGCCGTCATTAAGCCAAAGCATCTGCCCATTTTGGGAAACACCTGTCGAGCAGCTATGACAATTGTGCACGTTTTTGCAACTTCCTGCCCTTTGTGTTTATTGTCGTGGTTAGTTTGCCCCTTTTTGTTTTAGTTTGGATGAATTATCTTAATACGTGCCTAAAGGTCTAACCTGTTTAATTGTTTACAATTTTTTGGAATTTCTACAAAGCAACAGGTTTCAAATTACATATGGAAGCAGGTAGTCAAATTCTCTTTCTACTTAGTACCGGACTAATATAACTTTAAAACAGGTACTAAGAATTGTAAAACCATTGTTAGTATTTGACAAGGATTTAAAGATGAAAAAACAATGACGATTAAAAGCACAGGCTCAGGTGTTTAAATATATAATAACAAAAACCTATCCTCGTTATGTTCGATTCCTGAATATTGTTTGGGGAATATATAACAACATAATCTTATATTCAATTATATATCTCGATTGATAATAAGTAGCATCTGTCTTTCAAAAATGTCAAACTTCGGTCTAGGAGGATAATAAAATGATTGAATACTTACGTATCTCCCTCATCATTCTGCTGATAATAATATTCCCATGCATTGGCCGGTGTTATGTGGGCTGGTACATTGGTTGTGTTCTGTTGTGGGGCTGTTGTAGCAGAAGACGACGATCCAGCTGGAGCATGTTGCTGATAGGATGTTGATGGTACTGAGGCGGAGGAAGGTGTGATATTAGATTTTTGTTGCTGTTGTGTAAATCCTTTTGGGGCATCCAAATTATTTAAATTTGAATTATTTTGCAAGCTAAGCTTGCACAGGCGCTCCGACATGCCGGTTTCCACATTATATTTAAGTAACATTTGTTCGCTGGATTCTTCCTCAATACAGCCCGAATCTGAATTAAACGTTTTGCTTTGTTGCACTTTTTGTTCTGCACCACCAAAGGCTCCTTCCACAACTTGGCTGCTGATGTGAATGGCGGCTGAAGACGATGCTGATGCGGTTGATTGTGGTCCCGATATGAAACCAGAATCTGTTGCTTCCTCTGTTGTAGATTCTAGTAACTTCTTGTTGTTGTCGACTCCTAAATCTGCCGGGGACAATGTTGGTTTGTGTTCTAATGATGTTGTTTGTTGACTATCACCACTACATTTGCAATCATCGGCATTATTTTTATTATCACTTGTTGACGATGATGATGGTGTTGACGGTGTTGGTTGCCACATTTTGTTGCAGTTTTTTAATAATTTGTTTATGTCTACTTTTAAGTGTTATTTGTCTATATTTCTGCTTTATATTTGTTCAATTTTTTAACCAAAAAGAACGTTTTTTATTCCTGTGTTGAAAAATATTGCAATTAATAACACAGCTCGTCATCAATTTGACAGGTAATGGAAGAATAAAGTACTGGCACAAACCGAGAGAGGTTTAAACTCAATTACGAAAGAAGTGGAGATTGATTTAAGTTAATGCAGTGTTGCATTTTTTGTAGTATAAAATCACAAATAACGTAAAAAAACAAAGACGATGTCTAAAAAAAACTTTCGCTGGTTTTTCCCCAGCTTAAGAAAATAATTTTAATTCTCCCATTATTTGCGCGGCGGCCAGACTTTATTTGTTCCACACAGCAACAACAACAAATTGCGTAAATACAAAAAAATAACACTTGTTATTTTCCTTTTCACTCGTCATTTACGAACACGATGTACACAAACACACATAATATTTAGTAGTTGCTATAAAATACACACATAGACCAAAAGGGCACACGAAATGTAGATAAAAGGCTTGAAGCAACAAGTATTAAAATATTATTTTCCTATACATAAATTTATCTCTCTTTTCATCTGTTTCTTTATCGCTACAATTAGAATTGCAAACATTTTAATTACGCACACATATTTATGTTTCTTTTTCCCCGTTTGGTTTTTATTTCCTCTTCTTGTTTTTTATTTTAGAAATTTCTTTTGTTTTTTTTTCTATTTTATTTTCCCACGAATGTTGTACCTTTTTTCTGTATTTTAAAACATTTGTTAATATTTCTAGATATTTTCTTTTCCGCTTATCGCAAAACTTTTCCCGTCCGTCACTTGTATTGGATTATACGCTTTGATTTCGTTTAATGCTATAAAATGCTAAGTTCAGCCAATAAATGAATAAATGTAATAGGGATATCTCGGTCGACTTTAGACAAGATGGCGCAAGCGATTTATCGATATTGTTCGATTAATCGATTGTTCTCATATAATTTAAACTTTCGAGAATATTGAAAGGCATCATAGAAAATATATGATTTTCTAAATTTATTTTTAATAAAATTGCTTGCGGCGAAGGAGAAATAATACAAAATTTCTTCGATTATAGTCAATTATTGCAATGGCAATAGTTCTGTCTGTTGTTTTGTTAGTTTTTTGTTCAATAAAATGATAACCAATTGCAAAACTTGTAGATTCTTGCAGGTACTGGAACAAAGCAAATAGTGGTCATTGTTGCAACATTCTGAAGATGTCAAACCGATATGTCATTGTTCATTCTTTCAAATGTGATTTTAATAAATGAGCGGTTAAGATAAAGGAAAGTTCCTTATTCTATAAAAGTTATCGGGAAGATTCCCTAAATAAGCAAAAAGAATTCTATCGAAAAGGCAAATCAGCCAGTGACATTCAGTATTTTATTTTTTATATTGTCGTCTAATCGTCTAATGTCTTTTGTGCTCTGTTTCAGAACCTAGAAGAATGTAAAAATGTTGCTACGATAACTGGTTTCTGTCTTCTTCGAAGTAACATACGTACAAAGCTTGCATACATACGTGGCTTTATTTATTTGATATTTTTTCCGAAATCATGTTTTTTTTGGCTTTACCCCTTTCTTAAACATTGGTCAGTTTCAAAACTGCAAGAATATAGATATTTTCACTACGAAAACCGATTTATTTTTATGTTATCGAAAAATATTTTAAAACTAGTATATTTTTCCTATCCCTGCATCTATCTCAAATTCCACTGAATTTTTTTTCAGTAGGGAATAGTAGTGGGGAACTAAATGCTACAATAGGTGAAAATAATGCTCCAATTATTCCGATAAATAATACCTAAGGGGGCGAACAAAGTTTTATTGAACTCATAGATAAGCATAACAATTTTCGAATTTAAAATAACAAGTTATATAATTTTAATTATATAATTTAATATCCATTTACGTTAAATTCGATACTTTTTTCGAAACACTTTGCACATCTAACAGCCAACCGTCAACACCATCATAAGAATTAAAACAAAATTCAAAAAACTTACATTAAAATTGTTAACTTTTCAAAATATTTGATAAACACTAATCTATGCACTCCGATAAAGATGTTTTTATTTCCAATGTTGAAATGTTACTGAAATCTATCAAAAAATCGTCCTATATTTACTTGTGGGGCGAAGAATTTGTGTGTTAATTTTGGAAATTCCAGGTCACAGCGGTTAAGTCAAAGATAAATACAGAACACATCATCCTTGTTGAAAGAGATGGCAAGAAAGAGAGCGCAAAACAATTATTTTGGAAAAAAGGATCGTTGTTTTACTACCTGCAACTTATCTAAATGCTCTCTTCTTAAGATAATCAAATGCTGGTCGAGTGATTTATTGGCCCTGAATGGAGGACGACAAATGCTCTCATAATATGCATATTCATATGTGTTATTTCCGATTGTCTATCGCTCCAGCTGTTATTGTTATGCGTGTGTAGCGCCGCCGTGAACAGGAAATTTGACTGAATTCTGTTGATATTTTCATTTAGAATTCGGATTTTTGCCGAGGAAATTGTCGGGTTATTTCTTATGTTCAATGTACAAGAGTGAGTAAACCGCTGCTCCCACCAATGAGTGTTTGGCGAAATGGACCGGCGACGACGTCGCGCGCTTATCAGCTTGCCGTAATGTGTTTGAAAACCATAATGATTCTTATGGGTATTTTTCTTAGTAATAGGGAATTTTGCCTTTAAAAAAAGTCACTCACATCATGGGAAAAGTAAATAAAGAATTGATTTTCCAATTGTCACCAAATGATGTGAATGTGCTGGGGCTTTTTTTGAGAATGGTTTTTAAAATGCTTCTAGTGGACGTATTGATAAACGTATCTTAATGTTTGCGTGTACGTACATACATATGTATGTTTTAAATTGATTAATTTTAAAATTAATTAATCATAATAACCTGATAAAAATAAATTAAATTTTAACTTAATAATTAATTTAACTTAAAAAATAATTTAATAATTTAACTTAAAAAATATATATATTACTTGTAAATCGCTAAAAAACAGTTAGCACGTTTCCGTATCCAATACTAGCAGAACTGGAAGACAATTATGAGAAAAACTGGTCTGTTCCAGACATAAAATAATGTAAAAGTTTTTACGATTTTCCCTTTATGATATCGAAAACAAGTAAAAAAGCAGATACGTTCGGCTGAACTTTTAATTCCCTCCACCATTTAGAAGAAACTTAAAAATTTTCAAAAAACACGAAGGCGTGGACCTGCATACGAATTTGTTTGCCATAAGTTGTAGTCCCCATTAAGATCTTCCAATACGAAATTTGAAACGATTCCGGAGAATAATGTTGCTGAAATCATCAAAATACCAAATATCGGGAGGTACCGTTATATAGGGGTTATTCGAAGAATTGGACCTGCATACAAACAAAATTTTGTCATAGGCTGTAGTACTCATTACGAACTTTAAATATGAAATTTAAGATAATTCCGATATATAATGTCACTAAAATCATGAAAAAAACTAATATCGGGAGGTACCGGAAATACGTAAATTTACTCCTTCTTGTCTCCACAGTTCCATGTAAGACCAATGGTTTATAACTTTGAATATTTTTATTTAAATATTAAAAGCACTTCATGACAAAAACTAGTTCAATTTTTAAGATTATTTAAAGGACTTCTTGCCCAAAAATGATCAAACTTTTAAAAATATTTAATATTTAAAGATATCCCAGCCAAAACTAGATTTTGTAAAAAAATATTTCGGATCTTCCTGTTCAGAAATCATGTAGTTAATAGAAATTTCGTCAACGACTGAATGGGAAAACATTTCGGTTCTGTACATACAAATTTGATATTTTTAAGTATATTAACTTCCTTTTTATACCCTTCTCCATGTGGGAGTTGCGAGAAGTTGATTTACACCGTTGCATGGGGCTATTACCAAACACTATTCGAGGCTCGTCTTAAATGCCAACCATCTGAGAAGCATTTATGTCAAATTTGATTAATTTATCGTAAAACCAGTGAAGAAAGTCTAAAAGTCGGACGGGCCCGACTTTATGATACCCTTCACCCCTTTTCATATTTAGTAGAGCTTCATATAACAAATCGGATGAACAGTATATATGGCATCTATAAATATATGTGAACCGATTTTAAATCTGACATAAATGTTCCTAGGCTCAATTTAGTCGTAAGTACCGAATTCCATCCCATTTGGGCTAAAATTACACGTTTGGTGCACTATAAAAAGCAAATCGGACGAAGATATATATATGGGGGCTATATCTAAATGTTGACTTCATTATTATCTTGAAAGGGTTCGTCCTCGGGTGAAACAAATGACTTGTGCATAATTTCATCTGGATCGGGCAAGAAATGGACAGACGGACGGACATGCATAAATTGACTCAGAATGTGATGCTATGCAGATCATCAAAAGGAACTCGTTTCCTTTTGCATGTTACAAACAAATGCACAAAGCCATAATACCCTGGACACCTTGTGGTGTAGGGTATAAAAATTAGCCTCCACTTTGCAACAGTCATACGAACGAATTTAATGCTGATGGCGTATATGTATTTGAAAGAGTCTCAGACGAATATTCTTCTAGTGGAGGATATAAAAAAATATTTGTCACATATGTTTAATATATCCGTATTTTGATGTCCGACTGAAAAATTAGCTATTTCTACAACAACCTATTTAAAAAGTTGTTGCAACCATGGCAAAATAACAGAAGGTAGAACAAATCTATCCTCTAAATACACATTTTGTGTAAAAAATATACTTTTTGCTAAAATAAAATTCTGATGGAGAATCTCAATTCTCGTTCCATAAAAATGTGATATATAAACTTCTATAAAGTAAAGAAATAAGAAATTAAAAATCTATAAATAAAACAGCTAAAGCTATTTCTAACACAATAACTAATAACATATGGCAATATCAGCAAAGACTTCTACCTAATAGCGACAATCCCACGGCAGCGGGTTCTACGATACCGGATTGACCCGAAACAACAAGATTCCAGTTTCGGCCAGCGGCTGCCAACCCAGTATGTACACAAACACACACATGTACTACTGCTACAACAACAACCTAATAGCGAAAGCGGAAAACGTTTTTATTGTAATGTGATTTTCAATAGATGGAGCTAGTCTCCCTTGCAACAATAAGGCAGGAAAAGGTTTTATACGTCATCCGTTTTCATGGTAGAAGAATACAGGTAGATGCATCAACACATCAACATTTTTAAAAGTGTTTTTTTTTTTTTAAATAAGTAAATTTTTATATGTTTTCTCATACGACGTCAATCGGAGATTGTTATGATATGGATTGTTTAACAATTATAATCATATTTCATTCAAAAATTTTAATTGCAAAATTGGTTTGGCAGTTTATTGTCCCAGCAGCTGTGTTGATGCCACTAGCTTTATTCTTCTACCATGTCCGTTAATACACACAAGTTGATAACCGGATTTATACCTCACTTATACTATTGAAGATTAGCCTACTGTTTTATTAGATCCATGGTAGAAAAATACAGGTAGATGCATCAACGCTTGGGAGCATTGACATGTCAAAATTATTTTAGTTTCTTTTCAAATGTAAGTAGATTTTTATATGTTTTCTAATACAACGTCGTTTGGAGTTTATTATAATGCGTGTTTTTCAACGATTTTTACAAATTTAAATAACTTTTCATTCAACATTTTCAATTCCAAAATTGGTTTGACAGTTCATTGTCCCAGCAGCTGCGTCGATGCGTCTACCTATATTCTTCTACCATGATTAGATCTGAAGCCGAGTCTTTTAGTACGTTTACAGTTTGCAGAATTTATTATACCCAGTGGTGCAATTTCATTGCATATACCTCAAATAAAACCTCATAAAGAGATTTATCCGGTGATTATGTAACTATACAATTAATGTGTTAAATAGACTGCTACACATCTCACATTTTAAATTTAAATTTTCTAAGAAAAATTTTATAAAGGAATTATTTTTCATTTCATATTTTCATAGAACAAGAATCCAGCCCCTGGATTGCAAATTTCAGAACAAAAATTTCGTTTTCGATATATTGCCGTCGACAAATTGATTTACACCTGATTAGATTGACTTTTTCGATCATATAGATCCCTACGTTGTTTTTGCTTGTTTCTTTTTCAGCCTTATTCTTATTGGCGCCGCCGGCGGTAAAATCGTCCAACTCAGATGTCTGCATGTAGCACATTTGTAAAAATTGTTGGATTTTAAAAACACACGAGAAAATGTTAGGTTTATTAAATAAAGCGAAGTTCGCTATTGCTCCTGTCGTTCGAGGAATTACGTCCAACAGTGCCCTACGTACCGCCGCTGAAGAAGGCCCACAAGTTGTTGAAAAAACTGCGACACCACCTCCACCACCAGTATCAAGTGGGCCGGCTTTGTTAATACCGCAGACATTGAAGGAATTCTCACCATTGAATCTTAAGGATTGCCGCCAAGCATGGATAGAAAATGTCGATGCTGTCGAAGAACGTAAATTGGGTCTCATTGAATTGCACCCGGATGTGTTTGCAACACAGCCCCGAGTCGATGTAATACAGGAGAACATCGAGTGGCAAAGAAAATACCGTTATGTAAGTTTTGCCAATACCAAGAATCGAGCTGAAGTACGTGGTGGTGGTCGCAAGCCCTGGCCACAAAAGGGTGGTGGTCGTGCTCGTCATGGCTCAATTAGATCCCCCTTGCTAAAAGGTGGTGGTATATCGCATGGTCCCAGATCTCCGACAACACATTTTTATATGCTTCCCTTCTTCAAAAGGGTTTTGGGTTTGACATCGACACTCAGTGTGAAATTGGCCCAGGATGATTTGCACATAATCAGTAATGTTGACATACCCAGTCAGGATCCAGAATTTATCAAAGATTTGATTCAAGAAAGAAATTGGGGACCATCGGTTTTGATCGTTGACAAGTAAGAGATAATGAGGGCGATATGGTATTTGGTACTTAACATGATTTGTTTATTTACAGAGAAGCTGAGTTCCCCGAAAACATTTGCTATGCCACCGATTCCCTGGGCTATGTAAATTTAATGCCTGCATTTAGTTTAAATTGTTATTCAATGTTGAAACACGACACTCTAGTCTTAACTGTTGATGCAGTTAAACACATTGAAGAGCGTCTGTTGTACCAACTGCATCGTACAGATGGCGTGACCAAGGGCCAAAAATTCAAATTGGATCAAGTTTAAGTTTGTTTGTTATAGTGCAAAATAAGAATTAAATAATAAAAATGTATGCAAGTATTCACAGTCAAAATGAAATCAAGTCCGCTGAAGTCAAATAGCAAGTCACAAAGAATAAATGGGATCATAGATGTAAGTTCAGCTTTATTTATTTTCATGGTAGATGTTGGTTTTTACATTGCATAGTATACAAGTTGTTAATTGTAGATTGAATTATATTATATTGCAACATTTTTTGAAAGATAAAATGAAGGAAATTCCTGTATAGGTGTTAAGACACGAAAACGAAAATAATACTCTAAAGGACGTAAATCACTTCTAATGATACATGAATTGTACTCTTCCGATCATCTAAATAGATTTTATGATTCGACAACACAACCAGAAGTAATTTGCATCGAAATTTTGATATGTGTTACCAAATGTGAGATTCCGCTTGGATGTTTGTGGAAAATGTTTTCTTTCGTATTTTTATTTTTGTGCTTTCCTCTAGCCTTGACTAAGATTAACAAAAATGCAAGATACAAGGCCAAACAATTTTAGTTAAAATTAGGAACAATCTTCCTTTATTTAAATTGTCAAGTTCGGCAGTCCAACACGTTAATCACACATATATAAATTTTTCACACTTTGACGGGTTTTGAAAAACCATTCTTGGGATAAATAGCATTAATTTCCCAGGAGCTTGATCCGATTGCCATAGGATTTGTCTTAGATATTGTTTTGATTGATTTAAACATTTTAAACCCTAGCTCTCATCGTAAGATTATAAATTAATAGATTAGTGTTGACTGTTTTTTTTTTCATATCGTTTGTATCACAGCTGTACAAAAATGTATTTTAACAAATTAAATTAAAATTATTGAAAATTATAAACATATTTCTAGATAGGTTATTCGACTTATAACATAGATGAATTGGAATACGATAGCTTAGTTCTTCTTTTTCTTTTTGTCGGGTTGAATCAAGCCCTGTGATTCCTGGTATTGACGGACAATTTGTTCTTGAACATCTGGCAAACATGGGGAATAACGGGAGTATTCCATTGTGAATTCACCTTTACCCTGGGTACTCGATCTAACAACAAAAAAATTAAATTTTGAATATATTTTTTTCAAAATAAATAAACGGACACAATTTTCACTCACCTCAGTTCACCAGCATAACCAAACATATCATTAAGTGGAACTTCAGCATAGACTGTAAACCAACCCTCGTTACCATCAGTACCAGTTATAATACCATGGCGTTTATTCAATTGACCCATTACAGCACCTTGGAATTCTTCCGGTGCTGTGACCTCCACCAACATAATGGGTTCCAAAATTTGCCATGAGCCCATTTGGAATACTTCTTTGATGGCACCGTGGGCAGCCAACATGAACGCCAATTCACTGGAATCTACAATGTGGTGACCACCGTCCTGCAGGCGGAAACGTATACCAGACAATTTGTGGCCCGACAACATACCCTTCTGGGCCATTTCACGGAAACCCTTCTCTACACCAGGAATAAATTGTTTGGGGACATTTGTACCGATGGTCTCATCAACAAATTCCAATTGGGTATTTTGGTGGGGTGGCAATGGTTCCATTACACCAATGATGCGGGCATACTGACCGGAACCACCCGATTGTTTCTTATGCAAGTAATCAAATGAACAAGGGGCCACCAGGGTTTCCCTGAAAGCTACCTTTGGCTTGCCCAAAGTCACAGGGCAATTATATTCACGTTCCATACGTTGAGCATAGATTTCCAAGTGCAATTCTCCCATACCGGACACCAAAGTTTCTTTGACATCATTGTCATAGTAGAAATGGAAGGTGGGATCCTCTTTGGTAAATCTTTGTACAGCTTTGGCAAAGTTGTCACGATCTTTGGGATTGTTGGGAGTAATTGCCATAGACACAACAGGGTCGGGTACATAAATCGATTCCATACTGAGACCATCACGTGGATTGGTGGTGAAGGTATCACCGGAAGCACAGTCAACACCGAACAAGGCGAAAATATCACCGGCATAGACCTCATTTACATCCTCCATGTTGTTCGAATGCAAACGTACCAAACGTGCCAAGCGCACCTTCTTGTTGGTTCTGGCATTGAAAATAGTATCTCCTTTGCGCAAGACACCTTGGTAACAACGTAGATATGTCAACTGACCAAAACGACCAGCTTCCAATTTGAAGGCCAAACCGACAAATGGATCTTTGCCATCACGAGCAGGATTCAAGACAATAGATTGTGGTTCCTTGCCATCTTCCTCGATCAAGGCAATATTTTCTACCTCTCCGGGATGGGGCAAATAATCAAGAACAGCATCCAATAGAGGCTGCACACCTTTGTTTTTCAAGGCTGTACCTACCAAAACTGGAGTGAATGTACGTTTGATACAGGTTCTTCTCAGGGCAGCCTTTATATCATTTTCTGTGAGTGCCTTTTCTTCTAAGAACATTTCACCCAATGTGTCATCAACGTTGGACAAGTGTTCAATGAGTTCTTGGCGTCTTTCATCCGACTCAGTGCGCATATCTTTGGGAATTTCATCGTATCTAATCTCTGTTCCCAAGGGACCTTCAAAGTATATGGCCTTTTCGCCCACTAAATCAATAATACCTTTGCAGTCACTTTCCAAACCAATGGGTAGTTGGATAAAGGCAGCATTGTGATTCATTTTCGAACGCATTTGTGACAAAACTCTGTAGGGGTTGGAACCCATGCGATCCAGCTTGTTGATGAAACCTAGACATGGTACGTTGTAGCGTTTCATTTGGCGATTGACTGTTAGCGTTTGACTTTGGACACCACCCACAGCACAGAGTACCAAGATTGCACCATCCAAAACACGCAATGCTCTTTCTACCTCCACAGTGAAATCAACGTGACCAGGTGTATCAATGATGTTAATGTTGGTGTCCTTCCATAGGGTGTAGGTGGCAGCTGATTGGATTGTAATACCACGTTGCCTTTCCAATTCCATAGAATCCATAGTTGCACCCACATTGTCTTTACCGCGAACCTCGTGCATAGCAGCAATACGGCCGGTATAGAACAAGATACGTTCCGTCAAAGTGGTCTTACCGCTGTCAATGTGAGCTGATATACCAATATTGCGGATTTTTTCAATTGGTTTGTGTTCGGCAAATTTCAAATGAGTACAATAACCATTCTAGATGGGGAGGGAAAATGGACAATCAGTATAATTTACAAGGTAATATTACATAACCTACATTTCCAACAAAATCGACCGAGTTGTCAATTAAAATTACTTACTTTGCTGAGAGTTTTGAGATTATTTAAGCGGTTAACTAGATTACTAGTTACCAAACGTTTAATTAATGTCATCTTTAGTTGATTTTATTTATATTTTCGTTTGCCAATTGGAAAAATCACACAAATCCCTGGAAGCTATGGTCGTGCACACTGCAGTTACACCAACAACACGAAAAAGAAGGCAGCAGCGACAGCTGTTCACGGACAATATGACATGTCAGGGTTGCCATTATTGTGAGATATTCGTAGAAAATGATTACTTGTGGGAAAGTAGTCACAAACGTGACTTTAAAGGCGACGAATGAGGCTCAGTGTTTAATCGAATGTAAAAGTACGTTTACATGTTATTGGATTTAAAATATAAAATGGATTTACATGTTAATTCCAAGCATTATAAAAGATTGAGTTTTTAAATTTATCACCTTCATTTAGTTTAGATCACCTAACATGACGTTCAAACTAAATAAATTTTCATATAAATGGAATGCCAGAACTACTCGAGACGCGATTGCTGTTTATAATTTATCTCCAACGAAGCAATAAATTCGATTCGGACCGTTTTTTTACAACGTCAATTTTAAACCGTCAATTCCTCGAATTATGAATTTTCTTAAAACAAGTAATTTAGTAATAGCAATGTTTGCGTTTTCATTTAGTGCTCAAAATTTTTTTAATAAAACACATGTTATTTCTGTTTCACAATACGTGTATATTTATTAACAATAATAATTTGTTTTACACTAAAACAAGGAGGTATTTATGTAGGTTTGTAATAATGGTGTTTTTTGTTTGGATTTGGAATAAAATAACGTACAGTCATTTTAGTTTGCAAAAATTTTCACTTTGAATTCGAATGCCAGTGTCCACTTAGTTTTACAATTTTAATTGAGGATTGATAGGTTAGGGCTTAAACACTTATAAATAATAAATCTATATAAATTTATTTAAATGTACAATGTTCGTATTAACAATTAAAATTTATTACTAGAAAATGGTACGGGATTCAAATGTTCAGATTGGTGATATGTCAGTGAAGTTTTGAATTACATACATACAAAAAAACTGTTATCTTCCTGGAATTGTTTAAGAAGAAGTTTTAGAAATGATGTATTTTTGAAGGACAATAAAAGCATGTTAAAATATACCGACAATTCTAATGTGTAAATGTCAATATGGAATTGACAGTTGAAATCTAGTTGATTTCGTATATGTAAACATGTTCAAACAAGTTTGAAGTTGACGATTATTATATATTGTTTAATTTGTCTTGCTTTCGTAAATGCAGGGTAAAACAAAGGTTAAGGTGAGATTACATAAAAAGGTTTTTATACCCACCATAGTATGGAGGGTATATTTTGTTTGTCATTCCGTTTGTAACACCTCGAAATATATAGAAATATACATCTATATCGATTTGGCGTAGTACGTCCGCCTATCCGTCTGTGGAAATCACTCTAGCTTCCGAACGAATTGAAGTAAATTGATTCGATATACAGTTGCATTCAAATTTGCAACTGACATTAGATATAAGCTTCTCTCATGGTAGAAGAATACAGGTAGATCCATCAACGCATGGGAACGTTGATATGTCAAAAAATTTGAAATTTTCTTTCAAATATAAGTAGATTTTATACGTTTTTCTATACGACGTCATTCGCGTTTTTCAATAATTTTTAAAATTTAAATAATTTTTCATTCAATATTTTCAATTCCAAAATTGGTTTGACAGTTCATTGTCCCAGCAGCTGTGTCGATGCGTCAACATATATTCTTCTACCATGGCTTCTCCGAAGCATCACATTTTGTAGCTATGTAAACTGTCTTGCAATATATTTTTTTCAATTTCCATTTTATCCTTAAATGTATGCATGTAATTCATAAGAGGAATACAGATAAATTTCACGGTAGAAAAATATGACCTGCTTTAGTATTTCGAAAGAATATGAAAAAGAAAACGCCAATATATGCGATTTTTTTTAAATATTATACTACGTTTACATTAGATCTGTTTGAGCATATGATATGGAATTTGTAATTTAAGACTCTATTAGAAGGTTTTAGTGTCAAATTTTCCATATGTAGAAGTTGCACACATCGTGTGATACAGAGACGACATTTCACTTGTGAAATTCATGAGTAAAGTAAATCATGTACTTTTTCGATCACAGCGAGCCCTATTTTCATCGGAAACATATAATTTAATCAAATGTGTTGTTTGTTGTGTGACATTTTCATGATAGAAGAATACAGACAGTCGCATGATACAACTGCTGGAACAGCGAACGGTCAAACCAATTTTGGAATTACAATTTTTGAAAGAAAAATTATTTAAATTTGTTAAAAAATGCATACCATAACAACCTCCGATTGGGGTCGTATAGGAAAATCTACTTAATTATGAAGAAACATTTAAAAATTTATTTTTTAATTTTCCTAAGCGTTAATGCATCTACCCGTATTCTTCTACCATGGAAAATATATAAAATGAAATTTCGGTAAAAAGTAATCCATAAAGTATTATAACTTTTTAGAAAATACAATATAGGTAAAGTCATGCAATCATATGTTTAACATATTTTTCTTCAAAATTATTCATTTGACATCTCATTGTCAACATTTATATTTATAAATCCATTGTATACACAAAAATCAGAGATGGGAACCTGTTTTTATTCGGTGAAATTTGACATGATATTTTACAGAAAATGCAGAGATGGAGAGTCTTATTGGAAATGATTTTACCTCCTTAATTTTACTCAAGGAACTAAAAAAACATATGCAAGTGTGTGATAGTAAGAATTGTGAGTCATATATAAAATTGGAATTTTGACATACACACAGAAATACATATGGATAATAAAAACGACAGAACATATGTACAGCTCTTATCGTCTGATAGAACCTTTATGCACTGGGCTTACAAAATACGGTAAACTGTAAACGTACTATTAGATTTATTTTTTTAAACACAAATGTCAAAAACACTCAATGAAATTTCTTTTTTTCGAGCTTCGTTTCTTAAGACATGCAGTGGCAGGCCCTAAGATTGTGGATAAGAGGTGGGAGATAAATATTTTTTTCGGTTTCTCTTCCCCAACATATTGATATTTTCATGAAATTATCTGAATCCCATGTAAGAAAGAAAAATAATGATTATGTATCGTTGTTGGCACGGTGGTCCTGGTCGGTTGGTTGGTTGGTTACACATACATGGCTTTTTGTGGGCGTTCAAGGAACGTTTCTATTTTTTTGTTTTTGTCATTTATATAAAAAAGATGATAATTGTTTTAAATTTACTTTGCCTTAATCATACCATCGTTTCAAACGGATGTTTCTGTTGACGATACGTAGAGGCGTCTATTATCTGAATATCCGTCCCATTTTCGTACTGACGTATCAAATGTTTTGTGCTGAAAAAATTTACAAATGTATTGTGAGTTTCATATACATATTATTAAATTTTTTGGAAATAAATTATACTTAAAAATTTTGTAGAAGGAAAGATATCAAATCAAATCATGCATTTCTAATGAATTTCATTTAGTTTACTTACAACAAGGTGATTCTATAAGGCATTCCGGTCTTGAAAGGAAATGTGGATACAGTGTTCTTTTTTGGTAATGTTTTTTGTTAGAAACTACAGAGTTGTGCAAAACAAATGTTTTCGACATAGAGTTATAAATTACGTTTAGCCCTTGCAAAATCAATATGGAGACGTTAGAATATTGTTGGCCCATATACATGTCAAGCGCCCTCCTCATAAACTGATGATATCGATAGGGAGATCGATTAAATAAATAAGAGGCAATCGACTAGAACGCGATAACAGTACGTTTAGATATAAACATGGTAGACGAAAATACATTGACACAGCTGCTGGGACAATGAATTGTCAAACCGATTTTGATTAATCAAAAATTATTGAAATTTGTAAAAATTGTTGAAAAATGCATATCATAACAACCCCCGATTTGCGTCGTATAAGAAAACATATAAAATTTTTTGACAAACACGTTAAAAAATTGATATATCAATGTTCCCAAGCGTTGATGCATTTTCCAATATTCTTCTACCATGGATACAAATCTTTATCCGTGTTAAAATGCCGGTGGAATATCATGGTAGAAGAATACAGGTAAACGCATCAAAGCTTGAGAACATTGTAAATATAAGTAGATTTTTAAATGTTTTCTTATACGACGGAAATAGGAGGTAATTATAAAATGCGGTTTTAAACTTTTTTAAAACTTATCTTATTGCGATTGGTCACAAAAGTCTCTAAAAAGTCTCCATTACGACGCCAATCGGACGTTGTTGTGATATGCATTTTTAAACAATTTTTGCAAATTTGAATAATTTTTCATTAAAAAATTTCAATTCCAGAATTGGTTTGACAGTTCATTAGCCGATGCGTCTACCTGTATTCTTCTACAATGGTACTGCTGTCACACTCACAAAAAATGTAATCTGCTAGCTCTGCTATACTTTTTTATTTAACACTGACATAAATAAATGATCTGTTAAACCAATTTCGAATTGAAATATTTGAATGAAAAATTATTCAAATTTTTCAATATCTGGAAGTAAGATCTGGGCTAAAGGTGAGAATACATAAAACGCTTTTTTGACTGGCTTAAATCATCGGCTGACTAAGTCAACCTAAAACTCCGTTGTTCCTCTACGAAGAACACAGCCAATGACAGCCAGTCAAAAAAGCATTTTATGTATTCTCACCTTTAGCCCAGATCTTACTTCCAGATATTGAAAAATTTGAATAATTCATTTCATTTTCATTCAAATATTTCAATTTGAAAATTGGTTTAACAGATCATTTATTTTTGTCAGTGTTAAATAAAAAAGTATGGCAGAGCTAACAGCTGATTACATTTTTTGTGAGTGTGACAGCAGTACCATTGTAGAAGAATACAGGTAGACGCATCGGCTACTGTTACTGGGGCAATGAACTGTCAAACCAATTCTGGAATTGAAATTTTTTAATGAAAAATTAGTCAAATTTGCAAAAATTGTTTAAAAATGCATATCACAACAACCTCCGATTGGCGTCGTAAAGGAAACTTTTTAGAGTTAAACTTATGTTTGTCATATTCGAATTTATTGTGATTGGTGAACTATTACAGTTAATCCGGATAAAAAGTAGTATGTAAACGTACTTTAAGTCTGTTTCGAATTTAAACATATCTCAAGTGAGCAGTAGAAATCCCCTATTCTTCAGCTGGACGTAAGATCTGGGCTAAATATGAGAATACATAAAACGCTTTTGTGGCTGGCTTAAGTCGTCGGCTGTCTTCTTCGGAAAAGAACAAAGAAGCGTAGAGGCAAAATCGAACTAAGTCAACCTAAAACTCCTTTGTTCCTCTACGAAGAAGCCAGTCGACGACTTAAGTCAGTCAAAAAAGCGTCTTATGTATTCTCACCTTTAGACGATATCTTCTGTTATTGAAACTACTTAATATTCTTTGATTGTGTGTGTATTTTGATTGGCACAACTCTGTAGTATTGTAAAGACATCGAAATGGAACAAACTACAACATCGAAAAAAAAAAATAAAATTATGGGAGAAAGGATTAGAAATAGAAAATGTTCTTAAAATATATTAACATCAAACCTAAATGAACCTTTTCTCTAGTAATCAAATAAAACCAAATGTGTGGTATTGAAAATGTAATATTTATTGTTGATTAAAATGCTTTACACAATTATTAATTGTTCTATTGACATTTATAATTAACTACTGGTGGATGTGATCAACACCTTTGTGGTAGTGTTAAATCACATGTGACTAGAACGAACTGGTTGTTGACAAGTCTTTTTACTACCAGTCGCATACTGTAATAATGGTTAATGGGATCCGATTTAGTGTGAACATGGTTTATGTTTTTAAAATAAATGCTAAAATACTGTTAAATTAACGACATTAATGATAATTTTTTAATTGTTAAAGTGATTTTTTGTAATGGGTATCAGTTTAATGTTCATTGGGAATGGTTTAGTGAATGTTTAATTTTTTTCCCGAAAAATTTCTCCACGATAATTTATTTTATGTTAATATGTAATATATATAATTGTGTGGTAACTACATGGTAGAAGAATACAGGTAGATGCATCAACGCATGGGAACATTGATATTTAAAAATTTTTTTAAATGTCTCTTTAAATATAAGTAGATTTTTATATGTTTTCTATACGACGTCAACGTCATCTGACGACGTCATCAGCCAACCAAATAAGCGCTTTATGTTTTCCCACCTTAAGGTTGTTATAATATGAATTTTTCAACAATTTTTACAAATTTGATAAATTTTTCATTCAAAATTGTCAATTCAAAAATTGGTTTGACAGTTCAATGTCCCAGCAGATGTGTCGATGCGTCTACTTGTAATATTCTTCCATGCTATGAATAAGGGATATGTAGTCTTAAAAAGTACACTTTTGAGCTTCTCAAGTTTTGCCTTCAACAAAAATTGACTTTTCGATTTTGATTTTTCAAATCAATGTCGACTTAAGTCGATTTCGAATGTAGAATTTTTCATTTGTATATGTGTCAAAAGATGATATGATCGAAATGATAGAACAATTTGACAAAATATCTGTGATACTGAGAATTGAAAATTGATTACAGAAATTAGACGCTGCGATCTTTACCGCTTTGAGACTTGCCAAAAGTCGATTTACGTATCCCTACCATGAATAATGCCATTTTTAATGACTTGTTTTAATTTTGCAATTGAAATTTTTGAATGAAAATGTATTCAAATTTGTATAAATTGTTAAAAAATGCATAAAATAACAACCTACGAATGACGTCGTATAGGAAAACTTATAAAAATCTACTTACACTTAAAATCTTGGATATATCAAAGTTCCCAAGCGTTTATGCGACTACCTTTATTCTTCTACCATGAACGCATCACTGTTCCCCCTCAATGTTAGGGATTCGTAAGTCGACTTTTGACTAATCGATAAAAAATCAAAAAGTTAATTTTTCTGCTGTGATGAAAATAACAAAGCCCCCCTTTACGAAATAAATTTTCAATCTTGACATCATAGATTTTGGTCGATTAACATGTTTTCAATTAAGATTTTCTACCCCATCAAATAGTCAAAAAACCGATTCCATCATTGGTTGGCAAAACTACGCATCATAAAAGCACAAGTCTAACTTACAATCCAAAGTCGACGTTTTTTTTTTTAAGTCAATTTTCAGCTCTGACTACGAATGCCTACTCGGGCAGGTCCAGTGTTTTTATCCTAATATCCCAATGGCGAATTTAGTTAATGGCTCCGAACAGTACGCTATGGATTCACTGACTGTGTGATACAATTGGTTGCTTGTTGACAGTTTCTCTTGCCATCATATCTACCTAGTCATTATAACTATCGCTTCGTGGTCAAGGATCTACATCCACAAAATATCTGTGGAGACATCAGACAGATTGTCAATAGTGGGAGAATTTAGGCATTTGCATACTCAGGGCGGCCGATGAAAACGACAGTGAGTAAACGGACAAACTTCAACTAGAGGTGGCTTCACATGGTCTAGTTGTACAACATCATCTCAGCTAAGATTTGGCTGGATTTAATAACTTAATTGATATTGGCCAAAGACGTTGAGGTAACTTTTAAATTACAAGCCCAACTGGGCTGGAAGTTTTTAAATAAAGATGCCGGTACATCGAGATTTTTTTTGGCATATGTCATCGGCTGGCTTTTTTTTTGTAAATGAACAAAGTAAAAAGGTTGAATTTGTTACCTAATTCCTTTGGTCTTTTTCAAAAAAAAAAAAAAAAAAAAAAAAAAAAAACGCCGCTGACGTATGCCAGAAAATATTTCTCTAAGTATAGGCACCTTTGTTTCGAATTTGAAAGAAATTGAATTATGAAAATCAGTCGTTTAAATGTAAAGGTGAGAATACATAAAACGCTTTTTTTTACCGGCTTAAGTCATCGGCTGGCTTCTTCGTAGAGGAATAAAGGAGTTTTAGGTTGACTTAGTTCGATTTTCTCCCTAAGTTGCTTTGTTCTTTCGGATAAAGCCATTCGATGACTTATATCAGTCAAATAGGTGTTTTATGTATTTTCTTCTTTACCATTCGGCGAGCTTTCGTTTTCGTCTGATTGACAGTAGGTATTGTTAAATTTTAGATGTTTTTTGTTTTGCATTTAAGTAATTAACTTATGTTTCAATTGACAGTTGTGTTTAATTAGTGTCTTTGTGTTGCTTTTAAGTTCGATTTAATTGTTTTTTTCCAAAAACTACTTTAGACACATACAAAATGAAATAGTTTTATAATTTTTTTATATGTCTGTATGTATGCATATCAATTTTAAAAGTACATTGAGTTTTGTTGTATATTGTGATGCGGTATAAAATTGTTGAATACATATATAGTTTTACTCTGTAAAAGGGATGGAAATGACTAAGATTGTTTTGTTTTTACATTTGTTGTATACTTAAAATCCATTGTTAATCTGTAAAAAAACTGTCGCTCTACGATTTGTAAACCCATACTTTGGGGGTTTATAGAGTTAATGCTGATAGAACTTTGAGTGCTTGGTAGAAGATACATGAATTTTACAGGCTTAAGTTTAAATCACGGCTGATATATTTAAGCACCTCACATTTGCACATCAAATAGGATAGGCAAGGTTCAAAAAAGACTCATTTGGGTTGCCATATTCGCAAACTAGTTGTCCCCAAATATTAATGCTTGGAGAAATGATCTATGGAGAGATATGCTTTCTGTATATTTTTAGCGAATCTGACATCTGATTTCCTGCATTGTATGCATTAAACAATTCAGCTGTTAATATAGTTTTGTGGAATTGTTTGTATGGGCCACTATATATTATTCATGTGGGACGTTAAACTATCAGTCAAGTAGTTTAAATTTATGTCGGTGAAAAATTATAGTGTGTACTTCGCTCTACTAGACGAATTATCGATCAAGCGGACAAGTTCCGATAAGAATAAATGTTAATTAAAACAAGTAAAAAAGCTGTAAGTTCGGCCGGGCCGAACTTTTAATACCCACCACCATTTGGTACAAATTTGGCAATTTCCAAAAAATAAAACCCGTTAAAAATTCTGTTAAAATCTTAAAAATACCGAATGCTTATACGACGACGTGGGCCTGCATAGGCAACTTTTGTCATAAATTATTACAATATTTAAATGCGAAACTTGAAGAAAAATCTGTTTATAATGTAGCTAAAATCGTCAAAATACCGAATATGGGGGGGCTATACGAAGACGTGGACCTGCACAGACAATTTTCTGGCATGGGCTGAAGTATCCATTACGAACTTCACATACGAAATTTGAAACAATCCCTGTAAATAACGTCGCTAAAATCATTAAAATACCGAATATCGGGGGGTACCGTTATAGGGGGGCTATATGAAGACGTGGAACTACATGGCTCATTCTTTGACTTTGGATGAAGTATCCATTACGAACTTCAAATACCAAATTTGAAACTATTCCGGTAAACAATGTCGCTAAAATCATCAAAATACCGAATATCAGGGGGTACCGTTATATGGGGGCTATATGAAGACGTGGACCTACATGGCTCGTTTTTTGATTTTGGATGTAGTATCCATTACGAACTTCAAATACCAAATTTGAAACGATTCCGGTAAACAATGTCGCTAAAATCATCAAAAACCCGAATATCGGGGGGGGGACCGTTATATGGGGGCTACAGGAAGACGTGGACCTGCACATATAATTATCTGTCTTAGGCTGTAGCATCCATTACAAACTTCAAATGCCAAATTTGAAATAATTCCGGTTAATAATGTCGCTAAAATCGTCAAAATACCGTATATCGGGAGGTACCGTTATATGGGGGCTATATGATAACTTGGACCTACATGGCCCATTTACGAACTTAACCTGCCTACTGGGAAAAAATACATGTGTGCAAAATTTTAGCCTTCTATCTCAATTTGTTCGAAAGATAGCGTGATTACAACAGACAGACAGACAGACGGACAGAAAGACAGACGGACATGGCTAAATCGTCTTAGAATTTTACGCTGATCAAGAATATATATACTTTGTTGGGACTGACATGAATATTTCGAGGAGTTACAAACGGAATGACAAAATTAATATACCCTCCATAGTATGGTGGAGGGTATAAAAGTAAAAAAACAGTTAAATTCGGACGGACGAACTTTTTTACCATCCACCATTCAAGAAAAACTTGAAATTTTTCAAAAAAAAAAAAAACATTTTCGAAAAATTCCGCTGAAATAAAAACTTTTATATGGGGGCTATGACGAAGTCATAGGCTGAACTTCGAATACGAAATTAGAAACAATTCCGGTGAATAAAATCGCTATTATCATCAAAATACCGAATAAAGGGAGGTACCGTTGTATGGGGGCTATACCAAGACGTGGATCGGCATAGACAATTTTCCGTCATATGTTGTAATACCCATAACGAACTTCAAATAGGAAATATGACGCAATTCTGGTGAACAATGTCGCGAAAATCTTGGAAATACCGAATACCTCGAGGTAGCGTTATATCTGTGCTATACTAAAACGTAGATCTATGTAGGCAATTCTCTTCCCGGGGGTAAAGTACGCAGAGAGAACTCCTTGTGTGGATTTTCAGACTATTCTATGGAAATATGTGGTTAAAGTCATCAGAATACCCAATATCGGGAGGTACAGTTATATGGGGGATATCCGATATCGGGGACCTATATAGAAAATTCTCTTTGAGGGGGTAAAGTAGTCACGACGAACTCCTTGTGTAGAATTTCGGCCAGTTCCATTTAAAAAGTGTGACAGAAATCATCAAAATATCCGAATATCGGGTGGAACAGTTATATATCGTAGACCTATATAGACAATTCTTTTTCAGGGGGTAAAGTAGTCACGAAGAACTCCTGCTAAGAAATTTCAGACAACTCCATTGAAAATGTGGTTAAAATCTTCAAAATACCGAATATCGGGGGAACCGTTATATGGGGGCTATACGATATCGTGGACCTAATTGGTTTTTTTTTTTTTTTTTTGGGGGGGGGGGGGGGTATTGTTGGTGTTAAATTACTCACAGAGGACTCTTTGTGTGGATTTTCAGACAAATCCATTGAAAAATGTATCTAAAACCATCAACATCTCTAATATAGGGAGGTACCGTTACGTGGGGGATATACGATATCGTGGACCTATATAGACAATACTCTTCCAGGTGGTACAGTATTCAGAAGGAACTTTTTGTGTGGATTTTCAGATAATTACTTTGATAAATTTGGCAACAATCATCAAAATACCGAAAATCGGGGCCTACCGTTGTATGGGGCCCTTTCGATATCGTGGACCGATATATCTCATCTTTGAACTTGATCTGCCTGCAGACAGGAAGGAATTTTAGGTTCCTATCTTTATTTGCTTTAACTCTGGCGTGAGTACGACAGACGGAGGGACGGACAGGGCTAAAACGTCTTAGAATTTAATCCGGTCAACAATATATGGACTTTGTTAGGTCTAAAATTTTTTTTCGATAAGTTACAAACGGAATGACGAACTTAATATACCCTCCATACTTTGTATGGTGGAAGGTTTTAGATCAAAACATACGAAATAGTGCAAGTTATTGTATTAATGGCTATCCCACTCAAGCACTCAAAGTTCCCATCAACCACTCAACCTTTATAAATTTAAGCCTGTCGTTTTGTTATTTATGTTTTCTTTGATTGTTTTTTTTGTCTTACAACTGTGTAACAGCATACGTATTTTGTGCGATTCAAGGTGTGCGCATGTGTTGTCATTCTAAAATGACGCTTTCAATAATTCTCATTGACTTGAATCTAAACGGGTGTGATGAGATTTTTATTTGTTTCGGCATCGTTTGAGGTGTCCTTAACATGGAATGGCTCATTTTTGGATGAATTGTCAAAAATCTGTTTTCCCGGTGTATTCAAATTCTCCTCTTCCTCGCTCATGGTGGTCAGTGATTGTTTACTTCAATTTTTTTGAAATATTTTGTTTTTTTTTTTTTTTAATTGACAATGAATGAAAATAATGCATATATGGAGAACAAGAAAAAAAAAACGGGAAGATGAATTAAATCATTTACAATTCTAGCTGTGAGTTTCAATAAATCTAAGAATCGGAGTATTTCTACAATCTCCTTCTTCTTCCTTTCTTTGCTAATGTAAACAAAACGAACTCAACTTACTTATGACTGCCATTAACCTGTCGAACTTTAAAGTTGATTGGTATTATCAATTGTTCTGTTGAACTACCATCCTCATGCAGTTGCTGCCAAATGCTTTGCACCTCTTGGGGTACATTCGTGGACTTTGCCTGTTGTTGCTGCTGCTGCTGATGGGCCGACGTTGATGACGTTTCACTTGAATCTACCTTTAGGGGTATGTGTATCGTTGTTGGTCCCGGATTTATAGACGAATTGTATTTATCATATCTGTCGTGGTGGTGATGATGATGCTGCTGTTGGTGCTGGTGTTGATGGTGATCCTTAAAAATTAAATACATAGGGTTGTTGTTTGTTGTTGCTGTTTTGCATTTTTTGCTGTATTTGTATAAGTTATAGACCTTGTTTGGTTCGAATATATCACTAGCTTACAATTGTGAGGGGGAATTAGGTGCCAAATATAGGTGATTGAAGAAATTTGAAAACGATCTTTTGTGAAATTTGGTGAAAGATTTTACAAAATTTTGAAGTTTAGAAATAAATAAATTAACACAATGATAATGGATGATTTTAATCGCCGATTTAGTTTTCCGATTATAAAATATGTTCAGGAATCAAATTTGAATTTGAGTATAAAGTATGTACATATGCGACTGTACAGCAGATTGATAGTTTCGAATTATATTTCACTGTAAGTTAGTGTTATTTAGTTGGGCTTAACTGTAGTTTAGTAAATACTTTTCATTTTTTTTTTTTCAAAATTTTCCAGTGGTATGTATTTTTACCCTGATTCCGGGAAACTATTTTTTTTTCTTGGGGACGGACCCGGGATCCTAAAAGTCCGGGTTCAAAACCTATCCACCGTATCCACTTTTTTTAATTACATTTTTTGTTAAAAAATAAAAACATAAAAGGAATTGGCAGAAATTTGCCAGTACCAACAGTTTTTTCCATTTTCATTCCCGTTACCCAAGTCTCTCCTACAAACAAAGAAAAATTACCTAATATAAATTTGGACTTATGGTAGTGCTCCTCATTTGTGTACGGAAATATTTTTGTTTTTACAAAATGCTGCAAAACTCACACTTTCTTGCGTGTTAGGGAACAAAGCCATTACACTGAAATTAAGGTCCCTAATATCATGTTCTCATGACACTTTTAATCACGTTGTTTGCTCACTAAATTACCTACATCAAATGACGAGTTCAACGTATCGAATTTCGAATGATTTTAAATAATGAAACTCAAAATTAATGTTCGAAAATGCATACGAAAATATTAGAGGAACAAAAAATGATAGATGGGAAAAAAAGGGTTTTGTTTTCAATGATAATTTTATTAAATTTTGGACTTTTTAAAATAAATATGACATTAGCTTAAAATGTATGTTTATATCTAGCCTATATATCAGTTTTTTATAAATTGCTTTGAAACTTTATACTCATTTTGAAACAATATGAGAAACGATATTTATACATATGGTACAAAAGGTGAAGCCATTTTTATGTCTTTCATTTCGTATTTTTGATAAGCATTTTATTTCCCATGGTAAATACACCAATCGTCCAGATAGAACCAGGAGAGAAATAAAATTCAACAGAGAAATAGTTCCAATATTTTGCCAGTCCTAATCATTAGAGTTATGTTGGTGCCAAACGAATTAGTTCAAAGGATCTATTTTTTTGTTGGAACGATTGAAATGTGAGTTATTTAATATTTCTTATGCCCTTTAATTCTATTTTTAATGATTCTTGCTAAACTTAGTGTTTTTACTCAGAAACAATATCGAAAATAGTTTCAAATAATGTTAAGAAAGTAACTAGTAGATTTAACCATTTTTCCTCACTCGTATTTATAATTAATGTGCTATTTGTTGTATATTTCCATTGTTTTGTTTGTATATGTGTGTATATTCATTGACAAATGGACGTCGTTGCCATTTCTTTGGAATATTGTAAAATATTCTGGATCAAATTTGTCGAAACTCCCATGTATAAATGAGGACTTATAAATACGAGTGAGTGGAAGCGAATCATGTTACAATATTATAACTTTGTGAAAATCTTCTCAACCGCATCGACAAGAACATGCTAAAATTACATAAATGGAATGAATTGGATCGATAAGTGCAATAGTTCTCTCTGAGAGAAATAACTAGCAAAACAGAACCGCACAATGATCGAGTCTGTCAAACATTTATAACCTTTAACTAACGAGGTGGTGGCAAATTTTTTATATTTTTTTTCTAAGGTTTTTTTTTGAAAATTTTCAAGTTCCTTCAAAATGGTGGAGGGTATTAAAAGGTCGCCCGGCCGAACATAGCTGTTTTTTTTAATTAATAGGGGTAAAATTTACCACAACCTCATAAAATACGTCCCAAAATTTCACCTCGACAGTTAAAGGACAACAATCGCATCTGCCATTTCTCTCCAATCAGATCATGTCCCGCATATTAGTCTTCACCAGCACACAAGTTGATTTCGTACCAATGTACACGTCATGTTTCTTCAACATTCAATACTCAGTTATTCAGATGTCAGGGAATTGGACGATGTCAGCGAATGAACATGAAGTTCTCTTCTCTTCAACTGGTTAGACTACCACAAATGTTGAAACATTGGAACCAACATAAGTGAAAAGAGGAGGCGTAAATGATAAACAGGAACGATGACTGCAAAGAAAGAATCTTGAAGCCTTGCCAAAATGCACACTTGAATCAGAGTAATGCTAGCTTTAATACTAGCGAAAGTTCTCTCGCGAGAAAAAAAACAAGTATGCACTATTTTTTTATTCCACTCGAATAAGAGGGAGGAGCATGTTTTACTCGTCTTCAGCAGTTTTAATCATTTTCCGTTTGAAGGCCATAATTCGTGCCAAATGTGACCAATTCGAAAAAATCTAAATGGTATTTGACTTTGTTGCAGTTTTTTTATCTCACCCTGTATAGCTTCTATAGTTATAGAGCTATATTCATGACAGGATGTCTACAAATTGCACATGCACGGAATCCATTGATACAAGATGTTCATGTTTCAATGGTAATGAGCAGTTTTTATTCGAATTCTCGTTGGGCGCCACTTTAAGTGTTTTCTCTTAAAATCTTTGCATTGATGAAAAATACTATAATTACAAGATCGCTTGTGTTGCTAAACAGTTTTCTGTATATAAATCGTATTTTGTAAATTGAAGAGAAGGCCAGTTCAACATTCGAATTCTCGTTTGGCGCCACTTTTATAGTTTTTTTTTTTCGACCGTGGCATCAGAATAAATGCCGAATATTATTGCGAAAATATTCTGGAGCATGCATTAAAACCTTGGGCACGCCAACATGCATGCATTAAAACCTTGGGCACGCCAACATTCTGGCTGCAGACCTTGGACATTCCAACTGGACTCTGCACCATCGCACTCAGCACGCGCCACCCAAGAATGGTTACAAAATGAGGTTCCTCGCTTCATTTCCAGGGCACAATGGCCACCAAAATTTCCGGATACCAATGCGTTGGACTATTGTGTCTGGAGTATTTTGGAAAGCAAGATTGTCATTAAAAAATACCAAAATGTCGATCTCAAGCAAGCGCTTCGCTGGGAATGGGCCAAAATACCGCAGAGCAACATTCGGGCAGCTTGTGACGGTTTAATTGGCCATTTAAAGGCCATAATTCGTGCCAAAGGTGACCAATTCGAAAAAAAAGTACTATAATTACAAGATTGCTTGTGTAGCTAATCAGATTGCTTTCTATAAATTGTATAACGATACAAATTTTGAAATATAGAAGACCATTTCAACATTCGAATTCCCGTTGGGCGCCACTTTTTTTAAAGAATATTTATAGAGGCATCTCATGTCAATAATCACAATTTTTTTTGCCGATTTTCGATATATATTTGCCAAATCTTCTGGCCGAAGATTGTGATTTTTTATATATTTTCGATTTTCTTTCAAAAAATATTTTGAATATTTAAAGTGTTCTGAAAAAACTACGATTTTAATGAATATTTTTTCAAGGACGAATTATTTTTCTTTCAATGACTTCATGATTTAAAGATGTGAGTATTGTCGTGGCAAAAACCCTATCCATCAAGATTTTCTTGGCAAAAAATCTTGGATGGTAATTTAAACTTCGATGTCCATAAAATCAAACGATTATTCCAAAATAAGTATAAAGTTCCAAGAACTGACTATCTTCTATTATAGTAATTCCAGAGTTTGTTGTGGTTGTTGTTTTAGTAATTGTTTTTTTTTTTGTTTTGTAAAATTGTTCTATTTTAATTTTCTTATTTCTTCATTGTCTTTATTACAATAAAATGTAAAATAATTTTTTTTTCTAGACAGACTAATGCGGATGCTACTAGTAGATCGTTGTCTTTTTTTTGTTGGTTTTGCACTTATTTCAAATGTTGTTTTTTTATATTTGTTTGTATTTCTGTGTGGTTCGGTTTGTAAATATATAAAATGTATTTGTATGTATGTATAATCTTCACATATATTTTATGGGCATATATTAATTAATTGTAATACGTTTTTAGGTACTTTTTTCTATATTGACTTAGTAAAACGTTGTTTCTAAATTTAAAAACAAATTTCGATAAAATTACACATTAAAAAAAAGAGGAGGTAAATCGATAATATTGAAATAAAAAATAAAAACATTTAAATACAAGTCTAAAAGCTAGTTGTGGTTGTTGTTGTTATAGCAAAGTGTTGTGTTCTCTTTTCTTGTGGCATAGACAATTTTTAAATTAAAACAAAATATATTCTAGTTAAAAAATTAAAAACATAGATGTACATACGTAGGTAAAAATTTGAATAACATAAACTACAATCTTCGCAATTAGAATGCTGCAGACTCAAATTGTTTAAAAATTTTTAAATATTTGTATATGTAAATGCATTCAAACTAAGATTATTTTTAATATTTATATTAAAGAACATAATAATCATCATAATAATTAAAAAAATAATATATGTATGTATATAATTATACTAAAAAAGAACTACTAGCTTAAAATTACAAAAAAGGCAATTAAATAATCAAATACTGATTTAAAAACAAGAAATAAAAATTATATAAATCAATATTACAGTGAAGCACAAAACTTTGTTGCTTTCTTTTGTTTCTGCTGTGATGTTGTTTTGTGGTGGTGTTGGTTGATTGGTGGCTGTATTTGGAGGACTACAGTGCATTTCAAAGGAACGTTAACTAACAGTGATCATCAAACAAATACACATACATGGAAACGTAAATAAAGTAGTAAAAGAAGGGGGAGAGAGCGAAATGACAACTTCATTTCGCCCAGTTTGTGATTTAGGTTTGTGAGAGAGAAAGAGCGAGAGTGGAAACATCAGCAAATAGTAGCAAAGTAAACATGGCAACCCAATGCGAAAATGGGAAAATTCTTTCTCTTATTTCGGGCCACAAATCCCCATTTGCTGCCTTTATTTCTTCAGCAATGCACTCTGGGCCTCCAGTTCCTTTTCATTAGCCTGTGTAAAACTGGCCGTCTTCATGTTTAGTTTGCTACCATTCTTCTTCGCAGGGGATTTCTCATTGATGGAATGTGAAGTACGACTACCACCAAAACAAGGTAACATTTTTCTAAAGCACCCCACCTCAGCATCCAATTGATGGAGATCATCGGCAGCCTGACGCTTCGTCATCTCTGGCATAATATCATCGAGAATTTTCAATTCCCTTCGGGTGAACACCAAATCCAAGGCCTTGCGTATACCAATCATGACGACCAACATCAGGGGGAAGAGTATGGATGTGGCCGAGAAAGATTTGATGAGCCACAGACACACCAAACAGGCCAATTGGATAATTGTGAACAGATGGACACGTTTAATGGGAACCTGTAAACAATTTTGAAAATTCACATCAATAGATTATAAATTTCCGGGAGATCAATTTTCCCTACCTGTCTAAGGAACATATAATCCGGTTGATATTTGGCTGGCATTAACATAATCAGCAGGCGATCGAAGAATTGCAAACCCTTCAGCGAAGCCACGCCCATGTACAAGAAAACACCGAACAATACCGGCATAGGAATGTGACACAATATGGGTGTCAAGTAAACGGAGAGGCCAATGCTAAGGAAAATCAAAATGTGGGTAACACGCTGCTCTCGCACTCCCAAAAATTGTGGTTTTTCACCCGGTGCCGAACATTCTGATTCCTTTTTCAGTGAATTCACATGGTTAATACTGAGCACAGTGGCAGCCACGAACCTGGAAAGGGAAAAGAGAAATATTAATCAAATTAAATTTCGACTAGAGAGGACGATTTTCTTAAACATTTTAGAAGAAGACATTTTCTGTATAGTCACTAGCTCTCTCTTCGAGAGGCTTAAGACCTCTCCTAAATAAAATAATCTACATATTGATGGTCTCTTCCATATATCCCTTCTGTGGGCATAACTTAAACATAACAAATTTTCCATGAGTGATATTCCATACATATATGATAAATACATTTTTTGAATTCATGTTGGGCGCCACTTTTGGTCTTATATGTAATGATAATATGATATAATGATGACGTTTTCCATAGATACAATATAGTTTCTGTAGTTATAGAGCTATATTTACATATGATACATAAAATTCCACTTTTAGACTGAATTTCTCGTTGGGCGCCACTTTCGGTCTTTTACGAAAATGATATATTGATGACCTTTTCCATAGATACAATATAGCTTCTGTTGTTATAGAGCTATATTTATGTATGATACAAAAATACCACTTCTAGACTCGAATTCTCGTTGGGCGCCACTTTTGGTGTTTTCTTCTCAATTCTATACATTCATGACAGAATTCCTACATATTACATAGGCACATAATATTAGTACGTTATTCATAGATTAAACATCTCCTTCGATGTTTTGTATGTAGAAGACAAGTAATTTATTTAAATTTTTATTGGGCGCCATTTTTTTGGTTTGATGTCTAAATGGAAAATGTCCTTATATTTATGACCTGTTCTGTAGATATAAGATGTTGCTGTTCCTTAGGTAAAGAGCTATTTTTATACACAATACATAGGGTTCCAGCTCAAGGTCGAATTCTTGTTGGGTGCCACTTTTAGTGTTTTCTGTTGAAAATTGTGTACTGATGTACAGTACTATAATTACACGATCGTTGGGCGCCATTTTTGGCGTTAATTTTAGATTTTATATAAATGTCTCATTTTCTATTGATAATGTTTTGTTTTTAGAAATCCAGAAAAAACTTTTCTTTGAGTGATGTTCTATACAAATAAACATCCGTGTTGGGCGCCACGTTTAAATGCTATATTGATGGCCTGTTTCATGTATACAATATCATTAGTGTATGTAAATATCTATTTGATATATGATTAAAATAGAAGGCCAGTTCAAGATTCGTATTCACGTTGGGCGCCACTTTTAGTGTTTTCTTCTGAATTCTATATCTATGACATGATGTCTACATATTGATGATCTCTTCCACGCAATCGCTTGTGTAAGTAAGGAGTTATTTTTATATATGAAACATAGAGGACTACTTTAAAATTCGAATTTACGTTGGGCGCCACTTTTGGTGTTTTCTTTTTAATTCCATATATTGATGACAAGTTCGCTTGTATAGCTAAATAGCTATTTTTATGTATGAAACAAAGATAATTCCTTTAACATTCGAATTTATATTGGGCGCCACTTTTAGTGTTTTCTTTTTAAATCCATCTTTTGATGACAAGATTACTAGTTTAGGCGAACATATTATTTTCTGTAGATTTTTATGTTCCATAGATTGAAGATTTTTAACAATTTTAAAATTCCGTTGGGCGCCATTTTTGGATTTATTTTTGAGTTTTATGAATTATGTCCTGTTCTAATGGTCTAAGATCGCTGGTGTAGATAAATGACTTATTGTCTATTGATAAAATTCTGTAGTTAAAAGCCTGATTCTAGATTCAAGATTAAGAGCTTTAAAAATATTATTTTTAGCCGCTAGGCTCAAACAATATTCTTTTGAGCACCGTGAATAATAGGACTATGTGGCGCCCATCTAGAATCAGACTTTTAACTACAGAACTTTATCAAGAGACAATAAGTCATTTATTCCGCCAAAACTAGCAGAAAATCTTTAAACAAGTTGTTTTAAACTTCTTAAACCATTAACTTCAGATTTAACGTTGTAAGCATTGTCAAGTGAAAGCCGAAATCTGCGGTTAAATGCATATTGAATAACTAATGGGAAACTTCAATCATTATTTCAAAATATTTTACAAGACTCACACATTGGGTGCCATATTTGGAAGCCATGTCTAACTGAACAAATTTGACATAAAATATTTTTCGAAATAATGTTAAGGACGTACATTGGGCGCCATTCATGAAATTGAAAAAGAAGACGACATAGTTCCCAATTTCCGCAATACTAAAAATGATATATTTCAATCATTATTTCAATGTTTTTGCTATCAGATCCACGCTTTGGGCGAAAAAAATTAAATTAAAACTAATCAAAATAGATTTGGTTCCCCTTTCGGAGCTCCGATCTTAACAAAAGTAAACAATTTCCTAAACTTCGTTCAGGTTAAACGTTGGGCGCCATTTAAAAATATTGGAAAAAACGGAATTCTGTTGTCAGATGTGACGGAATGTATTTTTTGGGACCTACATTGGGCGCCATTTGTTAAAAACGAACACATAAAAATTTCATTATCTATGATTTTCCATTGGGCGCATATATCCAACCTAAATAAATTTAACTAAAATAAATTTGTGGAGTTTTACTTCTCCTAACTTCTTTTGGGAGAGTAAAAACGAGAAATCTCTGTTGTACGAACAGATAAACAAGCTACACTTATTAAACTCTAACAGAGTAACCATAAGCAGCAAACATTGAAGCGGAACAACAAATATTATTTGTCTATTTTTACAGGATATGCAATAATCCCTTCTCTCACATCTCTCAAACATTTACTTTTAAATCTTCTTAATTTGAACGTTGGGCGCCATTAATAGGAAAAACGTATCATATAGTACCACAAATGGAAAATTTCTGCGATTATTATTTATCCGACTTTCCACGTTAGGCGCCATTTTTTAAAACAAATTTAATTAGACATGGCTTCTCTTTAAGAGCTATTTATGGGGTTCCAAATTAATCTAAAGCAATTTCATTTACAATTTGTCCCACGTCATTTAGTAACATTGGAAATTCTATAGACAGCTGCATAACTGATGTACATTTACAAATGACATTTAGAAAAATATTATTAAAATCCTACGTTGGGCGCCATTTGCTAGAAACTTAATTAAATGGTTGAATAAGGATTAATTCAATACATTCGTGGCAAATGCCAGCCACTATTTAAAACAATATTATTGAAACCCTACGTTGGGCGCCACTTACTAAAATCTAAATTAAATTATTGAAAAATAATTCATACGCTACACTCAGTAGGGTTCACTGAAACACATATTCGTTATTTGACAGAATTGTATCTAAGGAATACCAATGTCTATATGTTGAAGGTCTTTAGACTTTTTTAGACCTCTTCTCTTGACATTATAAAAAGCTATCTATTCAATTTCCCTTATTTGTGTTTCCAAGGGCAAGAATAATTAAAAATATCAATCATCTTTGTTTTCCCACTTACCATGGCAATCCCATAATACTGCAAATTTGTATCAAAATGGATAGCACAAACAAATCCAAATGATAGCCGCAACCCTTGCGCAATTTATTCTCCTTACGATTGATGATGACAGCGGTAATTTGTTGATCCATAAATATGAGAATTGTACCCAACAACGCTGGGATGACAGCTGCAACCGTTGACCAGGCTGGATTGTTTTCTGTGAATGGTGGGATGAGCCAATCACGTGTGGGCAAGGTGGGTTTCAGTTCGTGGGGTACCTCCAATTTGGGTGTTTCGATTTTCATGAAATAATCGAAGGCCGACATACTGAAGATGGCAATGATAACGGAGAAATCACTAATGTATTGGCGAACAATGGTGGGGAAGAATCGAGCCGTTTTGAAGTCTTTCAAAATGGTCGAAATGATAAACGTGCCCAAGAACAATAACACAGACATGAGGAATATATTAGAGGTATCAGGTTGTTCACAATCCATGCCGACAAGGGTGCCATTGTTTACCTGCAATTACGCACAAAATTAATATTTTTCTCAAAATTTAACCAAAAATAAAAAAACACAATACTTACCGCACAATAATCCTTATTAAATTTGGCATATTCCAAAATGGTGGCATTACTGCCCACTGGCGGTGTACACACACAATCATATATCTCATTGTGCACGGGATATGTTTTGCCAATTTTCAAAACATTTTCAACAGCCTAAAATTGTATAGAAATATTATGCTTGGGCGCCATTTAATGCTGGTAGCTAGCACTTACCTTCATTATAAATATAAATGCTATAAGGGTGGCGAAATTCTCCTCTGTAAACCGGGTGATGTAGCACACCAATGCACTGGCATCCACAGCGGTCAGGATCAACAAAATCACAGCTATCCAGGTGCCAATCCAAAAGCGGAATGTCATATAATCCCAACCCTGTTTCAGGCAAAACTCATAGACAATTGTTTCGAATACCAGCACCGGTCCCGTTGAACCCAAAATCGTGAGGGGTTGGCCCGAAAAGAAGCCATAACCAATACCGCATACAAAACCAGATACCAACGATTCCATGGCAGCCATGTTTTTACCCGTTGCCTGTGACAGCAGACCGCCAAAGGTAATGATGGGCGATAGGCAAGCAAAGTATAAAAATATCCACGAGGCTATGCACTGCATGGAGAAAGCCTCTGTAAAATCGGATATATAAAATGGCGCTTTACGTTTGACATCGTTCACCAGGCCACCAAACAAGCGACCCGATCGCGATAGACCAGATTCTTCACGGAGCTTTGCCTCCAATTCCTCTTCGTCGATTTCCTCTTTGGGTGCTTCGGGTGGGCGTTTACGTATCTCTTGAGATGGCACAGCTGCTGGTGGTTCAATACGTATTGCTGGATCCCATTCGCCGGGTGGTAGTACTGTTACGGCATCCAAGAATTCATCGATACCGGCCAACAAATGATCACGCTTGCGTGCACGATAGGCAACTTCATGGAAGATTTCATCCGACATTAGGGTGGCCATGGCACGACCAATTTCATGGAAATTACTTTGACTGCCGGGCGGGCCCAATAGAACGAAAATGAATCTGTGTAGAGGGGAGACAGAAGAGAGTGAGAGATATGTGAGAGGGAGATAATACTCAGAGTACCTTTTGAGGGCTTCCTATACACAATAGAACTTATAGAGGTCTACTAAAGGAAGCGGTTTGCCATACAAAGGCCCTCTATATAAATAAGTTTTCTGTACTTAGACGAGCTTTTAAAGCTTTTCTATGCACAGACGGCTTTTCAAATACCAGAAGAGCTTTTGTAGGTTTTTGTACAAAAAATACCTCTTAATACGGGTTTATACACAGAGGATATGTATAGGGTAATATGCACAAAGAAAATCTTTTTAAGGTCTTCTAAGCACAGAGGGCTTTTCGAAGATCTTCCAAAAGGGCTTTTAAAAGTTTTCTCTCTTCAGAAGACCTTCTATAGGTCATCAATATTAAGAAGATTTTTCGAAGGTATTTTTGCATTTTTTTGAGGGTCTACAATACAAAGAAGATCATTCTAAGGTGTTTTATACACAGACGAGTTTTTCTAGGTGTTCCAATGGAGAATGCCTTATAAAGTCGTAGAAGCTTTGGAAAAGCTTTTGTAGGTCTTCATTTATCAAAAAAACTTTAAAGGTTCTTATATACGTAGGGGAGTTTTCGAAGGCCTTTTGTACGCACAAGAACTTCATAAGGTCTTCTATGTTTAAAAAAGTTTTCGCTTTTTGCCTTTAGCTTTTGAATGTCTCTTATACATAGTCGCGCTTTTAAGCTCATGTTCTCCACTGCATATTTTTTAAAGATCTTTTATCCATGGACGCGAATTTGAAGGTCATTTTTCAAAGGAAAAAGGAGCTTTTGCTTTTACTCAAAGGATAACTTTTGAAAGTTTTCGGTACACAAAAGAGCTTCATAGAAAGAGGTGTTTCATTAACAAACAAGCTTCTCAAGATCTTCCGTACACAGAAGAGCTTTGGAAGGTCTCTTATGTACAAAGAAAGTATTATTGTTAAGGTTGGGTTGCCCATATTCGACGGACCTTTGGGCCCTTTGGGCCCATTCCAATCGACGAGGCTTGTCCGCAGGCAACATTCTTTGCGTCAATTGAATTTTGTACGGGAACAAATGCAAATTAATGCGAATAATCCGTTGTAAAGTGGACCGAGCGATGCCCAACTGCTGAGAATGGCTTTTTGGGATGTTCTTGGGGACCTCTCAACACTGGCTCGTACGGCAGCGATATGCTCGGCCGATCGCCTTGGTCGACTTTTATATGGTCTCTTCGGATTAGAAAGAGCCTTACCAGTCGAACATTTTTCGTATAGACGCTTAATGGTGTTCTTAGAAGGCGCACTTCTCACATTTTTTAATGTTTTAAAAGCACGTTGAGTTTTCACAATTGACTTAAATGTAAATTTCAACTATTTAAGCGCTCGCGTGGCGTGTATTGTTTCATGGTAAAAATCTGCTTGGACTGACACTTCAAACGCGGTATGTCATTAAGCGATGTGAAAAGTTATGGCGTTGCCAGATGGGTCCGTCGAATATGGGCAACCCTGTACACAGAAAACTTTCTGAAGATCTACAAACAGATGGACTTTTGAAAATTTTATATACAAGTCATCCTGAAGGTCTATTCTACACAAGAGAGCTTAGAGGGCATTACAGAGCTTTTATTTATTTATTTATTTTTTTTTTTGTAAATAAAAGAGCTTTTAAAATTCTTCTTTGTCTAAATAATAAATTCTTACCTTGTGGGCACCGGAACCTCTGTGAGATCACCCATTATGGCGGCATCTTTCAAACGAATAAAGCCGGCCAATGGCTTTTCCAGGAAATCCACCTCACCCACCAGAATATTACTGGCCTCTGCACCGGGAGGGATTTTCCTCATGAAATTCATGTTGGCTCGATGATCACTCAGATCATTGCCGCTGCTGTTCCGCTGCATTGACTGACTGCTGGGACTCTTGATCATGTCCTCTGTTATAACAGGCATTTTATTATTTTTACGTAATTTTTTAGCTTTTTCTTTAGTTTTAAGTTTTTCAAAAAATTACAAATTTCAACAATTTACAAACAACATTACCGGACAACATCAAAATTACAAATCAAAATCATCAAATTCAGTGGTTTAAGCAAAAAAAATTAAGGTAGGTGGTTGGGCAACGAAGGGTGGGGTGCAGATTACAGTTGAGTGGAAATCATAAAAGAAAATTAAATAAAAAGTGAATAAAAAAAGTTATTAAAAAAAACTCACTACAAAATAAAAATATTTATAGTGCATGCTTTTAGGGTGAAGTGTAAAAATAACGCACATTTACGTGAAGGGTGGTGTAGGTGAGAGGGGGTGCTGAAGAAAGATGGAGTTAATGATGAGATTGTTTTATGTGAGTCCGTTTTGGCGTGAGAGATGAATATGAGAGAGTAAAGATTAATGATTTTCCATTGGGAGATTTTGCTGAGAAGTATTCAAGAGAGAATAAAAACCTTGTGAGACACATTGACATTCTCTTAACTAAAAAAAAACATTTTTGAGATACAATAATTTATCTCTAAGAAAACATTCATGCACTGATATTGTAAGGAACCAATTCGGGAAGAGAATCTTTACAAATGTTTCATTCAAAAAACGATTCATTTACATTACAGAGAGAAAGAGAAATTGTGTGTTGTCGTCTTCTACTAAAATCATAAACTGAACATATTTTTTTTTTATTATTACGGCCTTAAAGTTCTTTACCATTTGTCAAAGTATGATTCTTTTGGGGTTTCGGTACGGTTAAAAATCGTCCACCCATTGTATTATCATCGCTTTTGTTTCCATTCGAACCGTTAGTGGTTGTCAAGGAACTGGGTGATGTTGCTGTCATTAAACCCGGTGCCGATGAAGCGCTATGATGCTCTTCCACTAGAATTGATTCATTTAGTTAGACGAAAAAATAGTGAGAGAGAGAGAGCGAGGGAGTGACATAGAAAGAGAGCAAAGAGAAAGGGGAGAGGTTGCCAAAGGTATTTAATTTCTGCAAAGGAACTTTCAACAAGGTATGAAATGGACTAAGCCGCCTCAATGCAGATGGTCATCCATTCTCCAAATTACTATAGAGTAGATGACTTCGTAAGTCAACCATAGATAGAGTGAATGACCTGCTATGACATCTACTCTACAGTAGACGATTTCGACTTTGTGAGTCATCTACTCCACAGTAGATTACTTCGTAAGTTATCTACTCCACAGTAGAAGACTTCGTAAGCCATCTGCTCTTCAGTAGATGACTTCGTGAGTCATGTTATCGACAGTAGACGCCTTCCTGAGTCATCTACTCCACAGTAGATGACTTCGTAAGTTATCTACTCCACAGCAGATGACTTCGTGATTCATCTACTCTGCAATAGATGACTTCGTACGCCACCTACTCTGTAGTAGATAACTTCGTGAGTCATCTACTCTGCAGTAGATGACTGCGTAAACCATCTGCTCTGCAGTAGATGACTTTGTGAGTCATCTACTCTACAGTAGATGACTTCTTGAGTCTTCTATTCTACAGTAGATGACTTCGTGAGTCTTATACTCTACAGTAGATGACTTCGTGAGTCATTTACTCTACAGTAGATGATTTCGTAAGCCATCTACTCTACAGTAGAGGACTTCGTAAGCCATCTACTCTTCTGTATATGGCTTCCTAAGCCATCTACTCTTCTGTATATGACTTTGTAAACCATTTACTCTACAGTATATGACATCATCTGTACTACCTGAGATATCTTCGTAAGTTATCTATTTTACAGCAGATGACATTGATGGTGTACATCTTTTAAATTCGTTTATAAGCCTTCCTTGTTGAAATCTCCATTATTTATTTGTTTCTATTAACATTTAATTAGTACTCAAAACGATTTAATTAAATTTTATTATATTTTTTATAAATAATTTTAATTCAAACCAAATTTATGCTCATTTTTTAAAATATATTTTAAAATAATCTATGTGGAATGACCCATCTATCAGATAAATTGAAATAAACATTAAAAAGTGTAAAGGAATTTTGCGTATGGTAGTATCATTAAGAGAAAAAACTGTGAAGAAGAGAATTACGCTCAGCACACAATTATATCAATAACACGGAGAGAGAGTGAGAGAGAAAAAAGGAGGAGAAAATAACAAGACAAGTTGTAGTACAACATACATATCCGAATGATGTGAATTGAGAAAAAAGATATCAAAATATATTCTCTTTAAAAGTACTTTTTTTAAAGAGCGTATCAAAGACATTAGAGTTTTTAGAGAATTAGGGGAGAGAGAGTAAACACATTTTTAGTTTGGCTATGATTATTTTTTATCACAGTATTGGGCTCTAATATTCTTTTAAAAAAGAAACAACACGACAAAACCTTCTTTACGTTTGTTGGCTGCCCCGTATCCGTGTGAACCGTGTGGCGAATGTGAGGAGGAGCCGGCATGGAACCAAGTGGTTACACCAATATGACCAAGTTCAGCTATTAAGTTAATAATAATTGAGGAAGGAAGGAAGCATATAAGGAGCATTTTTATAATAAAATACAATTTGTGGTTTTCTTTCAAATTCATTTGAAACGACAACGGATGATGTGATTTTCGAAACAAAAATTTTATGAAGAGGAAGAAATGTGCTGCTGCTGCAGGTGGCGTGGGTGGTGGTGGTGGTGAATGTGGCGGATGGCAAATGTTTTTTTTTGTGAAGTAGGGAATTAAATAGCCTACTCTAGAACCGTATGTGGGAAATTATGTCGCTACATTTCCTTGGGTGGTTCTTTGCTTTCCTAGCTATACAAGGTGCTTTAAAAGAAATGAAGGAAACATATTTTTTACAGGTATCTTGGCATTTAAGTACTATGCTGTTGTTTTGCTTTACATATGAATGGTAACTGAATACAACAACAAAATACTGATAATTAACTAAAATATTAAAAGGTGAGAGAAGGATTAGAGTTAACATTGCTCTACCTGTGGGCACAGCAAGATAACAACCTCGCTGATCCTTACTGCTGGCATAGTAAGGCGTCGATGTCGATGCATAGAGCGGATTGCTGCCATCAAGTTCTATTGAGGACACATTCACATGCAATGAATTGGTAGAGGCATGTAAATCTTATACATATTAACATTGAATTAGTATTCAGTTTGTGTGCATGTGTGTGTTAAAGAAGGCCCTGTATTTAAAAAAAAATCTACATATACAAATAAGACACTATGTAACATTGCTTAGGGGATTTTTCCATTTTTAATCATTCGTATGACATCTACCAGATGTCTTTGGAGATCATCTACTTTACAGTAGATGACTTCGGAAGACATCTACTCTACAGTAGATGACTTCGGAAGACATCTACTCTACAGTAGATGACTTCAGAGGACATCTACTCTACAGTAGATGACTTTGGATGTCATCTACTCTACAGTAGATGACTTTGGATGTCATCTACTCGACAGTAGATGACTTAATACGTCATCTACTCTACTGTAGATGACTTCACATGTCACCTACTCTACCGTAGATGAGTTCGGATGCCTTCTACTCCACAGTAGATGACTCCGGATGTCATATACTCTATAGTAGATGCATTCGGATGTCAGCTACACTGTAGTAGATGACTTCAGATATCATCGGATGTCATCTACTATACCGTAGATGACATCGGATGCAATCTACTGTACATTAGATGACTTCGTATGTAATTTACTGTATAGCTGATGACTTCGTACGGATCTACTCGACAGTAGATGACTTCGGAAGTCAACTACTCTACAGTAGATGACTTCGGATGTTATCTACTCTGCAGTAGATAAATTCGGATGTCATCTTCTCCACAGTAGATGACTTTTGATGCCTACTCTACTCTACCGTAGCTGATTTCGGATGTCATCTACTCTACTGTAGATGCCTTCGGATGTCATCAACTCTACGGTGGATTACTTCGGATGTCATCTATTTTGCAGCAGCTGACTTCCTATATCATCTTCTTATTTTTCTATTACTCTTCCGCAGATCACTTCGGTTTTTTTTCTTGGGAGAACCCTATGTTACATAGTGTAAACTGTATATTACCAATAGCGCTACGGACTAATCTTACGTTACGTTGTCTACTAATTTCCATAGATCCATGTGTTAAACGTGACTTTTATAAACATGTTAGGAACTCTGAGAATTTTTCTTGGCTTGATACGAGGTAATGAGATAGAAATGTTAATGTTGGGTTGGGGGAGAGAGAGATAAATATAGGACAATGAAGTTTACAGAACATAAAAATAGTTCAGGGAGTAAGAATACTACTCACTCTCCTGCTCGAATTTTCTTTACACAATGATTTGGATCAGAGATGGACACTTTTATGATGTTATGACAATGTTGATGGGTTTGAACACAAAGAGAGAGAGGGGTTCTCTTTTCAACTGGGTAAAAGCCAAAGTCAAATTTCAGTTACATAAAACATAATCTGTGATAATGGAAGAGAAGAGCAAATTATTTCTCATATCTGGGCCTTTAACTCAGTTTCCCTTCATATGAAATATTTTCCTGTTGAACCTCGCCAAAAATCACTGACTGCTACTCCCAAAAACAGCTACTCTCTTAGCAGCTCTTTCGAATTAAAAAATAAACTGTTGATGGCTTCCTTTCAACAAACTTTCCCCTTTCTCTCTCTCTTTGTGTTCAATTTCGAAACTTTCCATGGCATGATTAATTACAGATTTTATTGCAAAAATATTTCCATAAAAGTTATTTTTTTACTTAGTTTTCTTTTGTGCCAAAAACTTACTTTTCGATGATGAATGATTCCGTCCAATGTCGGCCAGCGAACGTATTATCGGCAATTTTGTCTTCTTGTTGTATTCGTGCTGATGACGATGACGCCGCAGCAGAGCATCCTTAACTTTATCCCTTGAGTCGGCCGGTAATGTGCGGGCATTAACCATATTCTCACAAACCAAATCGGCTATCAGTTCCAAGCTGTTCGCCTCCATGTCCAGTATCACAGAGCCGTTTAACAGCAGGGTTCTCAGTTCGAACAGGGAGTGCAACGATAATGTGGCCACATGCGGCTTAGACCAACGATTGCCGCCCTCTTCAACATCCTCTTCGAATTTTATCCATCTGGCGGTTTCTTTCCATTCGATTTCGTCACCTTCCTTAACTAGGGTTAAGTATTCCGAGAATAGGGGATGGGAGACGTGGGTGCCATCGTCGGCATCCTCACCCAATATGAATTGTACCCGTTGGGCGGGTGGGGTAACTAGAATGGGAGGGAGGAAATATGTTTATGTTTAGTTGGAGTAGTTAATTGTTTCTCATTTCAGTGAGAATTTCAAGTTTTTATTTGTCAACGATGTTTTTGTTGCATGTCAACGGCCAGTTGTCGAATGTTTTTTATAAAATTCTATTTTTATTTATATTTTGACTCACCCGGTCTTTCAACTTCCGGCTGCCTCTCATCTCCGCTGCTATCACTTTTGCCATGATGATGTTTGCGCCTTCTTTGCGAATGGCGACGTCCACCCGGTACATGTACACCTACATAGACTGAATGGGCCCGATGTCCTGCAAAAAAAAATAATAAATAAATAAAAATGTTAAATGTTAAAATCATGACTAATAAACAAAACAATTAATTCAAAATTAAAAATGGAAATTAAATGTTTTGAGAAATAAAGAGGTAACCTGAAATATGTTAAACCTTTCGCAAATTTCGATTTTTTACGAGTAGAAGATTTTCGATCGACCTGCAGAATTTCTTAGATAAAATTGAGACATTGTGGAAAATTTTAATATATAAAATATTAGGAGGTTCTCCTGTCTCTCTAAGAAAAATTCTGTAAGAAAATTTCCATATAAAAATTATCTCTGTAAAAGAGCTGTAGGAGTTTTCAATATTAAGAAGTCAGGTGGACGGTCTTCAATATAAGGTCCTTAACAACCTTTGGCCTATTAATCCAGAAATTTTTTGGGGTTTTGATCTAGGAACAAGTACTATCAAGTCCACTTGGCATTTTTCACAACCCAGACTGGCTATTGAAATTATCAGAAATTTTCCAGCGAAAATTTGTTATAAAATTTTCCGAAATAAACAAGGTTTTTGATTAACAAAGACTCACGCCATTTTTATGGTACTTATTAGGAATACCAATTTCTTTTGTTCAGAGACTCACAATAAAATTTGATCTAGAATAATTCCTACTTTGACACTTTTGCCAAAAAATGAAGTATAAGGCGAGAATTTGACTAGGATTGAATACGTGTTAAATTAAAAGTTAAAAAGGCATAATTTCCACTTGTAATACATATATTTCGTATTTAATTTTCTTAAAAAATATTATACTTGGATATAGGGTTTCTTCTGAGATTTATAGTGAAATTTTATGTAGAATATTTCTTCCCTTGATACCTTTCGCTTACAACGTAATTTTATGTTACTTTCAAGCGTCAACTCGAAAAAAGTCCGAGGAAAACATGTCAAAAAAATTGGAATATTTTCTTTTTTGGGGGAGCATTGATGCAATTATTTATTTAATATGCAGTGGAAATAGAGATTTATTTTCTTTGGTAACTCATAGTGAAATTTGATGAAGAACATTTTTGTTCTTTACATCGTCCTTCTAAAATGATGCTTTGTTGGAGATTTTTGCACAAACTCCCAAGAAGTACGGCTTTAACCATAAATTGTCTTCTTAATATATACGAATTCCTGGCGTTTAGGTCAGATTAAAACTTTTAATGTATTCTAGGACCTATATTAGAATTTTATGACAAATTATTTTGTAGGATATTTTAACCTGCTACGATCCCGCTTAAAGGAAGTTTTTAACCATATTTTTCAAAAAGGACCAAAAAGGCCCTTTTGTTGACCAGTTTGTGGGTTAACATTTCCGAGCAAAATATTCCTCGTATTTATACCCTACACCACAAGGTGGTCAGGGTATTATGTCTTTGTGAATTTCTTTGTAACCGGCAAAAGGAAACGAGATAGACCCATAGTTCCTTTTGATGATCTGCATAGAATCACATTCTGAGTCGATTATGCATGTCCGTCTGTCCATGTATTTTTGAAAACATAGTACAGTTCGCATTTATTGCCCTATTCAGATGAAATTTTGCACAGATCATCAAGGACGAACCCTAGTGAAATTAGAGATAATCGGTCAAAATTTAGATATAGCTCCCATATATATCTTCGTCCGATTTGCCTTTTATTGTGCACCAAACGTGTAATATCAGCCCGAATAGTATGGAATTTTGCATATACAACCAAATTAGGCCTGAAAATAAGTATGCCAAATTTGATCGAAATCGGTTCAGATATAGCTATAACTCCCATATATATTATTCATCCGATTTGTCATTTTTGTCCTCCGCAGCCGTAATATGCACTCTGTAACAACAATATTTGGGGAAATATAGCAAATACAGCTCAGAAATAAATTTACTAAATTTTATCGAGATCGTTTCAGATTTGGATATAGCTCCCATATATAACTTCGTTCGATTTACCATTTATTGTGCACCAAACGTCTAGTATTTGTCCAAATGGGATGGAATTTGGAACTTACGACCGAATTGAGTCGAGAAACTAGTATGTCAAATTTGGTGAAGATAGGTTCAGATATAGCTATTGCTCCCATATATATTGTTTATCCGATTTGTTATATTTGTTACCCACAGCCGTAATATGCATTCCGTAACAACGATATTCAGGGAAATATATCAAATACAGCTTAGAAATATCTTTGCTAAATTTTATGGAGATCGGTTCAGATTTGGATATAGCTCCCATATATATCTTTATCCGATTTTAAAATTATTGTGCACCAAATGGGCAATAAAAATCCGAATTTAAAAGATACAAATGCTTCGGCATATTTAGTCCTTTGAACTTTAAATTATAATCATAGCGTGTACGATTGAATTCTCCCATAAAAAAAAAACTTTAAATTGTTATGTGGAGCTCTACTTAATTAGCAAAGTGGTGTAGGGTATCATAAAGTCGGTCCCGCCCAAATTTAAGATATTCTTTACTGCTTTTAATTTGTCAATATATATGAATATCTTTATCCATTTGTAATCAAGTGAATGGAAAAATACAGAAAAAAGACCACAGAAGTTTTTGAAATTTATTTTTTCACTAGACATTCATGTTTTTGTCGTCCAAAAATATTTCTAAATATACGAAAATTAGTTCTTGCGACATTGATACTGTGTCCGGTGCTATCCAGTATAATCCAATTATTTCCCAATTAGTTAATACCAGATTAAGCTTCAAATATCCGCTAGTGGGTTAAAAACACACATGCTGCCCATAATTAAAATATAATACATAATTAAAAATTTTATGTTTCTATTTATATCATATTTTCTATTTTGCACCTTCAGTTCCTATTATAAGCAATTTGATATTTTTAAAACAATTTCCGCACAATTAATTATTTAAAAATATTTTCAATTTGTATTTATTTAGACAATTTGCATGGCAGTTAATTTGTTTTATTGCAGTTGGCTTTTATTTAATTTTCGTCATAGACTACCTGACGCCACCTCTACGCAACTCGGTAGATTTGCCTTTTGTGTTAAACGTTTCACAGCTGTCCCATAGATAAATATAAACGTTTGAATTGTTGTACAACTCTTAAGAGCAATAAAAGCGAATTTACAATATTTATTTTGTGATTAGTCGTTGGGTGATAGTGAAACGAACCAACGAACGAACGGCTAATGATGATAGCCGCCCACCAAACCCAAATTTTAATGAATGAAATTCATTTTTAGGAAGGGAAAAATAAATATAAACAAAAAGCTTTATTCTCTTGATTAATTTTACAAGCGAAGATTGTTGTGATTCTTTAACTTTTTTCTCTTAGTTTTGATAAAAAAAACACAAATTCACGTTTAAGATGTTAATTATTTATTTATTTAAATAATTTGATCTGTTAACAATCTAAGACCTGGGCTAGACAAATTTAAGCTAGGCCCACGTGCTCTCATCGAGCATAGTTCTCTCCACACATACAATCTGAGCCATTGGAAAAACAATGTATTCAGAGAGTAATAAAATTGAGACACCCTGCTTACCTCTCTCTAGCGTTGATGTCTCTTATTGTCCGTCATGAGTAAAACATCAATAAGTGGACATATACGAATAATTTTCAACAAATGTTTCTATAAAATAATTTTTGAGCTAACTTTGGTTATATTTTGGATTAAGTAAACTATTTAAAAGGTATCAGTCGGTTTTGACGACAGATGTATACCCTCAGCCAATGTTCGATGATTTAAATATATTTTTACCTCTGTTATGGTTATTCAAATTGTTGACCCTCTATGGATTAGGAATGGGCTAATATTGACCATTTTTTATCGGAGCAAAATAAATATGACATAAATATTGGGACGTGCCAGGCTACTTCCTTCACTTTATATAAGATATGTAAAGATTTTTAGAAAATCATAAAATCTGCGTGAGGTACCAGATATAGTCGAATGAAGTATTCCATTTTCATATCAAATTGTTATGGCAAGAAAATCTTGCATTTACATCCAGTTTTATGCGAAATCATAAATTCCGATTTATTCCATATTCATCTCAGGTTTCTGGTTAATTGAGAAATATTTAGATATAGCAAATTGTAAAGAATCGCTTACTTGCCTCACAAGTTATGACAGACAGAAGTATTGACAATTGTTACCCTTTGTGGGTGAGGTATCGGAAGCAGGTCGCAGATATATATCATCTTCACAACAGATCTTGTGTTAGCAAAAATATTTGGATGTGCGAAATTTGAAGAGAAGAAATGATCCGATCCCTACCATATTTATAACAGATTTTGTATTGATGGAAATATTGGGATGTACCAAGTCTGAATGGAATCGGATGTTAATTTTGCATTTTATGAGCTTTGAGGAATGGACTGATATATGTCATATTTACAGCATATCTTGTGTTAGTGGAAATAATGGGATGTGGGTAGTATGAAGAGAAGTTATTTCGGATTTTATAATCGTTTTGGTTATTCCAAACCTTGACCCCTTGTGTGGGAGGTGCAAGAAGGAATGATTTAATCTCTACCATCTTGATAACAGATCTTGTGTTGATAGAAATATTGAGATGTGCCAAGTCCGAATGGGATTGGATGTTAATTTCGAGTTTTATGATCGTTTTTGGTAATTTAAAATTTTGATCCTTTGTGAGGGAGGTACCAGAAGGAGTGGACCGATATATCCCATCTTCAGAGCAGATCTTTTGTTAGTAGAATAATGGGATATGTTAAATATGAAGAGAACGGAATGCTTATTTCGGATTTTTTAATCGTTCTGGTTATTCCAAACTTTGACCCTTTGTGGGGGAGCTACTAGAAGGAATGGTTCAATCTCTACCATCTTTATAACAGATCTAGTATTGTTAGAAATATTGAAATGTACCAATACTGAATGGAATCGGATGTTAATTTCTCGTTATATGGGGTTCATGGATATTCAAAATTTTGATCCTTTTTGGGAAAGGTACCTGGAGGATTGGTCTGATATCTACCATCTTTATAACAGATCTTGGGTTGATAGAAATATTGAGATGTGCAAAGTCCGAATGGAATCGGATGTTAATTTCGGATTTTATGATTGTTTTGGTTATTCAAAATTTTGACCCTTTGTGAGGAAGGTACCAGAAGGAATGGACCGATATATTCTACCTTCACATCAGACCTTGGGTTAATAAAAATATTGTGGTGTGTGTAATTTGAAGAGAATCGGACACTTACATCACATTTTATAAGAGTCATAATTATTCAAAGTTTTGACCTTTGTGGGGGAGGTACTGGATGGAGTCGACCAATTTTGTCCATTTTCGTACTTGATCTAGTACTGATACAAATATTAGGGTTTGCAAAGTTGAAGCAAAATCAGATTATCCTTTCTCTTTCTGAAATATATATTTTTTAAAATTTCGATTTTTTGTGGGGGAGGTATCAGAAAGAGTGGAGCTATATTGCCCATCTTCGAACTTGATCGAAGTTTGACAATAATATTTGGATGTAACAAGTTTGAACTGAAACGGATACTCCATTCGAGAGTTATCGTGCACACACCCAGCCAGATTAAGAGGCAGACGGACGGTACGAACATCGTTAGATCTACTCCAAATCTCCTGAAACGGATTTGATCCAAAGAGACCTAGTGCATAGACAAATTAAGATATAGACAACGAAAAGTTAGTTTGGTATTTTTTTCCAGGTGGCTCTCATCATGTTTTGCATAGTCAACATGCTCATTTACGCATTCAAGCCACTCGACTTCGAAAACACATTTCATCGTTTTTCAAGAATTTCACTTGATTATTCCGGAATTTTTTGATGTCATCTCGTAATTTTCACATTTATTTTATTATGGAACAATTTCCAACTGACAAATATCCTACAGTTTTTGTTATTTTTAACGTTTTAGAAATGAGTGACTTCAATATTCCCACTCAAACCCCTGAAACGATATAGACGACATCTGCTGATTCGATTTTTTTCGAAGATAAACGGTGAGAGCATTTCGTTGTCTATATTTTCATTTGTCTATGCCTAGTGTCTAAAACCATTATTTCGAAGAGGCACGTGTTGGTCGTATCAAATAACATATATTCTCTCTAATCGTATAAAACTGTTTTATACCCTCTCTAGCCATATTGCTGATAATAAAAATTCTGTTTAGGATTTCTCTTTCAATATTTTGCCCATCTTAACTAAATTCTCTTTCATCAAAAATTTCAATATCTGCCACAGGAGTTATATTTCCTTTCAATTTTATGCAAATAATTTTCCATTTTCACTCCCATGGCTGCAGGCCATGACTGTATTTGTTTACAAAAATGTGGATTTCCTCCTCCTCCACTCTCCCCCCCTCGACCATAAAACAAACAACAAATTTGGCCTCTCATTATTTGTTGACATAAATATTTGTAATTAATATCACCACATAATTGTGATTGACAAGTTATTTATGACCGAATCATTTCCTTTTTGGAAATATTTATTGGCTCTCGTGTTTGCATAGCTTTGTTAAACATAGCTAATATTAATTGAACATTTGATTAATTTGTATGCTATAAATATCAAATTCATATTTTCTAACAATTTAATTTTTCTTCTTCATATTTTGCGTTTATTTTCAAAGAATTTCCACTCTTAACTGCTGCTCTGTGTGTATGTATGTGTGTGTGTGTGTGTATGTATTTACATAACGACATTGAAAATCCAAGGCTAGTTGCCCAAACTGGTCCAACAACAACAACATCGAAATTAATTAAATTTTTTCGTGGTTGTTTTCGAAAAATTTTAATGAAAAATGCCACGCAAATATTTCATTCACGCATAATTGTTAACAGTTTACAGTTAAGTGATCGAAAAATGTGGTGTTGTCGTTGTTGTCCTCGATTTAATTTTGTGACACAAGATTGGTGTAATAGATTTGAACACAAGTAAGTTGTGGTTAACCAAAAAATTTTTAATAATAGTAAGAAAATGAAAAAAACATGCATTTTGAACTACTGCTCTTATTAACTGATAGGTGCTCAAATGAAAAAAATCAAATGTAAAATATAAAAATTTAAAGTTTAGACAGATCGAGCGATGCGTTAGAATTATAAATAACACTGTGCAACAAATTTCAAAAATTTCCATAATTAAAGGAAAACCCCGGAGAATTATGAAAGTAGAGTTCTGTTTGGTCTATATTTACTGTCAATTTAACACGTTCCCATTCTTCTTTCTTAATACATCATTTTTGGGGAAAGTGTTATAAGAAGAAATATTCTACACCAAATTTTATTGTGTGTCTTTGAATAAAAGAAACTTGAATACCTAATACCTAATATATACCTCAAAATATTATCATTTTTTAGTTTATAAAAAACCTTTTTTATTCTCGACAAATTCGGCTTTTTTCGAAATCCCTGCAAATTTTCTTATAATTTCAATATCCAAAGTCAGTCTGTATTGCTGAAAATTCCAAGTAGATTGGATAGTACTCGATTTTTATATCTAAACCCCAGAAAAGTTATGGGTTCTTAGTGCATTTTTTTAGATTGTTGGTATAACTATATACAAAGGGATAAATTTCGCAATATTTACTAAAGACCTGTGAACACTTATATAAAAATGGGTCATTGGATCCATTTTTTGGTATAGAGCCCCTGCATAAGGAAACCCCCTGATTTCATGTATTTTTTACGTTTTAGCCATATTTTACACCTAAGTTTGCCAATTTTTGATATTTTGAATTCTTATGATCCAAAAAATGTACTTACAAACATTTTTCAATATAGGTATATTTTTATACCCTCAGCCATATAGCTAGGAGGGTATATATATCATTTGATACGGCCAAAACGTGCCTCATCGGTTTTAGACGCTAGGTCTCTTTGGACCAAATCCGTTTCAGGACATTTGGAGTCGATCTAGCGATGACCGTTTGTCTGGCTGGCTGGTGCGATAACTCTCATAGGGAGTATCCGATATGATCTAAACTTGGTACATCGTAATATTTTTGTCAAACTTAGATCGAGTTCGGAGATTGGCAAAATCGGTCCACCTCCTTATAACTCTTATAAAATGTGATGTAAGCGGCCGATTGTCTTCAATTAACACACATCACAAAATTTTTGTTAACCCAAGATCTGTTATAAAGATGGTAGAGATTCGACCATTCCTTCTGGTATCTCCCCCCACAAAGAGTCAAAGTTTTGAATAACCAAAGCGATCATAAAATCCGAAACAAGCATCCGGTTCTCTTCAAATTACACATAACACTATATTCTTATTAACTCAAGGTCTGGTACCTCCCGCACAAAGGATCTAAATTTTGAGTATCCAGGAAGCTCATAAAACGCGAAATTAACATCCGATTCCATTCAGACTTGGTACATCTAAATTTTTCCGCCAATACAAGATCTCTTATAAAGATTGTAGAGATCGGACCATTCCTGGTATCTGGTTCCTCCCCACATAGGATTCAAGATTTTGAAAAACAAAACGTTCAAAGAAATCTTAATAAGCATCCAACTCTCTTCAAATGTCACTCATCCAAATATTTTTGCTAACACAAGATCTATTGTGAAGATGATATATATCGGCCAACCCCTTCTAGTATTTCACATAAGGGGTCACAATTTTCAATGCTCAGATCTGTCATAGCTTGCGAAACAAGTCGGCGATTCTTTACAACTTGCTTACCTAAATATTGCTATACCTAAATATTTCTCTCAACCAGAAATCTGATATGAGGTATACAACTGTCGGAAAAACCGACTGATATTGTTTTACTTGTTTTTATAAAACTATATCAACTGGTTTAGCGATTTCTAAAGTCTTGGCTTGTATGGCACGGCGTAGACCATCTCTTCGCAGTAAATTTCAATGTAGGCCCATAGGTACCCCCTGCTTTAAGTCATTTAAAGGGCTTGGCAACATTTTTCAAATATTTCATATAGGACGTGGAACGATTTCGTACGGGATCTAAGTCCAGTGTGGTCAACCCCTTCAAAATACATAACGTTGGGAGAACCCCAAATACTACTAAGTTATGGTCAATTTAATTTCAAAACCCTGAGAAATATTTGAAACATGGCTTAACATTATATGACGTCAATACCAAAACATGAAACGATGTTTCAAATGTGCCTCATCGATAATATTTTGCATAAAGGATGAAGTTCAACCCGAATAATTTGTGGAATAAATCAAAACTATCGCTAACAAATTGGGCGCCAAAATGTAATTTTCGGCAATTCTTTTTAGTTTATTTTGGATTAACTTTTTGAATATGATCATAAGGTCCTCCAACTATTTTGGGTATACATTCTATAATTTGTTTTTGTCGGTTTAATAACTTTCATTTCATAACCTTATAGATCATCAATAAATAATACCTTTTCTAATAAAGTTATTTTTAGATTTCTGTATCGAAGTAAATTTAATAAAACTTTAGCTTACCTTCAAAATCATTTTCTGTATACTGTTGACTAAAATCCTGATCACCTATTATGCGAGGGTCCTTGGAGGCCTCATCATCACCGCTGGAAGTATGCATGGTCCAGGGTCTGTAAATAGATAAATGTGAAAAGAAAAAAACATTAATCAATGATGTCTACAATAAATATTTACTTTATAAAAAACACTCAATCACTCATACATACAAAAAATAATTACTAATTACTTAAATAAACTTTTCCATAAACAAATTTTACAAATTTCATTGCGAATAAATTATCTGCGGCATTCGATAATCACAGAATAAACAAAGTGTAAATGTTTAAAATTATAGGCTTAAGACTATTAACGCCCTTTTGAATAAATAAATATTTATTTGTATTTCTTTTTTTTGTAATATTCTGAGGAGTGGGAGGAGTTGTTAGGGTGATTTAAATAATATAAATTATATAAACATTACTATTTGTTGTTGTTTGGTTTAATAAATAGCAAAAACAAAGTATAAATTAACAAGGTTTGCCATGTTAAGACCATAATCTGTCGGTATTATGAACGGTTGTAGATATTCACTTGGTGTGACGTTGTCATAAATTCGTAATGGATTAGTTAATGCCAACACATTGTATGGCCACCATTACACTAGGCTACAATAAAATATTTAACAAATTTTGAAAAAGTTCTACTTAGATTTGTAAGACAATATCAGTGAGGTTTTATTGTCTAGAGGGCGATGTTTAAAGAGCTTTCGAATGGAGTTGAACAATTTCGTTCACTGATTGGAGCAAGCACCTTCTTCTTTTGCTTATGTGGAACTAGTTCAACGATTTCAATTTTTCCTTTGGCTTTATAAACATTTTATTGAATTTTTTAATTTTTAATCGTTCCTTTTGTTTGTTCGATTGTTCTGATTAACAAGTAAATAATAAAAGAAGAGCTTATAATGTTTGCAATATTAATATAGCTGGGGAGCCACTTTTTATACCCTCTACCATAGTATGGAGGATACATCATGTTTGTCACTCCGTTTGTAACACCTCGAAATATATATTTTAGACCCCACAAAGTCAATTTAGCGATGTCCGGTAGTCTGTCCATTTGTGGAAATCACTCTAGCTTCCGAACGAAATGAATTAGGTTGATACAATTTTACTCAAATGTATATTATGTTTTCAGGTCTTTTGGTATTGAAAATGGGTCATGTAAGTCCTCGTTTTGGTATAGCCCCAATACAATCATACCTCCCTTTTTTGGCATTTTGATGATTTTAGCGCTATTATTCACCAGAATTGTTTCAAATTTGGTATTTGAAGTTCGTAACGGATGCTACAGCCTATGACAGAAAATTGTCTGTGCAGGTCCACGTCTTCGTGTAGCCTCCATATAACGGTACCTCCCATTTTTTCGGTATTTTGGCGATTTAAGCGACATTATGAACCGGAAATGTTTCAAATTTGATATCTGAAGTTCATAATGGATACTACAGCCTATGACAGAAAATTGTCTGTGCAGGTTCAAGTCTTCGTGTAGCCTCCATATAACGATGCCTCCCTTTTTCGGTATTTTGGTGATTTTAGCGACATTATTCACAAAAATTGTTTCAAATTTGGTATTTGAAGTTCGTAACGGATGCTACAGCCTATGACAGAAAATTGTCTGTGCGGGTCCACGCCTTCGTGTAGCCTCCATATAACGGTACCTCCCTTTTTTCGGTTATTTGATGATTTTAGCGACATTATTTACCGGAATTCTTTAAAATTCCGCATTTAAAGTTCGTAATGGGTACTACTGCCTATGACAGAAAATTGTTTGTGCAGGTCCACATCTTCGTGTAGCCTCCATATAACGGTACCTCCCTTTTTTGGTATTTTGATGAATTTAGCGACATTATGCACCGGAAATGTTTCATTTGTTATTTGAAGTTCGTAATGGATACTACAGCCTATGACAGAAAATTGTCCGTGCAGGTCCACGCCTTCATATAGCCCCCATATAAGGGCACCTTTATTCGGTATTTTGATGATTTCAGCCCCATTAGTCACCGGATTTTTTTTTTTTAATTTGGCAATTAAAGTTCGTAAAGGGTACTACAGCCTATGACAGAAAATTGCCTATGCAAGTCCATGTGGTCATATAGCCCCCATATAACGGTACCTCCCGATATTCGGTACTTTGATGATTTTAACGCCATTATTCAACGATTTTTTTTTTCAAGTTTCGTAATGGCTTTTGACAAAATTTGCCCACGCAGGACTACATCGTCGCATAGACCCTAATATAAGGGCTACATTCGGTATTTTTACGATTTTAAAGAAATTTTTAACGTATTTTATTTTTTTGAAAATTGCCAAATTCGTTCCAAATGGTGGAGGGTATTCAAAGATCGGGCCGGCCGAACTTACAGCTCTTTTGATTGTTTTTATTATTAACATAACCTCAAATTTTACTTTTAACATAACTCCACTTTTATTTTTATCATAACCTCAAGCTTTGACAAAACACCCACAGATTTTTTACACTGCCTTCTTTTATAAAGTTCGCATGACATTTGAAAATGCATTTGTTTAAAATTTTGTAGCATCATGTAATCGTCTGTCTGTGTAATCCAAGTTATGACTGGTCCCGCAGACTGTGGCTGTGCTTCTCAATGCCTATAGAAAACACCAACTGCCTATTCAGACTGTGAGTGGATTAATGCATTAGCATTAGAATCAACCTGTCTAATTATTTCAACTTGTTTAGCCATCCATCCATCCATTGGCATCATCCGACAGACAGACACACACACACAGCGGAATTGACAACATGCCGTCGGACACCCTCACTCTATTTCCATTGGAAATATTTCCATAATGAAGATTATGACGACGAACAATCGCATTGATGCCGCCGCCAGTGGTGATGATGGTGATCCCACAACTACTGCTGATAAAGAGCAATGGCTTATTTGCATAAAAAAACAAATGATTAGCATTTCCAACAACAGCAGCAGTAATAACAACAACAAGAACAGTCTTCATCAAATGATTCATAAAAATCTCAACACAGAAGCGGAAAAATTCTCAAAGTGTCCAGCGCAATCGATGTACGGTGCTGCACTGGCGTTTATGGAAGGAGGAAGAAGGAAGGATATTCAAATTGTCTGATATTATCAATACAAAACGAAATATTTCTGATTTGAATTTGGTATTCAGATTAGTTGCGAGATTATATTTTAGGAATTTGTTTAAGACAATTTTTATTAGACATTTTGAGCACTACGTTTTGTCTACGAGTAGTTTATTGTTTCCAATAAAGACTTAGCTAATAGGCGTCTTTTCAAACGATTATACAGTTATATAAAAGCGATAACGAAGATATAAAACATTATAAAGCCTAAATAAGTATATGAATTAACTAGTTCCTCTATACTTAAGAAACGGGATCTATGCAGTGAACGAAAGTGTGCAACTCTAAAAAAAAAAAATTTCAGTCGGTTTTGCCGACAGATGTGTACCCTCAGCCAATATTCGATTACTTAAATATATTTTGACTCATGTTATGATAATTGAAATTTTTGGCCCTTTGTGGAGTAGGTTCCGGAGGAATGGGCCAATATTGACCATTTCGTAGCGGAACAAAATAAATATGACATAAATATTGGGACGTGCCAGGCTTGGATTATATTGGTTACTTCCTTCACTTTATATGATATATGTGATCATTTTTAGAAAATGATAAAACGCGCGTTAGGTACAAGATATAGTCGGCTGAAGTATTCAATTTCACATTTTACAAATACAGATACAAATATTGGCATGGGCAACATTAAAAGAAAATATAACATTTATATCCAATTTTATGCAATATCACCAATTTCATAATTCATCTCAGGTTTCTGGTTGAGAGAAATATTTAGGTATAGCAAGTTGTAAAGAATGTCGGACTTGTTTCGTTATGACTGATGTTTCGTTTTGACTGATAAAAGTATTAAAAATTGTGACCCTTTGTGGACGAGGTACCAGAAGGGGTTCGCAGATATATATCATCTACACGACAGACTTTGTGTTATCGAAAACGTTTGTAGGTGTGAAATTTGAGGAGAGTTGGATGCTTATTTCACTTTCTTTGAGCGTTTTGTTTTTCAGAATTTTGAACCCTATGTAGGGGAGGTATCAGAAGAAATGGTCCGATCTCTATCATATTTATAATAAATCTTGGTATTGATCAGATATACCAAGTCAGAATGAAATCGGCTGTTGATTTCGCATAATATGAGCTCCATAGATATTTAAAACCTTTGACCCTTTGTGGGGAGTGTACCAGATGACCAGGGAGGGGACCTATATATTCCATCTGCACAATAAATAGTTTTGGTTATTGAAAACTTGGACCGTTCGTGGGGTGAGGGGGAGCGAGATACCAGAAGGAATGGTTCGATCTCTATCATATTGAGATGTATCAAGTCTGAATAGGGCTGGATGTTAATTTCGCATTTTATGAGCTTCATGGGTATTTAAAATTTTGACCCTTTGTGGGGGAGGTACCAGAAGAAGTGACCCGATATATCCCATCTTCACAGCAGATCTTGGTTTAGTAGAAATAATGGGATGAGTGATATATGAAGAGAGCCGGATGCTTATTTCGAATTTTATAATCGTTTTGGTTATTCAAAACATTGTCACTTTGTGGGGAAGGTACCACAAGGAATGGTCCGATCTTTATAATATTTGTAACAGATCTTGGAAATATTCAGATGTGCGATGTCTGATTTGAATCGGATGTTAGTTTCGTGCTTTATGAGCTTCATGAATATTCAAAATGTTTGCCCTTTGTGGGGGAGGTACCGGAAGGATTGGACCGATATATTCCATCTTCACACCAGACTTTGGGTTACTAAAAATATTGTGATGTGTGTAATTTGAAGAAAATCGAACTATAACATCACATTTTACAAAAGCCATAATTATTCAACATTTTGACCCTTTGTGGGGGAGGATATTGTCCATTTGGAGTGGATCGATATTGTCCATTTTCGCATCTGACCTAGCACTGATGCAAATATTAGGATTCACAACGTTGCAGCAAACTCAGATTATCCTTCTCTTTCTGTACAATAAATTATTTTCTTTGACAATGTCGACATTTTGTGGGGGAGGTAGCAGAAGGAGTGGACTGATATTGTCCATATCCGAACCCGATCTTAGTTTGATGATAATATTACGATGTACCAAGTTTGGATCAAATCGGATACTGCCTCCGAGAGTTGTCGAGCGCACCTGAAACGTATTTGGTCCAAAGAGACCTAAGGTCTAAAGCCGTAATTTGGTCGTATCAAATGATACATACCCTGTCTAGCCGTATAGCCTAAGGTATTTCATAATTTGTGTTTATCAATTTTTCCCACCTCTTTATTTGAGTAGGTATCTTTATATGAGGACTTCACCAAAAACTGGACCTAACTTGATAATTTGTTGTAAATAGCGTTTTCACAAAATATCAATTCAAAATGGCTGAATTTGTCGAATTTAATTAGAAAACATGGGAAAACGTAAAAATACGTGAAATCGGAATTATCCCTATATAGGGGCAATGCCCAAAAGTGGACCGATGTCCCATTTTTTTTTTTAATTCAATCCAAAGATCTCTGTCAAATTTCGAAGCTCTATATTAAATAGTAAATATAATAAATAAAATAAATAAATAATAAATATAGTGGTTCCATATTAGATATTTATATCAGTAGCCAGGTGATTCACGGAATATTTTCGATACGCATCATAGGATATAAAAGTGCAGGGTATTAAAGATTCGGCGAAAACGAATTTATCTATTTATTTGACTTGCTTCTTCAATTTTATTTGTGTTTTGTTCATTTTTTCTATTTTTGCAAATGAGATTTCTCTCTCTCCATTGATTCTAATCAAGCTGTGTTAAACACATGCACGTGCTGATTAATAACACATTCAACTCCCATATTCATATGCTGCTTGCCGCCTCTGTATAGGGGCGTAATCAATATGCAATAAACAAATAAATAAAAATAAACAAATTATTTGCATTGCAATAAGGCAATAAACAAACATTGAATAATAGTTGTAATGACAAAAGTTTTGCAAATTATTAATTTTATTATTTAACAAATTACAGACAACAATATGCGTCTTTTTGCATTGAATGTGCGGTAAATGAAAATGACGAAGATAATATTTTGGTCGCGATAGGAAAAATTAATTCTGAGATTTTATACACATTTGTTTTGATTTTTTTGCAAATTGTTCCAACGGCTGTCATGGAATTGGCCAGGGAGTAATCGGCCAATTATAACCTAATTCTCTCCTTGTGTGATGTCATACAAACAATCCTTGACCTGAAGAACGGTCGTAATGATTTTCGAACTTGTTGACTATATAAAAGTATTTTATAGTGAAACTAAAGAAATGAGAGGGACATGATTCTTTGCTATAAAAAAATGTCCTAGGGATAGAATATCTCTGTAGGCATAAAATGTATAATTCCATAAAAATGTAAAATTGTCGATATAAATTAGTTTTCCTCCACAAACCCCCTTTAATTTCTCACTCTCTTCCTATTCAACCCGATCTATTTAAGACCATAGATTATCAAAGAAAATCTATTGTCAGAAGTGTTAATACGGCTAACAACCTGCGGTAATTTCAATAGAAAATTAATTACATTGTTTATCTTTGCCCCCGCCGCTTTCCTTGTTCGCCTCGCCCGTTAATAAAAATGCAATTTCTTTTCTATCTCTTTTTCTATCCGAGTTATTGCCAACAAATGGCCAATAAATTACTGGCGACGGCAAAGAATAGCGCGAGATGATGTTTTACACTATTATTTGGATTGTGGGGCATGTAGATGTGTGTGGCTATGTGCATTTGCATGTGTGTGCATAGGTAAATGCCAGAAGAACAGGTATCAGTTGCCTGTTAATTGAATGAAATATTAATTGCAAACCTGCCGTGGTAGCTTCTTTGCATTTACGTGCTATTTATTATGTGAACAAGATGAGGTAAAAAAAAGGAAAAATGCAGTAATGCAAAAGGTTCATTAAGGAGTGACCGGAACTATAATATTATAATTTGGGAGGCGGAAATTATAATATTTGGAATGCAAGGAAAATGTGTCAAAAATACAGGTGAGATGAAAAAACTGCAACCAACTTCAGACTGCTGTCATTTTTAAACCACTCGTTTGATAGCTGCTAAAATTTTTTTCCAATGACAGCTTATTATATTGTTTACAAGCATACGAAAGCATTTTGGTGAGAATTTTCCAGAAAAAAAGTTATTCGTGATGGAATTCAAGCGTGATGCTGTGATTTCTTTATATTTGGCTGGAAAACCACAAGCGGCTATCGTTAGAGCACTCTAGCATTTAAATGTGAATAAATCTTTAGTGTCTCGTATCATCGCTCGTTACCGTGATACTGGTAGCGTAGCCCGACGTCAAGGAAGTGGACTGAAGAAACAAGCAACATCAGCACAAATGGTTCGAAAAGTAAAGAAACCCGCGTCGCAGTGGCCGAAAAATGGCTCGTGAGCTGAACAAATCACAATATTGCATTCGGCAAATATTGAAAAATGAGCTCGGGGTAAAGCCACTGAAATTACAAAAAGTGCAGGAACTTACACCGCAACAGAAAGAAAATAGACTCAAAATATCTAAAGAGTAGCTTCGCTTGGTCAAAAGTGGTGAACTGCCGAATTTGGTTTTCTCCGATGAAAAAACATTCGTTGTCCAGCAGTTTGTAAACAAACAAAATGATTGTGTTTACTTGCCAAAGAGGTCAGCTGAAAATGTGCATCTGTGGTTGGCCACCAGAACTCAAGCGCCGGCCATGGTGATGGTGTGGGCCACTATAACACCCGATGGTTGCTCTCCGCTCGTATTAATCGACCGTGGAATCAGAATTAATACCGAATGTTATCGCGAAAATATTCTGGAGAGTGTATTAAAGCCTTGGGCACGCAAAAATTTTGCACGCAGACCTTGGACATTGCAATAGGACTCAGCACCACCCAAGAATGGTTATTAAATGAGGTTTCTCGCTTCATTTTCAGCGCAGAATGGCCACCAAAATCTCCGGATACCAATCCGTTGGACTATTGTGTCCGGAGTATTTTGGGAAGTAAGGTTGGTACTAAAAAATACTAAAGTGTGATCGACAAGCAAGAGCTTCGCAGGGAATGGGCCAAAATACCGAAGAACAATATTCGGGCAGTATGTGACGGTTTCATTGGCCGTTTGAAGGCCATAATTTGTGCCAAAGGTAACCAATTCCAACAAATCCAAACTTATTTTAAAATTTGATGCTATTTCCGACATTTGTGCTTTCGGTCAATAAAATTTAAAAAAAATGTAAAAATTATGGCATTTGAATTTGTTGCAGTTTTGTTTTTTATCTCACCCTGTATATGTGATGAAGTATGAAAATGGAATACTTCGGTCGACTATATCTGGTACCTGACACACATATTAACATTTTCTAAAAATACGAAATGGAGAATATTGGTCCGTTCCTTCGGAACCTACTCCATAAAGGGTCAACAGTTTGAATAATCATAACAGAAGTCAAAGTATATTTAGGGTATACATCTGTCGCAAAACCCACGGATACTATTTAACTTGTTTTTAGAATATTTTGACTTGCTACGATCCAGTTTACAGGGAGTTTTTAAACATACTTTGGTCTTGGTGATCATCTTGATGGTTCCAATGTTCGATCAAAATAAGTCTCGTATTGCCATTAGTAATATTACCGAAGACTTTTTTATCCTAAAATCAAAGGAATCTCAATTCTAATAATTCCAATAAGTAAAAAAGCTATAAGTTTGGCCGGGCCGATCTTTGAATACCCTCCACCATTTGGAACGAATTTGGCAATTCTCAAAAACAATGAAATCCTTTAACAATTCTATTAAAAACTTAAAAATACCGAATGTAGCTCTTATATTAGGGTCTATATGACGACATGGACCTGCATAGGCAACATTTGTCATAAGCCATTAAAATATTCAAATGCGAAACTTAACAAAAAAATCGGTAATAGTGTAGCTAAAATAATCAAAATACCGAATAAAGGGAGTCACCGTTATATGGGGGCTATATGAAGACGTGGGCCTGTACAGACTATTTTCTGTCTTAGGCTGTAGTATCCATTACGAACTTCAAATACCAAACAATTCCGGTGAATAATGTCGTCAAATTCATCAAAATACCGAATATCGGAAGGTACCGTTATATGGGGGCTATACGAAAACGTGGACCTACATGGCCCATTTTCAATACCAAAAGTCCGGCAGACATAACATACATTTGAGTAAAATTGTATCACTCTACTTCAATTCGTTCGAAAGCTACAATGATTTCCACAGACGAACACACGGACGGACATCGCTAAATCGACATAGAATTTTATGCTGATCATATATATATATATATATATATATATATATATATATATATATATATATATATATATATATATATATATGACAAACTTAAGATACCCTCCACAGGTAGCGTGGTCTTCTCTCTATTTCGGTCTTCTCTATTTATGTTACATTACGAAGTAAGTTTTCAAAACGCTGATACACATGTCTTCCCCTTTTTATCCCTACTCTTATCTGCTGGATTCTTGCTGTAACAATTTTTTTGTGTGGTCTAGTGTTATGATCCATTCGTGAATCAGGTGCTCATCACTTAATTCTTAAAATCTATCCGAAAAATAAATATTGTCTGATGTGTTGTGAATATCTAATAAAGCGAAAATACAACTTGCAATCATCTCCATGACACAACAAATATCTTATGTAATTAATTACTTTTTGTCACTAATGAGTTATGGACGAAAAAATTTTCCATTTAACCTTTTTTTCTAGTTCAAATTGCAATACACTAGCCTACAAATTTTGGCAAGCCTTTAAAACTAATTCCACATTTGATTTTTTGGCAAATTAAAAGATTTCTAATTTCGAATTCTCATATACTTCTGTGTCCTGTTATCGAGTTTTGAAACCTTTTTCCATTCCTTCAAACGAGTACAAAACTTTGCCGCCTAGTGTCATCGTTTGGCTTAGAGACGATGATTGCTTAAAACGTTTTTCATTGAATCATTTCAATTCACTTCATTCTATGCCTTCGCATTATGACTCTGCTAATTGTGGCGATAATATCAGGAGAGGAGGTTGTAAAACCAAATGAAAACAAAAAAACTGAAAAAACTTAGTTCCGAATTAGAAATTTTTAAAAGTGATAACGACATTGAAATGAATTTTCATTTCATCGAAACAGAAAAACACACACACCGAAATTAATTGTTTTATAAATTTATGATAAGTTAATGGAATAATTGTTTCGAAAAAAAAAAAAACAAATTAAACAAAATACAAATGTTTTAATTTAATTTGAAATATTTACGATACGAGTGAAATGGATTTAAACAGCACGTGCCATAGATTGGCGCATAGACCGTACTATTTTAGATTCTGTTGTTCTGTTGTTGTTCGTTTCGTACAAAACCAACTCCTCCAGATAAGATTTATTTTATTTATAAATGTTATTAATTTTTCAATTTTTTTGCTTTGAGTTATAATTTTTCCAGGTGTTATGGCGGTATTAATTTCTCCTTGAGTATGCCAATAATTTGAGAATAATATGAATTTATTTCCATTCAATTTTTAAATTTATATTGTTTATTAACAAAACACTTGAAAATTGAAGAGAGAATAAAATATTGCCTTGGCTTATGAAATTCAAAATCACTTACAATTCAATTTCTTCTTCATTACGATTGGGATCGCTGGTGTTTCTTTTGTCTGGATTCATGAAATAATTTTTTTTCTAAATATTTTTTTGGAATAAAATTTAATAATTCAATATTTTTTTGTTGATTTCAATCAAAATTATTCACTCCGCCGTTTTTTATTTATTTCTTAAAATTTATTTTTTTTCCTAAAAATTGCGATTTTTTGCGACTTTACCAGAGCCCGTACGAAGGCGAACTAATTTCACGGTGTCATAAACTAAGTGTCTCAACACTTTCTAGCCGCCAGGTTAAGGCCGATTGTATCTGTTGTGGCTGCAGCGCGGTACCACCGACAACAATAACAACAACAACACCACCACTACTGCGCTAGTTCGTCGTTTTAGACTCAGAGGTCGATTCGATCGGGTTCTTGCTACTTTTAATGACTGTTAACAAATAAATCGCTCTGGTTCCGAAGGAACGCCATCCAAATATTGGCTGATAAATGATTACAGAGAAGAATGAACCAACGCCAGCAACAACAACACCATCATGAGTGTTTTTGTTTGTTTGCTTTTTTTGTCGTTTTCAAGCGATCGAGCGTTGTTATTCTCTCGCTCTCGTGTGATGAAGGCTGTCAGACAGTATTGCTGCTATTGCTGCTGCCGCCCCCCTCTTCATTAAAGCTGCTGCCCATAATAGTCTGCTGAGTGGTCGATCACGACACTCGGTGTGACATTATCGCAGCCCGATTACAGCTGACATGAGAGTCACTGTTTTAAAATTTCAGAAAAAAAAAAACAATTCAACTTTTTCGTATTATTACTTTATGATTGTTGATATTTTCCAATATTTACTGTTTTATATCGTCTGGCGGAACACAAACACAGTGTTTGGAAACCGAACATTCTTTTGATTTTAGTGGTGTTTTTAAACTCCATATACAATATCTCGATATTTTATGACATAAGTCCTGTATATTCCGTCTGATTAAGGAGGCATCATGTTTCTGTCGAAGTGCCATTATTTTCGTATTTTAGAATTGAATTTTGAATATTCTTTCAACTAAATGAGGTATTGTTTTATTAATTGTGGTATATTACTTAAGCAACCGGAACCCACTACTTAAGGGATTTGGACCGACCGAACTTGACGCAGTTTTAACGTGTTTTACTGTATGTATACAAGAAATTTGAGTGGATTAATATATCCGGACCATACAAAGAATAATCTGAAGATGGGGATGGGAAGGAAATATTTTGCCAGGAAGTCATTTATATTTAAAATCAAGCCTCCGAAAAAAGCGTTAGAATTTGTACAGAATAATAATTATATAATTTCAGATTTTTTAAACAGGAACGACTCCGCAAAAAACTTCCACTCTTCTGCCTGTGAGCATGTTTCGCTCCCGTGTAAAATTGAGCAAAAACGTTCTTAAAAATCGACGATTTGTTGGCATGAAGTTCTCAAAAATATTTTTACATATTTTTTTATATCCTCAGCCATATGGTGGCTACAGAGGGTACAATATCTCTCTTTATCTCTCGTTAGGTCAATTTCATTTCAGGACAATTGGAGTCGATCTAGCTATGTCCGTCCGTCTGTTTGTCTGGCTGGCCTGTGCGCACAATAACTCTCGAAGGTAGTTTCCGATTTGGTTCAAACCTGGTAAGTCGTAATATTATTAATATAGATCGAAAGGATAACCCGATTTTGATCCATTTTTGCAAATCCTAATATTTGCATTAGTGCTAGGTCAGGTACGAAAATGGACAACATTGGTCCACTTCAATAAATTCCTCCCCCACAAAGGGTCATCATTTTGAATAATTACACATATCACAATATTTTAATTAACCCAAGGTCTGGTGTGAAGATGGAATGTATCGGTCCACTCATTCTGGTATATCCCCCACAAAAGTCAACACTTGGAATATCTATGAAGCTCATAAAACGCGAATTAACATTTAATTCTATTCTTTCTATCATTCTTCTATCAACACTAAGTCTGTTGAAAATATGGTAGAAATCGGACCATTTCTTCTAGTAACTCCCCCACATAGGGTTCAATATTTTGAATAACTAAAACGATTATAAAAACCGAAATAAGCATCCGCTTGTCTTCACATTACACGCATCACACTATTTTTATTAACCCAAGTTCTGGTTTGAAGATGTAATGTATCGCTCCACTCCTTCTGTTATCCCTCCCACAAAGGGTCAACATTTTGAATATCCATGGAGCTTATAAAATGTGAAATTAACATCCGATTCCATTCAGACTAGGCAAATCTCCATATTTCCATCAACACAAGATCTGTTATAAATATGGTAAAGATAGGACCATTCCTTCTGGTACTTCCCCACAATGTGTCAACATTTTGAATAAACAAACCAATCATAAAATCAAAAATAAACATCTGGTTCTCTTCATATTTCGCATATATATTCTTATTTCTATTAACATAATATTTGCTGTAAAGATGGAATATATCGGTCCACTCCTTCAGGTACCTCCCCCACAAAGGGTCAACATTTTGAGTATCACTGAAGCTCGTAAAAAGCGAAATTAACATCAAAATTTCATTCAGACTTGGTACATCTCAATATTTTCATCAACACAAGATCTATTATAAATATGGTGGAGATCGGACAATTTATTCTGGTACCTCCCCCACATGGGGTTCAATATTTTGGAAACAAAAAACGCACAAAGAAACCGAAATAAATATCCAACTCTCTTCAAATTTCACACATACAAAAATTTTTGCTAACTCAAGTCGATATAGTCCAAAACTGGCACGTCGCAATATTTTTTTCATATATATTTAGGTCCGACAATATTAGCCCATTCCTTCGGAGCTTACTCCATAGAGGGTCAACAATAAAAATAAACAATTTGAATAAATTGAAATTCAAAAAAAAAAAAATAAATAAATAAAATAAATAAATAAATAAAAAATAAAATATATAAAATAATGAACTCGTATAAGCATTTGAGAACTTTGAATTGATTATTTTTTCACATTATTTAACCCTGACCAGGTGCTAATTTTTTGGACTAGTGAAGCCACAATAGAACATTTGAAGAATGAAATTTAGTTTGTTTCAGTTAGTGTATGAAGTTTGTATTATTATTCAAAATAAAACGCCTTCTTTATCCGAAAATTCCATTCGCTCTCGTTATGACCGGTTAGTTGTTTTGATTCTGTTCAATTTGAAAAACCCACACAGTCGATTGCTCGTTCACTCCCACACTCATTCATACATAATTCGCCATCTGTGATTATATTATACACTGAATTTTAATCACATTAAAATGAATATAAAATCTGGTTATCTCTGCCAATTATATCTGATTTTTATCTTAAATTTAAAAAATCTAAACAAAATCAATTCTCAAATTAAGAAAACTTCGGGTTTAAAAGTGTTTAATGAAGCAATTTATGCCATTCACATTAATTTTTCAAAAAATTTTCTATATCTAACCTAAAATGGATGTAATTATTCTTAATGTCATGTTTAAGTTTTTTTTTTTGTGAAAATTGTAATGTTCTTAACCTCTTTTTGCGCTCATTTTTCTTCTCTGGTTTTTCCTTTTGGTATACCTTCCAAAAAGGTCATACAACGTTCATAAATGGAATAAATTTTTATATTTTTAAGCAAGTCTAAACGATTTTGCCGAGCACTCTTTAAGTTTTTGTCAAATCGTTGTTGTATTTCTCTGTATGTATAATATTTCTCTACACAATCGCACTCCCTACCCTTTTTTACTCGATTTTACTCTCAGAGCAAACCCTTATTATAATTCGAGCGATTCCGCTCCACGTTATTTATTCAAACAAGAGAGCGATCCCACAGAAACAAAACAGTAAAGATTAAACTCCGTGTAAAAGTTACACCCTTCGCTCACGAGCAAGTTTCACTCTCGAGTGAAAATGAGGAAATCTGTCCACTGGAGTTAACCCCTTTTAAGCTGTTCGCAATATTTCCCATTTCACGCCACTATGATTTGGTTTTATTTATTGCCATTGTTGTTGTTGTCGTTTTTTGATGTTCTGTTTGTTCAACATCATCGTTGATGACAGCAGAAAATCATTCGTCTGATCGTGTAAAGAAAGAAATTCGGTCTTATCGCTGGGCGCTGAAGTAGGCGACGTATTTTGATGGAGATTCATAGTAAATATTGGAAAAAAATGTTTGAGGTTCTCTTCTCGGCGAGGGCTTATCAAGGGAAACATCGGGAAAAGTTGATTGTTTTTTTATTGTTGTTCAATACGTCTATAGTAGAGACATTCCTGCTATATCTTTATCAACCTGCTTGCTGGGAATTGTTTACTCTCTTTCTCTCTCTCTGCCATTCTCTCATTGTTGATAGTTATCGTCTAAAGATCACTAGGCATGAATGTGAGTTTCTGTTGTTTTTTGCTTGCAATCTTGTAAAACAAATTAAAAAAATAATAATAATGAAAATCAATCCAAACACTTTGTATGAGTAACTGGTAAAGACTGCTTCGATTAAAATCGAAGAGATCAAATTAAAAGTTCAATCTAACAGTGGACTCGTGCCATATCGTTTACATACACACTCACACACACACAACCGCTAATACTTCATTAAAATATCTCGCACTTAAAGCTGTCAGTTGAGAATTCTAAAGAAAATATTTTATACCTATTGTCACTTGAAAATTTGGTCTTGTAAAGGTGTTTTTGTTATCGCACCTAGATTTGGCGTGTCGTTGGCAATGTCACGGCGATTAAATGTCAATTATAACCAATTATTGTTACATTTATATGACCATTTTATAGTTGTTGTTGGTTGTTTTTTATAGTTGAGCGAAATTTTATCAGAATTCGTTGATTTGTGGTTATCAGTGGTGGAGGTTTGATTTGATGATTAAACAACTGGGCCTTACGTAGGTATTTAGTTTATTTTGTTTATGGCGAATTTGAAGGATAGTTGATAGTCTTCGATGTAAAGTTTATTGACTTGAATTTTAAAAATTTGGCAAAAAAATGTAATTATGTTGATAATGCAAGATATGGAATGTTAAAATGCTCACATAATTACAACATAATATATGTGTGTATTTATTTCGTATATAAATATGACCTTCTAGTTAAATGTAAGAGTCCTAAAATATAATTGTGAATTTAAAAAAAGTAAAAAAAGCTACAAGTTCGTCCGGGCCAAACTTTGAATGTCTTCCACCACTGGAAACGAATTTGGCAATTTTTAAAAAATAAAATCCGTTACAAATTCTGTTAAAATCTTAAAAATACCGAATGTAGCCATTATATTAGGGTCTATACGACGACGAGAACCTGCATCATCAAAATACCGAATATAGGCAGGTACTATTATATGGGGCTATATCAAATTTTGGGCCTGCACAGACAATTATTTGTCATAGGCATTACCAACTTCAAATACCAAATTTGAAGCAATTCCGGTGAATAATGTCGCTAAAATCATCAAAGTACCGAATATCGGGAGGTACCGTTATATGGGAGCTATAGGAAGACGTGGACCTGCACATACACTTTTCTGTCATAGGCTGTAGTATCCATTACGAACTTCAAATACCAAATTTGAAACAATTACGGTGAATAATGTCGATAAAATCAGAAACAAGTTACAAAAGTATCAGTCGGTTTTGGCGACAGATATACGGGGTGAAAAGAAAAAAACTGCAACCAACTTCACACTGCTGTCATTTCTAAACCACACGTTCGACAGCTGTTAAAAAACCACAAGTGGCTATCGTTAGAGCACTCCAGCACGGCTCGTTACCGTGATACTGGTAGCGTAGCCCGATGTCAGGGAAGTGGACGGAAGAAAACAGCAACATAAGCAAAGATGGTTCGAAAAGTAAAGAAGCGACTTAATCGAAACCCGCGTCCCAGTGGCCAACATATGGCTCGTGAGCCAAACATATCGCAATATTCCATTCTGCAAATATTGAAAAATGAGCTCGGGGTAAAGCCATTGAATTTCCAAATGTGCAAGAACTTACACCGCAACAGAAAGAAAATACACTCAGAAAAGCTTAAGAGTTGATTTGCTTGGCCGAAAGTGGTGAACTGCCGAATATTTTTTTCTCTGATTCACTTGGGTTTACTTGCCAAAGAGGTCAGCTGAAATTGTGAACCTTCGGTTGGCCAACAGAACTCAAGCGCCGGACATGGTGATGGTGTGGGCCTTCATAGCAGCATAGATGGTCGCTTTCCGCTCGTATTAATCGACCGAGGCATCAGAATATATGCCGAATATTATTGCGAAAATATTCTGGAGGGTGTATTGAAGCCGTGTTACGGATTCATTGGCCGTTTTGAAGGCCATAATTCGTGCCAAAGGTGAACAAATCGAACAAATCTAAACTTATTCTAAAATTTGATGATATTTCCGACATTTTCGATTTCTTTCAATAAAATTAAAAAAATGTAAAAATTATGGCGTTTGACTTTGTTGCAGTTTTTTATCTCACCCTTTATCTGGGGAAGGTACCAGAAGGAATGGTCGAATCTCTACCATCTTTATAACAGATCTTGTGTTGATAGAAATATTGAGCTGTGGCAAGTCTGAATAGAATTTGATGTTTCTTTTCGCATTTTAAGAGCTCCATGTATTTTCCAAATGTTGACCCTTTGTGTAGGAGGTACCAGAAGGAGTGGACCGAATATATCTTCACAACAAATCGGGTGTTAATAGAAATAATTGGATATGTAAATAGGGAAAATCTAATAGTTTTGGTTATTAAAAACTTTAATCCTTTGTGGGTGAGGCACCAGAAAAAATGATTCGATCTCTATAACCGATATGTGTTGATAGAAGTATTGAGATGTGCTTCATGGATATTTAAAAATTTGACTCTTTCGTAGGGGAGGTACCCGAAGGAGTGGACCGATATATTCCATCTTCACCCCAGAACTTGGAATAATAAAAGTATTGTGATGTGTGGAAGACAATCGGACTCTTACATCACATTTTATAAGAGTTATTCAAAATTTTTACCCTTATGGGGGACGTCCTTGATAGATGTGACCGATATTTTCCATTTTCTTACCTGACCTAGCACTGATGCAAATATTAGGATTTGCAAAGTTGGGGCAACAACGAATTTCTGTGCAGTAAAATATTTTTTTTTTTTTTGAAAATCTCGAACTTTTGTGGTGGAAATACCAGAAGGAGTGGTCCGGTATTGCTTATCCCCGAACTCGATCTAAGTTTGACCAAATCTTGACTTGGTCCGAATCAGATACCCCCTTCGAGAATTATCGTGCGCAGCAGCCATCCTGAAACGGATTTGGTCCAAAGAGACCTAGGGTCTAAAACCGTTATTTCGATGAGGCACTTTTGGCCGTATAAAATTATATATACCCTATCTAGCCATATGGCTGAAATTCTTCACGGGCTATTGTTGGCAGTTCATTAAGTACTTACTTACATTAAGTTAGAACAGGTCATGCTAAAATAAAGAGTTAGGATGATGTTTTGTATGTAGTTACTAATGTCATAATGTACTTAATACATCCATTCTTGTGTCATGAGATTTCTGCCAGGTATGCAGAGAAGACCTCTTCTTAAGAGCTGTTAGAGGTAAAAGTATTTAGAAAGCTACCGACGTCTCTACAGAAGCCCTTTCGAAAGGTCTTTCATACTTGTCGCACTGAAAATATCGCCCCATAATGGGTTAACTTATTTTTTATTTTTTGACAAAATATTTTTATTTCTTGTTTTTTTTTTTTTTTAAGAAAAGGTGTGTGCCGGATAAATACGTAAATATTCGATTTGCTTTCGTAATGGTTTTCTTATCTTTAAGTTATCAGGCACTTGTGAATATCAGCTGATTAGTTTAACGACTTAGTGTGGCTGACAACCACTCAGTCGAAAATCGGAGGATAAAATGATCTAAGAACAAATGAATTTGGCACGTACAATTTGGCCATTATCTGATAGCAAATATTTTAGATTTAACAAACAAATTAACAAATTTGTTTTTGCTTTTAAAAATCTTTAAAATATTTTAGGATTGAATTGGATTGTTTTGCAACGATTGTTAAAGATTTCAATTAAAAAGGCTATTATTTTGAAAAATATTTCTTTGTTCTTTGGCAACATCTGTTGTTTGGGTTATACACAAATTATCTTTTAAAATCTCAAGTATTGGGGAGATAATACGTTTGGCAAATTCATTTTAAGGACAAGAAATTTCAGAATTTTTCAATTTAAAGGAATAATTTAAAAAAGTTTTGCAAATTTCTGTGGTTATTTTAAGAATTTGTTTTTTAATAGGAAAAATATTTAAAGGTTATTTATATAGTTCCTGTTGGTTAAAAGAAATGACATGCTCTTAATAACATTGACTTGGTCATTGCTGCTCTTACGTGACCTCTAACAAAAGCAAATGAAAAAATCAGACACATTGGCGATTTTCCCTTATTACTTATGTATATTGGAGAGGAAAAACGATTTGGGCGAACAACAAAGACAGATGGCCATACTCAAAATCAAAAGTAACGGAAGGGGTGGAATTAGTTTGTCTATCCTCCCATGAAATATTACATTTCTCTCTTACCACGCCGTTTGCTATCCTATGTAGGTACTTTGTGGAAAAATATGGTTTACTTTTTAATATTTGTCTACACCAATGAAGATACTAAATTGTGTCATATCGGCCCCTCCATCATCCATCGGCACTTTGCCAGCCACAACCACAGAGACAGAATCGATTCCACAATGGTCGTGGCACTTGTTGTCCCCGGCTACTTACCGATGACTTAATCAAATTTAAAAATGTTCAATGTTCAGCACTCTGGAAGTGGTGTGCTACGCTTTAAGTGGAAAACGTAATGTGTTGTTTTGCATTAAAGCTTTTCTCCCTCTTTCCCTCCCTCTCTCTTAGCATCCTCTTAATAGCGGCCATTAGGTAGAAGTCTTGCTGTTTTCGATTTGTTTGTTAAAAATAAATGATTTAATGCAATTTCATTTCGCTGATACATATCATTTTCACAACAAATTTTGTGTTAGCAAAACTTTTTGTGTGAGTGAAATTTGACGGGAGTGGAAGAGGTAGCAAAATAAATGGTCCGATCTCCACCATCTTTATAACAGTTATTGTATTGATGGAAATATTCAGTTGTGCTAAGTCTAAATGGAATCAGATGTTAATTTCGCATTTTATGAGCTTAATTTCGAACTTTTGTGGGAGAGGTACCAGAAGGAGTGCACCGATATATTCCATCTTACCACCAGATCTTGGGTTTATAAAAACATTGGGATGTGTGAAATTTTAAGACAATTGGATTCTTACGTCACATTTTATAAGAGTTATAATTATTCAAAATGTTGACCCTCTGTGGGGGAAGCACTTGATAGAGTGGGCTGATATTACTCATTATAGCACCTGACCGAGAACTGAGCCAAAAATTAGGATTTGCAAATTTAAAGCAAAATCGGATTATTTTTTTTAATTTCGACCTTTTTTGAGGGAGCTACCAGAAGGAGTGGGCCGATATATCCCGTTTTCACACCAGACCTTGGGTTAATAAGAATATTGGGACGTGTGAAATTTGAAGGCAATCAGACTCTTTCATCACATTTGATAAGAGTTGTAATTATTCAAATTTTTGACCGTTTGTAGGGGAGGTATTTGATGGATATATTGTCGATATTGTCCATTTTCACACCTGACCTAGCACTGACGCAAATATTAGGATATGAAAAGTGGGAGTAAAATCGGATCATCCTTTCTCTTTCTGTGCAAAAAATATATTTTTCGAAAATTTCGACCTTTTGTGGGGGAGGTACCAAAAGGAGTGGACCGATATTGCCCATCTCTGAACACGATCTAAGTTTGACAAAAATATTACGATGTACCAAGTTTCGACCAAATCGGATACTCCCTTCGAGAGAAATTGTTCGCACCAGCCAGACAGACAGACGGACGGACATCGCTAGATTGACTGCAAATGTCCTGAAACGGATTTGGTCCAAAGAAACATAGGGTCTAAAGCCGTTATTTCGACTAGGCACGTTTTAAATGTATCAAATTATATAATCCCTTCTCTAGCCATATGACTGAGGATATAAAAGGAAGTCAAGTTTTTCGGTGTTTTGAAAGCTAATATCGCAAGGTTACCCAAATTGAGGGAGAAAGTCCCCTCTCTTCCGCATTTTTTGAAATTTTCGGATTAAGATTCCTTGGAATTTATATTTTAGGTCTATAGTATCTCTGGTAATATTGCAGATAAGGGCACGAGGATTATTCTGTTTTAATATTTTAACCCTCAAGAGGGTTAATAAATTGGTCTTTTTTGTTCTTTTTTGAAAATATGATTAAAAGCGAACTTTGCACGAGGTCATAGCAAGCCAAAATAGTCTACAAAATTGTTTGTCATAAAATTTTACTATGGGTCACAGAAGATATCAAAAGTCAAAATCTTACCTAAACGCCAGGAATTTTTTTATTTATATAAAAGTACCATTTAGGGTTAAATCCGGGTTTTGTGTGGGTTTGAGCAAAAATTACTTACAAATCATCATTTTAGAAGGATGACGTCAAGCACAACAATATTCTTCATCAAATTTCACTATATGTCGCCAAAGAATGGAAAACTCTATTTTCATTACATGGCAAATTTTCCATCAATTTTCCCAAGAAAGCCTGAAACAATTTTACAAATTTTACAAAGGGAGTCCAGTGTTTTGAGACATAATTCCCAACATTTAAAATATGACTTTGTAATTTGATAGCGATTTTTCGATTACGTCCTAAATCATTGGCATAGAAAATGGCTCATTTCACTCCACTTTTGGGGTTAGCCGCCATGTAAGCATAACTCTGGTTTCAAATATTTTTTACATTTTGGTCATGTTACCCCTTTTCTCTACCAATAATTCTGGTTTTTTATGCAAAAATCTCAATCAAATCAATCAAAAATGTTGCCAAATATATCTCAAACTACAGGGGTACCAAAAATATCCCTACGTCTTTGTACCCGTAAAAATTTGGTAAGTCCAAGTGTCACTTTTAGCACTTGATTGGGAATGAAAACTTCATACCCTCTGCATTTGCATTTAAGCTAAAAATTAATAAGTGTCCCCCTTAAAGCCCAAAGTGTTACATATTAGAAACGTGTTTAAATGCTTTAAGTTTTCAATGTCAAAATTAAAGCCATTTAATGCCCCCCGCCTGGAAAATAATGCTGTTGTGTGAAAGGCTGCCTGCCAGACATGATGTTCTGTCCAATTAGTGTTTCCGTTCGGCTTAAAACAAATGAACAAATTTGTTCATTTGGAATTATCCTTGACAGAATATAATCCTTGAAATTGAACAAAAAAATGATAATTGGTGGTCTATTTTAAAGTCGGGTTAATTAAAAGAAAATGAAAAATGCATTAATTTTCGAGAAGGACTTAATGTTAAAGCAACTGGGTTTGTTAAATAATTATCGCGAAAAACTGTTTGCTTCATACTGAGACTCATATCACTTGCTTTACCTCGGACAAACACTTGCAACTCTTTAAAGGCGGTTGTAAGATTTAGAAGACTTTCTAAAAGAATTTTAGTTTTATTTAATTCTTTGGTTCCTCTTCTATTGAGCTTACGATCTCGTCACTTGGGTAAAAAAATGTTTTTTGTCATAGAAGTTATTTTTAAAATAACTTCTGGGGAGAATATCCCAGACAAAAAACAAGGGAACTGATGAGGATTGGTGGCTCTTTCCGAAACCTAGTTATTCCCTGCCTTACCCCCTGGTAAACATTATAATCGTTCTCCACTAATAAACAAACGTTGTTTTTATAAAAACAACAATAAAGGGATAAAGCCAGACCATTTTGCAACAACAGGACTTTTTTATTTATTTTTTTTTTGAATTTTTTGAGAAGCTTTAAATAAATTTGCTTTGAGGATTTTTTAACCAAAATCATGTAATTTATTAAAAAAAAGTTGATTTTAAAAGAAATTGGCTTCGAGTGCTTGCTCAAAAACAGTGTTTTTAAGAACATTTCGTTTTGACCAAAAAAATTACGATTTTTTAAGAAAGGTTGCGGTTTTCAGATCTCTCCTGACCAGAAGCATGTATTTAAAAAAATCGAGGACAAAAACCCTGGATTTTTTAAAGAATTTTTTGAAGGATCTTTTGGACAGAATCTCAGACTTTTTAAGACCTGATCAAAAATCTGATTTTTAAAGATTTTTTTTCGAAAATGGTTCTAGCAAAAGTCTTTATTTTTTTTAGAAAAATTTTCAAGGACCTTCCGAAAAAATTAAAGAATTTTAGAAACCGTTTTACAAGAACTTTAAGATTTTTAATTTAAAAAGAATTGTGTTCGAACTATGTTTTTAAAGGGGAATTTAAAGAGTCGCAATAGCTTCCATATATATGTATCATCCGATTTGCTGTTTAAAATCCCTCACATGCGTAATATGCACTCCACAACAATGATCTTTGGTACCAGATATCAGATACAGCTTAGAAATAAGTTTTTCAAATTTTGTCGAGATGGGACCAGATTAGGATATAGCTCCTGTATATATCTTTATTCGATATCAAGTTTTTTGTGCACCAAATTGGCTTATATCAGCCCAAATGTACTGAATTTTGGTACTTCCGACCATGTTTATATTTTTATATGTTTTATCCGATTTGGGGTTTAAAGTCCCTCACAAGCGTAATATGCATTCCACAACAATGATCTTTGGTACCAGAAATTTAATACAGCTCTGAAATAAGTGTATCAAATTTTGTCAAGATCGGTTCAGATTAGGATAAAACTCCCATATAATGACGAATATCAGCCAAAATCGACTGAATTTTGATACATCCGACGGAATTCCGTCTAAAAAGCAAGTTCTTCAAATTTTAGCGAAAATCGGTTCAGATATAGCTATAGCTCCCATATATATGTTTCATCCGATTTGGTGTTAAATTCCATCACATGCGAAATATGCATTCCACAACTTTTTGATACCAAGCATAAGGTACTTCTCGAAAACACCACTGCCAAACTTTATCGAGATCGGTTCAGACTTGTATGTAGCTTCGATATACATCTTCATCAGATTTTATGGTTATTGCTCACCATAAATGTAATATCAGCCCAAATTGAATAGATTTCTTCATACTCATCCGAATTTTTCCATTTGGTGAGGCTCGGCCCGGTATGTCTATTACTCCAATAAATACTTTTTAATTTAATCCGTATCGAAGTCATATTTATAATATAAACTAAATATGCATAGTAGTGTAGGGTATCGACTTTTCTCCTTTCCTTATTGGTGAAAAGCCTCCTTATGTATAGCATAATATGTTATTTTCGAGAACTTCCTGACCAAAAATCCTATTTTTTTTTGTCAAGAACCTCCATCTTACCGTGGATTTTTATATATTTTTTTTAAGAATTTCCTGGCTAAAAATCTTTTTTTTTTTAATTTTTGGTTTAGGTCATTCGGATCAAAAATTATAAATTTTTAAGAATCGTTTTTAAAGGCCTCCTGACAAAATCTTGCAAAAACATGTATATAATACGAGTGTATAATAAATTTTAAATTTTCTGGCCAAAATCGTGGATAAAACAATAGCTTTTTTTAAATCCTTTTTTGAACTACATGAGAAAGAAACCTGCCGAGAATATGATAGTTTTATGAGATTTGAATAATTGTTTTTTGTTACAAACGGAAAAAACCCAAACCCATTCAGCACTTCCTACATCGTTAGAGGTCTAACAACACTGTTCATTATCAAGATCGACCACAACCCCCGCGTAAATGGGTTCAACTCTCAAGAATATTGAGTTCATATGTGGATCTATCAGCAATATGTTTGCACCCAATAAAATATATATTTAATGACTTCTTGAAATGTAATTATTAACTAACCAACAGCATTTGGTCCGCTATCTCAGAAGTGGTTTATTTTAGAACTTTTCATCAGACTTCTTGTCGAAGGAGGCGTAAAACATTTTTTGCTCACTTAACACTTATCTCGACAAAGTGTTAATTTTTTGACGTTATTGGAAATTGTTTTTATTTTTTGCAAAATGATAAAAACGACGTACCTATGTGAATTACTTACTTTCGTCATTGCCTTACTTTTTGGGGGTGAAGTACCCCCATCATCGACGAAACGTACTCTCTTCCAACTGATTGAAATCTCCGACATTAGTTGTTTTGTTTTTAAGGAATTTTTTGACACATTTATCTGATTGTCGTCGTATTGACTTCGAGCTAAGCAATTGAATGACGTACAAGTGGAAGTGTTTGTGATATGTGTCTGCGATTTTTTTGGCCGTGCACGTGAAGTTGCCAATGTACGCTCGGACGAAATAATACAATCCATTTTCATTTATTTCTAAATTTCCAAATTATCAGAGGTGTTTGTCAAAACGAATGTAAACATTGACGACACTTTAAAGGTTGTTCGAATTATCTGACTGGAGTTTGTCAAATATTTTTTGTTTTTGAAACAAAACAGGCAGGAATAAGTGTTAATTATCATTTGGAGATAAATTGCTGTTTTATTTTGTCACTGGCTTAATAATAATTAATGGAATTATCACAAATCGCTTGATTTCGCCGTTGAAGTGTCTCTTTTAAAGGGTGCGGATATCGAATCACGTGATTTGTCATAAAGATACAGTTTTGATTAAATTTTTTGCAATGTCTTATTTTTTGAGAGGTTGTGTATCCAGGACAGTGGTTAATCCTTAAAGGACACAAACTCTTAGTTTTTATAACAAATTCCACAGAAATAAAGAGATTAGAGGATATTCTCTTCATTACACTGTGCAACACAAAAAATAATTACAAGACAAAACCAGGATTATCATGAAAGTAGAGCTGTACTAAGAGCCATGTGTATCGGTGTTTTGAAAATTATCATCGCAAGTAGCTTTTAATTGGGGGATTGAGGGATTTTTAAATATATTTTTTCAAGGGTCATTAGTAAACGTGGATTTTTAAAAAATAATTTTAATTGGTTATTAGTAAACGTGGATTTTTTAAAAATATTTTTTTCAAAAATTATTAATAAACGTGGATTTTTCAAAAATATTTTTTTTTCAAAAATTATTAATAAACGTTGATTTTTTATAAATATTTTTTTTCGAAAATTAGTAATAAACGTGGATTTTTTAAAAATATTTTTCAAGGGTTTTTAATTAACGTGGATTTTTTAAAAATATTTTTCAAGAGGTTTTAATTAACGTGGATTTTTTAAAAATATTTATTCAAGGGTTTTTAATGAACGTGGATTTTTTTAAAATATTTTTTTAAAGGTTATTAATGAACGTGGATTTTTTAAAAATATTTTTCAAGGGTTTTTAATGAACGTGGATTTTTTAAAAATATTTTTCAAGGGTTTTTAATGAACGTGGATTTTTTAAAAACATTTTTTCAAAGGTCATCAGTAAACGTGGATTTTTTAAAAATATTTTTTCAAAGGTCATCAGTAAACGTGGATTTTTTAAAAATATTTTTTCAAAGGTTTTTAATTAACGTGGATTTTTTAAAAATATTTTTTCAAGGGTTATTAATGAACGTGGATTTTTTAAAAATATTTTTCAAGGGTTTTTAATGAACGTGGATTTTTTAAAAATATTTTTTCAAAGGTCATCAGTAAACGTGGATTTTTTAAAAATATTTTTTCAAAGGTCATCAGTAAACGTGGATTTTTTAAAAATATTTTTTCAAAGGTCATCAGTAAACGTGGATTTTTTAAAAATATTTTTTCAAAGGTCATCAGTAAACGTGGATTTTTTAAAAATATTTTTTCAAAGGTCATCAGTAAACGTGGATTTTTTAAAAATATTTTTTCAAAGGTCATCAGTAAACGTGGATTTTTTAAAAATATTTTTTTAAGGGTTATTAATGAACGTGAATTTTTTAAAAATATTTTTCAAGGGTTTTTAATTAACGTGGATTTTTTTAAAAATATTTTTCAAGGGTTTTTAATTAACGTGGATTTTTTTAAAAATATTTTTTCAAAGGTCATCAGTAAACGTGGATTAATGAACGTGAATTTTTTAAAAATATTTTTTCAAAGGTCATCAGTAAACGTGGATTAATGAACGTGAATTTTTTAAAAATATTTTTCAAGGGTTTTTTAATAACGTGGATTTTTTTAAAAATATTTTTTCAAAGGTCATCAGTAAACGTGGATTTTTTAAAAATATTTTTTTAAGGGTTATTAATGAACGTGAATTTTTTAAAAATATTTTTCAAGGGTTTTTAATTAACGTGGATTTTTTTAAAAATATTTTTCAAGGGTTTTTAATTAACGTGGATTTTTTTAAAAATATTTTTTCAAAGGTCATCATTAAACGTGGATTTTTTAAAAATATTTTTTCAAAGGTCATCAGTAAACGTGGATTTTTTAAAAATATTTTTTTAAGGGTTATTAATGAACGTGAATTTTTTAAAAATATTTTTTCAAGGGTTTTTAATGAACGTGGATTTTTTAACAATATTTTTTCCAGGGATTTTAATTAACGTGGATTTTTTAAAAATATTTTTTCAAGGGTCATCAGTAAACGTGAATTTTTTAAAAATATTTTTTCAAGGGTCATCAGTAAACGTGGATTTTTTAAAAATATTTTTTCAAGGGTTTTTAATTAACGTGGATTTTTTAAAAATATTTTTTCAAGAGTCATCAGTAAACGTGGATTTTTTAAAAATATTTTTTCAAGAGTCATCAGTAAACGTGGATTTTTTAAAAATATTTTTTTAAGGGTTATTAATGAACGTGGATTTTTTAAAAATATTTTTTAAGGGTTATTAATGAACGTGGATTTTTTAAAAATATTTTTTCAAGGGTCATCAGTAAACGTGGATTTTTTAAAAATATTTTTCTAGGGTTTTTAATTAACGTGGATTTTTTAAAAATATTTTTTCAAGGGTTTTTAATGAACGTGGATTTTTTAAAAATATTTTTTCAAGGGTCATCAGTAAACGTGGATTTTTTAAAAATATTTTTCTAGGGTTTTTAATTAACGTGGATTTTTTAAAAATATTTTTTCAAGGGTTTTTAATGAACGTGGATTTTTTAAAAATATTTTTTTAAGGGTTGTTAATGAACGTGGATTTTTTAAAAATATTTTTCAAGGGTTATTATTGAACGTGGATTTTTAAAAATGTTTTTTTCAAGGGTTATTATTGAACGTGGATTTTTAAAAATATTTTTTTAAGGGTTGTTAATGAACGTGGATTTTTTAAAAATATTTTTCAAGGGTTATTATTGAACGTGGATTTTTAAAAATGTTTTTTTCAAGGGTTATTATTGAACGTGGATTTTTAAAAATGTTTTTTCAAGGGTCTTTACTAAACGTGGATTTTTTAAAAATATTTTTTCAAGGGTCTTTACTAAACGTGGATTTTTTAAAAATATTTTTTCAAGGGTCTTTACTAAACGTGGATTTTTTAAAAATATTTTTTCAAGGGTCTTTACTAAACGTGGATTTTTTAAAAATATTTTTTCAAGGGTCTTTACTAAACGTGGATTTTTTAAAAATATTTTTTCATGGGTCTTTACTAAACGTGGATTTTTTAAAAATATTTTTTCATGGGTCTTTACTAAACGTGGATTTTTTAAAAATATTTTTTCAAGGGTTTTTAATGAACGTGGATTTTTTAAAAATATTTTTTCAAGGGTTTTTAATGAACGTGGATTTTTTAAAAATATTTTTTCAAGGGTTTTTAATGAACGTGGATTTTTTAAAAATATTTTTTCAAGGGTTTTTAATGAACGTGGATTTTTTAAAAATATTTTTTCAAGGGTTTTTAATGAACGTGGATTTTTTAAAAATATTTTTTCAAGGGTTTTTAATGAACGTGGATTTTTTAAAAATATTTTTTCAAGGGTTTTTAATGAACGTGGATTTTTTAAAAATATTTTTTCAAGGGTTTTTAATGAACGTGAATTTTTTAAAAATATTTTTTCAAGGGTTTTTAATGAACGTGGATTTTTTAAAAATATTTTTTCAAGGGTTTTTAATGAACGTGGATTTTTTAAAAATATTTTTTCAAGGGTTTTTAATGAACGTGGATTTTTTAAAAATATTTTTTCAAGGGTTTTTAATGAACGTGGATTTTTTAAAAATATTTTTTCAAGGCTTATTAATGAACGAATGCTGCGCTTGCTTGAGGTGATCGACATTTTGGTATTTTTTAATACCAATCGTGCTTTTCAAAATACTCCAGACACAATAGTCCAACGGATTCGTATCCGGAGATTTTGGTGGCCATTGTGGAATGAAGCGAGGAATCTCATTTTGTAACCATTCTTGGGTCGCGCGTGCTGAGTGCGATGGTGCTGAGTCCTGTTGGAGTGTCCAAGGTCTGCGGCCAAAATGTTTGCGTGCTTTAATACACCCTCCAGAATATTTTCGCGATAATATTCGGATTTTATTCTGATGCCACGGTCGATTAATACGATCGGAGGTGCACATTTTCCGCTGACCTCTTTGGCATGTAAACACGATCATTTTATTTGTTTACAAACTGCTGGACAACGAATGTTTTCTCATCGGAGAAAACCTAATTCGGCAAGTCGTTCGACACCACTTTCGGCCAAGCGAAGCAACTCTTTAGCTCTTTTGAGTCTATTTTCTTTCTGTTGCGGTGTAAGTTCTTGCACTTTTTGGAATTTTTGAAAATAATTGATTTTTTTCGCACAGTGTAAGTATTGGGTCCTATTTAATTTTCGTGGTGTTAAAGTGGTCCGCACATACCAGAATCAATTTAAACTTATTTCCTCCACAGCACTTCTTAATAATTGTTTAGACAAACCATTAGCGGGCTAAATAAAGAAATAATACCTTTAAATAATGCGAATTAAAAACTCTTAGTTATATTACTATTATTTTTATCACAACAATAAATTTTGCGATTTGTGTGAAATCTCCCATTAGCCCGGGTGCAGAATAGATTTATTAAATCAATTAACAGGCGCTAAACATTTCTATTTTTGGCAAATCAATTGACGTCATTGTTAACCAGTTTGGTTGTCCGCAACTTTACAATTTACTATTATTGTTATTTTCATCGTAATTTTTTGTCTGCAAAATTCCGCAGACAAAACAAATATAAAGCTTTATTTCTAAAATTTCCATTGCTGAAGAAAAAAAAACATTCCATGAACAAACAAATCAAAGAATATGGTCCGCGTCTCTAAACAGCAAATCGAAAGAGTTAAAGTGACAGATAGTTATACATGAGATTTTCTAAAAAACTTTTCCATGATTAAAAACAAAGAAAAAAAAAAAACAAAAAGTTAGCAAATATTAAGTGCAGAAAAAGATTTTTGTAAATACCGGAGATTTCTATTTTCATACAATTTTGGTTCCTAGAATACAAAAGTAATAGCATTGAAATAATTGAACAATATTATTTTAGTTTTATTTTATTGCGTCACTGTTTTCCAATACTTGAAATAATCATTACACTATGCTGCAAACATTCATCTCTCACCCTATCCCTAGGCTTTTCTTTTATATAGAACACCTCCAATAGGCCTTTAAATGGCTTAACAACAAAAGAAGTCTCAATGACACTGTTCAACACAAATAATAAGTACAACCCGAGTTGATTGTGAAAGTAGCTCTAAAATAGAAGATAATAGACGTGCATCGGAGTTTTGAAAGGCTAAATCGCAAACTAACCTTAACATTGGGGGAACGTTCCCCCTATCCCACGTTTTTAGAAATTATGGGGTAAAAATTTCTTGAAATCCTTACATTTTTTATCGAAAATTTTGACCCTCAAGCGAGTCACCAAAGGAGTATATTTGGTCACCGTTTTTAAAAGGTATGATAAGAAGTACAAATATTTTACAAAATTATTCGTCACAAAATTCTACTTTAGGTCTCAGAATACATCAAAAGGTTAAATCTTACCTAAATGCCAGGTATTTTAAAATATCAGACAATGTTGGGTTGTTTAACTATATTTTGACTTATGTTATTATTATTCGAATTGTTGACCCTCTATGGAAGGAATGGACCAATATTGTCCATTTCGTATCGGACCTACAAAATAAGATATAAATATTGCGACTGGATGGAAACGGATGTAAATTTCGCGTTTTATGAGCTCCTTGAATATTCAAAATTTTAACCCTTTGCAGGGGAGGTACCAGAATCCATATATATCCCATCTTCAAACCAGACCTTGGGTTAATAAAAATATTGTGATGTGTGTAATTTGAAGACAATCGAGCTGTTACATCCCATTTTATAAGAGTTATAATTATTCAAAATGTTGACCCTTTGTGGGGGAAGTTTTTGATGGGTGGCCCGATATTGTCCATTTTCCCATCGACTCCAAATGTTTTAAACGGATTTGGTCCAAAGAGGCCTAGGGTCTAAACCAGTTATTTGGATGAGGCACGTTTTGGCCGTATCAAAGCCGTTGAAGGAATCCCTTTTGGGGAATTTAGGACCTTCAGGATAATAGTAAAAGCGAGTCTCACTCTCTACTCGCATACGAGCGGGAATACTTCTGCGAGTAGAAAAAAGAAATCGAGTACACTATATTTTTCTGTGCCAATATGCTTTGCACATTTTCCAGTAGAAGTAAAATTCGTTTGAAATAGAGCAGTCTATACTCTTACCGACTATTCGAGTGGTCCCACATACAACCAAAAAGTGAATCTTTTTGTGAAATCAAAGAGTGAAGAGTCATCTTTACTCTTTAGTAAATGAATACATGAAGGCAATATCAACTCAGAAACGATTTTTTCTTCAATACGAACCAGCCGGAGAAACAACAAGAACTTGAATGGTAAAATATATATCGGTGAAAGATATATGTTAGAGATATATCTTAGTCCGAACCGATATTTACTAGAGTATGCCCTTTCATTTCTTCGACGTAACAACTATTTGTAGCAAGTTTTATTTGCTTTGGACAAGGACTTTTAGTTTTATCCTACTTCACTGAGTCCCGATAGACAGAAGGGCCTTCCAAAGGATTTCAATTAAAGGAAGACCTTATCGGTGTCTTTTATAAAAATATGACCTTTTCAGTTTTTTTTATAGACAGAAGACCAATTGAGAAACTTCTGTAGACAGGAGGCCATCGATGGACCTTCTCAAGGCCTGCCATAGGCATATGACCTTCCGAAGGTTTTCTAGAGACCAGCCTTTTTTATTTCGTCCATAAATAGAATGGCTTTTCGAGGGACGGTATAGGTAAACGATTTTTTTCGAGGTCTTTCATAGACAGAAGACCTTTTTTCGAGTTCTTCTATTTAAAACAATATTTCTTTATATTTTTCAAAGAGGGAATACCTCTCAAGGTTCTCTTTTCACGGCCTTTTATTGATAGAAGATTTTTCCTAGATCTTCAAGAATTCCTTGAGAATATGGAAGATCCACCAGAACACATTTTCTTTAGAACACATATATACATTTTCTATAAAAGAGGTGTTCTGTGTATTGAAGGCCTTGGTAATAAAAGCTCCTGTTTGACGTTTCCTATAGACAGAAGAAAAATGAGTTTAAAATGAGAAGGCCTCTTAAAGATCTTCTATTTGTTATTATTCCGGTGAGTAGGGGGCCTATGTTCGTTATTGTCATATCTATAACGAAAAGACTTTCTAAAGGCCAAGACCTTCTAAACATCTCACATTGATCCTATCTTTTTTTAATGTCATCTATCCGAGGACATTTTCAAGGTTTTCTCTTGAGAAAAACACGTCCCTCTCTTTGGGAAAGACTTTTGGTAGATTTTTTCTAAAGCAGACCTCTGAAATACATTTTTAAGCAGAGAACCTTTTCAAAGTTTTCGTACGCTGTAGACTCTTAGAAGTCCCTTAGCGGTCTGCTATTAAAAGAAAAAAGGTTTATATATAGGGGAGACTTTTTAAAGTCTTTTTGATTGAGAAAACTCTTTGAGTTTCTAAAAATGAATGACCATAGATGTACTCCTCATAGATTTTTCTAGGACCTTCTGGTCTTCTTCTTAGTACAGATTAAGCTCTTGAGCTCTTTTTTAGTAGTGATGAAGTGAGTTTTCTGATAAAACTCTTTGATCTTGTTGTTAATAAATCCACTATCAGAGATTTATGGAGGGTGGCGCCCAATGGGGACCCCTTCAAAATGGCTTATTTTTTGCTAATTTTTGTATATTTTAAGTGGCAAAGGACATTTTTGGTAATATAGAAAATCCTTCACAAGTGTTATTTTATAGGCAGAAGGTCTTTCAAATATCATCCATGCAGAATTAAGAGCTTTTCTATGACATACTATATAGTGAAAATATTCATTACATATCTGGTTACCAGTTCATTATTTTAACAAGATCATGTCGTACGATATATGTAGAGGCTTTGTGGTCACTAAAATGCCATTAAAGTCCATTAAAGTCCCTATTTATTGAATTTGACCACTAAAATTCATTACATAAGTATTTACTTATAGTCATATAGTGGCTTAAAAATAACCACATCGTTTGTAAAACATGTCCAGTTTAAAGAAGTGTTGATAAGCAAAATTGTATTGAGTATTTTAGATGGGCCCTTTTGTATATAATTTCTTTTAAAAATCTTCTAAAACTGAATTGACATTTGAATATATCTTAAACTAGTCAATGCAATTTTTTGTTTAACAACTTCCAAATCGAGTTTTTTTATTGTTGCAGGGTGTAATTTTGTTTGTTTTTGCCAATGTCCTCATATCACCGTCACAGTCGTTGTAGTCACAGCATTTAAGTGTTATCAAATACCAGCTGTGACAATTTTTTTTGAACAAATTCCAAGCTCTCCTAAGTGCCTCAAGCGCCAATAGTCCAGTAAGTGGTTCATTTGCTGCTGTTGTTTGTTGTTTTTGTCTCCGATTAATACCTGCTGGTTCTGGTTATTTGTGATAAGGCCACAGCGCAATCTGTCTCGCATTTCTTTCTTCTGTGACGCATTTTATGAGAATATTTTTTGAGTGCTGTTTTTTTCTTTTAATTCTTTTACTTATTTTCACGTTCTTCTTAATCACGTTTCTTACCTCGCTTTCTTTGAGGAATAAAAATAATATTGAATTTTTTGACATTTATCATTTTTGTCGCAAAAACCTTTTGAGGTGTCTCTGTCACCTTTGATTGACGTCATACCCGTTGTCGCGATTGTGATCAGAAAAACAAAATTGTAAAATTGTTATTTTTTTGCCTATGTTTTTTTTTATAATATCCATAATTGTTAAATGGAATATTTTTCCAATGTCTTTTTATTGTTTTAGCGGAATTGAAATAAATGTGTTAAAATCATTTTTTCAGGTGTAAAAATTGAAGAAATTCTAAATGGAAAATAAAGGATGCCACCGGACACACAACTGTATATGTCTAGGTATGTATGAATATTTTGTTTTCCAACCAAACATAACCCTAGTTCAATGCAAAACAATTTCCTCAAACGGAGGGGAATCACCCAATCCATTTCTTAATTTCATTAAAATTTTATAAAAAAAAACTATGAAGAAAGTCTGAAAGTCTCGGGTGGGACCGACTTTATGATACCCTACACCACTTTGCTAATTTAGTAAAGCTCCGCATAACAATTAAATTTTTTTAGGGGAGAATTCAATCATACACGCTATGATTATAATTATAATTTGAAGATCAAAGGACTAAACATGCCGAAGCATTTGTATCTTTTAAATTCGGACTTGTATTGCCCATATGGTGCACAATTCATTTGAAATCGGACAAAAATATATATATATATGGGAGCTATATCCAAATCTGAACCGATCTCGACAAAATTTGGCAAATATATTTCTGAACTGTATTTAATATATTTCCCTGAATATCGTTGTTACGGAGTGCATATTACGACTGTGGGTAACAAATATAACAAATCGGTTGAACAATATATATGGGAGCTATAGCTATATCCGAACCGATCTTCACCAAATTTGACATATTAGCTTCTAGACTCAATTCGGTCGTAAGAGCCAAATTCCATCCCATTTCGGCAAATATTAGACATTTGTGCACAATCAAAGGTAAATCGGACGAAGTTATATATGGGAGCTATATCCAAATCTGATCCGATCTCGATAAAATTTGGCAAATATATTTCTGAGCTGTATTTGATATATTTCCCTCAATATCGTTGTTACAGAGTGCATATTACGGCTGCGGAGGACTAAAGTAACAAATAGGATGAACAATATATATATATGGGAGCTATAGCTATATCCGAACCGATCTTCACCAAATTTGACATACTAGCTTCTAGACTCAATTCGGTCGTAAGTGCCAAATTCCATCCCACTTGGGCAAATATTAGACGTTTGGTGCACAATAACGGGTAAATCGGACGAAGTTATATATGGGAGCTATATCCCAATCTGAACCGATCTCGATAAAATTTCGCAAAGGTATTTCTGAGCTGCATTTGGTATATTTCCCCAAATATTGTTGTTACAGAGTGCATATTACGGCTGCGGAGGACTAAAGTAACAAATCGGATGAACAATATATATATATGGGAGCTATAGCTATATCTGAACCGATTTCAATCGAATTTTGCTTGTTTTCACCCCTATTTTGGTTGTATGTGCAAAATTCCGTACTATTCGGGTTGATATTACACGTTTGGTGCACAATAAAAGGCCAATCGGACGAAGATATATATGGGAGCTATATCTAAATTTGTGCCGATTATCTCCAATTTCATTAGGGCTCGTCCTTGGGCCAAGCAAATGATTTGTGCACAATTTCATAAGGATCGGGTAATAAATGCGACCTGTACTTTGTTTACAAAAATACATGGATAGACAGACGGACGGACATGCATAAATCGACTCAAAATGTGATTCTATGCCGATCATCAAAAGGAACTATGGGTTTATCTCATTTCCTTTTGCCTGTTACAAACAAATGCACAAAAACATAATACCTTGTGGTGTAGGGTATAAAAACAATCTAAAGAAACCGTAATGACGTTAGACATTTTTTTTTGAATTTAATTAACCAAAATGTATGTTAATATGTTTGTTTGTTTATGATGCGTGCCCACTAATTAATAACAATTTAATTGTGCTAACAATCGATTAGCAAACATTGTAAACAAACGTCGCCTCACTGCCCCATAGAAACATACATTAAATCAGTGATCGCATTTCGACTGATTGTTTTATGATAATTGCTGAGTGGCAGGGGCAGGGAGAGATTGCCGGTTCGAATGAGAAAGGTGTCATATAAATTTCCAAAAAAATTAACCTTCCTTCAATATTCGCAAATTATTTGCTTTGTTTAGCATGTCACGTGTCTAAATGTTAGCACATATTAAATGTTTCGATGATTTTGTTTATGGCCAATATTTGCAAATCGAATTGCTGTACTAGGATGGATACCAATACATGGGGAGCATAAAATAACCCAGCAAACCAATTTGTAATGAGTCAACAGGAATTTGAGCGGAAATCTTAATTGGAGGGGCTAACGCATTATATTATAACGTATATTTTTTGTTGAACGCAAAAAAAATCCTAAAGGGGTTGGGAGTAAACAAGGGCCCCGATATGTGTCATTGATGGGGTGGGGAACAAGCGAAAAAAAATGTTTTTTATTTCCCAAAATTTTAGAAAAGGTCTAATAGAATACAAAAAAATTATACACGTGTATCGGCTTAGACATCGTAATATTATTATTCAACTTAGATCGAGTTGGGAGAAGGGCAATATCGGTCCACTCCTTGTAGTACCTCTTCCACAAAAGGTTGAAATTTTCAAAAAAAATATATTTTACTTCACATAAAGGGAAAGGATTAGCCGATTTTGCTCAAACTTTGCAAATCCTAATATATGTATCAGTGCTAGGTCAAGAGCGAAAATTGACAATATTTGTCCATTCCATAAAGTACCTCCCCCATAAAGGGTTTAAATTTTGACCCTTTAATTAATTATAACTCTTATTAAATATGATGTAAGAGTCCTATTGTCTTTAAATTATACTCATCACAATATTTTTATTAACCCAAGGCCTGGTGTGAAAATGGAGTATATCGGCCCAATCCTTCTGCAATCTCCCCCAGAAAGGGTCAAAATTTTGAATATCCATGAAGGTCATAAAACACGGAATTAACATTCGATTCCATTCAGACTTGACACATCACAGTATTTCCATGAACATAAGATCTGTTACAAAGATGGTAGAGATCGGACCATTCCTTCTGGTACCTCCCTCACAAAAGGTTAATGTTTTGAATAATCAAAACGATCATGAAATCTGAAATTAGCATCCGGTTGTCTTCAAATTATACAAATCACAATATTTCTATTCGTCCAAGGTCTGTTATGAAAATGGGATATATCTATCCATCCCTGCTGGTACCTCCCCCACAAAGGGCGAATATCCATGAAGTTTATAAAAGGCAAAATTAACATCCGATTCAAACTTGGCACAGCGCAATATTTCCATCAATACAAGAATCCAACTCTCTTCAAATTTCACACATCCAAATATCTTTGCTTACGCAACATCTGTTCTTCTTCTTCTGGTACCTCACCCACAAAAATCACAATTTCCAATACTTATATCTGCCAAAACTTGCGAATCAAGTCGGCCATTCTTTGTTATATCTAAATATATCTCTTAACCAGAAATCTGATATGAATATGGAACTTATCGGAATTTATGATTTCGCATAAAATTGTATATAAAAGTTCGATTTCCTTCAAATTTTGCAGATACCAATATTTTTATCTGTATTAGGTGAAGCTTGAAAATGGAATACTTCGGTCCGCTGTATCTGTTACCTCACGCATATTTCCACATTTTCCAAAAAATTGCACATATCTCATGTAAAGTATAGGAAGTAGCCGATATAGTCCAAATCTGGCACGTTGTAATATTTATATCAATATTAGGTCAGACACGAATTGGTTAATATTGGCCAACTGCTTCGGAACCTCCCCATAAACGATTAACAGTTTGAATAATCATAATTCAAGGCTGGGGGTATACTTCTGTTGGTAAAACCGACTGATACCATTTTACTTGTTTTTGTACATTTCAACACCGAAATATTTTGCGATCATTTCCAAAAACAATAGTCTTCTATTTTGACCGACACTTTGGTATTTTTTAGTGCCAACCTTGCTTTCCAAAATACTCCAGACACAATGATCCAAAGCACTGGTATTCAAAGATTTTGGTGGCTATTGTGCGTTGGAAATGAAGCTAGAAAACTTATTTTGCAACAATTCTTGGGTGGCGCGTGCCCATAGGCTGTTATGGCGGCCCACACCATCACCATGGTCGGCGCTTGAGTTCTGAAGGTGCACATTTTAAGCTGACCTCTCTGGCAAGTAAACACTATCATTTGGTTTGTTTACAAACTGCTGGACAACGAATGTTTTCTCATCGGAGAAACAAAAATTCGGCAGTTTATCACTTTCGGCCAAGCGAAGCAACTCTGTAACTCTTTTGAGTCTATTTTCGTCCTGTTGCGGTGTAAGTTTTTGCACTTTTTGGAATTTCAATGGCTTTACCCCGAGCTCATTTTTCAATATTTGCCAATTTTCGGCCATGCTTGAATTCCATCATGCTTGAATTCCATCACGAATAAGTTTTTTTCTGGAAAATTCTCAACAAAATGCTTTTGTACGCTTGTAAATAATATAATGAGCTGTCATTGGAGTAATTTTAACAGCTGTCGGACGAGTGGCTTAGAAATGACAATAGTCAGAAGTTCGTTGCAGTTTTTTAATTTTACCCTGTATACCTTCTATGATCTAAAGAAAATTGTAAAATATATGTATCCCTTTGTTTATTATTAGGGCTATATAAAGTTCTTGAAATAGAACCGAAACCCCTTTGGAGTTTTATCTATAGTTCGAGTATTATGAAATACACTTGGATTTTGGCCCGGCCCAGACTGGCTATTAGTGAAATTACAAGAAATTTGCATCGAATATGGAATAAGGGCTGATTTTTAGACCCAAGGTTTCTTTAAAGCAAATCATTTCAGGACATTTGGAGTTGATCTAAGGTTGTCCGTCCGTCTTTCTGTTTGGCTTGTGCGCACGAAAACTCTCGAAGGGAATATTTTTTGTTCTTTCCCACAAAGGGATGAGTCTTTCAATGTACCTAATTATTTCATCTACAGATATTTTCCTGTAATTATTTTTGGACACTGTGCATCAATATTATTATAAAATTTAAACAAATAGCGGATTTTCTTGAAATTAACATTTTTGGCTATATTAGATCAAGTGTGAAGATGGGACTTATCGAGTCGTGGATCATGGTTTATGCCTCCCTTTTTAAAACCAAAAACTTTGTAAAAGCGTTATCTCATATCTTAACCTAGAGAAATGTTTTCACGTTTTAATTAGAAATCTTAGTTTGCTCAAAATTCATTATTATATCCATACCTCTTTCGCTGACCTTCAGCATTAGAATATTTAGTCCTTCTTGAATCTTTGGTTAACTTCAATTAGCCCTAACTAATATCTGACAACTTCCAATCTTTATTGGGACTTTTCCATTGTGGAGACATTTTTGTAAATGAAGCTATATTTCTTGTCTTTCTTGTTATTTATTTATTAATAAAATGTTTTTCTTTACGCAGATACTGGTTGTGAAATATATTCATACATTTTGCATTTTCTGTCCAGCCATGCAATGCATGGCCAAACAACATTTGCCTTATGTTTCACGCCTTGTTGTAATGATGTCAATACTGAGGTGTGAATTCATTCATAATTAATGTCATATCCTGAATCCGGTTTGCAATTTGTCATGTGGCAAACCTGACTGTTGAAATCCCCTGGTGATTGGATTGACACTCGGAAAAAAAAAAAAACTTTTCTGTCTTTTTTACTTCGCATCATTTATTTACCCAGACTCACAGAAATTGGTTTTGCAGAAAACGCATTTAAAGGTTTCGATGGAGAAATTTAATTTTGTAAAAAAATTATAACTGCTCTTGAAATATTTGAACACAGTATATGTGTAAAATTGAAGATAGTTAGATGCATAATTCGGGCTATACTATTCATTCACGTTTTGACTTTATATCAAGGCTAGGCAAAGAGAGTTCCATGGGATATCTGAGTGTTCACCAACACAATTGTAAAAATTAAATTGTTTTGAATTTTTTGTCAATATGGTTTTATTTTATTTTCATTTCCGAAAAATGTGTAACAAAGATGGCCATAGACAATTTGTATATTTTAATTTGCTCAAAAAAAAAAAAAAAATATTTTCATTTCCCTCAACCATAATCTCAATACCTTAAATGTATCTTAAAAAAATATTCTTTAAAAAATCCACTTTTCGAAGGCTCTTCAAAAATATTCTTTAAAAAATCCACGCCTCGAAGGCTCTTCAAAAAATATTCTTTAAAAAATCCACTTTTCGAAGGCTCTTCAAAAAATATTCTTTAAAAAATCCACGTTTCGAAGGCTCTTTAAAAAATATTCTTTAAAAATATCCACGTCTCGAAGGCTCTTCAAAAAATATTCTTTAAAAAATCCAGGTCTCGAAGGCTCTTTAAAAAATATTCTTTAGAAAATCCACGTCTTGAAGGCTCTTCAAAAAATAGTCTTTAGAATATCCACGTTTCGAAGGCTCTTCAAAAAATATTCTTTAAAAAATCCACGTCCCGAAGGGTCTTTAAAAAGTATTCTTTAAAAAATCCACGTCCCGAAGGGTCTTCAAAAAGTATTCTTTAAAAAAATCACGTCTCGAAGGCTCTTCAAAAAATATTTTTTTAAAAATCTATGTCTCGAAAGCTGTGCAAAAATATTTTTTGAAAAATTCACGTCTCGAATAGCTCTTGAAATAATATCCTCGTCCTGAAGGCTTTTTAAAAAAATGTTCTTTAAAAAATCCTCGTCTTCAAGGCTTTTCAAAAAATATTCTTTAGAAAATCCTCGCCCCGAAGGATCTTCAAAAAATATTCTTTAAAAAGTCCGCGTCTCGAAGGCTCTTCAAAAAAGATTCTTTAGAAAATCCACGTCACGAAGGCTCTTCAAAAAAAAAAAAAAAAAAAATGAAAACAGATATAAAAATAACAAAACTAACTAAATATTTGTCATTGGTTATAAAGAGGCAAAAAACACTTGCAAAAACCCATACAGAACAATTTTGAATTTCTCTGCCTAGTCCTGGACTACAATGTTTAGTTGCTAACTCAAAAAATGAGGTTTTAAATTATAACAATTCGAGATGGTATAAAACTAAAATAATTCATTTCTTAATAAATCAGAACTACAACGGCGAATCTCGATATTAAAAAAAAAAAAATCAATCGAAATAAATCTCTATATACTCATCTTGGATTGATAGAAACAACTGATGTTCAACATTTACAGTCATTTCTAATAAAATGTTCGATTCAATCGAGATAAAATTGACATATTTAAGCTTAAATTGAGTTAATTAAAAATTGGAGGTTTTATTCAAACTATTAATCGAAGGCCAATGGGTGATATAGAACTAATGTTGTTTGGACGAAAAACAGGAAGAAATAAGGATTAGTTAGCAAGCCTAGATGTCACAAGAGAGCCACGAATAGATTATCTTTGTTCGTTATAATTTGTCATCACTAACTTTGAACGAAATTTCAAAGCTGTATAAAATGGTATTTGACTATCTGATGAAAAAGAGCAAAGGGTTGTATTTTTGAGAATTTTGAATTAAATCGAAATTAAATGTGTTATTATGAGTTTAATATATTTCCATAACAGCTGATGCATATATATTTCAAAGTCAATTCCACTAATAACTTTGTTATTTTTATTTCACATCGATATTTTAGTCTAATGACTAATGCCCAGGAGTAAACATTGAGTCCTTGACAACAATATCACGTCCTTCTTCTAAATGATTTTCACTTTGTTATGCTCAACAATAAATGTAGAAAAAACACATAATAAAGCTCATTAATTTATTTTATATCCCTGCCTCGCCCACCTTCCAAACCTTATCGTCGCGGTCTACAAAATCATCCGCCACGCTGATTATTCCGCCTCCACAATAATAAAAATATATCATTATCATAATTGTTGAATCATTGTTGTTGTTGCTGCCGTTGTTGCAAACCGACTAATAGTTCAATTAGCAACTTGTCTATTGACAATTGGCTGGTCGACAGACAAACTGACTGACTCATTGTCCGCCTGTCTGTCAAATAATGAAATGAACTGAAATTAGGAAAACGCCAATGCAGTGAAAGTGAATGGCGATGTCCCATAATTGCAACAAAAATATATAAAACGGCGACAGCAGCAGTGTGTGTGTGGAAATTATGAAAATGGGAAATGTAGGTTGGGGGTGTTAGCTATTCAATAAAGCGGGATTGCTATTTATAGACCACAATATCAGGCAGGGATTTGAAATATTTAATGCATTGAATGTGGTCAATGTCGTTGAAGAAGACATGAAAAGATGACATACCCTATGTTTTTTAGAAAGCTTATATTATTTTATTTCGTCGAAAATATATTTAAACGCGATACAGTTCAGACCTCGGTATGGCGTGAACTCCTATTCAGGCCATGTATCGATGTTAGTTCTCCGTCTCAATTGTTAGATTATTTTTTCCATCAAAGAAGGACAATATAGATGCCCTCTCAAGAATTTTGAAACAACCATTATGAGAGCATGGTCAATAATTTGTGTTTTGAATAGAGCTCAATTTTTGCCCCTTCTGAAACCCCTATAAATGGAAATTTACAAACTCATAACAATTTAATATCTCATAAAAAATGAAGGGAGTATCCGACTTTGTTTAAACTTGAGATATAGCTATATTTTATATAAGGCCTATGTAAGGTGGAAAAAAGGTCGGTATCAACTCACTCCTTCTGGTACCCCTTACATAATAATTAAAATTAGTTATTACCTACCTCATAAATTTAAAAAAAAAAATAAGGTCATGTCTCATATAAACCAATCGGGTGCCCCCCAAAGACCTAATTTGGGCTGTAGTAATATTTCTATCAGACTTAGATCAGGAGGCATCATTGAAAATATTTGTCTTCAAGTCTTCGTATTTCCCCCTAAAGGTGAAACATTTTTAACAATAATAAGTTCCTCGAATTGCGAAATTATTCTCCAGTTTTCTTCACTACGTTGAAGGGACATCCACAGAAATACATTTCGAAACAAAATCTCAGAAAAATTATTGGAACCTTACGTTTTCCTTTTTTGGTCATTATTTTCACAAAAATTAGATATTGTAAAGAACCAAAATATATAGTTCTCACATTTATGGGACGGTCACCAAAAAAGCAATATATATACATGGTGAGATGAAAAAACTACAACCAACTTTAGACTGCTGTCATTTCTAAGCCACTCGACCGACAGCTGTTAAAATTATTCCAGTGACAGCTTATTATATTGTTTACAAGCGTACAAAAGCATTTTGGTGAGAATTTTCCAGAAAAAAGGTTATTCGTGATGGAATTCAAGCGTGATAGTGTGATTTCTTTATATTTGGCTGAAAAACCACAAGTGGCTATCGTTGGAGCACTCCAGCATTTAAATGTGAATAAATCTTTTGTGTCTCGTACCATCGCTCGTTACCATGATAAAGGTAGTGTAGCCCGGCGTCAAGGAAGTGACAAAAGAAAACAGCAACATCATCAAAAATGGTTCGAAAAGTAAAGAAGCGACTTGATCGAAACCCTCGTCGCAGTGGCCGAAAAATGGCACGTGAGCTGAACATATCGCAATATTCCATTCGGCAAATATTGAAAAATGAGTTCGGGGTAAAGCCATTGAAATTCAAAAAAGTGCAAGAACTTACTCCTCAACAGAAAGAAAATAGAATCACAAGAGCTAAAGAGTTGCTCCTCTTGGTCGAAAGTGGTGAACTGCCTAATTTGGGTTCCTCCGATAAGAAAACATTCGTTGTCCAGCAGTTTGTAAACACACAAAATGATCGTGTTTACTTGCCAAAGAGGTCAGCTGAAAATGTGCGCCTTCGGTTGGTCACCAGAACTCAAGCGCCAACCATGGTGATGGTGTGGGCCGCCATAACAGCCGATGGTCGCTCTCCGCTCGTATTAATCGACCGTGGAGTCTGAATAAAAATATTTTGGAGGGTGCATTAAAGCCCTGGGCAAGCAAACAATTTGGCCGCAGACCTTGGACATTCCAGCAGGACTCAGCACCATCGCACTCAGCATGCGCCACCCAAGAATGGTTACACAATAAGGTACCTCGCTTCATTTCCAGCGCACAATGGCCACCAAAATCTCCGGATACCAATCCGTTGGACTATTATGTCTGGAAGATTTTGGACAGCAAGGTTGGCACTAAAAAATACCAAAGTATCAATCACGTCAAGCAAGCGCTTCGCCGGGAATGGACCAAAATACCGCAGAGCAACATTCGGGCAGCGTTTGACGGTTTCATTGGCTGTTTGAAGGCCATAATTCGTGCCAAAGGAGACCAATTCGATTTTGCACGTCACCAATGTGTATTTTGTGGGCCATGTCGGTCCACATTTTCCAATAGCCAACATATAACGGTACCTCCCGATATTTGGTATTTTGATGATTATAGCTATATTTTGTACCGGAATTGTTTCAAATTTTGCATTTAAAGTTCGTAATAGGCATTACAACCCATGACAAAAAATCGCATATGCAAGTCCACGTCTTCGTATAGCCCCCATATAACGGTACCTCACTATATTCGGCATTTTGATGATTTTAGCGGCAGTATTCACCTGAATGGTTTAAAATTTCGTATTTGAAGTTCGGAATCGATGCTACAGCCTATGACTTATGAAGAACTACCTCTTGGTATAGCCCCCATATAGGGGTTTTTTATTTGAGAGTTATTCCTCTTCGGAATTTTTTGAAAGTTTTCAAGTTCCTTCAAAAGGGTGGAGGATATTAACAATTAGCTGCTATTTTTTCTCAACGTTGAAGAGCATTGTTTCTATTTTACTCTTTGGGGCTTTTGTATACGATCTCACCCCTAGTGAAACACCTTCTCTTGTTTCCACCAGGCAGATTTTGTCGACTAATATAATATAATAATAGATTGATTGTCAGCTTCTGATTGGCTGAAATGTTAAATTTTAATTTTTTTAATTTTGAAATTTTTCCTAGTTCTCCATTTCCTTACTTTCTGAGTAAATCCGTTCTCTCAGAGCGAGTGTGATGTTTCTCTTTTTTTCTTGTTTTGCTATTAAAAAGTACGGAAACTTGACAAAGTTTTTCAACTTAGACTTTCACTCTTAGACTCTTACATTATTCGAGCTTTTTCGATTCCCATTCTTATTTTTTAAACAAGAGCACTTCGAGCACTGTCGCCCACGAATATGTTCCATCTAAAAATGAGATAATTTTAGCTAGGTTTAATAAAACAAACATACTCAAAAATGAGTTTTGGGATGGATCTAAGCATTAACTTTTTAAGAACTAGGTGAATTATGTTTGCGATTTTTCATATTTGAAGCACCTCTAGTAGTCCTCTGCCTGAGTCAGATGTCTACCCTAATTTAAAATGTCTCACAACCCATAGCATGATCTGGAAATCGTTCCACAGTGCCATTCGTCTTTTTCATTTAATGAGTATAATAACTCCTACTGTTACTAATCCTCTTGGAATCCCACACGTGGCATTATCGTTCCCATTGAGTCACGTAAAAATGTCGCAAAAAAAAAAAAAAACAAACCTCTAAGATTTACAATTTTTTAACTCAGTTTCCAAAAATATAACAGCAGTGACTGCACAGAGACGAAGATTGCATTATGGCAGTGGCCAATGATGCAATGCAATGCTTAATTAAAAATCTACCCCTTAAACCAGATAAACAGATGCGGCGAATGAAGGTTGGATGGATGACTGGTTGACAGACTGAGAGACTTTATGACTGTTTGCTCATTTCATTTTCGATAACGGCAATTCAAAACAATTGTTGCCGGCCATTGTTGGTCGGTTGGTCGGCATAGCTTTGCATCTGTTTTCCCGTTGTTTTTGTTGTTGCTGTAATCATCTTCTATTTGAATGACGAGTGGGTGAAGAAGGAGGTAGATGTAGCTGGTGTTATCTACTTAAAAAAAAGAGGCTGAAAACAAAATATGACAAACAAATGCGGTCACAATGACCTTAAGGGGTCAACAACCCGCCAGCAAAACCAAAAGCATGCAATGATGATAACACCAAGTGACAAACAAATGGACTGACTGACAGGCACCTTGATGCTCTTTTTCAACAAACGTGTTAACGGGACTGAGACAATACAAAGAGCATAAATGTCGGCGAAGGATGATGCTCTTTTAGTTGGAAAATATATAAAGCACTGTTGACATCCTTGAAGAGAAATGTTCAAAGAGATGTTGACAGATTTTTTTTCTAGTAATGAAATAACATTGGGGTTAGATGTCGAGGTTGTGGTGGTTAGTATGACCAGTGCAATGGACCAAAATTGGTTTAGTTAGATAAAAGTTCATAGATTTTCTAATTTTTTATATAATTTTGTATACCCCCAGCCATATGACTAGAGAGGGTATATATCATTTGATACGGCCAAAAAGTGCCTCATCAAAATAACGGTTTTAGATCTAGGTCTCTTTGGACCAAATCCGTTTCAGGACATTTTGAGTCGTGTGCACGATAACACTCGAAGGGAGTATCCGATTTGGTCCAAACTTGATACACCGTAATATTATTATCAAACTTAAATCGAGTTCGGAGATGGGCAATATTGATCCACCCCTTCTGGTACCTCCCCCACTAAAGGTTGAAATTTAAAAAAAAAAAATAATTGCTACAAATAATGAGAAAGGATAATCAGTTTTTGCTCCAACTTTGCAAATATTTGCATCAGTGCTAGTTCAGGTGCTAAAATGGACGATATCGGTCGACTCCATCGAGTACCTCCCCCAAAAAGGGTCAACATTTGGAATAGTTATAACTCTTATAAAATGTGATTGTCTTCAAATCACACACATCCAAATATTTTTTAGACCGGCACACTCCTTTTGGTACCTCCCCCACAAAGGATCAGCATTTTGAATATCCGTTAAGCTCATAACACGCAAAATTGACATAAGATTCCATTCAGACTTGACACATCTCAATATTTTATCAAGACAAGATCTGTTGTAAAAATGGTAGAGATCGGACCATTTCTCCTGAAACCTCTCCCATAAAGGGGCACAATTTTGAATAACCTTGAAGCTCATAAAACTCGAAATTGACATCCGATTCCATTCAGACTTGGCACATCTCAATTTTTTATCAACACAAGATCTCTGGTACATCCCCCTACAAAAGAGCTACCTACCAAAACGATTGTAAAATCCGAAATAAGCATCCGTATCTGTTCAAATTTCTCACATCCCATTATTTTTACTAACACAAGATCTGCTTCTGCTTCTAGATCCTTCTAGTACCTCCCCCAGAAAGGGTCAATATTTTGATTATCCATGAAGCTCATAAATCACGAAATTAACATCCGATTCCATTAAATACATGGTACATCTCAATATTTCCATCACCACAAAATCTGTTATAAAGATGGTAGAGATCGGATCATTCCTTCTGGTACCTGTCCTACAAAGGGTCAACATTTTGAATATCCATGAAGGTCATAAAACTCGAAATAAGCATCAGGTTCTCTTTATATTTCACACATCCTCTTATTTCTACTAACACAAGATCTGCTGTGAAGATGAGATATATCGGTCTACTCCTTCTGGTACCACCCCAAAAAGGGTCAAAATTTTGAATAACCAAAGCGATCATAAAATCCGATATAAACATCCGGATGTCTTCATATTTCACACATCCCCATTATTTCTACTGACCCAAGATCCACTGTGATGTTGGTTATGCCGGTCCATTTCTTCCGTTTCCTCCCCACTAGCTGTCTAAATTATTCATGAAGTTCATAAAACTCTCAATATTTCCATTAACAGAAAATCTGTTATAAAGATGGTAGAAATCGGACCAGAAAGCGAGAAAAGGCATCCAAATCTTCTTGTAAATATAATATATATCTGCGAAACCCTTCTGGTATCTTTATCTTTACAACTTGCTATATTTAAATATTTCTCGTAACCAGAAACCAGAGATGAATATGGAAGTAATGATTTCGCATACAATTGGATATTATTTTTCGAAGTTCTTGTAATTATGCCCATACCAATATTTTTATCTGTATTAGATTAAGTATGAAAATGGAGTACTTCGGCCGATTATATCAGGTACCTCACGCATATTTTAATATTTTCTAAAAATTATCACATATCTCATATAAAGTTAAGGAAGCAGTCGGTAAAATCCAAACCTGACACGTCGTAATATTTATATCATATTTATTTAGGACCGATACGAAATGGACAATATTGGCCCATTTCTTAGAAACCTGCACCATAGAGGGTCAACAATTTGAATAATAATACCTGAAGTCAAAATATATTTAAATAATCCAACATTGGCTGAGGGTATACATCTGTCGGCAAAACCGACTGATACTTTTTACGAGCAACATAAAGTGAGTGACATCATTGAATAGAGTAACGATTCCTATTTTACATCTTTAATGTCCACATAAACCCCAACATTACATCATTAACCGCCAACTAACACATTTTCATCATGGCCTGTTTGATTTCCATTCTTCCTTGTGGTGTTTCCGAATCAAAAACAAACATCCCCACAGGACATCTGAGAAAAAGAAAAACAAAACACAGACACACATATTTCATTGCCCTCTTGAGGATACATTTTCTCTCTCATAATATTTTGAATGAAATTAAAGTTCAGCTCATGTTCGAAAGCAAATGACACTTGACTTTCTTTTTTTTATTTATTCATTTTTTTTTCTTGAGAATTCTAAAATTGCTTTGAACTTCCAAGGAAAAGAAATTTGATTAAAACAAATTGCAAATAAATATGTTTTGCAAGCATTGTATGTGGTCTCCTTATTTTATTGCAGACACGTGTGCGTAAGTACATATTATAATAAAGGTCAACTAGTTATGAGGAAATGATGCGAACTTTAATTGGTATGGAGCATAAGTGAGAAGAATATATAATAAGTAATGACAATAAACATTCGGAATAACAAGTAAACATTGAAAGTGCATTTTAACAATTTAAAGAGTATCAGTCGGTTTTGCCGAAAGATGCATACCCCCAGCCTTGAGTTATGATTATTAAAACTGTTGACCTTTTTTTGGGGATTTTCCGGAGCAGTTGACCAAAATTCACTATTTCGTATCTCTCCTAGGTCTGATATAAATATTAGAATGTGCCATATTTCGTCTACTTTCTATACTTTATAGGAAATATGTGCAAATCTGGCATGAGGTGTCAGATATAGCGGAGCAAAGTATTCCATTTTAATACTTCATCTAATACCGATAAAAATACTGGTGTGTGCAAAATTTGAAGGAAATCGAACATTTATATCCTATTTTATGCGAAATTATAAATTCCAATAAACTACATATTCATATCAGATTTCTGGTTAAGAGAAATATTTAGATATAGCAATCGCCGAATTGTTTCGCAAGTTATGACATATATAAGTATTGAAAATGGTGACTCTTTGTGGGTTAGGTACTTCATCTTCACAACAGATCCTGCGATAGCTAATATATTTGGATATGTGAAATTTGGAAAGAGTTGATGGATATTTCGCTTTCTTTGAGCGGTTGTTTTTCAAAATCTTGAACCTCATGTGGGGGAGGTACCAGAAGAAATGGTCCGATCCCTACCATCTTTATAACAGATTTTGTGTTGATGGAAATATTGAGATGCACCAAGTCTGAATGGAATCGGATGTAAGTTTCCTGTTTTATTAGATTTATGAATTTCAAAATTTTGACCCTTTGTGGGGGAGGTACCAGAAGGAGTGGACCGATATATTCCATCTTCACGCCAGGATTTTACAATAGTTTTGGCTATTCACAACATTGACCCTTTGTTGGGGAGATACCAGAAGAAATGGCCCGATCTCCATCATCTTTATGACAGATGCTGTGTTGATGGAAATATGGAGATGTACCAAGTCTGAATGGAATCGGATATTAATTTCGTATTTTATGAGCTTCATGAATATTCAAAATGCTGACCCTTTTTGGGAGAGGTACCAGAAGGAGTGGACGCTATATCCCATCTTCACACCAGACCTTGGGTTAATAAAATATTGTGATGTGTGTAATTTGAAGACAATCGAACTTTTACATCACATTTTATAAGAATTATAATCTTTCGAAAGTTTGTCACTTTGTGTGGACCGATGTTGTCCATTTTCGCACCTGACCTAGCACAGATGCAAATATTAGTATTTGCAAAGTTGGTGCAAAATCGGATTATCCTTTATCTTTCTGTGCAGTCAAATATTTTCTTTGAAAATGTTGACATTTTGTGGAGGATCGGTTACTCCCTTCGAGAGATATCGTAAGCACCATCCAGCCAGACAAGTTTTCTATAGTTTTCTTCATTTTGAAAACCTTTAACAGAACATCTACATTTAGAGGACTTTTATCAGGTATACAGGGTGAGATAAAAAAACTGCAAAAAATTTCGGAAATAGCATAAAATTTTAGAATATGCTTAGACTTGTTCGAATTAGTCACCTTTGGCAAGAATAACGGCCAATGAAACCGTCAAACGCTGCCCGAATGTTGCACTGCGGTATTCGGGCCCATTCCTGGCGAAGCACTTGCTTGAGGTGATCGACACTTTGGTATTTTTTAGTGCCAACCTTGCTTTCCAAAATACTAAAGACACAATAATCCATCGGATTGGTATTCGGAGATTTTTGTGGCCATTGTGCGCTGGAACTGAAGCGAGGAATCTCATTTTGTAACCATTTTTGGGTGGCGTGTGCTGAGTGCGATGACTCTGACGAAATGTCCAAGGTCTGCGTCCAAAATGTTTGCTTGCGCAAGGCCTTTAATACACCCTCCAGAATTTTTTCGCTATAATATTCGGCGTTTATTCTTATGCCATTTTAGATTAATACGAGCAGAGAGCGACCATCGGCTATTATGGCGGCCCACATCATCACCGTGGCCGGTGCTTGAGTTCTGGTGGCCAACCGAACCGGTGTACATTTTCAGCTGAACTCTTTGGCAAGTAAACACGAACATTTTGTTTGTTGGACAACGAATTCTTTCTCATCGGAGAAAACCAAATTCGGAAGTTCACCACTTTCGGCCAAGCGAAACAACTCTTTAGCTCTTTTGATTCTATTTTCTTTCTGTTGTGGTGTAAGTTCTTGCAGTTTTTGGAATTTCAATGGCTTTTTTGTCAATATTTTCCGAATGGAATATTGTGATATGTTCAGCTCCCTAGCCATTTTTCGGCCTCTGCGACGCGGGATTCGATAAGTCGCTTCTTTACTTTTCGAACCATTTCTGCTGATGTTGCTTTTTTTTCTGTTCACTTACTTGACGTCGGGCTACGCTACCAGTATCACGTAACAAGCGATGGTACGAGACACAAATGATTTATTCACATTTAAATGCTGGCTGGAGTGCTCTAACGATAGCCACTTGTGGTTTTCCAGCCAAATATAAAGAAATCACACTATCACGCTTGAATTCCATCACGAATAACTTTTTTTCGGGAAAATTCTCAATGCTTTTTTAAACAATATAATGAGCTCTCACTAAAATAATTTTAACAGCTGTCGGACGAGTGGCTTAGAAATGACAGCAGTCTGACGTTGGTTGCAGTTTTTTTCATCTTACCCTGTATGAGACCGGGAAGGTACCTAATGTGGGGGCTCTTGGGCAGGAGTTCCCTTCGAAATGGTTTCGAAATGTTTATCTGTGCAAGTCTCTCTCCAAAGAGGTCTTCAAAATGGAAGACAACTTGTCCTTTGTTTAAAATTACGTCTTTTAAGGAGTTTCTTAGGCAGAAGCCTTCCCATGGATAGATGACCCACAAAAAGACTTCTATTGTTAGAGCCTCCATTGAAAAAATTCTGAGCATGATAAAAGAACAAAAAAATTGTCGTATTCACTGGAAGATATGTTCTGGTGTAGAACATAGAATGTAATGAACAAATCCTTTTTGCAATATAAGTGGGGTAGATAATCTCTCATTAACAATTTCCTAGCAATTACCTCTTATAAAATTAAATTTTAATTTTGCTCTGCAATGACTTGCAATTTTCTTTTCAAATCCAACAATTCTTTTGTCTGCAAACTTTTGTTCCAAATAAAATTTGGCATTAATTAAATAAAAAAAAACAACTTGCTTTCCATTTCATTTGCCAGAGAAAAGTTAATTATTTATTGAATGTCTCTTCAGAAATGTTGCCAACTTTGTTGTCCTTTCTGCCCCCTCTCTCTCCCTCTCAAAACTTTGTTTATTTTTGACAAGTAGAAAGGTCGTTTCAATCCAATTGAAATGCAAAACTTATTTTAATGGAATATTTCAAATTTTTTTCATAATTACATTTCACTTGAAGTTGAGGAAGAAAAATAAAAGATTTTTATTTTAACAATAGCAACAAATAATAATAATAATCTTCTTTGATTTGTATCCTTGATTTATCAAGGAAATTGGAATTACATTGTCAAACGCAATTATAGGATTTCATGAATGATTTTTCATTTTCTAAAACGCAAAATTCTCGCTCAATACAAACGGCATGATGTTGGAATGAAATGACCATCTTCCTATTAAGGTGCCATCATTCAAAGAGGTTTGGTTGAGAAGATTACAGTTGATAGCATATCTTCGCTGGTCTTCAATTTTATTAAAATTTATTTCTTTGAATATAACTTTTATTTACAATTTTCCGCATCCGAATAATTAAAGTAATTCATCCCCAAAAATTTCAAAAATTTCTTACGCATCATCACAACTATGAATCCGAAAATACTCCTACATACACTTGCCGTAACGGCTCTGAATTATTCCTCGGTTGACAAGGACAAATGGAACGATTTACAATGATTACATTTTCCCATTATCCCACTACTAGTGCTGCTATTGCTCCTGAATGTCAGTACCCACCCACAGGGAGTAGGAGATATTAAGGCAATTGTTATTGCCCTGACATCAGAGTAGAGATTAATCTAATGGAATTGGTCGAATGTGTTTTCGTAGTTTGTTGGCTCTGGCCGAAGTTAATGTTATTAGACAGCCGGCACATATGTATTGTATAAACATACAAACAGATGTACATATGTGTAAATACGTCACCATGGCCTAGCTGGCGACCTGTTATCGTATAATCTAGGATCTACCACAAATAAATATTAATTTTGTTTCCACACTAAAAATATTCGTAGTTTAGTCCAGACTGACAACTCAAACCTATTTGGGTTAGTTGGAAATGCCAACACTAATGAAAATTAACGGCTCTATAATCGTCAGAATATAAAAGTTTAGATTGGGTTTTTATTAGTTTAATATAGAAAGTTGGCCGGTTTTAGTAGATAGAGTACCTCTCTACTACATGTATGCAGTAGATGGAAAAGCTTTTAAAGACAATCAAAAAATAGGAGACCTTTAAGAAGTAATCTATGGAAAAAAATTCTAAATATCCTCTAAAAAAGACTTAAAAAATGTTTAACACACCAAAAGCCCTTCACAGAACCTGTGAATAGATTTGAGGAAGGATGTATTAGGCCATCTACAGGTCTTTAAAATTGGATGACTATTAAGAGGTTTTCTGAAATAGGAAACTTTGAAGGCGCCCTTACATTATTAACCGCATGACGACCTTGTGGGAGTGGTATATTGATGAAGTACCCCGAAATACTTTTAAAATATCTTCCAAGGAAATTAGATATAGCAAATACCCCTCTATAGGCAGAGGATCTTAAAAATCTCTACTGTAGATATAGGATTTTATAGACGGTTGACTTTAAATAGTTTTTTTATAGACTGAACATCTTAAAAAGCTCGTCTATAAACAGAACAGATCCACAAATTTTCATATTAACAGAAGCTTCTGATAAGCTTTTTCTATAGACCGAAGTCATGTGCATTAGTATATTACAAGACTTTCTACCGAAGATCTGACACTTCTGAAAAGCTTTGTATAGAGCGAATGATTTGCATTTTTATATTACAAGACTTTTGTTATTATTTTACAAGGCTTGTTTTTGACCGAAGATCTTCAAAACTATGGAGAAAGAAGACGATGCTCTGACCAAAAGGTTCGAAAAGCTTTTCTTAAGACAGAAGACATTTGCAAAGTACTCGATAAACATACGACTTTTTTGACCGAATAACTTTAGAAGCTTTTCTATATTCCAATGCCTTTGACTAGAACTTCTGCATACAGAAGGGCTTCAGAAGCTTTTGTAAATATAATACCTTAAAAAGCGCTTCTTCACATAAAAGCCCTGAAAATATATATCTAGTTGAGAGAGTGGACCAAAGCTACGCGAAAAATTGTTCTAAAGCCATGGCGATGACTTTGAAAGCTTGTCCATATTTCAACGACTTTGATTAGAACTTCTTCATACCGAAGGCCTTTAGAAGCTCTTATAGACATAATGTGTTGAAAGCCCTTCTGCCCTGAACACCATTACAAGCTCCTGTGGAGAGAGAATCCCATGCGAAGATCTCCCCGAAAAGATTTTCCTACCTTACTATGTACAAAAGTCTTGAAAAGGCCTTCTTCAAAATCCTACCTTTTAAAGATCTTCTTTAAACAGAAAAACTTTAAACGATCTTCTATAAGACCTTCTCTTTTTATAGACAAATGCTTTTGCGAGGTTCGTCTGTGCCCTTTATATAAACGGGAGAGTATAATGGACAGAAGTCTTTCGGAGGTTATTTTAATGATGGAAAACCTTAAAATGATCTTCCATAAATAGGAGACATTCAAGGGTCTGCTAATAGAGAAGGCCTTCTAAAGACTTCTCAAGGGAAGAAGAAAATCAAAAGTTATTTTATAAAGGGAAGAGATTCAAAAGCTATTCCAACGACGTCGACAGGGAACCGCGCCCCTATTAGGAGATTTTGCTCGAATATTTCTTTTTGTTTGACGGTTGAGTCCTGGATTCTTCTTTAAGCAAAAAAAACATTAAAAACTCTTCTATAAGACCTTCAAAAGCTCTTCTATAGACAGGACATCTCTCTCTATAAGCTCTTCTATAGACATTAAACTGCCAAAAGCTCTTTTGTTGACAAAGACCTTCAAATGGTCCACTTTTGAAAAAGGCCTTAAAGAGTCCTCTGTAGACAGAAGTTTTTCAAAAAGCGTTTCATCTAAGAAATACCTTCAAAAGTTTTTTCAAGACAAAGTCTTTTAAAGAGTCCTCGGTGGACAGCTAACCTTCAAAAGCTTGTCTATTGACATAATATCTTAAAAAGCTCTTCTATAGACAAGAGATCTACAAAAACTATTCTATAGACCTGTAGCCAAGCTTCTCTATGGCCTCTGAACCTTCAAAATATAATCTACAGTCAAATTACACTAAAATTACTTTCCTGTGTCGGTTAGGAGGTCTTCTGTAGAGAAAAGAACTTCATAAAAAGCCATTCCATTGGATATACTACTATTAAATGAGAGACAGTATACCTTCAAAGGGTATCTTAAAGACAAAAGTCCTCCTCTGTAAAAAAAAATAATCCAATTGGAGAGTGGAGAAATGAAAATCTTAAAGAGTCCTCTGTAGACAGAAGTTTTTCAAAAAGCGTTTCATCTAAGAAATACCTTCAAAAGTTTTTTCAAGACAAAGTCTTTTAAAGAGTCCTCGGTGGACAGCTAACCTTCAAAAGCTTGTCTATTGACATAATTCAAAGGGTATCTTAAAGACAAAAGTCCTCCTCTGTAAAAAAAAATAATCCAATTGGAGAGTGGAGAAATGAAAACCTTTCAAGGGTCATCTGAGGCCGGAAATGTTGCAAAGGGTCTTTTATGAACAGGAAACCTTAAAAAGAACTTGCAAGGATAGAAGACATTTGAAAGATAAAAGACTTTAAAGAGTATTCTACGACTACTTAAGTCTGGAGTATTTTCCATTGCCTTAACTTCTCCTCTACTCCCTATTCGAATGTTTTATGTGATTTGAGGACTTTTAAAGGTCCCTTTAAATAGACCAATTTCAGACACTCAAAATTCTGCGCTTGCGAATAAATGGCTTTCATTGATAAAAGAGTTGCTAAAGGACTTCGAACATAAAATAATTTCTTAAAGGGAGATTTCTTTTATTTAGGAGACTTTGTAAAGGTCATCTTAAGATAAATAGTTTTCAAAGGCCTATAGGAAAATACAGGCAATATTTTGAGCATCTTTTATCCAAACATACATACTTTTAATACCCACCACCGTGCTAGTCTAAGAATAGCTAACGTGCTAGTGTAATAAGTGCAAAGTGTACCTACCGATTTCTCATATCAATATCCGGCGTCTTGATAATGCTAAACACTACCGATTTGGAATATTTGGCAGTGTCAGGACGAGTGGAACTTGCCGATGCTGTTGAGTTGTTGTCAACACTGCCAATGCTGGAGCTGTTCAAATCTGTATCATATTCACCATCTCTCTTTAGTGCATCGCTAATGGTTGCAGCCGTATTTGGTGTTGTTGCTGTCGTCGTCGTGGTTGTTGTTGTTGTTAGGTGAATACAATTCGTTTCGGAGTTAGAGTCATCTTCGGCATTGCCATGTGGATTCTGTTGGGTTTTCATGGTGGTGTCAGAAATTTATTCGGTGGGACAGATGGGCGGGCAAATGTATTGGGAATTTTTTTGCCCTTTTCAGTTAATTCCTTTCCCCTCTCTCGCTTCCACTCTCCCTCCTTCTCTCCCTCTCTTTTATTTTCAGCCTGTTGAAATAGGTTTATGTTTAAATATTGTTGTTGTTTATGTTTGGAATGTTTAAGTGTTTGGAAAAATCTGTTTTTCGTTCTATGTTGTTGTGGTTGTTGTTTGGTTTTTTTTTTTGGTTTTCCGAAGAAGAACGTGGGTGCAATTAGTTTTGTAACACACAAACACAGCTGTTTTGATTTTGTTGTTTTTCTTTTGTTTCTGTTGTCTTAGGGGGTTAATTTGTTAAAAACAAAATTCCTGTATCCTTTTGAAGGATGTACTTCATATCTTATCGGACAGGTTTTACAGGAAGCCTGTTATCTATATGCTAGAAGATGTGTTTGATTTTTTGTTTTTATAGAAATGAGTTCAATAGCCCTTTACAGTTCATGCATCTGCATGGCTGGGAATTCATACAGTGACTCGAGGTGATAATGGTGCAAAAAATTATTTAATCTATTTTAATTAATTTTTAATTTATTTATTTAATGTTGCAAAAAAAATTATTTAATTTTTTTAATGAAATCCTTAAAGAAGTATAGGAAATAATTGTCATAATTTTTGTACAGCTACCACATGAAAATTAGTGTCGATCATAATTATTCTTAAGATTTTTAGTAATTATACAAGGCTGAGTGTATAATTACAAAAAATCTTCAGAATGGTGGCTACCGAGGCCCAAAATGCGTCTCATCGATATAAATATTTTTGACCTCATGTCTCATTGGACAAAATCTCTTTCAGAATATTTTACGTCGATATAGACATGTCCGTCTGTCTGACGATAAATCCTGAAGGGAATATCAAATTAAGTCCAAACTAGACAAAATTATAGTAAAATGTATACGATATTTGAAAATGGGAAACATTGGATAATCTTTCAGATATCTCCCCTACGAAAGTTTCAAAAAATTCTAATAAAACTGTAATACAAAGAAAATTAAGTACCCGATCTAATTCAAATATTAGTTTGCTGTAATGAGCGTACCTACCCCATCAAAAAATTTAAATTTTCAATTCTAATTTTAGTAATGTGTAAAATGGGCATACGATTTTTGCAAACCTTGCTTATTCCAATATTTTTGGTGATTTTACAACATTTGAAAATGAAATCTATTTGTTCAGTCTTTTTCGAACCTCAAGTTTGGGAACAAAAAAAAACTTTATTTGGAAGTGTCTGCTATTTCTGAATTTTTGTTAAATACATTTTTGGTGTCATTATTTATAAAACCTTTTCCAAATCGAAAAAAAATAGTCATGAGTCCCACTTTTTACCTTTCGTACATATTTAGTACGAATTTTTTAAAGTCCGGTTCATATGTAATTTTGATACAAAATTTTAGAGCTCCAAATCTCATCGAAAAACCCAATATTACATCTTCAAAATTCAATAACTTTGCCTGCAAAAAAATCAGCTCTTTCCTGTTTCTCAAGGCCAATGTCAAAAATGTAGTAACATCTTCTACCTTTTATGCCCTTTAAAAAAATAAATAAAAAATAAAAACAACATCAATGCAACCAAAATCTTTGTTCCAGATTTCCGGAATCGCTTTTCACAATGGCATAATATCGAGTACTTTTTGTACTTTATGAAATTCCTCTTTGTACTTTTTATATCCTCCACCATAGTATGGAGGGTATATTAAGTTTGTCATTCCGTTTGTAACACCTCGAAATACACATTTTAGACCACAAACTATATATATTCTTGATCAGCATAAAATTCTATGTCGATTTAGCGATGTCCGTCCGTCTGTGGAAATCACTCTAGCTTCCGAACGGATTGAAGTAGATTGATAAAATTTTTCTCAAATGTATGTTATATCTGCAGGACTTTTGGTATTGAAAATGGGCCATGTAGGTCCACGTATTGGTATAGCCCCCATATAACTGTACCTCCCGATATTCGGCATTTTGATGACTTTAGGGACATTTTTCACCGGAATAGTTTCAAATTTGGTATTTGAAGTTCGTAGTGGATACTACAGCCTAAGACAGAAAATGTTCTGTGCAGGTCCACGTCTTCTTTTTTCTTTTCTCTGGTTTTTCTTCCAAAATTCATAGTACAGTACACTTAGTACACTTAAAGTTTTCAAAAGCCCAGCCTTATCTCACCTTAAAACCTACACCAACATTGTCGCACGCATAAAAGCAAATGGAGTACCCGATGTAGTCCTAACTTTAACATGGTTTATATAAATATATCAGACAGCTAAGGAGCAAAAATCCTTATCTTATCCCTGGATAAAAAGACAAAAATTTTTCCCACAATAGGACAACAATTTTTCTCATGCTCGCACTACTCCGCAAATAGTCAATATCTGTCCATCCTCCTGGAACCACTCGTCCATGAAAAGAAAAAAAAATTGGGTATTAATAACCTTTTTAAAATAAACTTTTGATCTGTTGTAGAAATTGGTCACTTAATTTCAATCTCATTCTCTCTCTCTCTCTGAAATCTTCACAAAAATTGGTTTCGGAAAATGGAATAATATTTTTATATCTTCGACCTGTAGTGGAATTACCTAACACATTTTTTGAGTAACCGAAAAAAGTCGGTAAAATTAAAATCAAAGCAGTCGCTAAGACTAAGACCTACCGATAGATACTAATGTTGTCAACTTTAATTTCTTTTTTATTTCAAAATTTTGGGCAACCGATTTGTCGGTAAATCAAAAAATGAGTTAGAGAATCCCAGTATTGGTTTTGAAATATATCTATCCACCGTTAGGTATATCTCACATAGAACGGTACCATTAGATTTTCGGAATTTGGAGGCTTTGTCTCCAATGGTTATCCAAATCAGCTGTAATTCGATATTTAATATTCTTGGTGGGTAGATGATTTACTCCTCGCAAAAATATTCAATGTAGGTTCACATCTTAGTTTAGGCCCCACATAATTGCACCTCCTGATTTTCTGTAATTTGTAGTTTTTGTCACAACTTTATTAATATGATATGTTAGATTTTTTGTGAGTGGGAGTCCACATGTAACGGAACTGCCAAATTTTGGAAGATTTTGAGGATTATCGAATTAGCCACAAGTCAAGTTCAGAAATGGATTTCGATACCATTTGGTGAGGGTTGTGATTGGTTAGTTTCATATAAAACTATATGAAAAATGACAGAAATGTATCCATTTTGGAGTGGGCCAGATCCACAGGTCTCTCACCCTGCGTACTTCTCTGTGGAGAAAGATAACACATTTTTGGCCGGCTGAATTTTTTTGTAGTTCCTAACATTGTCATTGCAAAGGTCACGAAATAGACATTTTCTTTACCAATTTTTGCTTGAAACACTGTTATTGAGATATTGTCACTGATATTGAAATATATATTTCCAGCGTTGCCCCTGGTTTCTAAAAAATATATATTTTAAAAGCCTTTACTTATTTTATTCTTTTAATTTTTTTTCCAGCCCATTATCACTTTGAGCCACTGTATTTGTTGACATATTAAAAAAATTAAAAAAAAACATATACACGCACTCACAAACAACACTCTGGAATGGAAAATTCTTTGTTGCCGTTCTTTGTGCTTTATCAGATTTATTTTCTGGCGGAAAATTTCTTTATTTCGACGTTAAAAGAAATTTTTAAATTTCATAAAAAATATTTTTTTCTTTTTTATATTTCAAACACGTAATTTTTTATTAAAAAATATTTTATTTTGCTCAATAAATATTATATAGTTCATTCATTAATCGAATAGAACACGTACGAGAAATACAATAAAAGTCACTCCGGTCCTTCCTTAGTAAGGTCGTGCGTTATACTGAAGTTGCAATTCTATGATGAGTGCAGCGATGAATGTGGGACCCTAGCAATTGGCGGGAGAAACAAAACAACGGTGCATCTCACTCTCCTCAGTAAATAGCCATCATTGTTGTAGCAGTCTCTTCCCACAATTCCGGTGCTCCTCTCAACGCTTGAATATTAGTTTCGGAATAAAGTTATTGCCGCAAGCAATATTTCCCATTGTTCCCCGTGTTCATTCACTTCATGAACTGTTGCTCGGCTCTTACCTATCCGTCAGTCACTCAGTCAGCCAGCTATGCATTCATCACAACAATAGACAAATGATGCATATCTTCTCACCTCGCCGAGTAGGAAGCTAGAATTCTCTGCTGAGATAAATGTTCGTCTTTGTTGTCTGTCTCTCACGCATTTTTTATTGTTGTTATTTTGGAAATTTATCTGCCGCCTCGGTAACCACACAAAGGCGAATTGCAGCTCCGTGCGGCATTTGACCGACCAACGACCCACACACAGCTCTTTTCAAACAAAGGGAAATGCTATTTGCCTTTGTCTTGTAAGGTGTCATCTTTTGAGAGTGAGCGAAAGAGGCACCCAGGAAGAGAATATATGAGATAAGTATAGCTATGCGTTAGATAAAGGTGCAGAGATACAGATAAGTCTCATGAGATACGTTTGCAAAATTAGGATATATCGAAGAAATTAAGATATATTGCAACAGAAAATCTAAAGAATGTCGTCTAGAACACCTGAAAGAAGTCGTCTAGAAAAATAGAAGAAGGTCTTTTGAAAGACCTCAAGGCGGTATCGTAGAAGAGCTGGATTAGGTCTTCTAGAGGAGTAAAGGAGGATCTTCCAGGAGGTTTGGAGAAGGTCTTTCGAAGACCTTCTTGTATTCTTTAAGACAACCTGAAGAAGGTCTTAATGAAGAGTTAGAGAAGGTATTTTAGAATAGCTGCAAAAGGTCTCCAATCTGATCTGAAGATCTGAAGGTAGATCTTCAATTTGATCTGAAGGTATGTCTTCTAGAAGAGCTATAGATTGGTCTTTTAGAAGATCTATAGATTAGCCTTTTGGAAGAGCTGGAGGTAGATCTTTTAGAAAAGCTGGTGGTAAGTTTTCCACAAGAGCTGGAGGTAGGTCTTCTAGAAGAGCTGAAGGTGGGTCTTCTAGAAGAGCTGACGGTAGGTCTTCTAGAAGAGCTGAAGGTAGGTCTTCTAGAAGAGCTGAAGGTAGGTCTTCGAGAAGAGCTGAAGGTAGGTCTTCTAGAAGAGCTGAAGGTAGGTCTTCTAGAAGAGCTGAAGGTAGGTCTTCTAGAAGAGCTGAAGGTAGGTCTTCTAGAAGAGCTGAAGGTAGGTCTTCTAGAAGAGCTGAAGGTAGGTCTTCTAGAAGAGCTGAAGGTAGGTCTTCTAGAAGAGCTGAAGGTAGGTCTCTAGAAGAGCTGAAGGTAGGTCTTCTAGAAGAGCTGAAGGTAGGTCTTCTAGAAGAGCTGAAGGTAGGTCTTCTAGAAGAGCTGAAGGTAGGTCTTCTAGAAGAGCTGAAGGTAGGTCTTCTAGAAGAGCTGAAGGTAGGTCTTCTAGAAGAGCTGAATTTAGGTCTTCTAGAAGAGCTGAATTTATGTCTTCTATAAGAGCTAAGGGTAGGTCTTCTAGAAGAGTTGCACAAGGCCTTCTAGTCGTAAAAGAGTTGCAGAAGTTCTTCTAGTCGTAGAAGAGCTGAAGAAGGTCTTCTAGCCATAGAAAAGCTGCCGAAGGTCTTCTAGCCATAGAAGAGCTGCAGAAGGTCTTCTGCCCATTGAAGGACTGCTGAAGGTCTTCTGCCCATTGAAGGACTGCTGAAGGTCTTCTGCCCATTGAAGGACTGCTGAAGGTCTTCTGCCCATTGAAGGACTGCAGAAGGTCTTCTGCCCATTGAAGGACTGCAGAAGGTCTTCTGCCCATTGAAGGACTGCAAAAGGTTTTCTAGCCATAGAAGAGCTGCAAAAGGTCTTCTAGCCATAGAAGAGCTGCAAAAGGTCTTCTAGCCATAGAAGAGCTGCAAAAGGTCTTCTAGCCATAGAAGAGCTGCAAAAGGTCTTCTAGCCATAGAAGAGCTGCAAAAGGTCTTCTAGCCATAGAAGAGCTGCAGCAGGTCTTCTCGCCATAGAAGAGCTGCAGAAGGTCTTCTAGCCATAGAAGAGCTGCAGAAGGTCTTCTAGCCATAGAAGAGCTGCAAAAGGTCTTCTAGCCATAGAAGAGCTGCAAAAGGTCTTCTAGCCATAGAAGAGCTGCAGAAGGTCTTCTAGCCATAGAAGAGCTGCAGAAGGTCTTCTCGCCATAGGAGAGTTGCAGAAGGTCTTCTCGCCATAGAAGAGCTGCAGAAGGTCTTCTCGCCATAGAAGACTGGCAGAAGGTCTTCTCGCCATAGAAGAGCTGCAGAAGGTCTTCTCGCCATAGAAGAGCTGCCGAAAGTCGAAAACTGCAGAAGGTCTCTGTCCACAGATAATGTAAAGAAATGTATTTTCCATAGAAGAGCCCGGAAGAAGTTTATTATCCATAGAGGAATTGGAAAAGGTCGTTTATTAATTTATAATGGTCTTCTATGGTTTTCCTCCACATTTACCATGACACACATAGCGAATATGGCAATGAAAATTTGGAAAATATTGATTATCATCGAAGATATTCGAAATGGTAATGAAAGCAAAAGAATAAAAATTGAAAATCATTGGGCCCGTTGTCAATGAGGAAAAACCACCAATGTTATATTCATGACCGCTATTGAGTCACACACACACTCCCACATTCTCACATGTACGTAAAACACATTTTTTCTTTTCCACATACACAAATGCTATTTGTATTTCAACGAGCGAGTGTGTGTGTGTGTGTTTGCAAGACAACAATTGATGGAAATGTAAACAATAATTTCAGAACGAAAAAGAATGTTTGGAAACTAATTTATTTTTCTCTTTCTCGCGTTTTCTTTGCCGGTCCAACAAATTTTCTCTCTTATCTTGAATATATAAATAATATTTTCTCTTTATGAAATTTCTCTTATGAATTCTGTTCTATAAGAGCTAAGGGTAGGTCTTCTAGAAGAGTTGCACAAGGCCTTCTAGTCGTAAAAGAGTTGCAGAAGTTCTTCTAGTCGTAGAAGAGCTGAAGAAGGTCTTCTAGCCATAGAAAAGCTGCCGAAGGTCTTCTAGCCATAGAAGAGCTGCAGAAGGTCTTCTGCCCATTGAAGGACTGCTGAAGGTCTTCTGCCCATTGAAGGACTGCTGAAGGTCTTCTGCCCATTGAAGGACTGCTGAAGGTCTTCTGCCCATTGAAGGACTGCAGAAGGTCTTCTGCCCATTGAAGGACTGCAGAAGGTCTTCTGCCCATTGAAGGACTGCAAAAGGTTTTCTAGCCATAGAAGAGCTGCAAAAGGTCTTCTAGCCATAGAAGAGCTGCAAAAGGTCTTCTAGCCATAGAAGAGCTGCAAAAGGTCTTCTAGCCATAGAAGAGCTGCAAAAGGTCTTCTAGCCATAGAAGAGCTGCAAAAGGTCTTCTAGCCATAGAAGAGCTGCAGCAGGTCTTCTCGCCATAGAAGAGCTGCAGAAGGTCTTCTAGCCATAGAAGAGCTGCAGAAGGTCTTCTAGCCATAGAAGAGCTGCAAAAGGTCTTCTAGCCATAGAAGAGCTGCAAAAGGTCTTCTAGCCATAGAAGAGCTGCAGAAGGTCTTCTAGCCATAGAAGAGCTGCAGAAGGTCTTCTCGCCATAGGAGAGTTGCAGAAGGTCTTCTCGCCATAGAAGAGCTGCAGAAGGTCTTCTCGCCATAGAAGACTGGCAGAAGGTCTTCTCGCCATAGAAGAGCTGCAGAAGGTCTTCTCGCCATAGAAGAGCTGCCGAAAGTCGAAAACTGCAGAAGGTCTCTGTCCACAGATAATGTAAAGAAATGTATTTTCCATAGAAGAGCCCGGAAGAAGTTTATTATCCATAGAGGAATTGGAAAAGGTCGTTTATTAATTTATAATGGTCTTCTATGGTTTTCCTCCACATTTACCATGACACACATAGCGAATATGGCAATGAAAATTTGGAAAATATTGATTATCATCGAAGATATTCGAAATGGTAATGAAAGCAAAAGAATAAAAATTGAAAATCATTGGGCCCGTTGTCAATGAGGAAAAACCACCAATGTTATATTCATGACCGCTATTGAGTCACACACACACTCCCACATTCTCACATGTACGTAAAACACATTTTTTCTTTTCCACATACACAAATGCTATTTGTATTTCAACGAGCGAGTGTGTGTGTGTGTGTTTGCAAGACAACAATTGATGGAAATGTAAACAATAATTTCAGAACGAAAAAGAATGTTTGGAAACTAATTTATTTTTCTCTTTCTCGCGTTTTCTTTGCCGGTCCAACAAATTTTCTCTCTTATCTTGAATATATAAATAATATTTTCTCTTTATGAAATTTCTCTTATGAATTCTGTTCTCTTGTTTTCATTACAGGCCGTTGTTACACTACATGTTACAATACATAGAAGCAGATTAGTGGTAAGTGTGTATGTATGTATGTAATAAACCAAATCTAAGCATTTGTGGTAAAATTGAATATTTTTCCAACGGAAATCTGATTTACATGAACGAAAGGAAGGAAGTCGATAGAAAAATCAATAAGCGTTTGATATAAAAGAACGACCGACTTGTCAGCGAATTAGGTTAATTTTTCGCAAAACCATTAAAATAAGTTTGACTAAAATATTCGAATGTTTTTGCCTGAAGGAGCTCTTGAGGTATGTTTATCAAAGTATGTTATAAAAGTATGGCAAAACTTATTATAGCCTTTCATGGGAATGGTGGGAATTGTAAAATTTTTCCATTGGCTCAGATTTCGAATGAAATTGATATTTTCTTGTTAGCTTGAATGTCAAATATTTGCAACATTCGCATGATTTTGATAACTCAAAATTATTTAAATTAATCGTGGCGGTTTGTATTTTTAATCTTAATTATTTTCTATAGATTGGCATATTAAACGGACTGATGGGCTACTGTTAAAACTTTTTTGAAGATGTTTAATTTTTAATAAATACAAAAAATAACAAAAAATATTTAAAGGTTATGCATCTATCGCGACTAGTTACTCCTTTTGGACACCTAATGCTCAATTTTATTGACCCTAGAGTTTGAACAAAAAGTAGAAGCTAGATGTAGTATCTGTCGTATCTTATATGGCCCCTTATATACAAGCAATACACATACAAGTAAAAAAGCTGTAAGTTCGGCCGGGCAATATTCAAAAAAAAAATAAATCCGTTAAAAATTCTTTTAAAATCTTAAAAATACCGAATGTAGCCGTATGTATGCGACGACGTGGACCTGCATAGGAAATGTTTCCATAAGCAATTACAATATTCAAATACGAAACTTGAAAAAAAATCATTGAATAATGTAGCTAAAATCATCAAGGTACCGAACATAGGAAGGTACTATTATATGGGGGCTATGCTAGACGTGGACCTGCATAGAAAATTTCCTGTCATATTCTGTAGTATCCATTACAAATGCCAAATTTGAAACAATATGTCGCTAAAATCGTCAAAATATCGAATATCGGAAACAATTCCGGTGTTGTTTGCGGTGATCAACACTTTGGAATTTTTAGTGCCAACCTTGTATTCCAAATTACTCCAGACAAAGTAGTCCAACAGATTGGTATCCGGAGATTTTGGTGTCCATAGTGCGCTGGAAATGAAGCGAGGAACCTAATTTTGTAACCATTCTTGGGTGGCGCTTGCTGAGTATGATGGTGCTGAGTCCTATTGGAATCTCCAAGCTCTGCGGCCAAAATATTTGCGTGGCCAAGGCTTTAATACACCTTCCAGAATATTTTCGCGATAATATGGCATTTATTCTGATGCCACGGTCGATTAATACGAGCGGAGAGCGACCATCGGCTGTTATGGCGGCCCACACTACCACCATGGCCGGCGCTTGAGTTCTGGTGAACCTTCTGCTGAAGGTGCACATTTTCAGCTGACCTCTTTGGCAAGTAAATACGATCATTTTGTTTGTTTACAAACTGCTGGACAACGAATGTTTTATCATCGGAGATAACCAAATTCGGCAGTTCACCATTTTCGGCCAAGCGAAGCAACTCTTTAGCTCTTTTGAGTCTATTTTCTTTCTGTTGCGGTGTAAGTTTTTGCACTTTTTGGAATTTCAATGACTTTACCCCGAGCTCGTTTTTCAATATTTGCCGAATGAAATATTGCGATAATTCAGCTCAGAAGCCATTTTTCGGCCACTGCGACGCAGGTTTCGATCAAGTCGCTTCCTTACTTTTCGAACTATTTCTTCCGATGTTGCTGTTTTCACTTTCACTTCCTTGACGTCGGGCTACGGTAACGAGCGATGGTACGAAACACAAAAAAATTATTCACATTTAAATGCTGGCTGGAGTGCTCTAACGATAGCCACTTATGGTTTTCCAGCCAAATATAAATAAATCACACTATCACGCTTGAATTCCATCACGAATAACTTTTTTCTTGGAAAATTCTCACCAGAAATGCTTTTCTACGCTTGTAAACAATATAATGAGCTGTCACTGGAATAATTTTAACAGTTGTCGGACGAGTGGCTTAGAAATGACTGAAGTTGGTTGCAGTTTTTTCATCTCACCCTGTATGTCCTTATAAGCAAAGTTCCCCATTTTTTGGTTGATTATTTTTTTGGTGTTGAAGTTTTAGACAATTTGTTGAAAAAATAGAATTTTTTGGCCAGAAAGTGTTATATTTTAATATTTAAAGCCCCGACTATGTTGTTCACTTTTTGTAGCATAGGAATCCATTGAAAAATCCTAGAACCTGGTCGAATTTGGTCCAAGTTATTAATATTTTTATACCCTCCACCATAATATGGAGGGTATATTAAGTTTGTCATTCCGTTTGTAGCACCTCGAAAAATACATTTTAGACCCCACAAATTATATTATATTTTATATATATTCTCAAATGTATATTATGACTGCAAGACTTTTTGGAAAATGGGCCATATAGGTTCACGTTTTGGTATAGCCTCCATATTACAGTACCTCCCTATATTCGGTACTTTGATGATTATAGCGACATTATTCACCGGAATCGTTTCAAATTTGGTATTTGAAGTTCGAAATGGATACTATAGTTTGTGACAATAAATTGCTTATGCAGATCCAGGTCTTCGTATAGACCCCAAAATAACGGTAACTCCCTGTATTCGGTATTTTGATGATTTTTGCGACATTTTTCACAGAAATTCAATTCAAATTTCTTATTTGAAGTTCCTAATGAGTATTACAGTCTATGATAGAAAATTGTCTTTGCAGGTCCACGTTTTGGTATAGCCTCCATATAATGGTACCTATCTCTATTCGGTATTTTGATGATTTTTATGACATTATTTTCCGAAAGTATTTGAAGTTCCTAATGGATACTACAGTCTATGACAGAAAATTGTTCATGCAGGTCCAAGTCCAGATATAGCCCCCATATATCGTACCAACCTATATTCGGTATTTTGACAATTTTAGGTACAATATTCACCGGAATTGTTTCAAATTTCGTATTTGAAGTTCCTAATGGGTACAAATGTCTATGACAGAAAATTGTCTATGCAGGTCCAGGTCTTCGTATTGACCCCAAAATAAGATTAACTTCCTGTATTCCGTATTTTTAAAATTTTAACAGAATTTTTAATGGATTCTTTTTGTTTATTTTCCTTATGTTGGAGGGTTTTCAAATTTCGGCCCGGACAAACTTACTGTTTTTTAATCAATTTGTTATGTACATAAATACATTTTTCCATAATTCTCCTTTTTTGTCCACTGCAGGTATTGAACTCGCAATCTTCTGATTTTTAGTCAAACACACTAAACACTTAGTGACAGTTAAGGCTTGTTTCAGATCTTAAATCTACATGCATCGTATTTTAATACATTTCTCTTTAGTTGCCGACCCTGAGTCTTGAATCCACAACCTTCGGTTTGGTAGTCCGGAGAGAATACACTGAGAAAAATATAATATGTAGCATTGGATTCTTTTTAAATAAGACTAACCCATTATTAGGTTGTTAATGTTACCTCATAATGGGCTATTCGGCTAAAATAGCTTCCAAATTTTGCTGGGCTACTATCTCTATTTCTAACTTCTTTCCTCTAGATATTCCTAGGGACTTTCAAAAAAAAAAAAAAAAAAAAAAAATAAATAAATAAAAAAGATCGTTTCAATTTCCAAAATTAAATGAATCTCCTTTCATTCACATCCTGCAGTTTGTTTGCTGCATTCTTATCTCCTTTTTCCTTACTACCACAATAAATCGCATATTATTTGCAATAATAAAATTATTCATTACCCTCTCGGCCACATTAAGACATCAAGAAGTGTAATCAAACGTCAATTTGCACAATATCTCCTCCAGCAAATGAATGGCTTATGGCCATCGTAGTAATAATAGGACGACGACTGGCTGATCTGATGTTGGTAGTGTGAAACGAACTGCCATGGAAACGCCAACAACAAAACACAAAGATATCATTCATGTCAAGACGAAAATTTCATTCATTTGGCCACTTGGTCGAGCCCACACAGTCTGGGGGGCAGAAGGCGCCAAAAATGTAATGTCATAATAAAATATTTTTTTTTTGTTCTTGGAAAGCTTCCCCCAACCTTGATAGCATTTTTTGGAAAAACATGTAATTTTTCGACATTTCACATGCAAACTGGAAAATCCCCATTACAATTGTACAATGGACGACTGGCTGGCTGACCTATAAAAGAATTAGGTGTTGGATGAAATCCTCTTTTTGTGCTGAAGAAAAACAAAAATAACTGTCATTACGGGGTTTTCCTATTTCGTTCCACACTTTAATTTGGTTGCTTGATTTTCACACCAAGGATAATCCGACAAGTCAAGTTTACTTCAAGGTTATCATTATGCAAAAAGTACTAACTTATCTCTCCCCTTCTCTCCCCTAGCACCTAAGAATTGTTGGAGCTAACCTAACATGTTGCTCATCATGCCGGGGCCATGTCATGCAAGTTGCAAACAATGGTCTAAGGACGGGTGTCAGAAGAAAGAAATGTGGGTCCTCTAATGTGTTCGACATTAACACTTTTTTTGTTTGTGTTTTCGTTGAGGTTTGTTTTGTTATTCGTACTTTTTTTGAAAATATTTTTTGAAATTTGTACTGTTTTTTTCGTATTGCTGTTGCTAGGTGCCAACCTCAAGATTTATAGTGGCTCCCTTCCTTGACGCCCTATGATATCATCCTAGTTGCCTAATATACACATATCGTTCGTTTTCTTTACTCTTTTTCCCCATTGTCGTTTTATTCTTTTCGTCTTTTTTGTTTCGAACCGCATAACAAAAGGGCGTTACAACAATGATTTTCAAATCGCGTTTAAACTGTTCTAGACAGGAGCAACAATGGCTAGCTGTCCGAGGCACTTCTGTTGGCTGAAAACAATTAAAAATTGTTGAAACGTTTTATGGTTATTGTCTTGGGCACGAGCTCTCTGGCGAACAAACAAATAAACTATGTGAAAAGAAATCAAATGCTTAAGATTTTGAAATACAATAAGTGGTCGTTTTACAATAACAATATGTAGTAATATTACAAATATAAACGAGTAATACTACAACAAAAAGTAGGACAGATATGGCTTGGTGGGCAAATGGATAATATTGACACGAACGTCCCAGGAAGACTTTTTCCGAAATCAAAGCGTACTGCCCGATTCAATTTTTAGACCGGTGATAAGAGAATCCCTTTTACCGCCGAGCCAGAATGACGGATGTTATACTTCACTGTAGCAGCATTTTTTAAGGCTAAAATACTCGGAAATGTACAGGGTGATATGAAAAAACTGCAACCAACTTCAGACTGCTGTCATTTCTAAGCCACTCGTCCGACAACTATTAAAATTATTGCAGTGATAGCTCATTATATTGTTTAGAAGCATACAAAAGCATTTTCGTGAGAATTTTCCAGAAAAAGAGTTATTCGTGATGGAATTCAAGCGTGATAGTGTGATTTCTTTATATTTGGCTGGAAAACCACAACTGGCTATCGTTAGAGCACACCAGCATTTAAATGTGAATAAGTGTTTTGTGTCCCGCCCCATCGCTCGTTACCGTGATACTGATAGCGTGGCCCAACGTCACGGAAGTGGACGGAAAAAAACAGCAACATCAGCAGAAATGGTTCAAAAAGTAAAGAAGCTCCTTTATTGAAACCTGCAGTGGCCGAAAATGGCTCGTGAGCTGAACATATCGCAATATTCAATTCGGCAAATGACAAATATTGAAAAATGAGCTCGGATTCCGAAAATTCCGAAAAGTGCAAGAACTTACACCGCAACAGAAAGAAAATAGACTCAAAAGAGCTAAAGAGTTGCTTTGCTTGGCCGAAAGTTGTGAACTGCCGAATTTGGTTTTCTCCGATGAGAAAACATTCGTTGTCCAGCAGTTGGTAAACAAACAAAATGATCGTGTTTACTTGCCAAAGAGGTCAGCTGAAAATGTGCACCTTCGGTTGGCCACCAGAACTCAAGCGGCGGCCATAGTGATGGTGTGGCCGCCAAAAGAGCCGATTGTCGCTCTCCGCTCGTATTAATCGACCGTGGCATCAGAATAAATAACGAATATTATCACGAAATTATTCTGGAGGGTGTATTAAAGTCTTGGGTACGCAAACATTTTGGCCGCAGACCTTAGACATTCCAACAGGACTCAGCACCATCGCACTCAGCACGCGCCACCCAAAGAATGGTTACAAAATAAGGTTCCTCGCATCATTTCTAGCGCACAATGACCACCAAAATCTCCGGATACCAATCCGTTGTTCTATTGTGTGTGGAGCATTTTGGAAAGCAAGTTTGGCACTAAAGAATACCAAAGTGTCGATTCTCTCAAGCAAGCGCTTCGCCGGGAATGGGCCAAAATATCGCAGAGCAACATTCGGGCAGCGTGTGACGGTTTCAATGGCCGTTTGAAAGTCATAATTCGTGCAAAAGGTGTCCAATTCGAACAAATCTAAACTTATTCTAAAATTTGATGCTATTTCCGACATTTTCATACCATCCACCATATTATGGAGGGTATATTAACTTTGTCATTCCGTTTGTAACTATTCGAAGGACTCATGTCAGACCCAACAATGTATATGATTTCTTTATCAGCGTGAAATTCTAAGTCGATTTAGCGATGTCCGTCTGCCTGTCCGTCTGTTGTAATCACGCTATCTTTCGATCGAATTGAGATAGAAGGCTAAAATTTTGCACACATGTTTATTTTGCCAGTAGCAGGTTAAGTTCGCAAATGGGGCATGTAGGTCCACATTTTCCTATAGCCCCCATATAACGGTAGCTCCGGATTTTCGGTATTTTGATGATTTTGGCGACATTATTCGCCGCAATTGTTTCAAATATGTTATTTGCAGTTCAAAATGGATACTACCGCCTAAAACAGAAAATTGTCTGTGCAGGTCCACGTCTTCGTATAGCCCCCATATAACGGTACCTCCCAATATTTCGTATTTTCATGATTTTATCGATATTATTCACCGGAACTGTTTCAAATTTTGTATTTGAAGTTCATAATGGATACTACAGCCTGTGACAGAAAATTGTGTATGTAGGCCCAGGTCTTCGTATAGGTCCCATATATCAGTATCAGTATATTCGGTATTTTGACGATTTTAGGTACAATACTCAACGAAATTGATTGAAATGTCGTATTTTAAGTTTGTAATGGATGCAACAGCCTGTGACAGAAAATTGTCTATGCAGGTCCAGGTCTTCGTATAGCTCCGATATAACGGTACCTCCCTATATAGGGTATTTTATTTGCCATTTATTTCAAATTTCGAATTTGAAAATGGTAATGGCTTATAACAAATAATGCCTATGTAGGTCCACGTCGTATAGACCCCAATATGATGGCTATATTCGGTATTTTTAAAATTTGAACAGAATTTTAATTGGATTTTTTTTTTTTTGAAAATTTCTAAATTCGTTCCAAATGGCGAAGGGTATTCAGAGTTCCGCCTGGCCGAAGTATCTACTTTTTAACTTGTTTTTATCTCTCCCTGTATATACATATTTATTACTCAATTTTGAATGAGTAATATATATATATATATATATATATACATCCTTGTCTAACCGCTACATATTCATAGTTATCCTTATATCAAAATGCTCAAATCCACCTCTATTCCTCCACTGTATACGAAAATTGTACACTTATTGTACGCACTTCACCATAATGATCTATTTATGTCAACTGTACAAACATACAATTTTATCAACTCATCCAAAACCAAATTGCACCAAACATAGTACTATTTAATATACTTAAGTACACATTCCCCTTCCTCGTCTTCATATCAGACATACTTTCTAATTTGATTCCCATATAACATTTCAGGATATTAATGTATCAGTTAAAAACTACTTTTCCTACACTTCTAGTATGAAGTTCCCAAAAACCCTTTTGTACATCTATGCTACACTCCATCAGTGACCCCCTATTACAAATTTAAGCCTTATCCTTTTCGTCCCATTCTAGTATGCATTTCCTTCCTTATCTCGTACTTCCATCCCAAGATTGACCCTCATGCCAAATTTCATGATTCTAACCTAAGCCGTTTCGCTTGGGCATTGGTGAATCAATCAATCAGTGAGTCAGCCAGTAACTGACTCTTTTATTAATAAAGACCTCTTTAGTACTACTTTTGTACGATTTTCCCATTAACAAGTAAAAAGGCAGTAAGTTCAGCCAGGCCGAACTTAGAATACCCTACACCATTTGGAACAAATTAGAAAATTTTCCAAAAAAAATAAAATCCATTAACAATTCTATTAAAATCTTAGAAATACCGAATAGTGTTAAGTGCTGATATATTGGGGGGATATACGATATTGTGGACCTATACAGACAAATCTATCAAACCTATCTATCTGGTGGTAAAGTACTCACAATGAACTTCTTGTGTAGAATTTCAGAAAATTTCCTTAAAAAATGTGAGTAAAACCATAAAAATACCGAATATCGGGGGGTACCGTAATATGGTAGCTATACGATATCATGGACCTATATATATAGACAATTCTCTTTCAGGCGGTAAAGTGCTCACAAGGAACTCCTTGTGAGGAATTTCAGACAATTCCATTGAAAAATGTGGCAAAAATCATCAAAATACCGAATATCGGGGGGTACCGTTATATGGGAGCTATACGATATCATAGACCGATATAGCCCATCTTCGAACTTGACCTGCCTGCAGACAAAACACAGATCTGTGCAAAATTTTAGCTTCCTATCTTAATTCGTTTTGACTGTAGCGTGATTACAACAGACGGACAGACTGCCAATACCTGCGAAAACATTCAATAATTTCTAATCAATATTTCTAATTATGAAATTGTAAAGTTGCGCCTTCGCTCAAAAAAAAGAACGGTTTCATGTATCATCCTCCTTGAATGTGTATGTATGCATGCATGTGTGTGAAAGAACCTCATGGCTGCTGCTGCTCTGCAAAATCTATTTCAAGAGGAAAATGCGTGTCGATTGGTTTTTGTGTTGCAACAGGCAGGCAGGCTGGCTGGGTGGCTGGCTGGCACTGGAAATTGTAGCATTTTCACATTCAAGTTGTCGATGGCACGTACGACAAGGATATGTCGAAGACAGCAGGAAACGACGAATCATTTAGATGACAATTGTCAACATTTAGAAAGACATGCACATACACATTGTGCACACATACACACACACATTCACAGGAACATGATAAAAGTTTTATTTGTATAGTCATAGCTTGTGGTGGGTATCCTTCGGTCTATTCTCTAGAAATTGCACACTAATACATACTTACTTTGGGCTCCCATACAGATAGACATTAATGGCTGAATTTATATAATAATGTATACACACATGCGATAGATACATACATATATGTGTATATCGGTTACAGTGTTAATGGGTAAATGTATATGTCTGTCTCTCTGTATGGGTGGTGGATGTGTGTATTCTTCGGATTTATGTGTTTCCAATGGGCCTTCCTTCTTGGCACATGCAATCCCACATTCGCATGTACCATTTGTCCTCAGAAATAAAGCCAAAACGTGTAGCATAGCTTTCTTTTAATGAATGTGTGTGTGTGTTTGGGCGATGACTTTTTGTTGTTGTTGTCACTCTAGCTACCTAGCTACTGGATCATAATTGAACAAAAATTGTTATTTTTAAATTGAAATTTTCATTTCATTTTGTTTTGTTTTTCTTTTTTCGGGACAAGCAATTCATACCGACATGAATGAATTTACAATTTGGTCCGAACAGTCTGTTTTAGATGGACACAAAGTATTTGTAGAGGACTTTTTAAACCTAGTAACAGTAGTATGAAACATAAATTATTTGTTAGTGGTTGTGGAAGCTTCGAGACTCAAATTTTGATCGTGGAATCGTGGCTTATTAAAAAATTAATATTTAAAAACTTAAAAATCCACTAGATTATGAAAGGAAAAATTCCACTACATTAAAAAGATCGAACTCGGAGATGGGCAAGATCGGGCCACTCCTCCTGGTACCTAGTACCCCCACAAAAGCTCAAAATTTTTAAAGAAAATAATTTTCCTCATAGAAAGAGAAAGGGTAATTTATAAAAAAGAAAAATAAGCATCAGATTCTCTTCCAATCGGACGGTCGGACGGACGGAAGGGCATACCTGGATCAACTCCAAATATCCTGAAAGGGATTTGGTCCAAAGAGACCTGGGGTCTAAAACCGTTATTTCGATGGGGCACGTTTTGGCCGTATCAAAGGATATATATCCTCTCTAGCCATAAATCCAGAATTTCATTTTTGAATTATCGTAAGGTGGCTTTAATCTTACTACTCTTACCTAGATTACATGATGTACCAAAGAACTACACTTTAAAACTTTCCACCTCATTTGAAAAAGCCCATTGCCGGTGGTATATAAATAATTATTACAATAGTGTACGAAATGTCCGACCTCCCACATCCGACATCCCTTTGATTTCATTGACCGTGTTAATGGAAATGTTTTCCATTCGATGGTGCGTGTCAAATTTCTTATTAACCGCTACTACTTACCCACCCAGAACATTGAGGACAACTAAGGCGGTTTTCATGTTCCAGCAGACATCCTTAAGACACTCATCAACCATTCAATCGATACTTTAGTGAATTCGAAAAATAAAGGTTATTTAAATGTCAAATGTGGTCAAAGTGTGGGGTGAGGGTATGGTGTTAACATGAACAATCTCGTTAGATTTGTTCTTCTTTTTTTTGACAGATGAAAGATTAAACATTGCTAAAAATAGATTTTAAATCTTCGTTTTCTGTTGTGACATCTCAAATAAATCTGGAGAAGGAGGGTGTGTGTGTGCCGTTGATGAAAACTTTATTCAAGTTCAAGCTACATAAATTTATGATAAATATTTGATGAAAATCTCATGCCATGACGGAAAATCTTCCAAACTATTTTTTTTAAGAAGAACTTGTAGGCTATCGTGTTATCTTTTTGTATTTGATTTAATTCCATTTTTTCCATAGAAATTACCAAAACACACAATAACAAAAAATGTTCAAATTGTTGTAAAACACAAGATTTTTTGAAGGACTAAAAGGAATTCTTAGAAAAGTATAGGTCCTTAGAAAGTTTACACTTCAAAAAGAAATTATTGTGTGTCACCCAAAAGAGGCAAATTTCCAAGTTTAAAACAACAACCCAGAGAATGTATCGGAAGTGTATCAACTGTGGGTAAATTTTATTTAATGCTAATACCATTCAAAAGTCCAAACAGAAACATCCTTTTTTACAAACTGTTGCTAAGAAATCATTGATTTCAACCTTTTTCCCAATTTGTCCTGCTGGGGTTTTTTAATACCCATTTGTGTTATCCTATCAACAGGACAACTTTTTATTAGATGCATTGGTCAACAAATCGGCACAGTGATTAGGAAAATGTGTTTTTTTTTTATACCCTCCACCATACTATGGAGGGTATATTAACTTTGTCATTCCGTTTGTAACTCCTCGAAATACTCATGTCAGACCCAACAAAGTATATATATTCTTGATCAGCGTAAAATTCTAAGTCGATTTAGCGATGTCCGTCTGTCTGTCTGTCTGTTGTAATCACGCTATCTTTCGAATGAATTGAGATAGATGGCTAAAATTTTGCACACATGTTTATTTTTCCAGTAGGCAGGTTAAGTTCGTAAATGGGCCATGTAGGTCCACGTTTTCATATAGCTCCCGTATAACGGTAACCCCCCTATATTTGGTATTTTGATGATTTTAGCGACGTTATTCACCGGAATTGTTTCAAATTTGGTATTTGAAGTTCCAAATGGATACTACACCCTTAGACTGAAAATTGTCTGTGCAGGTCCACGTCTTCGTATAGCCCCCATATAACGGCACCTCGCTATGTTCGGTATTTTGATGATTTTAGAGACATTATTAACCGGAATTGTTTAAAATTTGGTATTTGAAGTTCGTTATGGGAACTACAGTGACAGAAAATTGTCGGTGCGAGTCCAGTTTCCAATTTGAATATGGTAATGGCTTATGACAAACAATGCATATGTATGTCCACGTCGTATAGACCCCAATATAACGGCTATATTCGGTATTTTTAAAATTTTAACAGAATTTTTTAAGGATTTTATTTTTTGAAAATTTCCAAATTCGTTGCAAATGGTGGAGGGTATTAAAAGTTCGGACCGGCCGAACTTACTGCTTTTTAACTTGTTTCTATTGCAGGTATAACATGCAGTCAACGGTATGTTATAGTATTAATTCTATATTTCATGCCGACACATTTGAGACCCTATTTCGAAATCCGTTTCAAGATATTTTGAGACAATCACTCAAAGTCCGGTATCCTGTCTGTGCCGCTTGTGTGTGCGATAATTAGATTTACTCCAAACATAGCCTATCGTAACATTTTTACTGGTTGGGTTATAAACATATTACATATTATATTGAAATCTCTCACACAATAAAAATTGTATGGAAGGTCATTCAAAAAAAAAAAAAAAAAAAAAAAAAAAAAAGGTTATACTCGTGCGGGCCGACCATGTGATACCCCACAACACTACAATATGTTAGAAGCCCCTTTGTGTCCAAATTTATTTTTTTGTTGTCCAGTGTTGTTCGAAGTTTTGACATTTGTGATATCTCCCAAAACTGAGTAGACGATATATATTTTTAGAAGTGTATTTTGTTGACCAATGTTGAGATTATTCAATATGGGTTTATTGGATTTTTATGGTCAGCTTAATATGTTTTTTATTTCTTATCTTTCTCGGCTATAAATATTAAAACAGACGAATTTTGAATTTTGTGAGGTACCAGAATCTGTTTGCAAAAAATGAAAAAAAAATTAAAATCAATTTTTACTGTCTTTTTATTAAAATTCCAAGGCTCTTGAAATTATCTATACTTTCTGGCTATAGTCATTAATAAAATAAATGAATAAAAATTCACATCAAAAAAATCTTAAAAATACATTATTTTTTTTTAAGAGATGAAAATATTACAAGTATGCGGTTTTTGGTCAGAAAATCGTTGATATTTTTAGACACGATTTTTGATGGGATTGTCCTTAAAAACATCTTTCGTAATGTTTTTGAAATTGTCCACGAAATGTTGTCAAAATAATTTTGAAATGATTATTTTGAATCCACATTTTTTCTATAACATCAATCAATTCAAATTTTCCTTTCCATGGTCCTTGAATATTTATTTAAAAAAATACAAAACATTAAAAAAAAAAATGAAATTTGAAATATTTGTTCCTGGAATCAAAATCAAAATCCAGGTATTTTGTCAGAAAGTCCTAAATCTGTGAATTCTAGTAAGAAGCGAGAACCTTCTTGAAAATGTTCTATAAACACAAGATTTTGTATCTGAGGTATTCGAAAAAAAAATATTTTAAAAGTCCAACATTTATATAAACTTAGGGAATTTTCAAAAAATAATTTTAAAAATTTTTTCTTATAAAAAGTTTCCAAACAAAACTGTTTACATCGGACCAACTTTTCAGCTCTCCCAAATCGATGAAACTTTATAAACGAAAAATGAATCCTTTTTGCACTAAAAAGTCTTAAAAATCTTTCGTTTTGAAGTTTACCTAAGAGTATAGCAGATAAACCCTACACAATGGTTCCACATCCAATTTTTCTGGCCAAAACTATTTCCAGATCTTAATTTTAGAAACCAAGAGTGACTTAAATATCAAATTTCAGAATTTTAGCTCTATCCCTTAACCCAACCAAATTTAGTAGAATTTAGATATTTTCTTACAGTCAAAGTACGCATTTTCAAAACCACCTTCATATCGCAATCCCAAATACCAACAGTGATCTTAATATCAAATTTAAGGATTTCAGCTCTGTAAATTCCTCTATTGCCAAATTTAGTACCACTTCGTACAATTAATGAACGCATTTCCTAAACCAACTCCTTCTCTCAACTAAGGAGACCAATAGTGACATCCATATCAAATTTCTGGAGTCCGTCTCTATCCCTTTGTCCAATACCCAATTTAGTACCATTTAGTACTTTTCGAACAATTGTAGTAGACATTTCAAAAACCATCTTCATATCTTAACCACAGACACCAATTGTGACATCTATATCATATTTCAGGAAAACAGCTTCATCCCTTCACTAAATACCAAATTTAGTACTAGTTAGTACTTTTCGTACAAAAAACCACCACCAAATCTCAATTCCACATACCAACAGAAACGTCAATATAAAATTTAAGGATTCCAGCTCTATCCCTTCGCCCAATACGAAATTTTATACCTTTCAGTACATGTCGTACAATTATTGGACATATTTCCGAAACTACCTCCATATGACCAGGCAACACATGAACAGCGACCCTAAGCCAAATTTCAGATTTTAAGCACTATCCCTACACCCAATACCAAATTTAGTACATTTCGTACAATTATAGTACACATTTCGGAAACCACCTCCATATGACCAGGCAACACATGAACAGCGACCCTAATGCCAAATTTCAGATTTTAAGCGTTGTCCCCTCACCCAATTCCAAATTGTGGCAAACATCGTACTATTCAGTACTTTTCGTACACTTATAGTACACATTTCCAAAACCACCTTTTTTTTATTACGAACATACCTCTAACACCGAATCTAATAGAAATTCTCAAAATTCCAGCTTCATCCGTTCACCCTAAAACAAACTGTCCCAAATTTAGTACCATTTAGTACAGTTCGCACATTTAGAACACATTTCCAAAAAAACTACCTTCATATATCAAACTTACTTTCCAATCTTGATTCTTATACCAAAATTTAAGTTTTTAGCTCTGTTCTTTCACTTATACCAAATGGTCCTATCTTTACAAGTTTAGTATCATTTTAGAACTTTTCGTAACCTTAAAGTGCGAATTTCCAAAAATCCTGCATTCCATCAGTGACTCTCATTCCATGTTACAGATTTCTAGCTCCTTCCGTTTACCCAATACAAAATATTCGATTGATAGTACATTTTAGTACTTTTCGTGTCTTTTTAGTACGAATTTCAAAAAACCCAGCCGTATCTTACACCAACGCACCAGAACTGGGTTTCGTACAAAATTTCAATATTCGATGTTTGAAGAAATTCAGAGAATTATTTAACATATTTGAAGTGCTATTTTTCAAAAACGTATCTTTTTAGTGAAGGTACAATATTGAGTAGACCCTCTTCACGCGACTTTTAATATCCAACATTTTGTACGTTTGTGAAGGAGGAACTGGCAGTTTTTGCACCTGACCTGGGTCATGGCCAAATTGCCTATGTCGGGTACTTTGCTTCATAGGAAATTATTTTTTTTCGAGAGGTAGGGACATGACAACAAATGAAATAGGTTCTAACACTTTTTTTCAATCTGCCACATTTTGGCCTATAGAAATACATATTTTCTATTAGCCATTACTAAGGCTATAATTAGTGCCAACGGAGGTGTGTCTACAACAATTATTTTGTCTGCCCACAAATTGCCTACAATAAAAAAAACTTATAATACCCTACTAAGTATTACAGTGTATAAAAATGTTATTACTCATATTTCTAGTTTATGTCCTGCGCTGCCCCTTCCCTCCCCCCACATGGGAGGGCATTACAATGTTAATATTAACCTAGCCTTTGAAACACTTCAAACAAAATTCCCATTTTTTCGGTTTTTTGTAATCAATTTTGCAAAACAAATTTAGATTCTGTCATCGACGGCAAACGGATAGATAGCTTTGAGTCAATAAAGTGGATATAATCCATGGGATATATAGAGAGAGAGAAAATCTCTACTTACCAAGTTGTTTACTTTACTTCTTGTTCGCTTTTTTGTTGTTGTTGTTGTTGACAACTTTTCTCAAAAGTCTAAAGACCGACCGGTGATGGTGTTGGATATTTTCTCTCCGTTTGCTTTTTGTTTTGTTTTAATGGCAATTCCACGAGTCGACTTCTTTTTGTTGGAAAATTCGTAAAGAAGGCATCTACAACAACAGCAAAAACACACAGACGTGCAAGGATTTTTTTCCTTCGAGTTCCACCTTTGTTGGCCGGTGGAAAAGCAGATTAGGACGAGGTGTTTGGCCTACTGGCGGCTAATGTTTTTTGTTGTTGTTGCTGTTTTCTGCTTTTATGGTTGCTATTCTTCTTATGGTTCACAATATATTTTTTTGTGACTATTTTGAGTGTTGTGTGAGGCTGTATGTGTGTCATGGAAAGCCAACCACCCTCTAAGTATGACCCCTTTTGGATGAAGGCCTATATTTAGGTCTTTTTCTGTTTTTCTGTTGGCAAAAAGTTATATTTACTGGTTGGCAGGCTTTTGTCTTGTTGTTCTGGCCTGTGATAGCTTGCCTTGCTCTCCTCCGATTACCCCCTGGTATAGTTTGTGGGTAAACCAGTTAACTGGGTCTTTTACTCCTCCTGTGATGAACTGCGGCTGAACTGCTTTGGCTAGCTTGTTGTGGCAGTGGTTTTGTTGTTGTTGCTGCTGTTGATGTAACAGAATATTGTTCTTTGTCCATAACTGTGTCAATTAAGTTGACAATTATTCATCGATTTCGAGGAAAAGCCCCGCGAGGTTCATCGAAGATTGATTGGTTTCGATTTCTAGGCAAGTTAATCTTTCAAGGGTGGGCCAGTCTGGTTACTTAGGAACGAATCCCGTTTTTAGAGATTCTGACTAATTGGAAATATTCGATATTGACATTTGCCCAGATTTCTTTTTTGGAATTTTAATTAGAATGCAAACTTTGGTGGGCTGTGTGTTTGTGTGTGGGTGGAGTAGCACAAAAATTACCGGAGTTTAATTTCATTCGAATTTTATTTTAGAGATATTTTCACTAGCTTTAGCTTTTTCTTCTAATATTTAATTATTTTTTATAAATTTTCCTATGGACATAAAAAAAAAACGCTTAACACTTAAAAGGTTTCTTTGCTCACTAGACACTGGGGCTATGGTTACGCTTTTGCCACACAAAATCGCATAATATCTTCATAATTGCCCACAAAACTATTTCAGATTTATTTTCTATTTTCTATTTTTTTTTTCGAAATGCAAAACTTGGTTTGTTTCCTCTTCACAAACTTTTCACTTTATTTTGTTTATCTAATTTATCGGCTATTTTGTTATTATTATAATTTTCTATTTTTCTTATTTTCTTTTCTTTAAAATCAGAACTTCAAATAAATTTCCATCCAATTTTTTTTTTGCTTTTTCTTCAAAAAACACTCGAAACACGGCCGCGATATGAAAACACGTCCGTTTATCAGAAAATTACAGAAGCACCTAAATTTTACAAAATACAGAATTTTCTTCGTTGGTCGGTTGGTTGGTTCCCCTAGAAAAGTGATTTTCTTCATATCTGTGGTACCCTTTTTTGCTTCTTCTCCCATTACTCTCAGCGGCTGCAGTACGACGGAGCGCTTTGCCAATTTTCTCTTAACTGGATAATTGCGCATGTTTACTCTTTGGGAGACCTCTCTTTTGTTTTTGCTATCTAACGGTATTTGAAGAAAAAAAATGAATTGTCATTTGACCGATAGCTGTCAAAGTGTTCACTGTTCAATGTTTACCGAAAAATGGATACAAGGTTTGTTTGTTGTTGTTGCTGCTGTTGGACGACCAGAAGTCATCAGGAGAGGCAGCAGTAGTAGTAGTCCGGTAGAAATGTTAGGAATGTGTTATTGTAATGACCGTGAGATTGGCACAAGGTTTGAATGTGACATACAGTGTTCAGACAGGAAATTATAACAGCAGTTTATAATTATAAACGATTTTTATCATTAGTGTTAGAATGTGAAAAAATGTATACGTTTTTTTGAGAGAATGTACCATTAAATCTAATACTGCAATGAGCGAAGATTGAAGAGAACAGGTGGATAGGAGAATGGGAAGATGTACTGAACTAAGTTTTATATAAATTTGCACTGTATCGAGTACTCGAGTTTTATATGAAATATATGATTTTTTCAATGTTTCTGAACTTTTCTTGGGGAGGTATGGAAAAGGCGACCTATATATTCCACTATACTATCTCCAAATTAAAAAAGAATAGGATGTGTACATTTTGAAGAAAATCGGACATTGATTATCCACTATAATTCTTATACCCTCCACCCTAAAGGAGGGTATATTAAGTTTGTTATTCCGTTTGTAACTCCTCGAAAACTCTTGTCAGACCCAACAAAGTATATATTCTTGATCAACGTAAAATTATAAATCGATTTAGCGATGTCCGTCTGTCTATTGTAATCACACTATCTTTCGAACGAATGGAGATAGAAGGCTCAAATTTTGCACACATGTTTTTTTTCAGGTGGCAGGTTAAGTTCGTAATTGGCCCCCATATAACGGTACCTCCCGATATTCGGTATTTTGATGATTTGGGCGACATTATTCACCGGAATTGTTTCAAATTTGATATTTAAAGTTCGTAATGAATACTACAGCCTATGGCAGAAAATTGTCTGTACAGGTCCACGTCTTCGTATAGAATTTTCGTGAGAATTTTCCAGATATAAATTTTAAATATAAATTTTCTAGCATATAAAGGTGAATAAATCTTTTGTGTAGCGTAGCCCGACGTCAAGGAAGTGGACGGAAGAAAACAGCAACATTAGAAGAAATGGTTCGAAAAGTAAAGTAGCGACAAGATCGCTGTATTCGATTCGAGTCGCAGTGGCCGAAAAATGGCTCGTGAGCTGAATATATCGCAATATTCCATTCGTCAAATATTGAAAAATGAATGGAGCTCGGGGTAAAGCTATTGAAATTCCAAAAAGTGCAACAACTTACACCGCAACAGAAAGAAAATAGACTTAAAAGAGCCAAAGAATTGCTTCGCTTGGCCGAAAATGGTGAACTGCCGAATTTGGTTTTCTCCGATGAGAAAACATGCGTTGTCCAGCAGTTTGAAAACAAACAAAGTAATCATGTTTACTTGCCAAAGAGGTCAGCTGAAAATGTGCATCTTCGGTTGGCCACCAGAAGTCAAGCACCGGCCATGGTGATGGTGTGTTCGCCATAACAGCCGATGGTCGTTCTCTGCTCGTATTAATCGACCGTGGCATCAGAATAAATGCCGAATATTATCGCGAAAATATTCTGCAGTGTGTATTAAAGCCTTGGGCACGCAAACATTTTGGCACACCTTGGACATTCCAACAGGACTCAGCACCATCACACTCAGCACGCGCCACCCAAAAATGGTTACAAAATGAGGTTCCTCGTTTCATTTCCAGCGTACAATGCCCACCAAAATCTCCGGATAACAATCCGTTGGACTCTTGTGTCTGAAGTATTTTGGAAAGCAAGGTTGGCACCAAAAAATACCAAAGTTTAGATTACCTCAAGCAAGCGCTTCGCCGGGAATAGGAAAAAGTACCACAGAGCAAAATTCGGGCAGCGTGTGACGGTTTCATTGACCGTTTGAAGATTATAATTCGTGCCAAAGGTGACCAACTCGAACAAATGAAAACTTTTTCTAAAATTTCACCAATTCATATACGAATATTTTCAGTTGAATCGGTTGTCTCTAGCTTGTCGACGTAACTCTTATCTTTGACGGCAACCCACAAGTAATAATCCAGCGAGGTCAAATCAAAGCTCCGAGTTGGCCAACCGACATCAGGCCTGCGGCTGATAATGCGATCTTCAAAAACTAGGCACAAAACATCGAGTGTATCTACGGCTGTAAGGCACGTTTGAAACAAATATTGCCAATACCTTCCTCTTCAAATTTTGTAAAAAAAAAATAGTTCAACATGCCTCGATAACGCAAAAGCCACACCCCTTGCTCATTTTCCGAAAAATGTGGCGCCATTGTGACTCTAGACCAAAATCCGCACCAAACAGTAACTCGTTTTGGGTGTATCGGACTTTGGGTGCCCCAAATGCGTCAGGTTTCTTCCCTACGCGGCGCTGTGGTACAAAGTATTATGTCTTTGTGCACTTTTTGTAACATGCAGAAGAATCACATTCTGAGTCGATTTATGCATGTTCGTCCGTCTGCCCATGTATTTAGTTAATCATAGGTGAAATTTTACACAAATCGTTTGTTAGGCCCATGGCCTATTGAAGTTGGTGATAGTCGGATCAGATTTTGTTGTCCGACTTAATAAGTATTGGGTACGAAATAGTAAAATCAGTCCGAATCAAATGAGCCCACACGGCCAGGTTCAGTCCAGAAGTACGTGCGGCAATTTTGATGTGTATCGGTTCAGATTTAGTTATAGCTCCCATATATATTTTTGTCCGATTTCAATTTTATTGTGTGCCATATTCAGTCAGAAGAAAGTACTTCAAATCAGAATTTAAGACATAGCTATATAGCTAAGATATAGAATTTTTCCATTTGGTGAATCTCGGTACCAATATATTTATTGCTCCGATTTATATTATTTAATAAAATCATTCTCGAAGTCATATCATACACGATATAGCAATGACATTTGTCACGAGAGGTTAAAACATCTCCGTCAAATTTAATAGAAATCGATACAAAGTTGGTATTTGAAAGTTTCCACGGAAAAAATGATTATCCGAAACATGGTTCGCGTTCGAAGATGGGCAATAATGGCAAACTAACTCGCAGTCAATATTTGAAAAACATACAACAACGAAGTAAAAAAGCGTTAAGCTCGCCCGGACCGAACTTGTGGTTCCTTCTACCATGAGAAACCCTTTCAAAATAAAACTATTCGGAATGCCATAAAGTGGGCGGTATTATTATTGAAGTTTAAAACGTAAACCTATCAATAATCAATTTTCAAAATGGTGGGCACTGTCACCTGCCATCGGGATATAGAACCCTTTACGAACTACAAGTATCGAATTTTAAATAAATTCGCTAGAAAATGTGGCGTGTCATAGTACCGAATATCAGGAGTAACCATTTTGAGGGTACTATAGAAATCACTTGCAAAATGTGGCCTAAACCAGTCAAAATATTGAAAATTTGGAGGTTCCTTTATATGGAAGCTTAACGAAAACATGGACCGACATGATCTGCCTAATGACAAAATACACACAGAGATGGTTGTGATTGCTACCGACGGACACACAGACCCACAACGCTAAATCTAATTTTATGCTCATCTAAAATATATACACTTTGTAGAGCATAAAAAATTTAACCCTATTGCATATTTATATATTTCAGAATTCTCATGAAAATTCAATAAAAATTGTTAGTAATCTGAAATTAAAGAAGTACTTCGATTCGGTAGTATATTGACTTATTGGACTGATTGGTCGATATATTTACTTATGTGTTTTATTTTTTTTATTAATTTTTGTCAATTAATTTTTTTTTAATTAATTAATTTAATTTTTTTAATTAATATAATTTTTTTTAATGAATTTTTATTTTTTTTTTTAATTAATTTTTTTTTTTAATTTTTTTTTATTTATTTTTGTCAATTAAGCCATCCATACCAACATTTTCGCCATTTACTGTACCACCAAACAGTCCCAGACCATATTCTCGTAATTTATTCGCCTTACTTTTTTTGTCGGCAGGTCTTACACTTTGTCCCATTCTTAAATTCCAATTGGTTTTCGATTTGTTTTCTGATTTTTTTATCGCTGTCATATGTTTTGCTACTGTTCTTGAAGGCATTCTCAATTTTTTTTTGTTTCTTTGTTGGTTCTGCAAATTCATAACTTTGACGCGTGCCTCCTTTGTTTTGGGTGTCTGCTTCTTCTATTTTTGATTTGCTTTTAAGCGCCAAAGAAACATCCATTGATCGTTTGGTGGGCTGGCTGGTTTGTCATAATTAGTCGCTGATATTGTTGTTGTTTGTTGTTGCTGTACCATTTCCTTTGGGTCCCCCTGAACTACATTGACTGATAACTGTCGAATGTCATATTTATGTTTGCCGTTTTTTTTGGGTAATTATAATTGAATTTGTAAAATCGAAAAGATATCAATTAATTCGGAGACAACAACACGGCGCAAAAAGAAGAAGGGTGAAAATGAATGGGAAATTGTCTTCGTCGTAGTGAAGATACCTACGTATCGATAAGAATTAAATAAATGACTGATTTCTGTTTTTACGTTGTTACAATATGCGGGATTTGCCATGGCAACAGAAAGAAGTAGGTGTTCCACAAAAAATATAAAGTTTGGATGGAGTTGATATTTTTATATACTGCTCTAGGGCGATCATCCTGGATGCCAACGATGAACCTGATATTAAACAAGTTAAAGTGTATGAGACGGTATTGCCGGCATATTGATGCCCTCAGCCTTTATCCTCGAATTCAAATATATTTTGACTTGTTTAATTATTATTCAAAATTTTGACCCTCTATAGGAGAGCTTCCGAAGGAGTAAAACAATATTGTCCATTTCGTTTATGACCTTAGCCTGATATAATCATTGGAGGTGCAAGCTATGGATAATGTATATACACTTTTTTAAAATTTTCAACTTTTTTATGAAGTCCCCAGAAAGAGTAGGTCAACATACCCCATGTAAACGATTTTCGAAGAAAATCGCTGATTTGTTTCGCTGTACAGGGTGAGATAAAAAAACTGCAACTAAGTCGCCTTAATTTTTATTTATTTTTTTTTAAATTTCATTGAATGAAAGCAAAAAATTTCGGAACATAGCATCAAATTTTAGAATATGTTTAGATTTGTTCGAATTGGTCACCTTTGGCACGAATTATGGCCTTGAAAGGCCAATGAAACCGTCACACGTTCTCGTTCTCGGCGAAGCGCTTATTTGAGGGGATCGACGATTTAGTATTTTTTAGTGCCAACCTTGATTTCCAAAATACTCCAGACACAATAGTCCAATAGATTGCTATCCGGAGATTTTGGTGGCCATTATGCGCTGGAAATGAAGCGAGGAACCTCATTTTGTAACCATTCTTGGGTGGCACGTGCTGAGTGCGATGGTGCTGAGTCCTGTTACAATGTGCAAGGTCCGCGGCCAAAATGTTTGCGTGTCCAAGGCTTTAATACACCCTCCAGAATTAAGTCCTGTTGGAATGTCGAAGGTCTGCGGCCAAAATGTTTGCCTGCCCAAGGCTTTAATATATCCTCCAGTATATTTTCGCAATAATATTCGACATTTATTCTGATGCGACAATCGATTAATACGAGCGGAGAGCGACCATCGGCTGTTATGGCGGCCCACACCATCACCACGGCGCTTGAGTTCTGGTGGCCAACCGAAGGTGCACATTTTCAGCAGACCCTTTGGCAAGTAAACACGATCATTTTGTTTATTTACAAACTGCTGGACAACGAATGTTTTCTCATCGGAGAAAACCAAATTCGGCAGGTCACCACTTTCGGCCAAGCGAAGCAACTTTTTAACTCTGTAGAGTCTATTTTCTTTTCGTTGCGGTGTGAGTTCTTGCACTTTTTGTAATTTCAATTGCTTTACCCCGAGCTCATTTTTCAGTATTTGCCGAATGGAATATTGCGATATGTTCAGTTCGCGAGCCATTTTTCGGCCACTACGACCCGGGTTTCAATCAAATCGCTTCTTTACATTTCGAACCATTTATGCTGATGTTGCTGGTTTCTTCCGTCCACTTCCTTGAAGTCGGGCTAAGCCACCAGTATCAAGGTAACGAGCTATGGTGCGAGACACAAAAAATTTATTCACATTTAAATGTTGAAGTGCTCTAACGATAGCCAGAAATCACACTATCACCCTTGAATTCCATCACGAATAACTTTTTTTCTGGAAAATTCTCACCAAAATGCTTTTGTACGCTTGTAAACAATATAATGAGCTGTCACTGGAATAATTTTTACAGCTGTCGGACGAGTGGATTAGAAATGACAGCAGTCTGAATTTGGTTGCAATTTTTTCATCCCATCCTATATAGCCTCTCTAGCAATATTGATGACGGTATAAAATGTTAGTTGGAAATTGTAATTTAGACCTCTAAAAAGCAAAAAATTGAGAGCTACTTTTTATATGAGGCCTATATTTAAATATGGAATTATATTTCTCATTTTTCAAGGATCAAATTTTCAAAAGGAATACATGACAAAATTTTTTTTTTTGGCAACCAAAGAAATTTTATTTCCAATCAGTTCCTGAGCATAATAAAATATTTCCTATGAATACATAATAAATTTAAAAATAAAAAAAAAACGCAGTGTCTACAAATGCGTATATTTAATTTTCCAAGAATTCCAGATACATGTGTACGTACGTACATACATTTGCCTTAACAAAATATGATTGATGGCATATCACAAGATTGTGTCGCGAATGAGTTGGCATTTCTTTCACAGTCTTGTGAGTAATACGAGTACACATGGCAAAATCTCGAACGTAACATTTATTGAACAATATTTTCTCTACAAACATTAACATTAGATTTACATTTACAACTGTTTACTGCTACTGGTTCGTAAATTTATTAATTCTGGAAAATTGGCTTTCAATTTCCCTCTCTTAACATTATCTTCATAGATTTCATCATAATCTTCACACTCTCTGGAGACACTGACGAAGTCTTCAGGTACATCTTCAAAATCGGCCGAATCAAAGGGCCTCAAGTTGTGTATCTTCGGTTGTATTGCCTCCGATTTTGGCTCAATCGTATGCCAATAAATGCTAGGCGGTGAACCATTGCGTCGCTTTTTACCGGGATATATTTCCGAGAGAATGGGTTCTGAGAACGATCCTGAAATTAATTTAAATTGGATTGAGAATATTGACCAATTGGAAAGGCAAACAATATTGTGATAGTAGCGAAATCAGTTCAAACCATAACTCAAGAATTAATGTTGAAATATGAAATACTTTAAGCTATGTGGGATTAAAAGTCCTCTATTAAAAAAAAAAACACATTTTTATACCCTCCACCATAGTATGGAGGGTATATTAAGTTTCTCATTCCGTTTGTAACACCTCGAAATATACATTTTAGACCCCACAAAGTATATATATTCTTGATCAGCATAAAATTCTACGTCGATTTAGCAATGTCCGTCAGTCTGTCCGTCTATCCGTCTGTGGAAATCACTCTAGCTTCCGAACGAATTGAAGTAGATTGATAAAATTTTACTCAAATGTATATTAGGTCTGTTAGGCTTTTGGTATTGAAAATGAGGCATGTAGGTCTTCCGATATTCGGTATATATAACGGTACTTCCCGATATTCGGTATTTTGATGATTTTAGCGACATTATTTACCGGAATTGTTTCAAATTTGGCATTTGAAGTTCGTAATGGATACTGCAGCCTAAGATAGAGAATTGTCTGTGCAGGTCCACGTCTTTGTATAGCCCTCATATAACGGTACCTCCCGATATTCAGTATTTTGATTATTTTACCTTCATTATTCACCGATTTTTTTTTTAATATCGCATTTGAATATTCTGATGGCTTATGACAAAATTACCTATGCAGGTCCATGTCGTCGTATAGACCCCAATGTAATAGCTACATTCGGTATTTTTAAGATTTTAACGGATTTTATTATTTTTGAGATTTGCCAAATTCGTTCCAAATGGTGGAGGGTATTCAAAGTTCGGCCCGGCCAAACTTACAGATTTTTTACTTGTTTTTCTGTAGGATAAGCAATATTACTGATAAAAGTACGAGGATTATTTTTCCGACAATTTTAAACCTCAAGCGAGTCTTCAAATGTGTCTTCTTGGCAATTTTTAGAATATGGTTGAAAACACCCTTTAAGCGGGATCCTAGGAAATATTTTGCATAAAATTTAACTACAGAATCTAGAATACATGGGAAGTCTAAATATATTAGTCCGAAGGGGTCTGTATTTTTGGAAATTGGTATTAGAGCAGTACGAAAAGTATTAAAAGCACTAAATATGGCACCCTTTGTATTTGAGGAAGCAGTCGAACTCTAGAACTCTTTAATTTAGAATGAGGGTCACTGATGGAGTGTATGATGTATGTACCAAAGGGTGGAAATTCGCACTATAAGCGTACGAAAAGTACTACAATTACTAAAAAGTACATTTGGTACCATTTCGTATCATGTGAACCATGAGAGCTAAAACCTTAAAATTTGGAATGGGAATCAAAATTGAGGAGTAGAGTCGATATAAGGTGGTAGTTTTGGAAGTGTGTACTCATGTATACGAAAAGTACTAGACGGTACTAAATTTTGTACAATTTCAATTTGGATGAACGGATGGATCTTGAAATTTGAAATTAACATTACTGGTAGGTGGTATGATTGAAATACGAAGGAATGTTTCGAAATGTGTACTTATGTGCACGAAAAGTACTAAATGCTACTAAATTTGGTACAATTTCGATTTGGGTAAACCAATAAAGCTCGAATTCTGAAACTTAGAAATAAGATTACTATAGCATTCTAGGACTGAGGAATGTGGGAAGTTTTGAAAACTCGTACTTATGTGTACTAAATGATACTAAATTGTAATTTTTGGGAGAACCAATGGAAATTTGAAATAAGTTTACAGTCGGAGTGTGGAATTGGGAAATGTAGGTAGTTTGGGAAATGTTGCTTATATGTACTAAAATGTACTAAATTTAGTACAATGTTAAATACACATTGAACCGATAGAACTGGATATCCTGAAATTTGTAATTAAGTGTACTGTTGGAGTGTAGGCTGGATTATGTTGGGAGTTTTGGAAATTCGTACTTAGCTGTACTTTATGATACTAAATTTGATACAAATTCAAATTGTTATGAACCGATGGAACTGGAATTCTGAAATTTGAAACCAGAGTCACTTATCGAGTGCAGAATAGATGTACGAAAGGGTTTTTGGAAATTCGAGCTTTGGGGTAACAAACATTTTCTAAAATAGTACTAAACTTCTAAAATGTAACCATTTGGTATTTTGTGAACGGATACAGCTAACTACTTGAAATTCGGTACGAGCATCAAGGTTGGAAAGTGTGTTTGACATATGAAGGTCGTTTTAGAAATGTACTTAGTACACATGCGAACTATACTAAATATTCCTACATTTGGAGCAATTTGGTTTAGGATAAAAGGATGAAGCTAGAATTTTGAAATATTGTATTGGAGTACCTGTTGGTGGTAGATTTGTGATAAAGAGGTTGTTTTGGGAATGTGTACTATGAGTGTACGGAAAAGTACTAAATTGTATTATATTGGGTACAATTTGGTATTGGGTAAACATATAGTACCTGAAATCTTAAAATTGGTATTGGAGTCTCCGTTCATATGTAGCCTGTACATATTGGGATGGTTTCGAAAATATGTATTATAATTGTACAAAAAGTACTAAATGGTACTATATTTAGTATAGGGAGAAGGGATAGAGATGGTATTTGATATTGAATATCTATTAGCATCTGGAAATGAGGTGGTTTTGGAAATGTGTGCTATACTTGTACAAAAATTACTAAATGGTACAAATTTGGCATTGGGTGAAGGGATAGGGCTGGAATTCTGAAATTTAATATTGAAGTCTGCGTTGGTACCCGGAATTGAGATATGTAGTGGGATTCTCTAACTCGTTTTTTGAGCTACCGAATCGGCAAATTTTAAACCCGAAATTTTGAAATAAAAAATAAGTTAAAGTTGACAACATTGGTATACATCGGTGGGTCTTAGCGACTACTTTGTCGGAAAATCAAAAAATGAGTTAGAGAATAATGGTGGTGGTTTTTCGAAAAGTACTAACTGGCACTAATTTTGGGTCACTGTTGGTGTCTAGGATTGGGAGATGTAAGATATGCGTACCAAATGTTACTTAATTTGGTTATCGGTGAAGTCATAGAGCTGAAATTCTGTAGTTTGATACTGAGGATATTGACCGTATCTGTGTTTGAGATATGACGGTACTTTGGAAATGCGAACTATATTTGTTCGAAAAGTACTACATTGAACTAAATGTGGTATTGGGTGAAGGAAGATTTGAATTATGGAACAGTTTTGCAACTGAGTACTAAAATTATACCATAAGTACTAAATGTTACGAAATTCGGTATTGGGTGATGGAATCGATCTTAAATCCTGTAATTTTATATAGACGTCACCCTTGGTGTCAATATAAGGAGGTGGGTATATAATAGTTCGTACAATACAAAGTGGTACTAAATTGGGTATTGGGTGAAGGGTTGTAGCTGAAATCCCGAAATTTGATCGATGTCCCTGTTGGTATTTAGAACAGAGTTATGTAGGTGGTTCTGCAATTGCGTACTAAAATTGTTCGAAAAGTATTAAATTGTACCAATTTTGAGTCTTTGTTGATGTCTAGGATGGAGAGATGTAGATTCTTTTGGATTTGCACACTAAACGTTACTAAATTTAGTATTTGGAGTAGGGATAGAACTGAAATTCTGAAGTTTGATATTGAGGTCGCTGTTGGTTTCTAGAATTTACGCATGGATATAGTTTTCGACAAAAAAATGAATATTGGTCCATTGTACAATGGTCTCGGTAAATTTATTTAATACCCTCCACCATTTGGAAGGAACTTTAAAAATTAAAAAAAAAATCCGTCGAAAAATAGCTCTTAAACGAAAATCGGTATGTGAGGGCCATAAGAAGACGTGGACCTGAATGAGTTTGTTTTTGACATATGCTGTAGCATTGATTCCGAACTTCAAATATGAAATTTGAAACAATTCTAGTGAATAATACCGCTAATATCATCAAAATACTGAATGAAGGGATGGACCCTTATATGTGGGCTATACGAAGACATGGACCTGCATAGATAAGCCATTTTCTGTCATAGGTTGTAGCACCTATTAAAATCTTCAAAAACGAAACGAAATTTGATACAATTCCCATAAATAATGTCGCAAAAATCATCAAAATACCGAATATCGGGAGGTATCGTTATATGGGGGCTATACGAAAACATGAACCGACATGACCCATTTACGAACTTAACCTGATTAAACTAATTCCACTTACCCTTTCGTTTTGGTTTTCGCAAATAATTGATAAAACTCGATCCAGTGCCGGACATGTCATTGGGCATACCTTCACTCACTACAGATTATTAGACTTATAAATTGATTAAAGACCAGCAATAAACGCTTGAATAGCTTACCTAATGTCGAGTCGTCTTCATCGTCGAAATTTGATTTCAAAACAATGCTGGCACTGGGCTTTCCCTCATTGATGGAGAAAAAGGAAGGATCATCATCGTCATCTTGATGTTGATGATGATTGTGGGATCCTTCCCACGTTAATGTTTTTAATGATTCTGAAGAGGATTTAGATTTGGCCCCATTAAATCTTTCTTGGGGTTCATCCGCTACAACTGAGGGCTGTAATATACTGGCCTCGGTGGGAAAGGAGTTAAAATGAAGTAATGGTGAAGTTGTGGTTGCAACGAATCGTTGTTGGGTGGCTTCATCTCCTTCTGAGGGAAGTAACATATTTGCTTCTGTCGGAAAGGACACAAGGTGTCTGCCTTGAGACATTGTATCCTGCCAAGTGTTGCTAATATCCCCGAAAAAGTTTTTGGGTTCTTGTGAGGATTTCTTAATGGAGAAGGATAGAAATTTAACTTCTTCATGCGGTGACGTGTCGCTGAGGGTTTTGATGTGGCCATTATCTAAGTTTTCTATGTTGGAATGATGAAAAGCTGTCCGAGAACCTTGGGAAGTTGGAAGCTTTAACGGCTGAGTTTGATCTGCAATAATTTTGGAAGTAAATCCTGTGGAGAGGATGCCACCTCTAATAAGTGTATCTTTTGTGTTGAGATTTTTAATGAGGTCCTGATTATGGTCATCGAGAATTTCCAGCCCAGAATTGAATATTTTTGTATTTTCCCAAGTTTTGCCGATGACAGATTTTTGCCCTGTGGTGTTCTCCGAAATCTCAGCAAGCCTGAAGTCCCCATGATTTTTAAGATTCAATTTATCGTGGGAATCAACCCTGGATTCTTGTTGAATGTGGAAGTTCATTTCTCCTAATTTATTTGCTTTATTTATTGGAATTTCTCCATGTTGAGCAAAATGAGTTCCAGGTGAAGCCTCTTTATGAGATCCTGGTCTCACATCGTCAAAATGGCCATGATGTCCCATTTGAGCTCCCAGTGTTTTTATTTCTCTATTTGCCGATAAAGGAGATAATTTGGTGAGAGGTTGTAAATTAGGTCCCATATGAGTCTCCGGTAAATCAAAAACGACCATTCCCGAATTTTCGGGCCTGTGCTCTAAAAATTCGATTTCTGCGGAGATTTTTGGATTTTTACTAGAAAATGAAAAGAATTTTACTTCCGTATCCAGCTGAGAATCATCCTGATCGCCATGGTGGGTATTATCAAAGTTATGGGCAAAGGAGTTATGCAAATTTCCTCTAGTTTGGGACAGATGTTCGGGTCCGATTTCCCATTTTTTGGTGGAGAGGCTAAAGGATCCTCTGGACTCATTACTGCCTGTTGAACCCAACATACCCGAGAAACCTTTATCCATTTCAGAATCCTTACTGGATACATTATTATTTCCTTGCATCATCGAGAGAGTACTGCCAGATTGAGGCAATTGACTCGTGAAATGCCCACTTGTTACTTCCTTAGTTTTTTGTCCAACCATTGGAGTTTCTTTGGAATTTGTATGACTTGTTTTGAAAACATCAAGGACCTTTTCTCTAACTTCTTTTCCAGATCTCTCATTCTCTGAATATACGTCAAATTCCTCTGCTTTCTCGGAAGCCTCTGAGTCTCTGGTTTTGGTGAAAATAAAAAGACTATTATCCTTTTCATGTGAGGTCTCCTGATTCTCCCCAAACACTTTAGGTGTTATGTGGCCGTCTTGGCTGCCTGCAAGAAGTTTCTCCATTTTAGTTCCTTGTCCTGTGGAAGAGTCATGCACCCCTTCAGCATTCCTTATCTCCTTTTGCCCTTTTGAGTGTGAAGGTTTCTGATTTGAATTAGAAAAAGTAAATTTTATTTCGCGACTTATTTGTTGGGCGCTTTCTGCAATGTTTTCTCCTTTTCGATTTTCAAAGAGAAATTTTTCCACCTCCTCTCCTCCTGATCCATGTTTTGATGCCGTTGAATTCTGTTTGAGTTTTATTATTTCAAATTTCCCATTGTTTTGAACGGGAACATGGATTATGTCAACTGCTTCCTTGGGGAAGTTTTCTTCGAATGAAAATGAATTCGAAGGACTTTCGAGGTCTCCATTCTTAGATTTGGTTCTTGTTTGTTTTACCCATGACGCTGTGGCATTAGCCCTGGGTGTTTGGGGATCTTGAAACTTGGTTACAGACACATCCGGTTGATGTTGAGTATTGAAATCCTTCGCTTCATTTGTAGAAATATTTGTTTCGAATCGCTCTGGTTTTGATTTAATTTCCATTTCCGCCTTATTTTTGGTTGTTAGTTTTTCGAAATTTAAATTCCCATCCAACGATTTTTCTGAACCGGATGTTGACCAACTTCTTTCATTCGATTTTTCGAGACTTTTCCTGTGAGCTTTTTCGAGTCCCATATCCAAATTTTTAGTTGTAAGTTTTTCGAAATTAAAATTCCCCTCCATCGATTGTTCTGAGCCGGATTTCACTAAACTTTTCCCATCAGCTTTTTCGAATTCCATACCCGATTTTTGGATCAATGCATCATTATTTTGAAACGCTGGATTTGATGTTTCCTTTGAGAAATTTCCGATAATGTCAGATACATTAAAGGGAAGTGAAGGTCTCATGGAGGACTCGATGACTTTTGTTTCTAATTTGGGATGCATAATTCCCATATTTTCAAAATCGGTTCCATTGGCTTTATTCGGTATTTCGATGTGGATTTCCTTGGGATCCATTGGAGTGGTTGGTTTTGAAGATGGCTTCATATGTTTTCCTGGTAATTCCCCGGGCTTTTGTTTGTCTTTGGACCTAATATCTTTGTCCTGTGATAAAACCATAGTATTGGAAACTTGCGTATTTCCAATCAATTTGTGCAGGTCCATATCATCAAACTCTCCGGCTACTACCTTGGAAGTAGCTGAGGTTTTATTTTCAGTTTTTCCTGTGGCTACCGAGGTCATTAATATTTCTTTTGGCTTTGTTTCGAAGGACAACGATTTCAAAGATCCAGAATTGCTTTCTGAAATGTGTTCTCCGGCAGAGATTTGAGTATTTTTAACTGCTTCTCCTTGGGAAATGATCTGCAATGAGCTTGGAATTTCGGAACTGAGTGTTGCGGCAGACCTAAATTTCTCATCATGTGATCCTTTCGTCGTCCCGGTTAGTTCTTTAATTCCTTTTACAACTTTGATCTTAGATCCTCCTATTTCTTCTTGAGTTCTCTCTTCAAGATTGTCCTTCCTCTCCGTCATATTAAAATTCTCTTTTGATTCTCCATTTGCAGCTTCTTTTTCCATTGTTTTGGAATGTCCTTCATCTTTGGTTTCTCCTTTGATGGTTCCAATTATTATTTTTTCATCATTTATTTTATGAGTTTCCTCCTTTTGTTCTTGACTTCCCTTATGTGCTCCTTTTCCATTTATGTAAACTTTAGAAAGCCCCTTTTGAGCCTTGACATATTCTTCACTACCGCCTTTGATTTTTTCTTCTATCAATAGTCTATATCCTTTTATTTGATCGTTTTCTTTACCAGATTTTTCCAGGGTTCTTCTTTCGAAATTGTCCTCCGTTTTACCTAATTTTTCTTTGTCAGCTTTAATTCCCCCATATCTTACACCTCCCTCCATTTCCTTTTTCTGCGATATTTCCTTTTGACTTATGAACTTAAGATTTTCTTCAGTCTGTCCTTTATTTGTTCCATATTTTGCATTTTCTTCTTCACTTTCTTCATAATTATCCTGGTGTATGTCCTTTTGGCCAATTCCATATCCATTATTTTTACTTTGAGAGTACGAATATGAAAATTCTTTGTTTCCTCCAATTTCTGGCCCATTACCTCCAACTCGATCCTTGCTTCTGTAATTTTCTTCAGTTGTTGCATATCCCTCCATTTCTTTATTTTCTGCTTCCAATACTCCATTTCCTTCCTTTCGATCTTTGATTTTAGGAATTTCATGATCATCCATTTTGCTTTTTTCATTTTCCTTTATTTCAGTTTTCGTTTTCTGTATTTCTCCCTTCTCATCATAATACTCTTCATTGTTTTCATTATATACAGGATATCCATGCTCTAGATCCTTGGAACCCAGAATTCTTTCCTTTTGCCCACTCCTTCCCTCATACGATTTCTTCTCTTGGCTCCTTCCCTCTTTGCTCTTTTTATGTCCATTAAATACCAAACATTCCAGATATGGAGACTCTGAAGCCAGATTTTTAGTTTTGGATTTCGTATCCTTCTCGTCCTGACAATTATTCACATTCAAGTTCACCACAACCAGCTGGGTTGAGTTCTGTTTTTTATTATTTTCCTTCAAACCAAGATCTCCACAAAACTTTTTTAGATCCTGAATTTTGATTTTCACCTTATTTTCCTTGGACCCCAATGCACCTTTCGACTTGATTTTTAATTTTTTGTTGCCCCTTCTCCTCGTTTGTTCCTTAGGCCTTGGATAATATTTCACATTCAATGGTCCCTCAATACAACCATCATTATTCGGATTCATTCTTTGGAAATCATAGAAAATGCTGGACATTCCCTGGTACGCCTGAGGTTTCTTTGGAGGATACATTGAAGGAAAAAGAGGAAAATTCGAAAATCCCGTTAGAGGTGGATGATTCATAAAATCCATTTGTGGTACCCTCAAATCATGCGGCGGCGGCATTAGAAATATATCAGGGGTGGTTAAGAGGGGCTCTGGTTTCAAAATCTGATCAGCACATCTGGCCTGTTGTTCTATGAGGTAATGTAGATAGTCGTGATACGGTTCACGCTTTGGTCGCATGGCATTGCTGTTATCTTGTAAATCACTGTAAATTAAAGAAAAACAAAAACATTGGTTGTTGTCATCTGTTGTTTTGATTTTTTTTTTTTTTTTTTTTGGAAAGGTGTTAATCTCCAATTCATTTTACCCTTGATGTGAAGTTTTGGGTTCGACAGCCATCAGAGTGGCCCTTGACGGGCTTAGAACACTTAACACAATTAGACATTCGAAAACAAGCATTGCTTCTTCCTTCTCGTCTTTCGTCGAGTTATTCCGAAAACAAAATTTGGAAAAATTCTAAATATTGTCAACAGCTAACCAACAATGGTATTCTTTAAATACCCGAAAATGAGTTTGAGTTTTATTTAAAATTCGATTCATAGCTGGCCAACTCTCAGACTCATATAACACCTTCTGTTTACCCAAACTCTCCCAAGCTGTTAAAGACATAACAACCACCAGGTCTTCTAATTACAGAGTATTTATTTTCATTGAAAATCAGAAAAGTTCTGATGCATTTCGAAATTTGGTTGAATGAATTCAGGGTTGTGGCATTGGTAATGAACGTGATTTTGTCAACTGAAAACTGATCAGACCTAAAAATAAATGTCATGTTCTTGTGTCTTGGAGGTGTTTATTTACATTTCACACACACACACACACATGCACATGGGGAAAAATTAAAATGTTCCCCCCCCCACCCTTCAGCCAAACTGTGATGTCATCGAGAACTTAACTACTTGAGAAAGCATAATCAGTGACTGTGTTTGCATTTTCATCATCGCCACTAGATGTACACACACACATACATATAACATGACTATAAAAAGCCCAGAAGACACTTAAAGTCTGGATGCACTTAAAATGGATTGCATTATATACCGAACTATAGCCAGTCAACCAAGCAACCAACCGGCCAGCATGAACCTCTGCCAAGAAGCGAAGCCCACACTGATAGGCAAGACGATAAAATGCACATTCAAAATGTGTGTCAAGAAGTTAAATGCAATACAGACGGACTGAGAGACAGACGAGAGCAGTAGCTGTAGTCTGGATACGACAGTCAGGCATCCACTTTGTGATAACAAAAAGACGCAGGTTGGACACTTATCTGTTGCCACATGCATGTACACATATATACACACATGCTATGTTGTTGCCATTAAAAGGTGCGTCTTTGAGAGAAAGGATTAAATGATGTCTCACTCAATCAAAGGTCATGTAAATATTAAAAACAATTGAGATTGTCCTCCAAAGGGGGACATGGTCGCTTGTAGGTCTATCTTTAGAACAAAGTTTGTATACAAATGATTTAATATCCTTGCGTCACTGAGGCGCTGTAAACAAGGAAATAAATTTAAAGGAAAGAATATGTAACAGCGATACATGTTTATTAAATGTCATGTGTGTTGTTTTAAATGATATCGGGAGGATAAAACTTGGGGTTGATGCCTATATTTCGGATCAAGTAAAAAACAATAAATAACGGTCATATCTGGAGTTGGATGTCCTACTCTTCCAAATATTCTAATTTTCTCTCCTCGCCTAAGTCGAATAATATTATTAGACGGAAGAAATTTGGACCTTTTTCGGATAGTCGCCTCATTTCGTATAAAATACAAATCCAATTTTACTAATCCTACATTTTGTACTAAATTTAGTACCATTTAGTACTTTTCGTATACTATTTGCATCAATCAAATAGTTGTCGTAATACAACAGTTTTTAATTTCCGCTATTCTCCACTAGGGACCCCTAATTCTAAATTTCAGTATTCTTTTTTTATACGTTCCACATTTGGTAATTTTTAGTACTTTTTATGCCCTAAGCCATATGGCTAGAGATGGTATATATCATTTGATAGGCAAAGCGTGCCTCATCTAAAAAACTGTTTTAGACCCTAGGTCTTTTTTGACCAAACCCATTTGGTTTGGAGTCGATCTAGCGATGTCCGTCCGTCCGTCTGTCTCGCTGGCTGGTACGCACAAGAATTCTAGAAGGGATTTGGTTCAATCTTCGTAAATCGTAAAATTTTTGTCAAACTTAGATCGAGTTCGGAGATGGGAAATATCGGTCCACTCCTTTCCGTACCTCCCCCACAAAAGTAAACTTTTCCAAAGAAACTATTTTATTTCACAGAAAGAGAAATGATCATTTGATTTTGAATCACAATATTTTCGTTGGTGCTAGGTCAGGTGCAATAATGTAAAATATCGGCCTACTCCAATAAGTACTTCCCCCACATAGTACTATAATTTCACTTAATTTTGACTCCTATAAAATGTGGAATATGAGTCCGATTATCTTAAAATTTCGCACATCCCAATATACACAATTTTTTGTATGAAGACGGAATATATTGGACCACTCGTTCTGGTACCTCACCCACAAAGGGTCAAAATTTGGAATAATTATAACTCCTATTAAAAAAATGTGACAAAAGAGTTCGATTGTCTTCAAATTTCACAAATCGCAATATTTTTGTTAACACAAGATATGTTTTGACGATGAACTAACTCCTTTGATATATCGGCTAACTCTTTTGGTATCACCCACACAACGAGTCAAAATTTTGAGTAGTCAAGGAGCTCATAAAACGGTCATAAAATACGAATTGAAAATCCGATTCTCTTAATATTTAACATATCCCAAAAAAAAATTTTGTGGGGGAGGTACCAAAAGCATTTGGCCGATATCTATCATCTTCTTACCAGATCTTGTGTTAGTAGAAATATTGGAATGTGCGGAGTTTAGAAAGAAAAAGACGGTCATTTCGCTTTTTATGAGATATGTACTTATTCGAAATTTTGACTCATTGTGGGGGAAGTACCACAATGAGTAGAACGATATATCTTCACATCAGGTATTTTATTATTAAAGATATAGGGATGTATGAAATTTAAAAAGAATTGGGTGATTATTTCACATTTTCTGAGAGATATAATTATTTAAAAATTTAACCCGTTGTGGACGCAGTACCAGAAGGAGTTGTCCGATATGTTTCCTCTTCATATCAGATCTTGTGTTGGTAAAAATATTGAAATGAGCAAAACTTGGTGACAATCTTATATCACATTATATGGGAAATATATCACTCAAAATTTTGAACCAGGGTACCGGAAAAACTTTTCCGTTCGATCCATTCTTGTTGCAAGACCTTGTATTGGTAAAAGAATTAAGATGCGTGAAATTTGAAGACCATGGGACTCTTATTTCACATTCCATAAGAGTTGTAATTATGCAAAATTGTGAACCTTTTCGTACCTGACCTAACACTGATAACAATTTTGGGATATGGAAAGTTTGGTTAAAATTGGATCATCCTGTCCCGTTCTATACAGTAAATTATTTTCTTTTAAATTTTTAACCTTCAATGTACTAAAAGGGGTGGACCGATATTGCCCATCTCTGAAATCGATCTAACTATTATTAATAATATTAATAATATTATAATTATACTCCCTTCGAGAGTTATCTTACGCACCAGCCAGCCAGACAGACAGACAGACGGACATACCTAGATGGACTCCAAATGTCCTGAAACGGATTTGGTCGAAAGACACCTTGGGTCTAACACCTTTATTTCGATTATGCAAGTTGTGGTCGTATCGAATGTACCCCCTGCAGCCATATGGCTGGAAGTATACCAAGTAAGTTAGGCCGGGCCGAACTTTTTATACATCCACCAAACCCTCCTCTTTATATAAAATAAAAATGATAACCCAAATACCAGAACTCCTAATAATACCAAAAATAAGGAAGTACCGTTGTATGGGTGCTATACCAATCAGTGGACCTGAATTTAACGTCTTTCGCAAGGAAAGAGCAGACCTTTCAAGAACACCAAAGGCCAAGTTTCAGCTGATTTGGTTGGAAATTTTGGCGGAAACCTCAAAAATCGGGAGATACCGTTATGTGGGAGCTATACCAATTCGTGGACCTTAATCGAAAATTTTTCGCAGAGAGAGAGAGAGAGAGAGAGAGAGAGAGAGAGAGAGAGAGATAGAACAGACCAACCGAGAATCCCAATTGTCAAGTTTCAGCTAATTTATCTTGGAAATTGTGGCAGAAACTTTCAAAAAACCGAAAATCGTGAGGTACCTTTTATATGGGGGTTATATCTAAACGTGGACCAACATAGTCCATTTTAAATACCAATCAGTCTGAATATAATAAAAACTTTTTTGCCAAATTTCAAAGCTCTAGATTACTAGTGGACTCTATCGTGATTTCAACAGACAGACGGACATCGCTAAATCACCAAAAATTAGGTATTTCCCAATCGCTCTGTATTCACTGTACCATAATTAGTAACTTTTTGCACTTTACGTACCACTGGCATTTGGGTGCGATATCCCGACCTGGCGTTCGGGATTTTGACAGTTTGATGGTAATCGGGTACTTATGGTCATCTGGTATATACGGTTTGAATATAATCAGGAATTACGATACAGTGACGTTGACTTTCGATATGTTGATGGTGTGATGGTAATCTAAAACTACAGTGAATTATCATCGGGCTGAATTATCATTGGTGGACAATCGTGGTTTCGGCCCATAATAATACTTGTCCACCCTACGCTCCTTGGTTTTTTATCCAATAGCCATTGACTTATGCCAGAAGAAAACTTCGTCTTTGTGTTCTCACCTTTAGATCTCATAAAAAATTAATTTCAAATATTGCCTGTTCAAAATTGCAAAAAAAAATTCAAATTTCTTCTTTAATTATTGACATGTATATTAAAAACGCTATTAAATACGTCGAAATCATTTTTGAAAATTATTATTTAATTTATTGACATAAAGTTTTACTGCAACAATAAAAAATGTTTAGCTGGTATTTTAGTGGATGGTCCTTGGAAATGTTTAATTTTATCATTCGAAGGTGTTAACTGTATCAAAACAAGAGATAACAACAAAAGTACCGACATGACTGGTTTTTCGCCACTTCTTCCCTGGTTGGGGTAAAATGGCTTTCAAAGATGTACACAAAAATAACTTTTAATATACACCTACATTTTATTAATTATATTTCATTTCATTATGACGTCTATAATTACGCACCTTTATATAAATTTAAAAATATATGTGTATTTTTTAATAATTCTTCATGGCAACTTTCCGCTTGACAAAAAATTACAGAGAAAAATGAAACACTTGCCAAAAATTAAACCTTCTTCTTAATTTAATTTATTCTCCCATTCTGCGTTGACATTTTTATGTTAAATAATTTTAATTGATGATGATTGACGTGGTCGTGCTTTGTATTATTTGTTTTGTTTTTCAGACTTATCGGTTCGGTTGTCTTGGTTTTCCTACAATTTTCCAGTTTGCACCAGGTGTAACTGACCTCAATCAGTTGATGGGTGATTGGTTCTTTTGTGTGAAGTGGTTTTAATTTTCGTTGTTGTTATTGTTTTAATAATATAAACTTACTCGATTATCGCATAATTGAATTAAACAAATCAAAAGAAATGAAAACAAAAAATAAACATGTTTAAAGATGATGGGCAATTCGGTTAGCAGGGTATTTTAGATAACCTTAAACCAAATACCAATCATTACCAGAAGCACAAATAGATATGAAGTGTGCCAAGATAAGTGACCAAGTTTTATTATCTTTATAAGATAAAAAAAGAAGCGTTTTTGCTATCAATGGTTATACTTTTTCTGCAAAAACATGGCCTGCAAGACAATAAATTGTTAATCACAGGCCCACTTAAATTGCAAGGAAGTTTTTGTACATCCCTTACACCAAAACACAAATTTTCAGCCAAATCGATGGAAAAGAATGGCCGAGCACCCCTCTAAAAGGGGAAAGATGATAGACTGACCTATCGACGTGTAGGAATTTTCGCTTGGTGGGATAAAACGAGATTTTTGAAAATTCGTGGTTTTTAGACAATTCTTATGGCGGAATTTTTAGAAATTTATTTTTTAGGGGAACGAAAAGTACTAAAAGGTACAATATAGATATTCCTTTTTCAAGGGTACGAAAATTACTAACTAACAAGTTAAAAAGCAGTAAATTCGGACGGGCCGAACTTTGAATACCCTCCACCATTTGGAACTAATTTGGAAATTTTCAAAAAATAAAATCCGTTAAAAATTCTGTTAAAATCTTAAAAATGCCGAATTTAGCTGCTATATTGGGGTCTATACGACGTGGACCTAAAAAGGCTTCGTTTGTCATAAGCCATTACCATATTCAAATTCGAAACTTAAAATAAATGGTGACAATATAGCTAAAATCATCAAAATACCGTAAATAGGGAGGAAGCGTTACTTCAAATACCAAAGAAGATTATTTGTTACAAAACTAGCTAGACATCGAAATTTATCATTCATTTATCATTATTCAAAAATTTGACCCTTTGTGGGTGAGGTACCCGAAGGAGTGGCCTGATATATTTCATCTTCACACTTGACTATGTGTTGATTTCTATTTCTATTTGTAAGTGTGGAATTTGATTGGAATCAGATGCTTACTACACAGTTTTATGAGCCTAATAACTATTCAAAATTTTGGCCCTTTGTGGGGGAGTATCAGAAGGAGTAGATCGATATATCCCATCTTCACCACAGGTCTTTTGTAAGTAGAAATGTGATGTACCAAGTTTGAAATTAATCTAATGCTCATTTCGCATTTTATGAGCCTAATAACTATTTAGAATTTTGTAAGGAGGAACCAGCAGGAGTGGGCCGATATAGCAAATGTTCACATCAGGTCTTGGCATATGTAAAATTTGAAGTGAATCGGCTGCTTATTTCGTATTTAATAAGAATTATAATTATTCAAAATTTTGACCAATTGCGTGGGAGGTACATGATGGAGTGGGTCTATATTGTCCATTTTCGCGCCTGACATTGCCCGGATACAAATATTTTGTTAAAAATTTTGAACAACATTTGTTGATCCGTTGTTGTTGTGTACGGAAAACTATGTTCTGTGAAAATGTTGTCATTTTTTGGGGAGCTTCACATGGTGAGGTGAGATGAAAAAACTGCAACCAACTTCAGACTGCTGTCATTTCAAAGCCACTCGTCCGAAAACTATTAAAATTATTCCAGTGACAGCTCATTACATTGTTTACAAGCGTACAAAAGCATTTTGGTGAGAATTCTCCAGAAAAAAGTTTTTTTGTGATGGAATTAAAGCGGGATAGTATGATTTCTTTATATTTGTCTGGAAAATAACAAGTGACTATCGTTAGAACACTCCAGCATTTAAATGCGCTCGTGCATATCTGATACTGGTAGCGTAGCCCGACGTCAAGGAAGTGGACGGAAGAAACCAGCAACATCAGCAGAAATGGTTCGAAAAATAAAGAAGCGACTTGATCGAAATCCACGTCGCATTGGCCAAAAAATGGCTCGTTAGCTGAACATATCGCAATATTCCATCCGGCAAATATTAAAAAATGAGCTCGGGGTAAAGCCATTGAAATTCCAAAAAGTGCAAGAACTTACACCTCAACAGAAAAAAATAGACTCCAAAGAGCTAAAGAGTTGCTTCGCTTGGCCGAAAGAGGTGAACTGCAGAATTTGGTTTTCTCCGATGAGAAAACATTCGTTGTCCAGCAGTTTGTAAAAAAAATAAACAAATTGAACATGTTTACATGAAAAAGAGGTCAACTGAAAATGTGCACCTTCGGTTGGCCACCAGAACTCAAGCGCCGGCCATGATGCTATTTCCGACATTTTTTGCCTTCATGCAATAAAATTTAAAAAGAAGGAAATATTATGACGTTAGACTTTGTTGCAGTTTTTATACCCTCTACCATAGTATGGACGGTATATTAAATTTGTCATTCCGTTTGTAACACCTCGAAATATCAGCATAAAATTCTATGTCGATTTAACATTGTCCGTCCGTCTATCCGTCTGTGGAAATCACTCTAGTTTCCGAACGATAAGTTGATAAAATGTGCGTATTATGTCTGCAGGACTTTTGGCCATGTAGGTCCACGTTTTGGTATAGCCCCCATATAACGGTACCTCCCGATATTCGGTATTTTGACGATTTTTGCGACAATATTCATCGGAATTGTTTCAAATTTGGTATTTGAAATTCGAAATGGGTGCTACAGCCTAAGTCAGAAAATTGTTTGTGCAGGTCCACGTCTTCATATAGCCCCCATATAACGGTACCTCCCGATATTCGGTATTTTAATGATTTTAGCGGCAATATTCATCGCAATTGTTTCAAACTTGGTATTTGAGGTTTGAAATGGATACTACAGCCTATGAGAGAAAATTGTTTGTGCTGGTCCACATTTTATAACCCCCATGGTACCTCCATATATTCGGTATTTTGATGATTTTACCTACATTATAAACAGATTTTTTTCAAGTTTCGCATTTGAATACTGTAATAGCTTATGACAAAAGTTGGGCGTGCAGGTCCATGTCGTCGTATAGAGCCTAATATACGGCTACATTCGGTATTTTTAATATTTTAACAGAATTTTTAACGGATTTCAATTTTTTTGAAAATTGCCAAATTCGTTCCAAATCGTAGAGGGTATTCAAAGTTCGGCACGGCCTTTTTTTACTTTTTTAAATTACTGTTTAAAATTTGGTTTTCATTAAATGTTTGAAAACTTTCGTCCATTTCCGAAAAATTGCAGCAGTTTCATAACCAATATTTTTTTTAATTAAAGATTGCAATAAAATTAAGAAATGTCAATAGAATATCATTAGCAAAAATTTCGCATTTATATTTAACTACTCAAAATTCGGATTCAAGTTGCCGTATTTAGAATTCAATGGGTCAAATTCTATTAAAATTTTAATGTCGACAACAAAATTGTCCTTTAGAAACATTTAATATGATACCTTAATTTTTAGTACTTTTCATATTCTCAAAATACTAAGATTTTTGATAAGTATTTTGAAATATTTAAATTTGTGAATAAAGTTTTCCTATGGTACCCAGACATTTTGATGTCATTTCAAATTAAATAACAAAAATTAATGATTTATTTTTTATTGGATTTTTATTTGAAAATGTTTCTTTATTTTTTTGGTTTGTTGTTGTTGTTTTTCTTATAATATATTTTTTTATAAATTAAAAAGAGTTTAAAGTTACAATATGATTATTTTGTTGTTGTTGTTGTTTTTTTCATGTGATTTTTTTTGTGAAAGATTTTGAGAGTTTTTCGTTTTTTTTTTCTTGTTTTTTTCTTCGTCTGTGTGTTTGATTTTTGTTTCCATTATCTTTACATACAATTAAATAATAAAAATATTATTAATTTATTTGTTATTTTTAATTTTAATACAAGAGTTATGCCTTCATTATACGAGTCATATGATGATGAAGATTGGGGGTGGTGGAGAAGAAGGAGGAGGATAGGAGGAGAGGGGTCTGATGTTGTAATGTGTCTAAACATTTTGATGAGTTATTTGATTTTTTTAAATACTTTTTTTCCTTTTTCTTTGCCAGTTCTTTTTCTTCAATTCGCCTGTTCTGTTCTGCTGTAATGCTATTCAATTTTTTTTTGCTGTTGGTTTTGTTCGATTTCTTTTCGAGTTTTTTCTTTAGTTAATTGTATTTTTTTTTTATTATTATGTTTTAATATTCTGTCTATGAACTATTCGTTTAACATACACACACGCACATTTATAAATAGGAATGAAATAAAATACAATACAAAAATGATAATAGAAATAGTTAAAAAAAAAACACATCCTTAAAAGTCCTTTGTTTGCCTAAATCGCCACGATTCGTACGATTTGAGAAAAGATTTAAAGTGAATTTTTTTAAATTTTTTTTAGATTCAATTAATGTTAGAGAGAAGTAGCAGAGAAGTCATTGTGTAGAATGGAAGCTTAAAAATACAAAATATTTTTTTATTTTAAAAATAATAATCAATCTATTTACAAAAGTATCGATCCTCGTAGCGTTGACAATAATCACAAATCAATTGGCAGCAGCGTCCATTGTTGAAACGGCATCGGCATTTCTCCACCTGTTTGAAGACGCGCGTTACATAGCCACGCCCACAGCAAAGATTCGCACAATTGTCTTGGTTCAGACACTGGCGATCCTTGGTGACGGAACAATATGTGGGCGATGTCTCCAAATAGTACAGCGTGGTGTATTGGGATTGTTGCTGAGGGGGAGGAAAGAGACAAAATATTTATTATTAATTACTCTCATTGCTAAAATTCTCTCTTTTCTCTTCTCTTCTACTCACTTTCTTTCGTCGCTGCTTGGGCTTTTTGACACGACTCGAGGTAGCCTCTCTGCGTATTGTGCGTGTGTTGGGCGCCTTTCGTATTGCCTGGTTGTATTTCTGTCTCAGCAAAGTGGCTGTGGCATTGAAATCGGCCAGTTTTTTCCAACAGGTTTTCATGGAGCACGAGCCCGAAACACCATGGCATTTGCATTTGTCCTTCATCATGGTGGAGACAGCTTCAATACCGACCTATAAAAACAAAAAACCATTATCATCTGAATTCTCAAAAACCACCTTATTTTCTCTTCTCTTCTCTTACCTCAGAATCATGTCGTAATATCTCGGTCACCTCATCACTCTCTCCACCGCGCAAATCCAAAAAGCTACGCGTCACCCGCTTGCCATGTTTCAAATTATCATTACAGCCACCCCATTCGAATGTCTGATCGGGTCGATTGTGTTTGCGCGGTCCACAGCTACACTTGGTCATACGTCCCTCGGAACAGGCACGCGCTATGGAATGTGTCATAGCGGCAGCTGTCAGCGCATGTACAAATGCCGTTTCCTTATAGAGTTTTTTGAAGATATTCCGTTTGCCCCTTATTTCGATGGAACAATTCCAGCGATCATAACGAAATTGATCCTCACAATGAGTGGTGGCCAGTCGCCGTGCTTCGCGTATGGTATCGGGTAAACCGAACTCTTTGCGACACTGATGATTTTGTCTTCGGGTTGCCGGCATATAACGACACGGTCCACCCACCTGGCCCTGTGACGTAAAGACAGCCATTACCGTATGCTCCGATATGAAATGTTCCTGTTCGCTGTAAAGTGAGAAAAATTGGAATAAATATAAATGGTTAATATATAATTAAAGGAATTCAATTGAATTGAAAATTCAAACTTCTAAATGTTCTAAAAATGAAATATATGAAATTGCTTGCACCTATAGTCGTGAAGGAGATTAGTTGCATTTTTTCTCTGGAAAAAATCAAAAATATATTTTTTTTTGCTCAAAAAATATAGAAAAGTTATTTCATTCCAATCAGCTACGACGTGTCACCCATTTATATATTTCCACATTTTTGAATCGCCCTATAGCGGTTGGTTTTTGACTTTGCTAATTATACTGACATACCGAATCTCTCAACCATGCGTGGTGAGAAATCTACTGTGTTAGGGTAACCTATTCGAAATAAATTGGTATTTTAAATACTTGAAGAAATTATACCAACTTAGATTTGGGTCAAAATATTAAAAATATGTATTCAAATTATGGACTTTGTCTAGGGTGGCCATGAAAAGGGCAGAATTTTCGGCAAAATTTTTTAACTCCAACCGTAGTATACCACCAAATATATCTCACATATTTAAACATTGTGAGATCAAAGGAAACATCTTGAAAACACTTAGACCAAAAAATTAAAAAAATTTCAAAAATATTCAAGTGTTTTCTTCCTGAACAAAAACACTAATTCTAAATGCCATCCCTAAAATAAGTTTTCATAACATATTTGCATAAATTTCTCACGTTGACTTTGATGGTCCTTGAAAATAGTGGGTGCGATTGTCATCTAGGATTTTTTTTTTGAGAAATCCACGAAAAATATCATCTACGATTGGGGTTTTGTAAGATCAATTTTTGGAATTTCCAAGCTCTGCGGTCAAGGCTTTAAAACACCCTCCAGAATATTTTCGCGATAATATTCGGCATTTATTCTCATGCCACGGTCGATTATTAGAGCGGAGAGTGACCATCGGCTGTTATGGCGGCCCACACCATCACCATGGCCGGCGCCTGAGTTCTGGTGGCCAACCGAAGGTGCACATTTTCAGCTAACCTCTTTAGCTCTTTAACTCTTTGGCTTTTTTGAGTCTATTTTCTTTCTGTTGCAGTGTAAATTCTTGCACTTTTTGTAATTTCAATGGTTTTACCCCGAGCTCATTTTTCAATATTTGCCGAATGGAATATTGCGATATGTTCAGCTCACGAGCCATTTCTCGGCCACTGCGACGCGGGTTTCGATCAAGTCGCTTCTTTATTTTTCGAACCATTTCTGCTGACGTTGCTGTTTTCTTCAGTACACTTCCTTGACATGGGGCTATGCTACCAGTACCACGGTAACGAGCGATGGTACGATAAAGGTAGGTACAAAAGATTTATTCACATTTAAATGCTGGTGTGCCTTAACGATATCCACTTGTGATTTTCTCGCCAAATATAAAGAAATCACACTAACACGCTTGAATTCCACCACGAATAACTTTTTTTCTCGAAAATTCTCACCAAAATGCTTTTGTATGCTTGTAAACAATATAATGAGCTGTGAGCATTTGACCTCGGTCACTTTATATAAGACTTGTGATAACTTTTTGGGAAGTTTTGAAATGTGCTTGAGGTACCGGACCGGTGGACCGAAGTTTCCACTACTGTTAAAACATTTTTGGTTGTGCAAAAAGAGAAAAAAAATCGAATACGGAGACTGGTTTATACCGTTCATTGGCAACTATCCTAGACTCAATGCAAACTAGTATGCAAAATTTCTAAGCTCTTCATCACATAATATTGGTTGTATCTTGATTTCAATAGACAGAGAATCGGATGGGTGTCGTTAAATCTGATCACGAATATATATACTTTATGGAATTTTCGACGAACATTTGATGGTGTTACAGGCAGAATAACAACTTTAATAATTTGAAATGCTCCTCAATTAAAATTCTGAATTTCTGAAATATTATATTTGGAATTTAGATATTTCATTTTAAAACTCAATATATTTATGATTGGCCTAACTAATACCCGATGCACCGTACAAAAATATCAACCCCACAATGGTAAAATGTTCCGTAGGACCGTATTATGCAAAAACAAGAGGCCCATATCTTCAATGCAATCAAATAAAATCACAGAACAATTTTATAAATGCAAAAGTATTTCAAAACTGTAACTTTTTACAATTGCACACATTTACATTTTTAATGCCTTTAAATTTTGAATATTTTTAAAAATAAGTTCTGTTAATGTTTGAATTGTTAAACTTTAAACATTTGTAAGTCCGACATATTTTGGTAACATTCATTATAATACATGTGTTCAGAGGTGAAAAGCGTCGAAGGCATGTGTCAGATAGGGATGCAAAAATATAAAAAAAATTCAAACTCTGAATATAAAGTGAAATTTCCGAATTTCAAAATGAATTAAAATATTTTCTGAAATTTAAGTGATGTAATTCATTTCAAATGAAACTTAGGGAAATTGGGCAAAACATCAAAAAGAGCATTGAGAAAAACATTTGGTATCTCCCAACTGTGGGCGCGACGTGAAAAATTTTTTGACATTTTTGTTACAAAAAAAATATTTTGTTATAAGAAAGTTTCAATGAAACTCAATAAAAAAAATAATATTTTTTTCTTTGTAGACATTTCTTCCCCGTTTGTCCATATTTTTTTGCCCTGCAGAAGATGTGTCGGCAACCCTATTAATTTGGTAAGTTTTAACTTTATGTTGAATATTTACTTCATAGCGCCATCTACATGTTCATAGTAAATATTGCTATTAATATTGCTATTGTGAATATGTGTTCGTGTCTTAGATGTAACATAAATATAAAATTATAGTTTACATTTTTAACACCAGGGTTCAATCATATTATTTTAAGGGAAGAAAAACACTTTTTTAGCTATTTCAGATAGTTGAGAGACAAATGCTTGTCTTTAGTTTGTATTGGGAAAAATACTACTCATCCACTTTCTCACAAATCACCTATTGCTAGACTTTCGTCATGTTTATCCGATATACATATTTTGAATTTCAAAATATATTTATTTTTTATTCGAATAACAACTTAATTCACCTGCGATTGCCCATTGTGTGAGCAAGTTTTTATTTAATCGCTTGTTGAATTAATTGTTGATTAGCAGCGGTACACAAACACACTACCACCCAACGCCCACCACCCACTCGAAAATGTTGAATTATTTCACTTGTTTGCAATTGATTTAATGGCACTGCTACGATCTAAACACAAAACTTAAAATCTTGTAATTGAAAACATTTAACAGCAGGATAGAAATCAATAATAAAAATGTATATTTTATTTTTGCGTATTTTTAGTGGCAGTTCAATTTTTGGAAATAATTTTGCAAAAATAGTTTCCATAGACAATGAAGATAGATCGAAAAGATTGAAAGGATATTAAATTGCAATGAGGATCCGATATATTTTATAATCATTATCAGTGTTTTAATTTTTTTGTATTTTTGTAGCCTTCATCTTTGTATTCCGAATTGGTTCATAATAGGCGCCGGCTTCACTGGCACATAATTGGCTATAGAGGCCCAAGTTTTTGTTTAGCCCCAATTTTTAAATTTTGTTCCTCCCAAACGGTGGAGGGTATTGAAAGTTTGGGTCGGTGATTTGAAAGAAATCACATTTCTTGAAGGACCTGAATATTTTAATGATTCGAAAATGAAACCGAAAAACACCTTAATCATGAATTTCGTTTTTTATATCCTCAGCCACATGGCTAGAGATGGTATACAAGGTGAGATAAAAAAACTGCAACAAAGTCAAACGCTATAATTTTTACATTTTTTTTAAATGTCACACACTGCCCGAATGTTACTCTGCGGTATTTTGGCCCATTCCCGGCGAAGCGCTTGTTTGAGGTGATCGACACCTTGGTATTTTTTAGTGCCAACCTTGCTTTCCAAAATACTCCAGAAACAATAGTCCAACGGATTGATATCCGGAGATTTTGGTGGCCATTGTGCGCTAGAAATGCAGCGAGGAACCTCTTTTTGTAACCATTCTTGGGTGGCGCGTGCTGAGTGCGATGGCGCTGAGTCCTGTTGAAATGTTCAAGGTTTGCGGCCAAAATGTGTACGTGCCCAAGGCCTTAATACACCCTCCAGAATATTTTCGCGATAACATTCGGCATTTATTCTGATGCCACGGACGATTATTACGAGCGAAGAGCGACCATTGGCTGTTACGGCGGCGCTTGAGTTCTGGTGGTCAACCGATGGTGCACATTTTCAGCTGACCTCTTTGGCAAGTTTTGTTTGTTTACAAACTGCTGGACAACGAATGTTTCTCCATCGGAGAAAACCAAATTCGGCAGTTCACCGCTTTCGGCCAAGCAAAGCAACTCTTTAACTCTTTTGAGTCTATTATCTTTCTGTGGCGGTGTAAGTTCTTGCACTTTTTGGAATTTCAATGGCTTTATCCCGAGCTCATTTTTCAACATTTGCCGTTTTTAGCCATTTTTCGGCCACTGCGACGTGGCTTTCGATCAAGTCGCTTCTTTACTTTTCGAACCATTTCTGCTGATGTTGCTGTTTTCTTCCGTCCACTTCCCTGACGTCGTGCTACGATACGAGTAACACGATAACGAGCGATGGTAAGAGACACAAAAGATTTATTCACATTTAAATGCTGGAGTGCTCTTGCGATGGCCACTTGTGGTTTTCAGCCAAATATAAAGAAATAAGGAGGATGCTATGTTCTGCTATATCTCATATAACGTATAGGAAGTAGTCGATATAATAAAAATCTGGCACTTTGTAATATTTTTATCAGTCTTAGGTCAGATATGAATTTGTCAATATTATCCAACTGCTTCGGAACTTTCACCATAAAGGGTCAATAGTTTGAATAATCATAACTTATGGCAAGGAGGTTTACATCTGTCGACAAGCCCGACTGATACTATTTTAGTTGTTTTTCTATTTTTTAATTTTCCTTAAATTTCCCTTAGACTCCTCTCCATACTTCTGATATCTTCTCTCTCATATTTTCTCTTCAGGTGGGAAATACCCTATTCTTTGCTCAGACATTTTCTTAGTTCTCCATTAGCATTTGATCATTTTCATGATTTGTTAAAATTCCCATAAATTACGAAGAATTATTCCCCTCCGTTTACGTTTGATTTAATATAAAACCAAACAACGGCCACTGATTAGAATTTATTCTAAAAAATACAAAATTCGAACAGGAAATCAAACTCGCTCATCAAAATAAAATTTATGACTATTTCAGATTCAACCTGACCTAAGAAAAACAATAATAATAAAAAAGAAGCTTATGAAATCTGTTGATGCTGTTTTTTTGTGTGGTTATTTATTTAAAAAATAATTTATTTAATTTTCCAAGACCCTTCTGGGTGCGTGTGTGTGGTATCTGCAACGCCGACGTAATGGCTGGTTAATCTTCTTGCGCTGAGTAGCTCGTGTCATTATTTTCCTAAAATGTGTGTGGTGTTGGTACTGAGCATGGGATGTGTTTTTTTTTTTGTGCAACACACGATCATTATATTTGGCCGTGTGTTAAAACGCTCTTTTTTCGCAGAACCAACCAAATAATGAGCAACGCCATTTGCCCTGGCCAGCCATCATCGAGAAGAACAGATGTAGAGTTGGATGATGCTGAAGAATATTGACGGATGGATGGATGGATGTGTTTTTGGGCCAAATGAATTGCTTGGTAGAATCACGGCTAAATAACATGAATTCTGCCAATAGCAGCTCTCTATTCTTTAGTTAATTTTATTAGACATTTGTGGTTGTTGCCTTCTTCCATAGCTTTCTGTTCGTTTTCTGTTTATTTACTTTTCTTGCCACACGAATATTGAAAGCTTATTTTATAGCATTTTCTTTGTAATGGAAATGAAAATGGAAATTGTAATTTATTAATTTTAAATTACGATAGTTTAAGGCATTGTAATGGAAAATGTGATCCATGCAATGTAGAGGTCAAGAAGGAAGGAAACAATGGGAAACTTATTTCGTTGGAAAATAACATCACAGCCAGATACTTGTTTGATGGTAGGACTGGTGAAATCTCTTTTACCAGTCTTACAATCAAAAAAGTGTCTGGCTTTAGTATTATTTTCAATCAATGTGAGATGCCCACTAAGAGAACTTCTTTGGCCAGAAAGTACGGGATCGGGAATCTAGTAGAAATTTCAATATGTCAAAAATTCAAAATCAACCAAAAAGCCAATGAGAACCTAAAACTAAAATTTTTTGAAAAACTATTCGGCGTATGTTTTCTCCTAAATCTGCCTAATGTTTCTCCCAACCTAAGATCCAGTTCAAAGAGGCTATCTTCGGCTCACTTCTCCTGTTACTGATACCCCCACAAATAGAGCAAATTATATATTTTGCAGACAGCCTGGAAAGTATTTATTTATTTTGTAAGAAGTTGGGAAATTGCAAAGTTTTTATCAGGTTAGGTGGGAAAATGGATAACATTGGCACTCTCACCTTTTCTCTCTCTTTGTTACCTCCTTCACCTAAGTTCGAAATTTTGAAAGATCCTGATTCATGAAAAGGGCGTTATGATTCGTTGATTTTATTTAATATTTCTTTTAATGCTAGATCTTAGGCAAATGTGAAATATAAGGGTTCCTTCCTTCTGGTAGAAATCAAAGAGAGTGTCAAAACTTCGCACATCGTAATATTTACATTAGACTTAGATCATGTGTAAAAATCGACACTATCGGTGCCACCCCCCGAAAAGGATCAAAATTTTAAATGACACCGAGCAACAAAATCAAAATTTTCAATAATTACATGAAAATCTAGTAGATTCCGGGCCGAACTTATTTGGAAGTGACATGCAACATTTCAAAAAATCCACGAAAATTATTAAAGTATAGAATATTGGGTGTTAAAGTTATACATGGCATAAATGAACACGTGTATATGTGTAGGCCATTATCTGCCAGAGAAGGTGATGCCTATTGTGAACTCAAAATACCAATTTTGATAAATTCGTTGAAAATTAGCACGAAATTCGACAAAATACCAAATATCGGAAGGAAGCATTATATGGGGGATATACCAAAGTGTGGGCATGTATACGTAACTTTTCTGTCAAAGGAAGTGGTACTCATAATGACCTCCAAATACTAAATTTGAAACAATTCCGTCGAAAAATGTGACATAAGTCATCAAAGTACCAATTATCGGAACGGCCTCTGTAAAAAATTTTCTATAAGAGAATTGTCAACACTAAAGTAAATAAATACTAAATTTAAAATATATTCGTTGAAAAAATCTAAAAGCATTTATATGCCGAATATAGAGAGGTTTCACATTTACAGTAATTTCGGTTTGAAATTATGACTAAAACACCACCCCCCCCCCCCCCCCCCAAAAAAAAAAAAAAAAAAAAAATATTAAATAATTACCTTCTAGCATTCGGAAAAATTGTTAAAAAAAATCCGTTGAATAATACTGCTAAAATTATAAAAATACCGAATATAGGGAGTTACCGTTATATTGGGCCTATAGGAAGACGAGGACCTGTAAATTCAATTTTCCCCATTAAAATATTTTAATACGAAACTTGAAAAAAATCCTATGAATAACGTCGCTAAATTCATCATAATGCCGAACATAGGGAGGTAGCGTTATATGGGGGCTATTCGAAGTCCTAGGCCTGCATATGCATCTACGAACATAAATCGACATAAAATTTAATGTTGATCCGTAATATGACCCATTGTCAATACCAAAAATTCCTAGAATTAATAAATTAATTAAGTGCATTTTTTCCACTCACTTCATTCATTTGGAAGCTAGAATGACTTCCAGAATGACTTCCGAGTATGGCCAACTCGATAAAAATTTTATACTGATCAAGAATATACAGGGTGAAATAAAAAACCTTTAACAAAGTCAAATGTCATAATTTTTACATTTTTTTTAAGTTTTATTGAATGAAAGCGAAGTCGGAAATATCATCAAATTTTAGAATAAGTTTAGATTTGTTCGAATTGGTCACGGTTGGCGCGAATTATGATCTTTAAACGGCCAATGAAACCGTCACCGCTCTGCGGAATCTTGGCCCGTTCCCGGCGAAGCGCTTGCTTGAGGCGATCGACATTTTGGTATTTTTTAGTGCCAGCCTTGCTTTCCGAAATACTTCAGACACAATAATCCAACGGCTTGGTATCCGGAGATTTTGGTGGCCATTGTGCGCTGGACATGAAGCGAAAAACCTCATTTTGTAAAAATTTTTGGGTGGCGCGTGCGATGGTGCTGAGTCCTGTTGTAATGTCCAAGGTTTGCGGCCAAAATGTTTGGGTGCCCAAGGCTTTGATACACCCTTCAGAATATTTACGCGATAATTTTCGGCATTTATTCTGATGCCACGGTAGATTAATACGAGCGGAGAGCGAGCATCGGCTGTTATGGCGGTTCACACCATCACCATGGCCGGCGCTTGAGTTCTGGTGGCCAACCGAAGGTGGACATTTTCAGCTGACAAACAAGTAAGTAAACACGATCATTTTGTTTGTTTACAAACTGCTGGATAACGAATGTTTTCCCATCGGAGAAAACCAAATTCGGCAGGTCACCACTTTCGGCCAAGCGAAGTAACTCTTTAGCTCTTTTGAGTCTATTCTCTTACTCTTGCGGTGTAAGTTCTTGCACTGTTTTAGAATTCCAATGACTTTACCCCGACCTAATTTTTCAATATTTGAATCGAATAATGCGATATGTTCAGCTGACGAGCCATTTTTCGGTCACAGCGACGCGGGTTTCGATCAAGTCGCTACTTTACTTTTCGATGTTGCTTTTCCTTGACGTCGGGCTACGCTACCAGTATCACAGTAACGAGCGATGGTACGAGACACAAAAGATTTATTCACATTTAAATGCTAGAGTGCTCTAACGATAGCCACTTGCGGTTTTCCAGCCAAATATAAAGAAATCACGCTTGAACTCCATCACAAATAACTTTTTTTGGAAAATTCTGACCAAAATGCTTTTGTACGCTTGTAAACAATACTGTCACTGGAATAATTTTAACAGCTGTCGGACGAGTGGCATAGAAACGACAGCAGTCTGGAATTGGTTGCAGTTTTTTCATCTCACCCTGTATATATCGAATTATTTTATGTAGAGTTTTGAAATTTTGAAAAAAATATACCCTATGTTTAGAAAGGCGGGTATTAACACTGTGTACTGATTTCAGTATTTCCAGGATCTAATTTACAGTTTCCAGCTGGTTCTGTGGATGGAATTTAACCTGGCAAACAATTTTGTCTTTATAGTTCCTTGTAATGGCATCTCTCTAATTAAAGCATTTTTGATGATCCTCTATTTTTTTTTAATTTTAGAAGCCAATGACTCGGCTTCGGTTTTTAACAGAATTAGCTTAAATTTGTCATTTTGGCTTTCCGTTAGATGATAACTCCCTCTACGAAAAAATTTTCAATGTGGGTTCAGCTTTTGATAAAAGCTCCATATAAGGGCTTCTGTAAAAATAAATGGGGTTTTTATGATCCCATAAAAAATGCTGTCTTGAAGTGGAATTTTAAAGGTGTTAGCCATATTTTCCAAATTAATGAAAAGCTGTCTATTTTGGCAGGTTCCTGGAATATCGCTCTGGATTCAACCGATTTTTTAATTTAACTTTCTTCATGGCTTAGGGTAAAAAATGTTCACCTGGACGATCTTGTTACCATTTTATACCCTACACCACAAGGTGGTCAGGGTATTATGTCTTTGTGCATTTGTTTGTAACAGGCAAAAGGAAACGACATAGACCAATTGTTCCTTTTGATGATCTGCATAGAATCACATTCTGAGTCGATTTATGCATGTCCGTCCGTCCGTCTGTCCATGTATTTTTGTAAACAAAGTACCGTTCGCATTTATTGCCCTATCAAGATGAAATTTTGCACAAATCATTTGTTTGGTCCAAGGACGAACCCTATTGAAATTGGAGATAATCGGTCAAAATTTCCATATATATCTTCGTCCGATTTGCCTTTTATTGTGCACCAAACGTGTAATATCGGCCCGAATAGTATGGAATTTTGCATATAAAACCAAATTAGGCATGAAAATAAGTATGCCAAATTTGATCGAAATCGGTTCAGATATAGCTATAGCTCCCATATATATTGTTCATCCGATTTGTTGTTTTAGTTATGCACTCTGTAACAATAATATTTGGGGAAATATATCAAATACAGCTCAGAAATATATTTGCTAAATTTTATCGAGATCGGTTCAGATTTTGATATAGCTCCCATCTATAACTTCGTCCGATTTACCTTTTATTTTGCACCAAAAGTCTAATATTTGCCCAAATGGGATGAAATTTGGCACTTACGACCGAATTGAGTCCAGAAGCTAGTATGTCAAATTTGCTAGCTATAGCTCCCATATATATTGTTCATCTGATTTGTTATATCGGCCCCGCCCGACTTTAAGACTTTCTTTACTGGTTTAATTAAAGGAATTCTAAACCTTTTTGACAAATCTTATGTTTTTTAAAGAAATAATGTCAGAAATCTCCATTGATTTTTATTTATTTTAAAAAAAACTAAATGAGTAGGGATGTCATAACCAATTTTATGAGTCATTAGAACATAGTTCAAAAAATATTCAATATTGAAACATCCATGTTAAATATTTTTCATTCATTCTATATTTGTATACAAATAAATATTGACCGGATAAAATTAGATATTTTGCCAAACAAAAATTTCAAAACAAAAAACTTTCACTCAATTGCTAGTAAATTTTTGCGGGAATATAAATTCACCGGTGTGGCAAAAAAATGAAAACGTCTTGTTTATGATGATCCATATTACGATCTCTACGATATTTATTTCCGACCCCATCACCCCTCACCCTATTCCACTACACGTTTTGTGGTTTTTTGCAAACTTTTGTTTATTTTCATAAGAATCACTTAATTTTTTATAACATCATAAAGTGAAGAACTGCTAACAGAATGAAGGCATTGTGAAGTCATTGGGGCGCGTAGGTAGGTGTAAGGAAAATTTTTCTCTCATTAACCAAGTTTTTCGCCGTTCGCCTTGTGGTGTTTGCATGGAAAACGTCATTTTATTTTGCTATGCCATGAAATGGAAATATTCATGGACAAAAATCAATCAATAAGTATTGGCAGACCGACAGATGGACAGACAGACGGACAAACAGACAACGATAGCTGGATAGCTAGATAGACCAAGCAACCGACTAAAGTCAAAAGATCAAATTTCTAAATAGCTGTCTGACACACACACACACACACATCTATATATCCCACCATGGACGAATAGATATATGTGTGTGTGTGTGTGTTTTTGTGGAATAGATATCCGTTTGACATGAACAACTAAAGCTTCATGTAAACCCCTACAAGTATTTTGTATAAACACAAAATGTAATATTACATGAAATGGAATTTCTGGCTAATACCCAATTGAAAAACTACTGACCGCTAAAAGGCGACAAAAACATTGTTTTGATGAGGTGAGTACAACAAGCCAATAACTCGACCGACCAGGCCAGCACTGACATGGCACAATGACACTTCTCTGTCGTAACCTATGCCCCAAACTCTTTGATGATTAGCCCCTGTATTGGAGTAGAGGATAGGATTTGGTCGGTCTCTTCTATCTGCTGTTTCTTTAATTGCAACCTAATAGGGGTGCAGACAGATGATGAAGGCTCGCTCGCTCGCTAGCCTAATGAAAGAAATGCAAAAAAAAAAAAAAAATTAAACTAACTTTAATCGTTGGCAAAGTATTTCTAAACCAAAATATCAAACTAATTAATTTTAGGGTGGTTAGTTGGACAATGGATGAATAACATGAATTACAAGGGATTATTCCGATTCGAGGATTTCCCAAAAGAAGTGGTCTCCACAAAGGTTTCCATAGAATGCGGTGGTTACTACGATGTTTTCCATGGAAACTGTGGTCTCCACCAAATTTTCTATGGAAAACTGTGGTCTCCATCACATTTTCTATGGAAAACTGTGGTCTCCACCACATTTTCTATGGAAAACAGTGGTCTCCACCACATTTTCTATGGAAAACAGTGGTCTCCACCACATTTTCTACGGAAAACTGTGGTCTCCACCACATTTTCTACGGAAAACTGTGGTCTCCACCACATTTTCTACGGAAAACTGTGGTCTCCACCACATTTTCTACGGAAAACTGTGGTCTCCACCACATTTTCTACGGAAAACTGTGGTCTCCACCACATTTTCTACGGAAAACTGTGGTCTCCACCACATTTTCTACGGAAAACTATAGTCTCCACCACATTTTCTACGGAAAACTGTGGTCTCCACCACATTTTCTACGGAAAACTATGGTCTCCACCACATTTTCTACGGAAAACTGTGGTCTCCACCACATTTTTTACGGAAAAACAGTGGTCTTCACCACATTTTCTACGGAAAAACAGTGGTCTCCACCACATTTTCTATGGAAAACAGTGGTCTCCACCACATTTTCTATGGAAAACTGTGGTCTCCACCAAGTTTTCTATGGGAAAACTGTGGTCTCCACCACATTTTCTATGGAAAACTGTGGTCTCCACCACATTTTCTACGGAAAACTGTAGTCTCCACCACATTTTCTACGGAAAACTGTGGTCTCCACCACATTTTCTACGGAAAACTATGGTCTCCACCACATTTTCTACGGAAAACTGTGGTCTCCGCCACATTTTCCATGGAAAACTGTGGTACTGTGGTCTTCCTCCAAGTTTTCTATGGAAAATTGTGGTCTTCCACCACATTTTCTATGGAAAACATTGGTCTTCACCAAGTGTTCTATGGAAAACATTGGTCTTCACCAAGTTTTCTATTGAAAACATTGGACTCCACCAAGTTTTCTATGGAAAACATTGGACTCCACCAAGTTTTCTATGGAAAACTGTGTGGTCTCCACCAAGTTTTCAATGGTCTCCACCAAGTTTTCTATAGAAAATCTTAGTCTCCACCAAGTTTTCTACAGAAAATCTTGGTCTCAACCAAGTTTTCTATAGAAAATTTTGTTCTCCACCAAGTTTTCTATAGATAATCTTGGTCTCCAACAAGTTTTCTATAGAAAATCCTGGTCTCCACCGAAAACTCCAATTTTTCTATAGAAAATCTTGGTCTCCACCAAGTTTTCTATAGAAAATCTTGGTCTCCACCAAGTTTTCTATAGAAAATCTTGGTCTCCACCAAGTTTTCTATAGAGAATCTTGGTCTCCACCAAGTTTTCTATAGAGAATCTTGGTCTCCACCAAGTTTTCTATAGAGAATCTTGGTCTCCACCAAGTTTTCTATAGAGAATCTTGGTCTCCACCAAGTTTTCTATAGAGAATCTTGGTCTCCACCAAGTTTTCTATAGAAAATGCTGGTCTCCACCAGGAACTCCAATTGTTCTATAGAAAATCTTGGTCTCCACCAAGTTTTCAGTAGAAAATCATGGTCTCCACCATGTTTCAACCAGAGTTTCCATCAAGTTTTCTATAGAAAATCAGGGACTCCACCAAGTTTTCTATAGTAAATCATGGTTTCCACAAAGTTATCTATAGAAAATTATGGTGTCCACCAAGTTCTCTATAGAAAATCAGGGTCTCCACCAAGTTTTCTATGGCAACCCGTCGTTTCCTCTAAGTTTTTTATCAATCTTAGTTAGAACCCTCTCCTATGATCCACCCTAATATGCATCTCAAAAAATTCATAGAAATTTTTAAAGACTGCAACGATGATTAGTTACCTAAAGCCAAAATACTTAAAGTATTATACTGCATGCAAGTCTTTTTTTTGTTATTGTTGCTTCTCCCGTCACGTTGCTAACTTCAGAACCTATATATTACACTGTAAACCAAAAGTCTACATGTGTTTAAATTCGGATTATTTTTTTTTTTTATTTTTTTGGTCCACTTCTTTGACTTGAATTTTTTCAAAACACTTTCTGCGACCAGATAAACTCCCTCCCAAATAAGAGTCAAAATTCTTATTTTGGGTAAAAAAAATGTAAAGATTTTGTAAAATTATCCTTTAAATATTCTACATTAGAAGTTCTATAATCTAGGGTCGCAAATTTAATTGTCATAAAAAGTTCAATTGTTAAAACTTAAGAGTTACATTTTTTAAAGAAGTTGGTCACTATTAACCTTTTGGTATCCAATATCCACAAAATGTATATACCCAAATACAACTCATATGAATTGTTAACACGATAGTTAATCCTGTTCCACAATAAAAGAAAACAATACAACAACGACAGCAAACAACAAAAGAACGACAAAAAAATGAAATTACAAACGTATTTACAAATTGTTCGAAATGCAATTAGGTCTTAAAGAAATGCCTCTCTGTCTCCATGGGTATAAATTGTGAAAAGAGAGGAGAAAACAAAAAAGGATGGGTTATCGTGGTTTGAGAAGAAACTTTAAAGTACGAGTTCTTAGGAGGACAATGTACACATGTAGAACAACATATTTGTAATATTAGCATTGCCATCTCTCCCCCTCTCTCTATACCGCCCTTTCCCCTCACCCAAGTGTCTATGGTTTGTAAACAATCCAATATTACCCTTCTTCGAAAAATCCCCAACAGCGGACAGACATTGTGTAAGAAACAAATATAGAAATGTTAATTGAAAGTATTGGTCAGTTGGACTTTCCTTCACAATGGACAACCGCTCACACTACCAACAACTGCAACGCCAACAATAGCCAGACCTCTCTACGACTATTGTTCATTTAATAACATTTAAGACTTGAGGCTTTGTTTTCTTTTCATTCTTATTTTTTTTTGTTTTGTGCTGTGCAGTGTTGTTGTAAAGTGCATTTTCCAAGAACAACGGGAATGAAAGTGACATCTAGTTTCATGTTGCTCTCTTCGAGAATTTTGAACTTCTTCTGACAGGCTAATGAATCCAATCTTTATAGCTCTGGCTGACCACATGAATGAAGTTGTGGAATCCTAACAAATTTTAATTGATTTTGATTGATTTTTGCTCTTGCCCATGAGCGTTTAAAAGGCATGCCAGAAATTGCATTGCACAAATGCAATTTTATTTCAGCTCGAGCCATATTGCGTTGGGCGCCACAGTGTAACGAAACAAACCTAATTAAACCATAGATTAAAGGTATAAAAATAAATGTGTCCGTGTTAAATTTCAGTTGTAAGCTATTCATTTTTCAAAATGAACTTGACAGCTTCCCTGAGAACAGTTATTTCATGAAACTTTGTCTATTGACTCACACATTAATGTAAATAATTTCTGTAATTTGCTCGATACTGTCCACCATTCCACAAAACATTGTTTCTATTGTTGAAAAAATCACAACAATTATAATTTTAATCTAGACTGAATGTTAAAAATGTTAATTGTCTTTGACTTCGCTTTGGCATAATTTACTATTACACAAATATGTCGGAACACCCAGTCGAGGCGACAGGGCTGGAAGCGAGGGTATTTTATAAAAAAGGCCTCAGATAATTGCAATACATACGATTTTCGATCATCGTAAAATCGTATTCTCCACCAAAATCTTGGTTTCCACCAAGTTTTCTATAGAAAATCTTGGTCTCCACCAAGTTTTCTATAGAAAATCTTGGTCTCCACCAAGTTTTCTATAGAAAATCTTGGTCTCCACCAAGTTTTCTATAGAAAATCTTGGTTTCCACCAAGTTTTCTATAGAAAATCTTGGTCTCCACCAAGTTTTCTATAGAAAATCTTGGTCTCCACCAAGTTTTCTATGGAAAACTGTGGTCTCCATCAAGTTTTCTATGGAAAACTGTGGTCTCCATCAAGTTTTCTATGGAAAACTGTGGTCTCCATCAAGTTTTCTATGGAAAACATTGGTCTCCACCAAGTTTTCTATGGAAAACTGTGGTCTCCACCAAGTTTTCTATGGAAAACTGTGGTCTCCACCAAGTTTTCTGTGGACAACTGTGGTCTCCACCAAGTTTTCTGTGGAAAACTGTGGTCTCCACCAAGTTTTCTGTGGACAACTGTGGTCTCCACCAAGTTTTCTATGGGAAAACATTGGTCTCCAACAAGTTTTCTATGGGAAAACATTGGTCTCCACCAAGTTTTCTATGGAAAACTGTGGTCTCCACCAAGTTTTCTATGGAAAAATGTGGTCTCCACTAAGTTTTCTATGGAAAACTGTGGTCTCCACAAAGTTTTCTATGGAAAACTGTGATCTCCACCAAGTTTTCTATGGAAAACTGTGGTCTCCACCAAGTTTTCTATGGAAAACTGTGGTCTCCACCAAGTTTTCTATGGAAAACCGTGTGGTCTCCACCAAATTTTCTATGGAAAACCGTGTGGTCTCCACCAAGTTTTCTATGGAAAACCGTGTGGTCTCCACCATGTTTTCTATGGAAAACCGTGTGGTCTCCACCATGTTTTCTATGGAAAACCGTGTGGTCTCCACCATGTTTTCTATGGAAAACCGTGTGGTCTCCACCATGTTTTCTATGGAAAACCGTGTGGTCTCCACCATGTTTTCTATGGAAAACCGTGTGGTCTCCACCATGATTTCTATGGAAAACCGTGTGGTCTCTACCAAGTTTTCTATGGGAAAACTGTGGTCACCACCAAGTTTTCTATAAGAAATCTTGGTCTCCACCAAGTTTTCTATGAGAAATCTTGGCCTCCACCAAGTTTTCTATAAGAAATCTTGGTCTCCCCAAAGTTTTCATTTAGAAATCTAGGTCTCCACCTAAATTTCATTTAGAAATCTTGGTCTCCACCATATTTTCTATAAGAAATATTAGTCTCCACCAAGTTTTCTATGGAAAACATTGGTCTCCACCAATGTTTATATTGAAATCCATGGTCTCCTCCAATTTTTCTCTGCAAAACATTGGTCTCCACCAAGTTTTCTATGGAAAACTGTGGTCTCCACCAAGTTTTCTATGGAAAACTGTGGTCTCCACCAAGTTTTCTATGGAAAACTGTGGTCTCCACCAAGTTTTCTATGGAAAACTGTGGTCTCCACCAAGTTTTCTATGGAAAACTGTGGTCTCCACCAAGTTTTCTATGGAAAACCGTGTGGTGTCCACCAAGTTTTCTATGGAAAACCGTGTGGTCTCCACCAAGTTTTCTATGGAAAACCGTGTGGTGTCCACCAAGTTTTCTATAGAAAAAACTGTGGTCTCCACCAAGTTTTCTATAAAAAAGACTGTGGTCTCCACAAAGTTTTCTATAGAAAACAGTGGTCTCCACAAAGTTTTCTATAGAAAACAGTGGTCTCCACAAAGTTTTCTATAGAAAACAGTGGTCTCCACAAAGTTTTCTATAGAAAACAGTGGTCTCCACAAAGTTTTCTATAGAAAACAGTGGTCTCCACAAAGTTTTCTATAGAAAACAGTGGTCTCCACAAAGTTTTCTATAGAAAACAGTGGTCTCCACAAAGTTTTCTATAGAAAACAGTGGTCTCCACAAAGTTTTCTATAGAAAACAGTGGTCTCCACAAAGTTTTCTATAGAAAACAGTGGTCTCCACAAAGTTTTCTATAGGAAACAGTGGTCTCCACAAAGTTTTCTATAGAAAACAGTGGTCTCCACAAAGTTTTCTATAGAAAACAGTGGTCTCCACAAAGTTTTCTATAGAAAACAGTGGTCTCCACAAAGTTTTCTATAGAAAACAGTGGTCTCCACAAAGTTTTCTATAGGAAACAGTGGTCTCCACAAAGTTTTCTATAGGAAACAGTGGTCTCCACAAAGTTTTCTATGGAAAAATATGGTTTTGTATAGAAATCTTGTTTTCTGTCAAGTTTGTGAAAAAAGGCCCTCTTTGGCTCCATTTCCATTTGTTAGATTCCAATTTCCAACTCTTTTCACATTGTTTCGTCCAAGTGTGCACTTGCAATCGAACTTTGGTACTTGGAAAACTCGCATGGAACTTTTTACAGTTATGAGCTGATAACTGTGGATTTGTTGTTGCTGTTTTTTTTGTGTGAGGGTGGCAAATAAATCTGGCATAGCTTGTGCGTACAATGTAAAAATATTGTACGCACATTTCCAGTGGCTCGTACAACTGGGGGAATACCATGACCACATCCACATGCACACATTCATACATCGAACATTGCTGCGCACTTCTATTTCAATTAATTTCAATTTTTATTACATTTCAATATTTCAATTGATTGCACCATCATCATTATTATGAATATTGAGTCCTAATGTGATGAAGTTGTTTGCCTGCTGCACGCCCATACCCGATGTTCGATGCTGTGTTGTTTTTTGTTTTCAACAATTTTTCCTTCTCCACATTCTTAGGCTGGCAAGTGGTTTATTTAATTTTCTATTTTTACTCTTTCCAACAATGGACGAATATTGGTCGTGATGTGAGAATTCACTGAAGGCTGTTTAAAATTTGCAGAGCTAATAATGTTGCTGATGAGGAAGAGACGGAGGATGATGAGGTTGGAGTTGGAAAAATCTGCATTATGAGGCGTTTTAAAGTCATAAATTAGAATTTTTATTAAGGCATTGCAATGCAATATTTGCATCTGTGTGTGAGAGTTCGCTCGCAGGGGGCATGTACAGGTTAGCTTTTTTTGCAAAGTTTCAATGACTTGGGGCAAGAACAATTCTCATTGATTAACATACTTTTTGCCTCGTTCTTAGTTTTAGTTCAAGAGATTTGTGCTTAACTTTAATCTTGGGGTCTAGACTTGAAGAGAAGAGATTCTAATCTTTAGCTGTCATATCACCACCGTTATGTATGGACAAACATACATACCAACTTATATATTTCTTAATTTAACAACTCATTTACTAAACAAATATTTCCAAGCAGGCGGTCGGTTGCATAGCCCAAGAGAATGTTAACTAAATGCTAGACGGACTTTCCCATCTGAAGAAGAAAAATCCCATATCTTCCTCTTTAGCTTCAGATCTTTTGTCCGTGGAAAATTGATTTTAAATTAGCAAATATTGATGACCATCTTAAGATCATTACAAACAATTTAATTCCAAAGTAAATACTCATAATACCACCAGGCTTGACCGAAGAGTATTAAATTTCACTACTACACTGAAAGAAATATTTAGAAAACGTTTGATCGATTAAATATTCGACAGATAATGTTGATGTCCACCAATTTTTCTATAGAAAACCATGGTCTCCACCAAATTTTGTAAAGAAAACCATGGTCTCCACCAAATTTTGTATAGAAAATCATGGTCTCCACCAAAAATTTTCTATAGAAAATCATGGTCTCCACCAAAAATTTTCTATAGAAAATCATGGTCTCCACCAAACATTTTCTATAGAAAATCATGGTCTCCACCAAAAATTTTCTATAGAAAATCATGGTCTCCACCAAAAATTTTCTATAGAAAATCATGGTCTCCACCAAAAATTTTCTATAGAAAATCATGGTCTCCACCAAAAATTTTCTATAGAAAATCATGGTCTCCACCAAAAATTTTCTATAGAAAATCATGGTCTCCACCAAAAATTTTCTATAGAAAATCATGGTCTCCACCAAAAATTTTCTATAGAAAACCATGGTCTCCACCAAAAATTTTCTATAGAAAACCATGGTCTCCACCAAAAATTTTCTATAGAAAACCATGGTCTCCACCAAAAATTTTCTATAGAAAACCATGGTCTCCACCAAAAATTTTCTATAGAAAACCATGGTCTCCACCAAATTTTCTATGGAAAACCTAGGTCTCCACCAAATTTTCTATAGAAAACCAGGGTCTCCCCGAAATTTTCTATAGAAAACCATGGTCTCCACCAAAAATTTTCTACAGAAAATCATGGCATCTATCAAAAATTTCCTATAGAAAATCATGGTATCCATCAAAAATTTTCTATAGAATATCATTGTCTCCACCAAAAAATTTATATAGAATATCATTGTCTCCACCAAAAATTTTCTATAGAAAATCATGATCTCCACCAAATTTTCTATAGAAAACCAAGGTCTCCACTTGGTCTCTACCAAGTTTTCTATAGAAAATCTTGGCCTCCACCAAGTTTTCTATAGAAAATCTTGGTCTCCACCAAGTTTTCTATAGAAAATCTTGGTCTCCACCAAGTTTTCTATAGAAAATCTTGGTCTCCACCAAGTTTTCTATAGAAAATCTTGGTCTCCACCAAGTTTTCTATAGAAAATCTTGGTCTCCACCAAGTTTTCTATAGAAAATCTTGGTCTCCACCAAGTTTTCTATAGAAAATCTTGGTCTCCACCAAGTTTTCTATAGAAAATCTTGGTCTCCACCAAGTTTTCTATAGAAAATCTTGGTCTCCACCAAGTTTTCTATAGAAAATCTTGGTTTCCACCAAGTTTTCTATAGAAAATCTTGGTTTCCACCAAGTTTTCTATAGAAAATCTTGGTCTCCACCAAGTTTTCTATAGAAAATCTTGGTCTCCACCAAATTTTCTATAGAAAACATTGGTCTCCACCAAGTTTTCTATAGAAAATCTTGGTCTCCACCAAATTTTCTATAGAAAACATTGGTCTCCACCAAATTTTCTATAGAAAACATTGGTCTCCACCAAATTTTCTATAGAAAACATTGGTCTCCACCAAATTTTCTATAGAAAACATTGGTCTCCACCAAGTTTTCTATAGAAAATCTTGATCTCCACCAAGTTTTCTATAGAAAATCTTGGTCTCCACCAAGTTTTCTATAGAAAATCTAGGAAAATGTGTTCTCCACCCCATTTCTTATACCTCATTTTTTTAGTTACTAATTAAAAAATGTTTCTTACCGTAACAGAATTTTGAATACCATATGAATTACTTTTCAAATCATCAAACTTACCTAAAATAAAAAAAGAAAAATGTTGGAAATCAATGAAAATGGAATTTAAATCGAAATTGTGTTAAAAATTATTTTTTACAAATACATATCATTTATATTTTTTCTAATATTTTTTTAAGAATAAAATACATACAAATTTTATTTTACGTTTTTATTAAGGACTTTTTAAGTTTTTTTCTTAGTGTATTTTTAAGAAACTCAAATATCACTTGCAGCGGCCACCCATGACTAGTATTCAATGGCAAAAAGTTGTCAACAAAACAGGTGGCATGGCATGTTAACGCCAGCATCGTAAAAACGAATCGTTGTTCACAGCTGCAACGTTTGTGGCATCGTCAAGCAATCAACGAATAATCATTTTGCTGATGTCTTGATTTCATTCAGATTAGACAGAAGAAGATAAAAATTTTCTCAGATTGAGGCAAGCGATTTATTCCCCTACTGTCTTCTAATAGAAATTGGAAAAATGCTAACTAAAACAGGAACTATCATTTTTATGTGAGACGTTAAAACAAGGAACAATTTAATTTTTATTGGAACATTGGAGAGATAGACTAAAGATTTTGGAATTCACGTAGAGAAGAATTTTGAAATTCAAATAGAAGATTCTAAGATGATTGAGGACAATATATTGGTCATTTATTCGGAGTAGATAAATTATGTGCCCTCATAAGTTGTTTACATAAATAGAAGATCTTTTTGTAGGCATTCAGTATATACTCGTACAAGACACGGGTCTTTTGAAGGTAGGTAGAAGATAGTTGGATAGATTGACTTTCAACAAAGTAATACACAGATAGATTATTTTTTAGACCTATGGGCCCCCATATATAAAAAACTCTCTAGAGCCCTTTTATAGATACAATATGGTATAGACCATTAATGTTTGGTAGACCCTCGATAGGTGTTTAAATTTGTTCGAATTGGTCACCTTTGACACGAATTATGGCCTTCAAATTGGCAATGAAACCGTCACATTTGGCCCATTCCCGACGAAGCGCTTGCTTGAGGTAATCGACACCTTGGTGCCAACCTTGCTTTCCGGAGATTTTGGTGGCAATTGTGCGGTGGAAATTTGTAACCATTCTTGGGTGACGCATGCTGAGTGCGAAGGTGCTGAGTCCTGTTGAAATGTCCAAGGTTTGCGGCCAAAATGTTTGGGCACCCAAGGCTCTAATAAACCCTTTAGAATATTTTAGCAATAATATTCGGTATTCATTTTGATGCACACGGTCGATTAATACGGCGACCCACACCATCACCATGGCCGGCGCTTGAATTCTGGTGGCCAACCGAAGGTGCACATTTTCAGCTGACCTCTTTGGCAAGTAAACACGATCATTTTGTTTGTTTACGAACTGCTGGACAACGAATGCTTTCTCATCGGAGAAAACCAAATTCGGCAGTTCACCTCTTTCAGCCAAGCGAAGCTACTCTTTAGCTCTTTTGAGTCCATTTTCTTTTGTTGCGGTGTAAGTTCTTGCACTTTTTGGAAATTCAATGGCTTCAATGACGCGAGCTCATTTTTCAATATTTGCCGAATGGAATATAGCAATATGTTCCGCTCATGAGCCATTTTTCGGCCACTGCGACGCGGGTTTCGATCAAGTCGCTTTTTTTACTTTTCGAACCATTTCTGCTGCTGATGTTGCTGTTTTCTTCCGTCCACTTCCTTGACGTTAATTTTCATATTTTCTAGCTCATTGTATTTGTCCAACACAAGGTATACACTTAGTACATTTTATTACTTTTCGTATCCTTTTAGTACGACTTTCCAGCCTTATAACACACGCCTATGTACCAACACTGGCTCTCGTGAAAAATTTCAAGATTCCAATTTCAGTCGTTCCGTCTGGGCGTTAATGGTTAATGGCGTTAATGGTGTCCCAACTAAAACGCGAAACATGACATCAGAAACCGGTATCGTGAAATAATAACTAGCTTTTTCTTGCTTAGAATTAAAGAAATTAATGTGGGGGGCATGTTGTTTCAACAAAATGGTGCCACATGTCATACAGCCAGAACTGCATCAGTCATTTCACGGTCTACTTATTTCGCGTTTTGGACACCAGAATTGACCTTTGGAATTTTTTTCTTTGAGTTTTTTTGAAGTCGATGTTTTACGCGACGATGCCTCAATCCTTAAAAGAGGACCTTGCATTAATGAAACCACGCAGCGTTTATGCAAAACGGTAATTGAAAATTTAATTCATAGATCGCGTGTGTGCCGGCAAAGCCGCGGTGGCCATCTGCACATACAAAACCATATTCTGTCTACTTTACAATATAATTAAGTTTCACTTTTTTATTTATAAGTGCGGTTGTAAGATTTAGAAGATTTTCCAAAAGAATTTTAGTTTAGTTTAATTTAATTCTTTGGTTCCTCTTCTATTAAATTATGATCTCGGCACTTGGGTTAAAAAAACTTTTTTTTGCCATAGGAAGTATTTTTCAAAGTAACTCCTGGGGAGAATATCCCAGACAAAAAGAGGGAACTTATGAGGATTGGTGGCTTTTTTCGAAACCTAGGTATTTCCTGCCTTACACCCTGGTAAACAGTTCCACCGTTCTCCACTAATAAACTAACGTTGTTTTTATAAAAACAACAAAGCCTAATTATTTTGCAACAACAAAATAATACGGTATCCCGAAGAAGCATGTCAACACTGTCCTATCTGTGTTTTATTTAAAATTTAAAAGCTGTGTCCCAGATGGGATAGATTAACGTAAAATTTCAGAACTTTCAACTCATTTGTATTATTTTTGTTCCGAAGGATTTTATCCCTTGATTTGTGTCCACTGACCTACCAGACCACGACCCTGCAATTGTTTCGCAGTATCATGTGACAGTTTATTTATCTGTCATTTTTTTGAAAATCTAGCAATTTTTGGAGGCCGTATCGCTCTCATTCTAAAATAAAAATAAGTGAACGATTTCTTGTAAGAGATACCCCTTTAATATTTTTTTCTGCTGAATGTTATTTTCAAAATCCCAGCATATTAAATATAAATTTCATAATAAACAAAAATTGTTAACCCAAATGAGATCATGTACCATTTTGGTGTAGTTTACTTCCTAAATATACAAAATCTGCATTATTAAGCAGCACACAACGCATTTATTTAGCGACGCATCAGCTGCCTAGCCTCCTTGGCACTCACCATCGGTGGCAAGCATCAACATTTCCATGTTGGTCGTAAGAATGTCGTAAAAGTATTTTTATTGCATTTGCTGTTTACGTTTTATGACACACGCACTGCCGCTTGATTTCAGCTTGCTTCTCAACCGCTCCACTACATACATATGTACATTTGTATGTTGTATTCACATCCTCAACTCCCTCTGCCGAAAAATAAGCAATGCCAAAGATGTGCATGGAAGAGGTGGATATGAAACTAAAAATTGTTGGTATGTCTGTCTAAAATGTTTAGTCATCAGCAAGTATCAATTCAAACATTCATTATTCCATCAGTCAGTCAGCCAGCCAGTCATTCGGCTGGCCCACCTTTATGATAAACATTCCATCTTCAACTGCAATCACTGGGAGCTGTAAAACCAATACAACAACAAAAATCTTCATTGAGTTTACAGTGGTAGTTTTAAAATTGAAGTTCAATTTCATTGTGTTTCAAAAATTGTGGGGTCTGATGTGGGAGGGAGGTTGAGATTATATTTACTTTTCAAAAAATCCATTTTAATGATATGCGTCGCCCGACATTCCATCAAATTATGCCTGGCATTGCTCGCTCCTCTCTATTTAGATGTGTAAACGTCGACATCCTCTGTTTTCTTTTATTGAAGATTAATGATGCGATTCTTCATTCGAAGATCACTCAACACCTACTTGAGCTCTAATGGCAGTTTTGGTTCACTGATTCCCTGTGATATATGAATGTAATTTATTTTGAAAAAAAATGTGCAGTTATTTGGGATCTGTTATTCAATTACTTCCTGGTAGTTTTGTAAACATTTAGTGCGAGATGTTATGAATAATTTTTATTACCATTCATCAAGTGGGGGAATCTTGACCCAAATGAAGTATACCCCATTTTGGTCAAGAGAAGTGCATCACATGCGTTTTAAGATGACTCTGGGCTGCTGAGATCCTTCTTCACAGAAAGAATTTCCTTTTCAAATTTCCATTTTCCTTTTCGAAAAATCTTATTTGTTTATAATACCCTTAATAGTTTCAAAATGTCATATAGAATATACAAATTTATAAATTGAACAAGTAAGCAAAGGCTATAGTATTGCGGGGCCGACCACGTGATACACTACAATATGTTAGACGCCCCCTTATTTTGGAAGATGTGGCGGCGCTAGAATGAACCATCCAACTTGCTCGCGGGCTCAGGGTCTCGATTCTCAACTAGCCATGTCTAACACCTCAGGGCGAGGTGTTAAATGAGAATAACAAACGCACAAAAAAAAAAAAAAAAAACAGTAAAGAAAGTCTTAAAGTCGGGCGGGCCGACTTTATGATACCCTACACCATTTTGCTAATTTAGTAGAGCTCCGCATAAAAATTAAAAGTTTTTATGGGAGAATTCAAAAATACACGCTATGATTATAATTATAATTTAAAGTTCAAAGGACTAAATATGCCGAAGCATTTGTATCGTTTAAATTCGGACTTGTATTACCGATTTGGTGCACAATTAATTTGAAATCGGATAAAGACATATATGGGAGCTATATCCAAATCGGAACCGATCATCATAAAATTTCGCAAAGATATTTCTGAGCTGTATTTGATATATTTCCCTGAATATCGTTGTTACGGAGTGCATATTACGGCTGTGGGTAACAAATACAACAAATCGGATGAACAGTATATATGGGAGCTGTAGCTATATCTGAACCGATCTTCACCAAATTTGACATACCAGCTTCTAGACTAAATTCGGTCCTAAGTGTCAAATTCCATCCCATTTGGACAAATATTAGACGTTTGGTGCACAATATAAAGTAAATCGGACGAAGTTATATATGGGAGATATATCCAAATCTGAACCGATCTCGATAAAATTTGGCGCATATATTTCTGGGCTGTATTTGATATATTTCCCCAAATATTGTTGTAACAGAGAGCATGTTACGGCTGCGAAGGACAAAAATAACAAATCGGATGAACAATATATATGGGAGCTATAGCTATATCTGAACCGATTTCGATCAAATTTTGCATACTTATTTTCAGGTCCAATCTGATTGTACGTGCAAAGTTCCATACTATTCGGGCTGATATTACACGTTTGGTGCACAATAAAAGGCAAATCGGACGAAGATATAGAAGCTATATCTTAATTTTGACCGATTATCTCCAATTTCAATAGGGTTCGTCCTTGGGCCAAACAAATGATTTGTGCAAAATTTCATCTGGATAGGACAATAATTGCGAACTGTACTTGTTTACAAAAATACATGGAGAGTCGGACGGACGGATATGCATAAATCGACTGAGAATGTGATTCTATGCAGATCATCAAAAGGAACTATGGGTCTATCTCGTTTTCTTTTGCCTGTTACAAACAAATGCACAAAGACATAATACCCTGACCACCTTGTGGTGTATGGTATAATTACAAACAAACTAACTGCTTTGATAAGGGAATATTGATGTCTTTATTCCCACATTCGTCCGCCCTTCCATAGTTTCCAAATTTCCATATTTAAATTTACTGGAAACCCCACAAGATACAGATACTCATCTTAACACCTTACCTCAGGGGGAACCCTCTCTTACAACAAACCATTTTGGAAGATGTCGCTTCTGAAATTATGTCATATAGCTCTGCCTAGAGCACTGCTTTTTGACCAGGCACATTTGCCTAGTATGTTTTGTGCACTCCGTCGTGTTGTTAGTTGTTGTGGCGCATTTTACGGCTAAATATTATCCAATGGCCATCCAAAATGCTAGACATCTTCCCTGGCCTTAAACCTCTTCTCATGTAAAATTTCATTTCATGTCAATGGTTTCAATTGAGTAGCCAGGAAAATTGTTCTGTATTTGGTTCATTTGAACCCTAAATAAATTGCGGACATCTTCAAAAGCAATACGCCTAGCCTTTTTGAGCCTAATCCTACCCTAATGAAAATTTTCGTGAGGATCGGACGATAATTGCAATCTGTAAATACCGTTTGAAATGAAAAAAACTGCAACCAACTTCAGACTGCATTCACTGGAATCTTGAAAATTTTCACGAGAGTCAGTATTGGTGCAAAGGCGTGTGATAAGGCTGGAAAGTCGTACTAAAAGGGTACGAAAAGTAATAAAATGTACTAAAAAGTGAATACATTGTGTTGGACAAATACAATGAGCTGGAAAATATGAAAATGAAATTTAGAATGAAAGTCACTGATGGAGAGCAGGAAAGAGTTACCAAAGTTTTTTTTTTTTTGAAATTCGAACTTTAAGGTTACAAAAAGTTTTAAAATTGCACTAAACGTCTACAATGCTATCACTTGGTATTGAGTGAATGGATAGAGGTACAAGTACACTAAAAGTACTAAAATAAAGTATAATTTGCTATTGGGTGAACAGACAGTGCTTGAAATATGAAATTTTGCATAAGGATGTAGCCTGGACATATAAGGGATAGGTCTGGAATCCTCAATTTTGATATTGAGGTGTCAGTTGGAACTGGAATTGAAATATGGAGGTGGTTTTGGATATACAGGGTGAAATGAAAAAAACTGCAACCAACTTCAGACTGCTGTCATTTCTAAACCACTCGTCCGACAGCTGTTAAAATTATTCCAGTGACAGCTCATTATATCGTTTACAAGCGTACAAAAGTATTATGGTGAGAATTTTCCAGAAAAAAAGTTTTTCGTGATGGAATTCAAGAGTGATTGTGTGATTTCTTTATATTTGGCTGGAAAACCACAAGTGGCTATCGTTAGAGCACTCCAGCATTTAAATGGGAATAAATCTTTTGTGTCTCGTTCCATCGCTCGTTACCGTGATACCAGTAGCCGTTGCCCGACGTCAAGGAAGTGGACGGAAGAAAACAGCAACATCAGCAGCAGAAATGGTTCGAAAAGTAAAGAAACGACTTGATCGAAACCCGCGTCGCAGTGGCCGAAAAATGGCTCGTGGGCTGAACATATCGCAATATTCCATTCGGCAAATATTGAAAAATGAGCTCGGGGTAAAGCCATTGAAATTCCAAAAAGTGCAAGAACTTACACCGCAACTGAAAGAAAATAGACTCAAAAGAGCTAAAGTTGTAAAGATGCTTCGCTTGGCCGAAAGTGGTGAACTGCCGATGAGAAAACATTCGTTGTCCAGCAGTTTGTAAACAAACAAAATGATCGCATTTACTTGCCAAAGAGGTCAGCTGAAAATGTGCACCTTCGGTCGGCCACCAGAACTCAAGCACCGGCCATGGTGATGGTGTGGGCCGCCATAACAGCCGATGGTCGCTCTCCGCTCGTATTAATCGACCGTGGCATCAGAATAAATGCCGAATATTATCGCGAAAATATTCTGGATGGTGTATTAAAGCCTTTGGCATGCAAACATTTTGGCCACAGACCTTGGACATTCCAACAGGACTCAGCACCATCGCACTCAGCATGCGCCACCCAAGAATGGTTAGAAAATGAGCTTCATTTTCAGCGCACAATGGCCACCAAAATCTCCGGATACCAATCCGTTGGTCTATTGTGTCCGGAGTATTTTGGAAAGCAAGGTTGGCACTTAAAAAATACCAAAGTGTCGATCACCTCAAGCAAGCGCTTCGCCGGGAATGGGCCAAAATACCGCAGAGCAACATTCGGGCGGCGGCGGGTTCCATTGGCCGTTTGAAGGCCATAATTCGTGCCAAAGTTGACCAATTCGAACAAATCTAAATTTATTCTAAAATTTGATGTTATTTCCGACATTTTTTGATTTCATTCAATAAAAATTTTTATGTCACCCTGTAGATTTATAAGTTGTAAAGAATCGCCGACTTGTTTCGCAAGTTATGATAAATAAATGTATTGACAATTGTGACTTTTTATGGGTGAGGTACCAGAAGGGGTTTGCAGTTATATTTGGATGTGTGAAATTTGAAGAGAGTTAGGGAAGGTGCCAGAAGGACTGGTCTGATCACTACCATCTTTATAACTTATCTTGTGTTGATTGAAATATTGAAATGTACTAAGTGTGAATGGAATCGGATGTTTATTTCACTCTTTATGAGTTCAAATCAAAATTTTGACCCTTTGTGTGGGAGGTACCAGAAGGAGTGGACCGATATATTCCATCTTCACGCCAGGCCTTGAGTTGGTAGATTAGGATGTGTGAAATTTGAAGGGAATCGGATGCTTATTTAAGATTTACAATCGTTTTGGTTATTCAAAACTTTGACCCTTTTGGTGGAGGTACCAGAAGAAACTGTCCGATCTCTACATTCTTTATAAAAGTTCTTGTGCTGATGGAAATATTGAGAAGTTTTAAGTGTGAATGGAATCGGATATTAATTTCGCGTGTAATGAAAATCACGGATATTCACGGATACCCATTTGTGAGGGAGGTACCAGAAACAGTGGATCGATATTGCCCATCTCTGAACGCGATCTAAGTTTGATAACAATATTACGATGTACCAAGGCGGATACATCCTTCGAGAGTTATCGTGCGCACCAGTTAGGCAGACGGAGAGACGGACGAACATTGCTGTATCGGTTCCAAATATCCTGAAAGAGACCTTAGGTCTAAAACCATTTTTTGATGAGGCATACTTTGTTCCTTATCAAATGATATATATACCCTCTGTAACCCGATGGCTGAGGGCATAAAAATTGGTTATCGTGTTGAGAGAATAAACACCAACCAACACTTAAGGCTGCATTTTTCCACTTCCCGCCCACTGTGCAATCACTCACACGGATCATCATCTTTACATTTTATATCTTCATATCTGATGAACGAACAATCGCCAGGTTAATTTTGGCTGTAATGATGATGATGACGATTATTCTTGCTCAGCCAGCACTGAATAATAAAATGCATTTGTTTTATGGCTTAAACGATGCTGCTGCTGCCGTTCGGCTACTAATGCTACTGCTTTCCACGGGTGTTCGTTGCAAAAATAAAAAAGAAGCCACAATGCGAACAGAAATATGTTTCTTAATTTGTCTAAGATTCGTGTGGCTGATGGTGGTGATCATTGCCTTGCGGAAGAAAAAAAACCGGGCAGACAAAACAACAGATGCGATGCACTGAATCTGTGTGCGATATTCCATGATGACGATAATTCTATGGAACATGCAGACCCAAAGTGTCTGGAGTATCAACTTGAAAAACAAACAAGTTGTGATGGCTTACTTGGGTGGCAGGCAGGCTGTCCGGCAGGCAAGCAGGTTGGCATGCAGACACACAGTCCAAGTAAAATGTGGTCAAACTGAACAGTTGTCGACGGCAAATGAGCGAAAATGAATGAATAACAAGTCCTGTGTGGTCTATCTGCCATCAGATGAATATACCTTCATTTTAATTTTTGAAAGCGTGAAAAGCAGGTAAGGGGGTCGGGGTGGGGAGCTTATGGAAAGAAATTCCAAATTTTCCATTCATTCTACTTGACTCATGGTAATACTTGGTTTTATGTGCATACACATTATTGTCCTCTGTTCCATGAGCGATATCCTTTTATGACCCAATGTAATTTTTGGTGCTCGTGTTTGTCATATCCTGCTTACGTTTTATAGCCTATAATCATAATTGTGTGCGTTCGCATCTGTGTGTGTGTGTGTCATATTTATTTTGGTGTTATATATTTTCCTCATTTTGTTTTGTGCTATCAAAGCCCGGTCGACCTCATGATACCAAAATTGATGACCATAATCTCTGATGCTCACATTACAACGACATCCATAATTTCAAGCGGGAATCATCGTCGTCGTCAGTGTCGGTCGTATCGCTCGCTCATAACCCCCCCAGAATGACAACAATATTCATTACAACAAAATACGACCACGACCACGAAGTTATGCGAAATGCGCTTTACAAATATTGCAGCAGCTTATAATTCAACAGTTTTTTTTTCGGTGGCCTCCACCCCCACGCCCTCTCATCATCCCTTTGCCCAAACTCCCCGGTTTTTTGCACATAAACAAACTTATTTGCTTGTTTGTTTTGTTTTCATTTTTTTTTGTTGGTTGTTTATGACAATTCTCATTCTGTCTTCTCCACTGTGTTCGTGGGACTAGCCAAGTAAATGAGGTGCGGGGGTGACGCAGTTTGTTTATATTCCTCATTGTAGAAATGCTCCTCCTCTGTGCGTGGCAAAGTGAATTGTTTTGGGTGATGCTGTGTTGTCAGTGTGAGTTAGAGTGTGTGTGTGTTTGTGTGCGTTTGTGACCATGTCGTGTTACTCATTATTCATAAGCCACATTTGCCATGCAGCATATTTTATGCTTTAATGTGTCAAATCATACATCAGCATTTATTGGGCATTATGGGTAATAGGGTGGAATGAGATGGGGTTATTTTTTTGGCAAATTTCATTTTGCAAAATTGGTGAAATTGAAGACTTTAAAATAATAATGAGAAATAAAGCGAGAGGGTATTAAAAAGGATCAGAGTTGAGCTCCCAAACGCATAACAACATTTGAGGTTATAAGTGGGCACAGCACATATTGAGGGAATTACATGAAGTTTTGTATTTGAAGTTCTTTAGGGGTACTTAAATTCTGGTCCACAAATTCGTTATAGCATTCTCCGCGTTTTTAGGTATCGCGAAAGTTTTTATTATAATTTTAACACTATCAGTCAGTAACTTAACTCACTTGGGAAAAATGGGCAATACAACCCAGTAGCCTTCTGAGAAAATTCAAATAAAAACGCTTCAGTGTCAAAAACTTGAAACAGAACTTTTGAACGGATAAAATTGTGTTCCTGCTTTGAATGTGCACATTCAAATTTAGAAAGTGTACATATATTTCAAAACGGGGTAGCGGAGCCAGAGTCGAGCAATTTTTCTAATGTTGGTTCGTGGAAAAACACAAGTCTGACTCCAGATATATTTACTATTATTTAGATAACCATTCGTCTAACTGTCTGACTGAATGGAGAACACGATAACTATTCAAGGGGATATCAGAACGGTTTCAAACTATGCATAGTTCCAAACTTAGGTATACGCCAAACCTTTTGAGTTCTGGTACCCCTGAAATGCCAATTAGGTCTTAGATTTTGTTAAAAATTTACCCAATATCGGACAACTTCGCTCCACAAACTGTCAATATGGTTAGAAACATCCAATATGTTGAAGACGTCGCATAAAGTATCTAATTTCGTGGAAATTTTCTACATCGTAATTTTTAAATTGGCCCACTCGTTCTCGTACCTTTCCCAAAATTTTGAATAATTATAAATAAATTAAAGGCAAGTTAATATATTTTTCTTCAAACTTTACACATAGTAATATTTCAAACTGCTCTTAATGAAAAGTGAAAACGGGATTTATTGGTCCCTTCTTTCTGGTGCCTCCTCTCCAAAAGGTCAACATTTGAAAACAGAAGAATAACCTCTTCTGTTTACCTTCCCCTACAAAATCTCAATATTTTCCCAATAAAAGTTAGCGAAATAGATAGTAAGTTTAACAAAACACCTAAGAGTTATTTTTAAAAGGTATATACTATTTCGAATTCAATATTATTGATATCAGGAGCATATTATGGTTTACATGTTTTTTTAAGTTTTAAGTATACAGGGTGAGATAAAAAAAAACTGCAACAAAGTCCAATGGCATTACATTTACATTTTTTTAAATTTTATTCAATGAAAGCAAAAAATGTCGGAAATAGCATCAAATTTTAGAATAAGTTTCGATTTGTTCGAATTGGTCACTTTTGGCACTTTTGGAATTATGACCTTCAAACGGCCAATGAAACTGTCACACTCTGCCCGAATGTAGCTCTGTGGTATTTTGCTCCATTCCCGGCGAAGTGCTTGCTTGAAGTGATCGACACTTTGGTATTTTTTAGTGCCAACCTTGCTTTCCAGACACAGTAGTCCAACGGATTGGTATCCGGAGATTTTGGTGCCCATTGTGCGCTGGAAATGAAGCAAGGAACCTCATTTTGTAATCATTCTAGGGTGGCACGTGCTGAGTGCGATGGTGCTGAGTTCTGTTGGAATGTCCAAGTTCTGCGGCCAAAATGTTTGCGTGCCCAAGGCTTTAATAAACTAATATTCGGGATTTATTCTGATGCAACGATCGATTAATACGAGGGGAGAGCGATCATCGGCTGTTATGGCGGCCCACACCATCACCATGGCTAGCGCTTGAGTTGTGGTGGCCAACCGAAGGTGCACATTTTCAGCTGACCTCATTGGCAAGTAAACACGATCGTTTTGTTTGTTTACAAACTGCTGGACAACGAATGTTTTCTCATCGGAGAAAACCAAATTCGGCAATTCACCACTTTCGGCCAAGCGAAGCAACTCTTTAGCTCTTTCGAGTCTCTCTTCTTTCCATTGCGGTGTAAGTTCTTGCGCGAATGGAATATTGCGATATGATCAGCTCGCGAGCCATTTTTCGGCCACTGCGACGAGGGATTGGATCAAGTCGCTTCTTTACTTTTTGAACCATTTCTGCTGATGTTGATGTTTTCTTCCGTCCACTTTCTTGACGTCGGGCACACCTACCAGTATCACGGTAACGAGTGATGGTTCGAGACACAAAAGATTTATTCACATTTAAATGCTATAACGTTAGCCACTTGTGGTTCTCCAGCCAAATATAAAGAAATCACGCTTGAATTCCTTCACGAATAACTTTTTTTCTGAAAAGTTCTCACCAAAATGCTTTTGTACGCTTGTAAACAATATAATGAGCTGTCACTGGAATAATTTTTACAGTTGTCAAAGACAGTGGCTTAGAAATGACAGCAGTCTGAAGTTGGTTGCAGTTTTTTCATCTGACCCTGTAAATATTCTATTTCCTTAAAGTTTTGAACATGCCAATATTTGTATCTGTTTTGAATGGAGCACGAAAATGAAATAATTTGCACAACTATATCTTGTACTTCACGCATATTTTAAGATTTTGTTAAAAATATCACATGTCTCATATAAAGCATAGGAAGTAGCCAATAAAGTGCAAATGTGGCACATTGTAATATTTTTATCAGTTTTAAGTCAGATACAATTTGGTCTGTATTGTCCAATTTCTTCTGAAACTCTCCCATAAAGGGTCAACAGATTGAATAATAATAACTCAAGGCTGGCGGTATACATCTGTCGGCAAAACGGAATGATACTATTTTACTTGTTATACCCTATGAAGGGTATATTAACTTTGTCATTCCGTTTGTAACTCCTCGAAATATTTATAATAGGCCCTACAAGATGTATATATTCTGGATCAGCGTAAAATTCTAAGACGATCTGGCGATGTCCGTCTGTCTGTCTGTCAGTCTATTGTAATCACGCTTTTCTTTCGAACGAATTTATATAGAAGGCTAAAATTTTGCATACATGCATAGTTTACCAGTAGGCTGGTTAAGTTCTTAAATGGGCCAGGTCGGTCTACGTTTAGCATATAGCCCCCATATAACGGTACCTCCCGATATTCGGTATTTTCAGGATTTTAGCGACAATATTTACCGGAATTATTTCAAATTTCGTACTTGAAAGTCGTAATGAGTACTACAGCCAAAGACAAAAAATTTTTGTATGCAGATCCAAGTCTTCGTATAGTCCCCATATAAGGGTACCTCCCGATATTCGGTAGTTTTTATGATTTTAGCCGGAATTATTTACCGGAATTATTTCAAATTTCGTAATTGTAGTTCGTAATACAGCGACATTATTTTAAATTTCGTTATTGTAGTTCGTAATACAGCCTAGGACAAAAAGGTTTGTATGCAGGTCCAAGGCTCCGTATAGGCCCCATATAACGGTACCTCCCGATATTCGGTAGTTTGATGATTTCAGCAACATTTTTCACCGGAATCGTTTCAAATGTCGTACTGGAAGATCCTAATGGGTACTACAACTTATAGCAAAAAAATCGTCTACGTCATCGTATCCGTATTTTCTTGATTTTTGCAACATTATTCACCGGAATTATTTCAAAGTTCGTATTTGAAGTTGGTAATGGGCACTACAGCCTATGACAAAAAAATTTCCTATGCATGTCCATGTCGTCCCCAAATATCGGTTTTCATTTACTTGGTAGTTTTCCGATTTTTTTTTTTTTTGATATTTTTCAATTTCTTTCAAAATGATGGAGGGTATTTAATGTTCCGCCCGGCCGAACTTAGGTTTTTTTACTTGTTAAATGTTCAATTTGAGTTAAGGTCGGTATGTTTCGAAACAAAATTCGGTGTGGGTTAATGTCGATATAGAAAATTATTTTTCAATATTATTAAAGAATTTTGTTTCTAAAAGTTTTCTTATTTTTAAACTTTCAATTAAGTATCTTGACAATTATCAAAAAAACCTAGGCTAAATCCCAATTAGAAAATATATTTCTAGTTTAGAACCACATCACTATACTAAGGCATTGAAAGTCGACCCTTCCGGCAACACCCTTTGTTTAGTTTTTGTTGTTTGCCTGTTAATCTTGACGAAGTTGTTGCAAGTTGCCAAAAAAACTTTAAACTGCTGTTTTGCTGCTACTCTGATGATCTGAATAATCTCTTATGTTGTGAATTATGACCATTTATCAGTGTTGTTTTTGTAGCTGCTGCTAGAGTTGAGCCAAAATAAGCCAAATGTATTACAAAGTTGTTGTCTGTACTCCGTTTTGGCTATAAAATGTTATAGTTGAATTCTCACATCAATCTCAAAAGGCCACAGCAGCAGCAGCAAAACCAAAAAAGCAGATTTCTTTGGCCAACAAATCTCGCAACCAAACACAAAACTCATGGGACGACGAATGCAACCCTTTGGTATGAAACAAAAAATGGAACATATGTCTATGTCATTCTATTCTGGTTGAATAGTTAAGGGAATTCTTTATTTGTTTTTTGTTTTTGGTTTTGGTTGGGTGTTTTTTGCAGTTCTTCCAAAACAGCAGAAACAAACATTCGGAGGATAATAAAAATAGCTATTTTTACGGTTAACTATGAATTTGAGTAACTTATCTTCATCAGCATTGCCTGGCCCATTGCAAGCTCTGCGCTGTGGTTGTTGTCGTCATCACCGTTTGCCCAGGCATTCATAGTCTCAGCTAGTCAGCCAGCCAGTCAGTCGTCCGTCATGCCTGATGGGTGGTGATGAAAGCATCTTATGCGTTTTACGTGACCATGTATTAATACATCATTCTTGCCGCTGTTCCATGTCCCCCTCCTAGGTGAATGGAAGATGGTGGGAAGAGTAAGAACAATAATAAAAGCCAAAACCTTTCTTTCATTGCCGTTGCGCCCTTTTTCGGGTTGTTGTTGTTGCTGTCCGTGTAGCTGTTGATTTTTGTGTGCGAAAATTTCGTCATGGTCATAAAAACTGCATTTAAAGTGCGTTCGTTCCACATTTTTAGATGAGGAATTCATCAACGAACAACAACAAAATGAAAGGAAGAAATAATATATCAGGGTTGCATTTATCACTCATAGCCACATTCATTTGGGCCATATGTATGCGGAGTTCTGGGGGGGGCGGGGGGGTTGTAGGTTACATTGGGGGGCATACGTACTGCTGTAACTCTAAACGAGTATTTATAGGCGATAATAAAAACTTTGGATTTCGTTCCCCTTCTCTCCCCGCCCCAAAGAAGCTGGAAAAGCGGTTAGTACTTTGTATTTTGCAGAAAGAGGAAATGGGAAACCCCCTTTTGGCCCGGAGTCATAAAAACCGAAGAAAATGAACAATTTTAATGATGATTGCGTTTGAGCTTAATTTTTATGATTATGTCGGGGTCTTTTTGTCGCTGTGGATTTACTGATACTGGCGCTTTTTTTCGGTGTTTTTTTTTTTTTGCAGCTTTAACATTTATGGCTTGTAATGTTCTTGATTGTCATATCAGAATGATGTTAACTGCCTTAAATGCTCCACTTTTCTTTAATGCACGAATGACCAAAAAAGTTTCTTCAAAGTGAACGTCATTTAGTTTGTGTTTTTGGTAACTTTGGAGGATACGAATTCTTGATCAGCATAAGATACTATGTCGATTTAGCGATGGCCGTCCGCCTGTCTGTGCATCTGTGGAAATCACTCTAGCTCCCGAACCAAAACACAGTAGGTTTATAAAATTTTCCTCAGAGGTGTTTCAGGTCCGCTGGACTTTTGGTATTGAATGTGGGATATATATAGGTTCACGTTTTAAGTATTGGGGGCCCATACTGAAAACGTGAAACTATATATATCCCACATTCAATACCAAAAGTCCTGCAGACCTAAAATACCTCTGAGTAAAATTTTATTATTAATTTCAAAGCGATTACAGAGAACTAGGCAAATAGGTCCAAGTTTTGGTATAGACCCCAAATAATTGTACCTACAGATATTCGGCCTTTTTAATGATTTGTGTCCCAATTTTCACCGGAATTGTGTCAAATTTGGCACTTGTAGGTCAGAGGCAGCACCCATTCTCATACTACAGAAAGTTGCCTATGCAGGTTGAGATAAAAAACAACTGCAACAAAGTCAAACGGCATTTTTGTTGGTATAGAAAATGAGATATATCGTTTTGGTATAGTCCCCATATAACGTTACCTCCCGATATTCGGTATATTGATGATTTTTGCCACATTTTTTCACGGATTTATCTGAGAATTGGTATTTGTAGGTCATCACGGGCCCTAGTCGTGTTGCGAAACATTGTATGTATAGGCCCACGCTTTGGTATTTTGATGGTTTTTGTCACATTTTTTCACGGATTTGTCTAAAAATTGGAATTAGTTGGTCATAATAGGTTCTTGCTCCGTTGGAGAAACATTGTATGTACAGGTCCACGTTTTTGTATATCTATATAGCGGTAAAAATTGGTATTTGTGGGTCATAATTGGTTCTAATGTTTCCATTACGCTAAGGTGGAGGGTATTAAAAGTTAATGCTTTTTACTTGCTTTTTTAATTTTATTGAATGAAAATGTCGGAAAAAGCATCAAATTTTAGAATAAGTTTAGATTTGTTCGAGTTGGTCACCTTGGCATGAATTATGGCCTTCTACCGCTGCCCGAATGTTGCTCTGCGGTATTTTGGCCCAATCCCGTCGAAGCGCTTGCTTGAGGTGATCAACACTTTGGTATATTTTGGTGCCAACCGTGCTTTTCCGGCCCACACCTTTACCGGCGCTTGAGTTCTGGTGGCCAACCGAAGGTGCACATTTTCAGTTGACCTCTGTGGCAAGTAAACACGATCATTTAGTTTGTTCACAAACTGCTGGACAACGAATGTTTTCTCATCGGAGAAAACCAAATTCGGCAGTTTACCACTTTCGGCCAAGCGAAGCAACTCTTTAGCTCTTTTGAGTCTTTGAGTGTAAGTTCTTGCACTTTTTGGAATTTCAATGGCTTTACCCCGAGCTCGTTTTTCAAATATGGAAAAATGGAATATTGCGATATGCCGTTTTTCGGCCACTGCGACGCGGGTATTGATCAAGTCACTTCTTTACTCTTCGACCCATTTCTGCTGATGGGGGTGTTTTTTCCGTCCACTTCCTTGACGTCGGACTACGCTACTAGTATCACGATAACGAGGTATGTTTCGAGACACAAAAGATTTATTCACATTTAAATGCTGGAGTGCTCTGACGATAGCCACTTATGGTTTTCCAGCCAAATATAAAGAAATCGCACTATCACGCTTGAACTCCATCACGAATAATTTTTTTCTGGAAAATTCTCACCAAAATGTTTTTGTACGCTTGAAAACAATATAATGAGCTATCACTGAAAAAATTTTAACAGCTGACGGACAAGTGGCTTAGAAATTACAGCAGTCTGAAGTTGGTTGCAGTTTTTTCATCTCACCCTGTATATATAGCTTATATTGCACAATATTAATAATTGTGCTGTAAAATTTTATAGATAGCTTGGATCATGTCGGGCTATGTCATATGTCATCGGCTTGATTTTAACTTTGCACCTCGCACTATTATTGTCGGGACACTGCGTGCGATATATTCCGATACAACCCCCTATAGGAGTTATACAATCAAATACGTATTTAATCGAATTTAATGCTCTACGACTTATATCTGTTCTTAGATAAATTATATTTTAGACACTTGTCGGTCCAATCATGTCACAGTGTTCGTCAACAATCTGGCAACTTATAAAGGGAATATCAAATTCGGGACAGAATTCAAAATTCAAGATATAAAGCATTTTCGAAGGGATAGACTACTTCATCCACTTTTTTGGATATAGTTCTTGACAGTTTCTCAATTTAATGCAAATTTCAGACAATTGGGAATCTTGCCTTCGAAAATCTCATATAAAGCAAAGAAGCGCCTAAATTGATCGATCATTTCAAAAGTAAAAATCTTAGTATGGAGGTATACTAATCCTATCGCCACACACCTTATGGAATTTTTCACAAGAAAATAAATAATATATACTTTCATAGGTCGAATTCGAATTGGAAGTGAAACTCGCACAATTTCAAGAGGAAGTAGTCCTGCCAGGAATAGTGAGTAGGTTTTGTTTGTTTTCGAGTACCGAGTACCGAGTACTCTGTTAGTGTTTGGCATATTGGGTATTTTTCAACCCGCACCTGAAAAAAACACGCATTTGGCAGTCCATTGTTTACCACTACACACACGAACTCACTAATCAGCAAAAAGATTTATTGTTCCGCCCCTCTTTTCCACTCTTAGAGTAAACTCTTACTTCATTTCGAACGTTAAGACTCGAACTCTTTTTTTTTTCAATCAGAAGCGAGTGCTCCCACATAAAAAGAAGTGAAGAGAATTTTTCACCCTCAATTAAAATCGGATAAATCTGATAAAAATAATCATCATAACTGGAAATTCCTGGCCAGAAATAAGAAGTTGTCGAATAGTATTTTTTTTTTGACTTTTTTGGGGCCCGGGGAATTACCTCATATTTCGAGCGACATGCCCCTGTTAAAATAATGGGTTATTAATCCAATTTACACTGAGTTCTTTACTGAGAGGCTGAGGGTTTACAGTCCGACTGATACATTCTTATTTTCATTATAGGGTAAGTGTACCAGTAGTCGGCACTTTTAGGATTTTCGCATTTTTAATCGCTCACCATTCTGAGTGGAACTTCTCAATTATTACAAAGTTAATTTATTCAGATTCGAAATTTTGTAAAGTTTTTGGCATTAATAAATAAAGTTTTAATAACTTTTTATTAAATTTCATAAATTTGTAGTTTTATTAAAACAATGCTTTTTTTGCCAGTAGTCGGCACCACTTGCCAATTGTCGGTATGGCTTTTTCCAACAGTCGGCATACCAATTTTTTTGTAAGAATAATTAATAATAATAATAAATTAATTTATTAAAATATAATATTTTTGTTTAGTTAAACTGATTCGAGAATGTGGATTGTTGAGGCCTTCACAGACAAAAATTTAATTTTTATTGGAATAAATCATCTTTTCTTAGCGAAATTGTACACAAAGATAGCTGACAATATATTTGAAGTAAACAAAATACATTTAGTTATAATAGTTTCATTTTTTTGGGCTTAAAAATAAAAAGTGCCGACTACTGGAACATGCCGAACTTAGGCACACTTACCCTATTCATAAAACGACACCCATTAAATTTGTGTCTGCATATCGGGGTCAAAGTCCATATCAAATAGGTAAATATAATAACAATAAAAAAAATATTTAATTTTATATAAATAAATTTATAGTACCAACATTTGGCGCCCAATAAGTGTGTATTTCTTGGGATTACAGCACTTTTCGGTTATTAAACATTTATTGTCCCAGTGATTTCAGTATACTCGCAGCAGTTCAATGCCATTAAATAATAATAATAAAATTTCAATTAACACAAAACTAAATTAAGGCAGAGAGTGAGAGAGAGAAAATCTTATTCTCCATAAAATAACCTCATAAATGACACAATGTTGTCACTTATGTAAAGATGTGATTGGGTGTGTTAAAAGTTCAGAATATCTTGACACAAACATAAAAATTGCCCCCGTAAAAGATTTGCATTTTAATGGACTAAAATAAACTCCTTGGGGATGGAATGCAGTTTAAATAACAAAAGTATTAAATTCTCCCAAATTCCCCAATCACCCATAATCCAAGGGTAAACACGAATGCTTTAACATCCATAATTTACACGATCTGTCAGTGGTAAATCAATGTCCACAAAAAATTCTTCCATTTCATTTTCCAAATACCAAAAGTGATAAATTATGATCCCACAATGAGTTAAATTTAAATAGCTTAGAGAAAAAAACAATCTATGAAAACTTTAAGCTATTTGGAGTTAATAAAGGCATTCTTATTTCTTTCTTTCTTGTGCCACGGATGTTGTGAATGGGGCCTCGTTGGCTGGCACATAATTGGACATCTTTAACACATTTCCCCCCCACACCAACAAAGGAAGTTGAAATGGCCAGATAAATATTCAATGGGGAAATATTTACCTGGTTCTCATCATCAAAACACACAGAGTGTCATTCACACATCATAACCTAAGGGGGAAAGGCCAAGAATTTTCACACAAATAGAAGCAAGCAAAAAAAAAAAACAAAACCAAAAAAAAAAAAACTACCACGGCATAACTTACAAATTGCTTTAGCTTATTTTGGCCTTTTCCCAATAGTTGTTGCTGTTGCTGTTGTTTTTGGGCTTTTTTATTCTGGTTTTGCTGCAATCGTATCCTCACCATTTGGTCTAGTAACTTAATCAGTTCCAATCACCACAGCCAGCCATGCTTGGCTATTATTAGCCCCAGACTTTTGTGAGCGAAATATAATTCGTTTGGCTATTTCTTTTAATTGGAGTTGCGAACAGAATTGCCATATTTCTTGAATTTTATTTTATAAATTTAAGTATTTGGCCGAACTTGTAAAAAAATTGTTTGCTAATCAGAGAATATTTATTTGCATAAATAAATAATACATCTTCTTCAGATCAGTAAAAAAGGAGCTTTGGATTAATGAATGACGTTCATGGTTTAGGAGAAAAAATTGAAATTGGCGAAGTTGAAATGTGAGAAAAAATTTGACTGAAAGGGTGGAAAAGTGACAAAATGGTTTTTAAGAGTGCACTACTATTTCCATGATAAGTTTTGAGAGTGGAATTGGATACAAAGTCCTGGATTTTTGAAAAGCTGATACTTCGCCTGTGGAAATCGCGGAATCAACGGAACGGAGTGAAAAGAGTTCACAACATTTTGCTCCAATTCATATTATATCCGTACAATTTTTAGTATTGAAAGTGGACCACATTGATCATTGTCAGAGTATCAGGGTATACAGGGGGAGATGAAAAAACTGCAACCAACTTCAGACTGCTGTCATTTTTAAGCCACTCGTCGGACAGCTGTTAAAATTATTCCAGTGACAAGCGTACAAAAGCATTTTTGTGAGAATTTTCCAGAAAAAAAATTTATTCGTGATTGAATTAAAAGGTGATAGTGTGATTTCTTAATATTTGACTGGAGAACCAAAAGTGGCTACAGTTAGAGCACTCCAGCACTTAAATGTGAATAAATCTTTTTTTGTCTCGTACCATCACTCGTTACCGTGATACTGGTAACATAGCCCGACGTCAAGGAAGTGGACGGAAGAAAACAGCAACATCAGCAGAAATGGTTCGAAAAGTAAAGAAGCGACTTGATCGAAACCCGCGTCGCACTGGCCGATAAATGGCTCGTGAGCTGAACATATCGCAATATTCCATTCGGAAAATATTGAAAAATGAGCTCGGGATAAAACCATTAAAATTCTAAAAAGTGCAAGAACTTACACCACAGCAGAAAGAAAATAGACTCAAAAGAGCTAAAGAGTTGCTTCGCTTGGCCGAAAGTTGTGAACTGCCGAATTTGGTTTTCTCCGATAAGAAAACATGCGTTGTCCAGCAGTTTGTAAACAAACTGTTTACTTGCCAAAGAGGACAGCTGAAAAGGTGCACCTTCGGTTGGCCACCAGAACTCAAGCACCGGCCATGGTGATGGTGTGGGCCGCTATAACAGCCTATCAGAATAAATGCCGAATATTATCGCGAAAATATTCTGTAGGGCGTATTAAAGTCTTGGGCAAGCAAACATTTTGGCCGCAGACCTTGGACATTCCAAAATGACTCAGCACCATTGCACTCAGCACGCGCCACCCAAGAATGCTTACAAAACGAGGTTCCTCTCTTCATTTCCAGCTCACAGTGACCACCAAAATCTCCGGATACCAATCCGTTGTACAATTGTGTCCGGAGTATTTTAGAAAGCAAGGTTGGCACTAAAAAGTACCAAAGAGTCGATCACCTCAAGCAAGCGCTTCGTCGGGGAATTGCCCAAAATACCGCAGAGCAACATTCGGGAAGCGTGTGACGGTTTCATTGGCCGTTTGAAGACCATAATTCGTGCCGAAGGTGACCAATTAAAACTAATCTAAACTTATTCTAAAATTCGATGCTATTTCCGACACAAAAAGCTATCACCAAATTTTAGGTTTTTTTTTTTTTTGAATTTTAGCCATGTCTTCAAAAAAATTGCTATTAATTGATAGTTTGTGCTTCCAGTTGATAGAGAATATTCTTGCGAAGATGTGTAGGTCTAGGTTATGGTATAGACTCTATACCACTGCACCTTCCGCTTTACGATATTGTGATGATTTTAGCCACATTTCAACATCATTGTTTCAAAGTTGTTATTTGGATACCACTTTTTCTGGAGGTATGGTGGTACCCATTTCTCGTTTCAGATAGGCTCACAACTGGGTGTCCTCAGATTATGAGAGCATGTTAAAAATATAGTTTTGAACACTACAAAAATGATATTAACCAATTTTTTGGTTAGGTTTAAAAAGGGCACAAGTTTACACCTTTTGTGGAAGATGTACTAGAAGGAGTGGACCGACACATCTTCATGAGGGATCTTACGAAATCATATTGAGATACTCAAAGCTTAAAGAAAATTGGTATTACTCTTACATTTTAGAGAGAAATACGCAAAGCGGTGCGCCAATATTTTCCTTTTTCGCTACTGATGTTTAAACTAAACTCCCGAAGTTCGGTATTTCATGATTTGATTTTTTCAAAGCAATTTCCTGAAATCGGACACTGTAATTTCCTCCTTATATATACCGCACGAAACTTTTTACTTCACTTTGTTTTTGTTTTTCATATTATCAATGGTGGATAGTCATTTTGAACACACCTATTTTTTATTTTCTCCTTACATTTACATGGCAACCCTGTTTTTTTGTAAAATCGTTTACATCCAATTCAATTTCTCTAAAATTGATCAAAGAAACTTTGCACCCTTAAAATGTTTTTTTTTTCTTTAAATGCTGGGCGCTCCAATCGAGTTGTTAGTCAATCCGATTGTATTTTGGCAAGAACATTTTCTAAATCACTTGGATTTAAATGTCCGTGCGTGTGTGTGCATTTTTTGGCATACGCTAGACGTCATCGTATTTGATTACTGCACATGGCGCCAGACTACAATTTATTTTTAATAAGAAATTTGTTAATGCGGTCTAAGAGAAAGGTAATATGCACCGAAATTATTTGAGTTGCTATCTAGATATTAATTAATTAATATTAATATTACTTCAGAGTTCGGTCCGAGAGAGTTCAGAGTTCGGTCCGAACTTTACTTGGTTCAAAAATTGGCTAAAACTTCTGACTTAGACATGTAGCTTTCGGTCAAAAGTTGACCCGAATTCGCATCCGAAATCGGAAGTTTCTTCCGAAGTTCGGAAAATTTAGCACTTTCGACAAATTTAGCACCTTCGGCAAATTTAGCACTTTTTCGGAATTCGCTAAAAATTGTTTAGCTATCGGTTTGGTTTAGGCTATTTTTCTTAGATTTTCTTAAAACTTATTGAAATCGGAAGCTTAAAACTTAATAGTAAATATTGTATCTCAAAATTTTGGGTCAAGGCAAAATAAAGACCTTAAATAAGTTTGGTCTAAGAACTGGAAATTCTTTTGAGATCTACAAAGCGAGTACTATGAAATGAACTTTGAGTTTTCCACAAACCAAAGCGGTTATTGGAGAGCGGGTTTTTTACAAAAAATTGCGCAAATGGAGTAAGTTTGTGAAAAATAAAAAAGTACTAAAGCATTTTGGTTAGAATTTTCCAGAAAAAAAGTTATTCGTGATGGAATTCAAGCGTGATAGTGAGATTTCTTTATATTTGGCTGGAAAACCACAAGTGGCTATCGTTAGAGCACTCCAGCATTTAAATGTGAATAAATCTTTTGTGTCTCGTACCATCGCTCATTACCGTGCTACTGATAGCGTAGCCCAAGGTCAAGGAAGTGGACGGAAGAAAACACCAACATCAGCAGAAATGGTTCGAAAAGTAAAGAAGAGACTTGATCGAAACCCGCGTCCAGGTGACCGAAAAATGGCTCGTGAGCTGAACATATCGCAATATTCCATTCGTCAAATATTGAAAAATGAGCTCGGGGTAAAGCCATTGAAATTCCAAAAAGTGCAAGAACTTACACCGCAATAGAAAGAAAATAGATTCAAAAGAGCTAAAAAGTTGCTTCGCTTGGCCGAAAGTGGTGAACTGCCGAATTTGATTTTCTCCGATGAGAAAACATTCGTTGTCCAGCAGTTTGTAAACAAACAAAATGATCGTGTTTACTTGACAAAGAGGTCAGCTGAAAAGGTGCACCTTCGGTTGGTCACCAGAACTCAAGCGCCAGCCATGGTGATGGTGTGGGCCGCCATAACAGCCGATGGTCGCTCTCCGCTCGTATTAATCGACTGTGACATCAGAATAAATACCAAATATTATCGCGAAAATATTCTAAAAGGTGTATTAAAGCCACATTTTGACCGCAGATCTTGGACATTGAAACAGGACTCAGCACCAACGCACTCAGCACGCGCCTCCCAAGAACGGTTACCAAATTTAGTTCCTCGTTTCATTTCCAGCGCAAAATGGCCACCAAAATCTCCGGATACCAATCCGTTGAACTATTATGTCTGGAGTACTTTGGAAAGCAAGATTGGCACTAAAAAATACCAAAGTGCCGATCACCTCAAGCAAGCGCTTCGCCGGGAATGGGTCAAAATACCGCAGAGCAACATTTGGGCAGCGTGTGACGGTTTCATGGGTCGTTTGACGGCCTTAATTCGTGCCAAAGGTGACGTATTCGAACAAATCTAAACTTATTCTAAAACTTGATGCTATTTCCGACATTTTTTGCTTTCATTCAATAAAATTTAAAAAATGTTGACTTTTGTATTGACTTTGACTTTGTAGCAGTTTTTTTATCTCTCCTTGTAGGTATTTTGTTATGTTTTTGCAGTTCTTTATCGAATGCAGAAGAAACTGTAAAGAAGGCCATTTCTAAATATTATTTCTAAATATTATATTTTACCAGATAGAAGACCTTCGACAAGTCTTTTATTCAGATAAAACTATATTTTCAATTTTAAAGAAGATTCTCCAAGCGAGTATGATTAATATTTACCTCAATATTAGTAATACGTAGCATGTGCCAAATATTAATAATAATAAATTGTAAATTTTCCTACAAATTATGATAATATCCCTCAACAAATTCCCTCCCCCATTCAAAATGAAAATCTCCAACATTTCATTAAGCAGTATGCCAACATTTTTGTCAAATATTTCCAAATTACAGAGAATAGCCCAGCAGGGAATTTGTCATTTCCCAGCTCTCTCAAAAAAAGTGCAAGTGGAATTTTTAATTCAATTAAGGGCAACATTCAAATATAGGTTATCAAAAAGACCAAAATATTGTTGTTGATAGTCTTTTTCGAGAAAAATACGAAACACTCTGCAAACATGGATATCCATGGCAATTGTCATTTGGGGGGTATTTTGCCTTTAATATAAGCCGCATTTATGGGAATTACAACAATGACCAAACATTTCCATGGAAATAAGATGTGATTCGGCAATAGACAACGGCAACAACAGCCTCAACATGGGTGGGGTCGTTGTCATAATCATATTTATTATCTGAACACTTTGTTAACACTTGAAAGTTTGATGTGAAGACGGCGAACGGAACAATTGTAAGAAGAAGAAGAAACGGAGATAACTACGAGTAACACCCAAAAGGAAGATCACAGAGTCTATTTGTTGTTTCTTAAAACAAGAAGATGGAGAAGAAGGCGAAGAAGGCTAAGAGGGGGTGCTGTTTACTCAATAAACATGTTCTGTTCGGCATGGATGGACAGATAAAACACCAAAATAAGCTGGAAAACAAAATACCATCTCTCTTCCAAAAAAAAAAAAAAGAAGAATTCCCACACTTCATTTGCCATCGCTTGTTTTTTTAAGAATATTTTCTGTGTTCTTCGTAGGGAAGATAGGAACTTCCTACGATGGCATGCAATCAAATGTTGTAGAGAAGCCATCAGCTGTGGGTGTGCGAGATGTTATTGCGTTGTAGCCAAGTGTAAAAGTGTTGAGTGTTAATTAAGATAATACCGCCCAATAATTAGGGCAAACAGGCGCCATATTCCCAGAAATACAAGGGGACAGACACATACACACATGTGTGTATGTGTTGTTGGCCAGAAAAAAGGCTTCTGGACACAGGGCAGGCAGGCAGGCAAGTCATTGCTCTGGAAATATGTTCGGTGTGGGAGAGGTGGGTACCACTTTTTCAGTTCTCCTCTTTCTCTTTTGCAAGAATCCAATTGTAATTGAAATTTATCGTTGTTTTCTAAGCAAATCAATAAAATGCCCACACATTCAATCAACAACTTTCGAATCAACGTTGCTCGAAAGAAGGCTGCTAATGATGATGATAGCCATAGAATGATAGCTGATCTGATAATAACATTAGAAATTTTCATTTAATTTGATTAGAAAAACAAGATTTTTAGTATTTTGTTGGCTGCTGCTGCTGCCGCGCTTTTCCAGGCATTTCCGAATGCAATTACAGCGGGTGTTTATTGTGCGTCTTGCGGTAAATATCGTAAGCGTTTGTTAATGAATGTTTTTCTCGGGAATCGACAGTGTTTAAATTGAGGAATTTGGTAGGCATAGATGCTTTGGCGTTGTTGGAATTATTTTGAAAATTTGATTGTCGTATATCAAATTTCAATTCAGAAAATGAAAAAAAAAAATAATTTTGCATTTGGGCGCCATTTTAAGGAAGGAAATATTTGAAACAATTTTCTAATTAAATTCTGGATGTTTATTACGCTCTGCGTGGTTTGAAGACTCAAATATTCTCGAGATCCTAGAAAATCAAATTTGGTACACATAGGCGGTTTTAAATCTCTTCAGGACTTTTTGTCAGTTTTTTTGGGTTTTATGACGGAATATTGCCGTAAAACGTAAGTTTAAGTTTAAAATGGAATTGGGTCAAAAAGGAATTGAGCCTTATAATACCTCGAACATTAATTTTGTTTTGTATATAGTCCATTTGAGGCGATTTTTTATACCCTCCACCATAGTATATTAAGTTTATTGTTTGTAACATCTCGACATATACATTTTTGAACCCACAAAGTATATATACTCATGATCAGAATTAAATTCTATGTCAATTTAGCAATGTTCGTCTGTGGAAATCACTCTAGCATCCGAACAAAAGTAAATAGGTTGAAAAACTTTTACTTAAATGTGTTTTTGGCCTTCAGGACTTTTGTTATTGAAAATGGGCTATATTGGACCACGATGTTTTATGGGCCCCATATGACTGTAGCGGCAGACTTAAGATTTTTGGATGTTTTAGTAAAAAAATTAAACCGCATTTGCTGTAAATTTTATATATGTGTTCCTAGTATGTGGGAAACATCCTTGCAGAGAACTGTACATAGAGGTCCAAGTTTTGGTGTAGACCCCATGTTCCTCCAGATGTTCGGTATGATTTGTGTCCGAGTTCCCACTGGAATTGTTTCTAATTTGGTTTTTTGGAGTTCGCATGGGGTACTACCTCCTATGGCAGAAAATTTCCTTCAGGAGTCGATCTGACTCCTTCGTATAGCCCTCATATAAAGATGCCACCCAATATTCGGTATGCTGATAATTTCAGCTACATTTTTTTGACAGCAATTTCTCAAACTTGGTCTTTGGAGGTCGTTAACCAACTCTAGCAGATAATTGGTTGTAGAGGTCCACGGTTTCGTATAGTCCCCATATACAGAGTAAGATAAAAAACTGCAAGAAAGTCAAACGCCATATTTCTTCTTTTTTTTAATTTTATGTTCAAAAATGTCGGAAACAGCATCATATTTTAGAATAAGTTTAGATTTGTTCGAACGGATCACCTTTGACACGAATTATGGCCTTCAAACAGCCAATGAAACCGTCACATGCTGCCCGAATGTTGCTCTGCGGTCGTTTGGCTCATTCCCGGAGAAGCGCTTGCTTGAAGTGATCGACACTTTGGTAGTTTTTAGTGCCAACCTTGCATTTCAAAATACTCCAGACACAATAGTCCAACGGATTGGTATCCGGTGATTTTGGTGGCCATTGTGTGCTGGAAATGAAGCGAGGAACCTCATTTTGTAACCATTCTTGGGTGGCGCGTGCTGAGTGCGATGGTGCTGAGTCCTGTTGGAATGTCCAAGGGCTGCGGCCAAAATGTTTGCGTGCCGAAGGTCTTAGAATATTTTCTCGATAATATTCGGCATTTAGTCTGATGACACGGTCGATTAATACTAGCGGAGAGCGACCATCGGCTGTTACGGCGGCCTCACCATCACCATGGCCGGCGCTAGAGTTCTAGTGGCCCACCGAAGGTGCACATTGTCAGCTGACCTCGTTTGCAAGTTATCACGATCATTTTGTTTGTTTACAAACAGCTGGACAACGAATGTTTTCTCATCAGAGAGAACCAAATTCGGCAGTTCACCACTTTCGGCCATGCAAAGCAACTATTTTATTTTTTTTTTTTCCTTTCTGTTGCGGTGTAAGATCTTGCACTTTTTGGACGGATTTTTCAATGGCTTTACCCCGAGCTCATTTTTGAATATTTGCCGAATGAAATATTGCGATATGTTCAGCTCACGAGTCATTTTTAGGCCACTGCGACGATGCGGGTTTCGATCAAGTCGCTTCTTTATTTTTCGAACCATTTCTGCTTATTTTGCTGTTTTCTTCCGTCCACTTCCTTGACATCGGGCTACGATGCGATGGTACGAGACACAAAAGATTTATTCACATTTAAATGCTGGAGTGCTCTAACGATAGCCACTTGTGGTTTTCCAGCCAAATATAAAGAAATACCACTATCACGCTTGAATTCCATCACAAATAACTTTTTTTCTGGAAAATTCTCATCAAAATGCTTTTGTACGCTTGTAAACAATATAATGAGCTGTCACTAGAATAATTTTAACAGCTGTCGGACGAGTGGCTTAGAAATGACAGCAGACTGAAGTTGGTTGCAGTTTTTTCATCTCACTCTGTATACGCTCCAAGACCCTGTTCCAGGAGTTGTTATAAACAAGATTACATTATGGTACAATTTCATTTTGTTACGACTTCGGAAAATCCGTCTTTCAAACCTCCAAAGTTGACTTGTTCTAAATCAAACAAAAAAAAAAAACAGTATTGGCCTTACCCCTACTGGCATCCATTTAAATATATTATAATTTTCAAAAATATCAAAATTTTTTATGTGTTTGTTTTCTCTTTCGAGGCGAGCTTAATGATCTGAAATTTGCAGTGAAAAGGAAAGCCAGATAGACACTATCACACACTCACCACTATGCGACGCGTTTCGCCGTTGGTTAAGCGGCTCATCAGGCATATTTGGTGTGGATGATGGCTTACAAGGGCCGTTCTCTGGAAAGTAGTATATATTTCGAACATATTGCAAATTAGCATATGCGAATTATACACTAGAAACTCTCCAGGTTCGACTCAAGTTCTATTGGCAGATCTTTTTCACAGCAAAGTTTTTTTTTTTTTTTTGTTTTTGTAGTGATGGATTTTTTGTCCACAACAACTACATTGCTTCCAATGCATACACTTGTTTTTTAGTGCTGCTTTAGGAAGACGGGTTAATGGCTCTGAACGTAGAGACGGCAACTTCTAGTTGGCTGCACACCGAGGTCCGCGGTTCATTTATAATTAAACTTAGTTTTAATTTTTAATTAAACATAGGACCTCCGTAAAATTGGCCAATGTTGGACCATACTCCGGGTACCATCCCTAAAATTTTTCTAAATTGTCAATAATATAAATTTTTATAAAATGTGAAATAAATCGTCGACTTTTTTCGAATTCCACCATTTTATTCAGGGTTGAATCCTGTGCGATTCAATATATCTTATGTAGTATAAAGTTGATTTTTTCTCAAAGCGCAAGCTTCACACATCTCTATATGACTATCAATTTCAGGTTTGCTCTAAAGATGGGGTAAGTTTATTAACATATCAGTTAGCCCCCCAGATGGCAAAAATTTAGAAAAACCTGCATGACAATCTAAAAAAAAAATGGAATGACAGATTAGTTCAAGCTTCAAGTTCATCTCAAACTTCAGAAGTGAATATATAAAATGTCGAACCACTCCTCAAGGTTTAACTCCCACAATGATTCCTGAATGTTGGATTTTCGTATCTCATAAACACAACCCAATTTTTTTGCTAAAAAAATGTCTAGTTTAAAGATGAGATATATTAGTTCTTGGCTTTGTCAACTACCCGGCTAACATTTTGAAAAATTTGATATGGTGGGAAAGTAGTCTAAAATTTAGTAAAAACTGTGGTCTCGTTTGAAAAGCTCAAATAGTACATCCTTTTAATCATTTGTCTTAAAAACATTGCATTTTATCAAAATATACACGTTGGGCGCCACTCCATGCAATCACAGCAATTTGTCTATTTCTGATTTAACCTCAAGATATTAATTCGAGCAGTTCAGATCACAATTTCTAAATGCATCACAACTTGAAACATAATTAATATTCTGTTAATCGCGTCTTTAAAATGTGATTAATTACTCCCCACTGTGCCATAAAACTTCAGCTAATGATGCAGCTACTTGGCGTGTGTGTGCGTACATTTTCCCCCTCTGTATAAAGGTTAGGAGGAATTTGTTGTTACTCACACCTTTCAGCGGCAATGGAATACATTTTTGTTCTTGTTATGTTTGTGTCTTCCTTTTTTTTTTTTTTGCTATTTATAGCCATGCTGATGTTTTGCTCCAAAGACCACCGAAAAAATGCAGCATCTGTGGTGTATTAGGTGTTGGTGCTGTTGATGATTTGTCTGTCTGCTGTTGTTGTAGCTGCTACTACCACTGACGTCGTTGTTTTTGTTTGTTGGTGGCAATCGTAACATCACAATAAAAGCAATAACATTAAAGACGAACTCCATCAAAATGGGGGAAAAAGGTGCAGATAGATGGATTTTTTAATGTTTGTTGAGGTTTTGGTAAGCAAAACAAAAAAGAAAAAAAAAAAAACAACTCTAAACCGGAGATGCAGAAAAACGTCAGAAAAGAAGTGCAGCTAAGAAAACTATGTGATCGCTTGTTTTTTTTTTTGGTTCTGGCTGTTCTGTTAAGGTGTTGCTTGTTTGCTGCTGTGCTTTTTTTGATAAAATGAAATATTTACACGATTAACCAAATGAGGGAATTTATACCAAGAAAAAATGTGTGAGCAATTTATTATTATGTCCCGCCATTAATGTGGCGCGTGTTACAAGAATCATAACAACAACAATGTAATAATCATTAAAATGTAAATCTAAATAAATTGAAATTATTTGGAAAAAATTGTTTGTTAATACTAGGGTCGTATAGAAAACAGTTAATAAGGTCGAGTTTTTTATTTGCGCCAATATACCACCCACGGTGAAATTTTTTCGAATTTTGTAACAAAATTTAACAATTAATTTGATTAAAATTTGATATTTGAAATTCGTCTCTAATTTTAAGAAAATTTGTAAACACTGAGCCAATTGTTGGCGTTTATAAATTCCTACCAAAATTCAAAGCCTGATTTTGATTTGATTTTTGGTACTTCAGGAAATCTAATTAGAAGAAATTTTAGTGGTCGATTATAGATTGCAACGCTAATGTGGTTGTATTCGATGAAGTCCAACTGAAGTTTTGTTACAGTACAGGTCGAGATGAAAAAATTGCAACCAAATTCAGGCTGCTGTCATTTCTAAGCCACTCGTCCAACAGCTGTTAAAATTATTCCAGTGACAGCTCATTATATTGTTTACAAGCGTACAAAAGCATTTTGGTGAGAATTTTCCAGACAAAAAGTTATTCGTGATGGAATTTAAGTGTGATTTCTTTATATTTGGCTGTAAACCCACAAGTGGCTATCGTTATAGCACCCCAGCATTTAAATGTGAATAAATCGTTTGTGTCTCATACCATCGCTCGTTACCGTGATACTGGTATCGTAGCTCTACGTCAAGGAAGTGGACGCAAGAAAACAACAAAATCAGCAGAAATGGTTCGAAGAAAAGATAAGCTACTTGATCGAAATCCGCATCGCAGTGGCCGAAAAATGGCTCGTGAGCTGAACATATCGCAATATTCCATTCGGCAAATATTGAAAAATAAGCTCTGGGTAAAACCATAGAAATTCCAAAAAGTGCAAGACCTTACAACGCAGCAGGAAGAAAATGAGCTCAAAAGAGCTGCTTCGCTTGGCCGAAACTGGTGAACTGCCGAATTTGGAAACATTCGTTGTCCAGCAGTTTGTAAACAAACAAAATGATCGCGTTTACTTGCCAAAGAGGTCAGCTGAAAATGTGCACCTTCGGTTGGCCACCAGAACTCAAGCGCCGGCCATGGTGATGGAGTGGTCCGCCATAACAGCCGATGGGCGCTCTCTGCTCGTATTAATCGACCGTGGCATCAGAATAAATGCCGAATATTATTGCGAAAATATTCTGGAGGCTGTATTAAAGCCTTGGGCATGCAAACATTTTAGCTGCAGACCTTGGACATTCCAACAGGACTTAGCACCATAGCACTCAGCACCCGTCACCCAAGAATGGTTACAAAATGAGGTTCCTCGCTTCATTTCCAGAGCACAATGACCACCAAAATCTCCGGATATCAATCCGTTGGATTATTGTGTCTGGAGTATTTTGGATAGCAAGGTTGGCACTAAAAATACCAAAGTGTCGATCACCTCAAGCAAGCGCCTCGCCGGGAATGGGCCAAAATACCGCAGAGCAACATTCCGGCAGCGTGTGACGGTTTCATTGGCCCTTTGAAGGACATATTTCGTGCCAAAGGTGACCAATTCTAACAAATCTAAACTTCCGACAACCATTTGGTTGATTTTTGTCTCAATCTAAAAGTAATTCACGATATAAATCATATTTGTCATATTTGTTTTATTTGTCTCAATTATTTCCCTGACCACTACAATAAATATTTTTGTTTTAACTTTATAGACTGTCGCTTATTTCCAAAAAACCATTTTCAGCCTTTGCCAACGAAATCTCCACTCCTCATAAATACTTTCGTTTTTTCCTTTTTTTTTTTTGTTTATTACTATTTTTCTCTTTTTTTTTTTTTTTGTTTTTGTCAAATAGACATCCTTTTTGCGTTTTGTTTTTTTTTTGCCAACACATGTTGCTTTCAATCAGCCGACAATAGTCAACAACAACGTTTCACCACAGCCGTGGCATGAATTACTCCTAAGTTTACAGTCGTTTTGTGACCTCATGTTCAGTCATGGTTCCTATCTGCAAATAAAATAGCCTAGTTCACATTCGCAGCGAACAGTTTACATGTGTAAACAAATATGATGACATGACAACGACAAAAGTCATAGACAAAGTCTGAAGTGTTCCGATTGAAAATTTCTTTATGGTGTTTAAAGAGGGAATGGTGGTTGTTTCAGAGACCACAAAATATACAAATTTTTAAATAAGAAAACTAAAAGATTTAATTCATATTCGTAGCATTCATCTGTTGAACTTCATATAGAGGTTAAAAAATTTTATGTAGATCTTTGAAATTTAGATATATTTATATAATGTCTATGAGCATTATTAATTGGAAATGGGCTATATCGATCTAGTTTTAGGTATAGTTCCAATAAAGCAGTACCTTTCCTTGTTAGACATTTTAAAGATTTCAGACACCTTTTAACCAAATCAGCTTAAATTTGGGGTCGCCAGGGGTAGGAATTTCTATTGACAACATTTTTGATATTGATTCTCTAGGTGCCATAGCCCCCGTTATTTTCGCACCTTTACTACTTAGAATGTTTTCTCCACAATTTCCAAATTGTTTGTAATTTGGCATAAAACATATATCAGCCTACTTTCTATATATCGATTTTCGGAGATTTTTGAGGGTATTTCCATTACAAATAGTGATTTTATTAATAGTTAGAACTCAAGTTTATTTTCAGATTCTAGAATTTTTCGCTTTGTTTTTTTTTTTTGTGTTTCCACTTTTAATTTGGATAAACATTAGTTAAAAGCTATCCGATTTGTCGAAATTTTTCAGATGTATGTACTGTTACCCTGATTAGGGAAAATTATTTTTTTAGGTGGTCCATAGACTGACCCAAGATCTTGGTTAAACCTACGAACCGATTTTGACAATATTGTTGTTATTAAAAGCTCTTAAAATACATATCCTATCACGAGAGATCTCTGATGATATTATAATTTATTGTAGCATTTTGGAAAGGTAAAAGTATCAGTTAAAAATTGGCTTCTAATATGAATTCTCTGCACTTCTTGTGGTTTTAATAAAAAAATCGGGACCAACAAATTAATTTCAATGTAACCACTTCATGGTTATGTATTTTCATAACCTATTAAATATATCTGGGTTTAGTAGATCAGGATCTTAACAGGGTTTTGGCCCTGGACTTTCAGGCCAAATATCCGGGTTTGTTCCCCAAGAAAAAATACATGCCTGGAATCCGGATAAAAATAACTAGCTCTAGAAAAAAAATCAGCGGAAACTTTTTACTAAACTCGATTTGTTTCTTTAATTTTGGAAAACAGAAATTGTTGGCTAATAATGTCCATATTTTAAATTGACCTTAGCTTGAGTCAAAATGGGGAAATTTTGAGCATATGTCGGATGTATAGACAATTGGTGTTAAGAGAGAGTTTTGGAAATTGTATGAGAACGACTGAATCTACATATCCCATACAAGTTCTTATGTTGGCTGAAATATTAGAAGAATTTTGGACAGCTCAAATTTGCTACTTATTACCGCGAGAAAAAGATGCTCGCGAGCGGGAATGTTCTGAGAGTTGGAGCTTTACACGAACGTTTGCTCTCCACTCTTACTCGAAAACGAGCAAAGAGCAATGTCTACACACTCTTTTTTAAATGACGGAGAAAAATAGAGTATACTCGATTTCTTTTTTAATGGCAGGGGTGCTCCTGCACGCTTGAGAATTTTGGAGCTATGACTTGAATGCTACTGTTGTCTTGTGTGTGTTTTAATGCCAATAGATCTGCTAATTATAAAGCTTTTTATGACTTTAATAGCTGTGAGTGATTAAGTTTCCTTTTCTGGAAGTATTATTAAAACAAAAATCTTGAATATTGAAGGAAGAAATTTTCAGATTTTCTTCATTTCTTATAATCAGCGGAAAATTAGCACACATGTGTTTAAATGCAGACTTTTAGCTTACCAAAGTACTTAGTTTATATAGAACATTGTTTATGATGATAAACTTACCTAAAAAAGAAATAAAAATAAATAAATTTATTTGAGATTCATAGTTATGAGATAAATAAATAGAACTAAATATTTTTCATAAATGAAAAATCTCCGTCATTATCACAGATTTTTTCTTAATGTGCATTTTTCCGAAATTCCTAGCACCCTATATTGACATAATTAAAATTATTTATGCTCCTGAAAAAATACATATTTCACAAAATTACCAGCTTGCGCCTAAAAGTATGCATCACACATCGAACAATAATCTCAATAAATATACTGTAGAATGTTTGATATTTTTTATATTATTGTATATAGTTTATTAAATAAAGTGTAACCTTTATTTGTAGATAAAAATTATTGGGGACGCTTAAAAGTATGCCAAAAATAATGCTAAATATAAATGTGAAAATGTCACTTTACACATGACTCTAACATTGTGTGGAGCAATTCTAATCTCGTAATTACTCGTTATGAGACGCCTACTTTTGCCACAATTTTCAGTCGGAACACTTCTGAACGAACACACATTGTTGTTTTGACGGAAATATTTGCACTGCAACAAAAAATAAAAAATATATATATTTCACTACATTTCATACTACTGCGTCTGTAGACGACACTATGTCAGGCACCTGTGAAAAACAATTTACTTTTCAGGAAAATATAATAATTAGAAATGAATTTGTCATAAACGACAACTGTTTGGGACAAATTGATGACGACAGAGTAACGAACACACACACACATTCACTTTCCTTCTCACTCTCTATCTCTCTCTGTCGTGCTGATGACATGCTAAAAGGGGTATTGTAGATAGGCGCTACAAAGAGAAAATTTATTACCCTACAAGTTTGTAGGCCTTAATTCGAATTGTGTTCTATGAGAGTTGTTGCCAACAAATCATAAATGTTTGACATTAACACATGGACCCAAAAATAGCGACAAGTGTTGCTTAATTGTTGTCTTTGGCGAGAAACATTGAGTGAGTTTGTGTTATGAATGCCGCCAGGCAAGGCTAGCATAAAAGGAAATCATCAAATAGTTTTTAATTGGAGACAAAATAAAATAGGGACACAAATTCAAAAACTTTCAGTTTTTCTACTTCGTATTCTTCTTCTTCTATATATGTGTGTGTTATCGATTGGCCATGTTGCTGCTCTTCGAAAACCAATTAACCTTTCACATATTTCCCCTTTTATTGGCTATTTCCGTTTTAGCATTGCACTAAAAAGGTGTTGTAAATTGAATATTTTTTATGTTGCTTTTAAAGCTATGAAATGTCGAATATTGATTTTTAAAGATTTCTTACTCTTTTTCAATCTAAGTAGGAAAACTGGAAATAATTGTGGGATGTTTTAGGCAAACATTGATATGTATGTCCCTGGATACCCAAAAAAATTTAATTCGATACCATATTTCGTATCGGTCCAACGGGAAAAGAATAAGCTTATCCATGTGGAATGTGCAAAAATTTCCGAATTGTCAATCAGGACGCGTCATGGTCAGGGGCCGTCTGAATACAGGGTGAGATGAAAAAAACTGCAACCAACTTCAGACTGCTGTCATTTCTAAGCCACACGTCGGACAGCTCCTAAAATTATTCCAGTGACAGCTCATTATATTGTTTACTAGCGTAAAAAAGCATTTTGGTGAGAATTTTCCACAAAAAAGTTATTCGTGATGGAATTGAAGCGTAATAGGGTGGTTTCCTTATATTTGCCTGGAGAACCACAAATGGCTATCGTTAGAGCACTCCAGCATTTAAATGTGAATAAACCTTTTGTGTCTCGTACCATCGCTCGTTGCCGTAATACTGGTAGCGTAGCCCGACGTCAAGGAAGTGGAAGGAAGAAAACAGAATTATCAGCAGAAATGGTTTGAAATGTAAAGAAGCTTCGCAGTGGCCGCAAAATGCTTCGTGAGCTAAACATATCGCAATATTCCATTCGGCAAATATTGAAAAATGAGCTCGGGGTAAAGCCATTGAAATTCCAAAGAGTGCAAGAACTTACACCGCAACAGAAAGAAAATAGACTCAAAAAAGCTAGAGAGTTGCTTCGCTTGGCCGAAAGTGGCGAACTGCAGAATTTGGTTTTCTTCGATGAGAAAACATTCGCTGTCCAGCAGCTTGTAAACAAACAAAATGATCGTGTTTTCTTGCCAAAGAGGTCAGCTAAAAATGTACACCTTCGGTTGGCCACCAGAACTCAAGCGCCGGCCATGGTGATAGTGTGGGCCGCCATAACAGCCGATGGTCGCTCTACGCTCGTATAAATCGACCGTGGCACCAGAATAAATGTCGAATATTATCGCGAAAATATTGTGGAGGGTGTATTAAAGCCTTGGGCACACAAACATTTTGGCCGAAGACCCTGGACATTCCAACAGGACTCAGCACCATCGCACTCAGCACGCGCCACCCAAGAATGGTTATAAAATGAGGTTGCTCGCATCGTTTCGAGCGCACAATGGACACCAAAATCTCCGGATGCCAATCCGTTGAACTATTGTGTCTGGAGTATTTTGGAAAGCAAGGTTGGCACTAAAAAAACCAAAGTGTCGATCACCTCAAGCAAGCGCTTCGCCGGGAATGGGCCAGAATACCGCAGAGCAACATTCGAGCAGCGTGTGACTGTTTCATTGGCCGTTTGAAGGCCATAATTCGTGTCAAAGGTGGCCAATTCGAACAAATCTAAACTTATTCTAAAATTTGATGCTATTTCCGACATTTTTTGTTCTCATTCTGGTACCTCCCCCACAAAGGCTCAAAATATTCACAGATAATACCTTACAAAATATGAAAAGATTATCTACTGGTGTAAAAACTTTGCAAACCCTAATATTTTTATTTGTACATGGTACCTCCCCGACAAAGGGTCAAAATGTTGAATGATTACACTATATGACACATGAGTCCGGTTGCCTTCAAATCTCAATATTTCTATCAACACAAGATCTGGTTTGAAAAACGGACCACTTCTTCTGATCCTTCCCTACGAAGGATCACAATTTCAATATTTATATCTCCCATAATATACAAAAAACGTCAGCGATCCTATTCAAATTGATTTCAAAATATATACAATATGCACAAAAGACATAAAATATTACATATGCATTTTACATATGCAAGCAATATCTCTCCCATAGGCAACTATGTTATGTTAAAAACTTTAAGGACAAAACACGTTGTCTTAGCTTCCCGATTTAATAAAATATATCTATTCGTTTCCAAATAATTCTACTTCCTAGTAAAAACTGTCATTGCAAAATAATGAGCACTCCAACCATTTATTGGCAATAATTATCGAAATTACAATATATTTTTTTTTTTTTTTTTTGGAAATTCGGTAGATACGTTGTTTATTTCACTTCAGGTATTGAACACGCAACCTTATGATTTATAGTTTTACACACAACATGTTGTGCCACCAGTACGAACATCAACGTTTGTTTAAAGTCTTATATCTACACCAAGGACTTATAATTTATTATATTTGTCTTTGTCTGCCGAGGTCAAGATTCGAACTCACAACCTTCGGTTTTGTAGTCGGACGTGCTCACTCTGCGCTGGTGTTACTTTTTACCAGGTAATGACCAAAGTAAGTTACGTTACTCCATAGTTTTTCTAGAAATAATCCCTTTTTCTAGGTTGTAACTCAACTCTCTAAAAGTTATATCCCATTTTAACATTTTTATTCATTTTTCGTATACCTCTTTGGTTTTAGTCCCCTAATTTCCAAATATTTCAACCAAATTAATTTCGAAATTGCATTATGCTTACGCTTCAATTGGCATGAGAAAAGACAACATCAAACATCTGTTTTGCATGCGGTTGGTTGGTTGGCCTTCTCGCAACTGACTCGATGGTTTGAACGGTCATGTGTGTGTTGCGTCTGTTGCATCCACGGCAAAATGTGTTCCATAATGGAACACAACACATGCCCATATTTTTTCGTCAGGTTGTATCCAATGGATTTGTTTTTGTTTTTAGAATCAACCAACCTGCCTGCCTTTCGGGAGACAAAATGAAAACAATTATAAGGAAACAAATTCTGGCCACACGCCACAGTAAAAATTGTTGCTTGCTTACATCTTCAGACACAGGGACACAAACAGACAGACAGACACACATACATCCACTGGCAATACCATATGGGCCTTCAAAGAAGGCGATGATGACGATTATGAGAAAAATTTCGCACACATGGACATACAACAGCAACAGCAATGAGGAGACCAAGAAAAAAGGCGGCAATTATTAATGAACAGACGAACCGTGGCTGAAGAAGGCGGCTTTGCAAAAAAGAAGTGAGCCAAAGTAAGGAACACAAAAAAAAAAAACAACAACAAGAAAAAACGAAGTGAACAACAGCTCCAACAACTTTGATGTTTACAGCCAGACAGACAGACAAATGTTCGCATGGCTGGACGGCTATGTAAGACTACAAGGCGGTCTTTGAAGTATCACAAGGCATGATAATGAAGTAAAGGCAACAGGCACAACAACAACAAAACAAAAAGACGCGTGTACTCCATCTTCATCTTCATTATCATCGGTTAACTTGTTATGGGCAACACGGGCAAATGGCAAACAACAAAAACATCAAAATTCTTACTTGCAGCATTTTTTCCAACTCATTTACTGGAGATTTGTGGCTGTTACTCCAAAGCGGCGGCAGGGGAAAAACATGGCTAAATGCCGCTAAGGGTCCGCACAGTATGCCAAAGGACCCAAGTGGGCCAAACGACTAACTGACTGTTTGCCTGTGCATAATGGGACAGTTAGTTAGCCAAGCAAATGACGACACAGTCAATGGTGATAATGAAGTGGCTTCGAGAAAGTGTGCGTTGAAACTGCTGCCTAATGCGTGTCTGCCGGCTGCTTACAAATTGCCAAGTTAAGTTAAACAATTGTAAGCGCAACAGTTAGCTAAGTGACAATAGATGACTAGACCAGGTTATGTCCCTTCAAATGCTCAGACTGTTACTCACACATGTGCGCACTGTGAGTGTGTGTTTAACTTTAATTGATCTTGAGTTAAGATGAAAGGTAGACTGGCTAAAATGCCGCTGTTTTGATTTTTGTTGTTGGTGGTGTTGTTGTTTTATTGCTCGTGCACTTGTGGTTGTGTTTGTATAAACATAAACGGTAAATATTTAGTCCTTTGTTCTTGTTTTGAGGGTAGCCATTCCTATCAGAGGGGAGTTTTGAAGGAAATCGACCAATTTGGCAAAAATGCCATAACGGAAAAGGCTACACGCCTGAATAGACATAAGGCCATATTTGTTTTTTTAAATAATTTGCATTTTTCACTTTCATTATTTGGGATAGAGGAAAGCTATAGACTATCTTGGCCTATGTTTCAAAGATTATGTTTTAATACGGTTTTACACCCCAGGTTTTTGGAACAAATAAGTTTTAGGACATTTGGAGTTGTTCTAGAGGTGTCCTTCCGCCCATCTGTCTGTCTGGCTGGCTGCTGCGCACTATAACTCTCGGAGGGGGCAACCGATTCGGTCTAAACTTGGTAAATCGTAATATTATTGTCAAACTTAGATCGAGTTCGGTGATGGATATTATCAGTCCACTCCCTCTGGTACCTCCCCCACAAAAGGTTCAAATTATCAAAGAAAATATTTTACCTCATAGGAAGAGAAAGGATCTTTGGATTTTGCTCCAAGTTTGCAAAACCAATATTTGTATTGGTGCTAGGACAGTTGTAAAAATGGACAATATCGGCCCACTACATCAACTACCTCCCCCACAAAGGGACAACATTTTGAATATTTATATCTCTCTCTATTATGCGAAATAATATAATAAATGCGAATATTTTTACCAACATAAGTTTGAAGACGGTATATGTCGGACCACTCCTTGTGGTAACTCCCCCATAAAAATTCCACATTTGGAATTATTATAACTCTTATAAAATTGTGAAATAAGAGTCGGATTGTCTTCAGATTGTGCACATTCCAATATTTTTATCAACACAAGATCTGGATGGAAGATGGGATATTTCGCTCCACTCTTTCTGGTACCTCTCCCACAACGTGTCAAGATTTTGAGTAATTGTATCCCTTTTCTTTTTGAATAATTATATTTGTTTTTTCAAATTTCATGCATTCCATTATTTTTACTAACATAAGTTCCGGTGTGAAAATGATAGATATTGGCCTACCCCTTCTGGTACCTCCCCCACAACAGGTCAAAATTCGGAATAATTATAATAATTATAACTCTGTGAAATTTCTTCACTCTCCTACTCCTACTCCTCCCAATATTTTTTTCAACACAAGATCTGGATGGAAGATGGGATATATCGGTCCACTCTTTTTGGTACCTCCCCCAGAACTGGTCAAGATTTTGAATAATTGTATCTCTTTTCTTTTTGAATAATTATATTTCTTTTCAAATTTCATGTTCCGTATGTTCCAGTGTGAAAATGATAGATATTTGCCTACCCCTTCTGGTACCTTCCCCACAACTGGTCAAAATTCGGAATAATTATAACTCTTCAAAAATGTGAAATAAGAGTCGGATTGTCTTCAAATTATCCCAATATTTTTATCAACACAAGATCTGGGTTGAAGATGGGATATATCGGTCCACTACTTCTGGTACCTTCCCCACAACGGGTCAAAATTTTGAATAATTATAACTCTCATAAACGGCGAAATAAGCATCAGATTCTATTCAAATTTCATGCATCCCATTATTTTTACTAACATAAGTTCCGGTGTTATAATGATAGATATTGGCTTCTGGGACCTCCACCACAAGGGTCCATGGTTTGCAATACTTATATCTCTCAAAATATGCGAGACTAGTCAGCGATTTTTTTCGAACTTGGCATATCTATCTATTTTTCTTAATCAAAGATCTGATGTGAAGATGGAATTTATTGGCTCATTCCTTCTTGTACCTCCTCCACAAAAGGAAAAAATTATGATTAACAATTATTTCCAAAAATTGGTTATAGATATCTTTTTTTCTTTAAATTGTCCACATCGGCATATTTTTATCGGTATTACATGAAGTGGAATGCCTTGGTCCAATATATCCGGTACCTCACGCATATTTCAACATTTAAAGGAAATATATCACATATCTCATATAAAGTATAGGGAAGTAGAAGTCGATATCGTCCAAATCGGACACGTTGTAATATACAAGGCGGCGCAAAAGTAATACTCTTATCAGAAAATGCCATAAATTTTACGATGGGCCCGCAATGTCTTAATTACAGCCAAAAACATGGGAAATTTACTTTTGCGCAACCTTGTACATGCATATGTACTTGTCAGACATTCCGAGGTTTTTTGGCTGTAATTAAGACATTAGGGGTCAATTTTAAAATTTATAGCATTTTCTGATAGGAGGATTACTTTTGCGCCACCTTGTATGTATAAGATTTATTTCAGATGAGAAGTCGAATATTGGTCCACTCCTTCGGTATCTCCTCCATAAAGGGTTAACATATTGAATAAACATAATGTAAGTCAAAACAGGTTTTAATTAACTGAAATAGGCTGAGAGTATAAATCTGCCGAAAAAATCGACTGAAATTTGTTCATTCTGAAAACCACATAAATTTAATAAGAAATATTGCTTTCGCTCCAAATTTGACTAAATTAGGAACTTCCTTAATTTTTTATCAGACTTATGAAGTTTAAAATCGTATATTTATTTTTTTCGGATTTTTACAATGTGGCAACTCTACACTCGCAATCACTCGCCTCGAAAATAACCATAACCCAGGTAAACACGAGCAGAATTCCACACCCCGACACTTCTGCTGCAAGTGCATTTGCAGTGGACGCAAAGTACAAAAAGTAATGCCTACTAAGTAACGATAACAACAACAACAAAAAAAGAATCAAAGAAAACATAACAACAAACGACACCACACACACACACCGTCGCACAAGGTGTGACTAAAAAGTCTAAAATGACACTTAACGTAATTGTCGACAAAACGAGCAAAGAAATGTCGCCCTTAAAAAAATGTGTTAAACGGCAATAAATCTTAATAATGAATTTACATGCGAACATTTAGTCAAGTGTCGGGGCACTATGAATGTGTGTGTGAGTATGTGAATTATTATTTATAAGATCATGAACTTTCAAAGACGAAAAGTTTTGACTTGATTAATAAATGCTAAATTTCGGTAATTTGTCGTGGGTGTAAGGCATTTTCGGATATTTTGATAAATTTGCATCGGTCTCCTTTAGAAGAAGACCATATGGGAAAAATCAGTCGGTCTTCTATAGAAAAAGGACACTCGGTCTTCTATGGAAGAAGACGTCTCGGTCTTTTATGGAAGAAGACCTCTCAGTCTTCTATGGAAGAAGACGTATTGATCTTCTATGGAAGAAGATGTCTTGGTCTTTAATGGAAGAAGACCTCTCGGTATTCTATGGAAGAAGACCTCTCAATCTTCTATGAAAGAAGACGTCTTGGTCTTTTATGGAAGACGACCTCTCGGTCTTTTATGGAGGAAGACGTCTTGGTCTTTTATGGAAGACGACCTCTCGGTCTTCTATGGATTAATACGGATATGATCTTCTATGGAAGAAGACCACTTGCTCTTCTATGGAAGAAGACCACCACTTGCTCTTCTATGGAAGAAGACCACCACTTGCTCTTCTATGGAAGAAGACCACCACTTGCTCTTCTATGGAAGAAGACCACCACTTGCTCTTCTATGGAAGAAGACCACCACCTGTTCTTCTGTGGAAGAAGACCACCACTTGCTCTTCTATGGAAGAAGACCACCACTTGCTCTTCTGTGGAAGAAGACCACCACTTGCTCTTCTATGGAAGAAGACCACCACTTGCTCTTCTATGGAAGAAGACCCCTTGCTCTTCTATGGAAGAAGACCCCTTGCTCTTCTATGGAAGAAGACCCCTTGCTCTTCTGTGGAAGAGGAACACTTGCTCTTCTATTGAAGAAGGCCACCACTTGCTCTTCTATGGAAGAAGGCCACCACTTGCTCTTCTATGGAAGAAGGCCACCACTTGCTCTTCTATGGAAGAAGGCCACCACTTGCTCTTCTGTGGAAGAAGGCCACTTGCTCTTCTATGGAAGAAGGCCACTTACTCTTCTATGGAAGAAGACCACTTGCTCTTCTATGGAAGAAGACCACTTGCTCTTCTATGGAAGAAGACCACTTGCTCTTCTATTGAAGAAGACCCCTTGCTCTTCTATGGAAGAAGGCCACCACTTGCTCTTCTATGGAAGAGGACCACTTGCTCTTCTATAGAAGCCGACTACTGCGAATACTACTGCGCTTTCTATAGAAGAAGATCACTCGGTCTTCAAAAGAAGACCATTCGCTTTTATATAAACCAAACGGTCTTCGGTAGAAGATGGACACACCGTCTTCTATTGAAGAAGCCGATTCGGTGTTCTATTTAAGAAGTAGACCGCTCGACCTTTTTTAGGAAAAAAAACAGTCGGACTTTTTTGTAAAAAAAAAACAGTCGGTCTTTTTTAAAAAAACACAACTCTGTTTTCTATAGAAGAAGACTACGCGGACTTCATTAAAAGAAGACCACCCGGACATTTCTAGAAGAAGGCCACTCTCTCTATAAATAATTACTTGTCTTTTTTAGGAAGCTATTTTTCAACAAAAGAACACCATTCTGCCCTCTATAGAAGAAATCCTCTTTCTGGGTCATAGCAAAAGAGTTGGGACGTCTATCCTCTGGCAGAAGACCTCAGGTCTTATGGTCGGAAGAAGAAAAACAAACCGCTTTTGTGGATAGAAGAATGTCATTTGACCTTTAATGACACAAAACCTACTAGGCTTCTATATACGAGGAGCTATTTGTCCTCTACCAAAAATCATACAGATGCTTCTTCATAAGAATACTTTTGGTCTTCCATATAAGATTATGTTTTCTTAAGAATAATATATTGACCTTCCATATGCCCCAGACCTCTCGGCCCTCTATAGCAATGACTTTTTTCAATAAGAACCATATTAGCTTATCCGTGGTGTAACAGGCTCTGCGGGTTTCTGTCTTAGAAAGTAAGAAAATCTGACGATGTAGCTGTGGAGAGATTTAATGCCTCTATATTTTTTCGATTTTATAATTTTCGACCTGTCTTGGTTTTTGCCATCGGACTCATATAACCTGTATTTCCCTTCCGGTTTTGGGTTAAATATATTTTGATCTCTTCAATCATTCCAATTCAAATATGTTGCTGTTTTTCTAGTCCAAAAAACTTTTTTCCTGAATTTTCAATTATATTGTAGGTCTAGGTATAATTCCTGTAAATATGTGGTTTTATAAAAAATTAAAATTGTATGTGTAAAAAATCTTAGGATATCAGAATTTCTATCTTTCCCCTTGACCTCTTTAATATTACATCTTTTTTTCAAAGAATCTGTCAATGTTTACTCATCTGAAAATTTCCTTGTAAATTACATGAAATGAATATGCCCTCCTTTCAATCTGTACAATAACAACATACGAAATATAAGTTCATCAATTATAATGTTCAACCTCCCCCTACCCAGTCCAACAAAAATCATGTAGCGCGACACTGTATTAAAAGTAATTTTACTTTTAATCATTTTATAACATAAACATGTCAATTTATTCACAGACTGAATGACTGACTTTTATTTCAGTTGTTGTTGTTGTTGTTGCTGTTATGAGCAGTCGGTCACATGTATGACGTCCAGAGAGAATTTCCAAAGCCAATTTGGATGGATGGATGGCATGGTTGCTTGGATAGCTGGTGTTCTTTGCAAAAGAACAACGACATGTTGATGACAACAACAACAACAAATATTCTAAAGGTTTGGGTGATGATGTTGTCGGCGGTGGTGTGGTGTTGGCGGAGTGTGCGGACAGATCAATACAAATTGTTAAAATGACCCTGAATGTCGCCCAAAATAAATGTCAAGTGACATCACAATAACATCAACAACGTTAGCAAAAAAAGACGACGACGACAAGCAACAATTTCATTTTCATTTCCATTTCGATTGAATTTGTGATTTCTTTCTCAAGATTTCTCAGTCACCAAAGTCAGTCAGTCAGTCAGTTAGTCAGGCAGTTGGTACTACAAGAATACGACAGTGAGGAATGTATGGCGGCATTGTTTGGTGCCATTTGTGGAGTGGAGTCAGTCATGTGCGAACGAAAGCTGCCTTCACGTATAAAATTGTCTTCACGTATAAATGTTGTTCATACATGCGCCCATATTGACAGACATATGAACACGCCGACGGACATGCAATTGGACAGACGTCCGAAAGACAGACATTCAGAATACATTGGTCCGTAAATGTTTGTTAAATGCTGTTCTGTACACAAGATTTAATTTGCAAATGAAAATGTACGACAAACGATTTACACGATAAATATGTAAATGAGCCGGCGACCAGCGAGATACGAAATATATTGTGGTTGGTTGTTCATTCGATGGTTGCTATTTGGGGCTGGTGTTGCCATTTTGGGCATTTCCGACCAGAAATCGAACAATTCTTATTCAATTTTCTTTTTTAATTTATTTTCTGTACATTGACTGAATTGGTCGCTTTTAAGGCTAACCATATGGCAACCCGGTTTTCTCTCCATTAAACATGCATATAAAATTCTGCACGTATGTTTGTAGCATGTATGAACATATGCGGTTAATATATTTCACGCTTTGTTGTGGATAGACTTAAGGTAGCGCCATATGTATTATTCCCATATTTGGAAATGAGCGGAGTATAACGACAATGGATACGTCCAATTGAATGTGTATTGATGCGAATTTGATGCCTTTTACTTTTGTAATGAATGGTATGCTGTTCGTCACATTCGATATTTGTCATTATTTCCGTCATGAGCAACGTCTATTGGGGGAGTTTTTATTTTTTTTTTTTACACAAATCTTTGATCTTCAAAAAATACTCTTCATAAGGCATCTATTAGAAAAGGAAATGTTGATGAAATCTCCACATGAAATTTTCACAGAACTTTTATTTTCAGAACTGAGAACTAGCGGCACTTTGTTCTCTTATCGCCAGCTACAAATTATGATCATCAGCAACAGAGTAGAACTCAACATTACGGCGCAGATTGACAATTACAGTCAATTGATTTCAACAACGACCAGATAGCGGTGCTCTATAGAAGAAGTAACCTTGTATAGAATTTGTATTCTATAGAAGAAGTAACCTTTTGTAGAAGAAACGTTTTCTTTTTTTTGTTGAAAAAGTCGTCTTCTGTAGAGGATAACTTCTTCTATACAAGAAGTGTTCTTTTATAGAAGACAATTTCCTCTATAGAAGAAGTATTCTTCTATAGAAGATAATTTCTTCTATAGAAGGCAACTTCTTTTATAGATTTGGAAGACCTCGTGGTCTTCTATGGAAATCGACCAGCTAGCGGTGTTCTATAGAAGTCGTCTTCTATAGATGTTATATTCTATAGAAGATGTGGCCTTATATAGAAGATGTGTTCTTCTATAGAAGATGTGTTCTTCTATCGAAGATATGTTCTTTTATCGAAGATGTGGTCTTCTATAGAAGATGTGGTCTTCTATGGAAGATGTGTTCTTCCATAGGAGATGTGGTCTTCTATGGAAAATGTGTTCTTCCATAGGAGATGTGGTCTTCTTTAGAAGATGTGGTCTTCTATAGAAGATGTGGTCTTCTATAGGAGATGTGGTTTTCTTTAGAAGATGTGATCTTCTATAGAAGATGTGGTCTTCAATATAAGATGTGTTCTTCTATAGAAGATGTGTTCTTCTATAGAAGATGTTTTCTTCTATAGAAGATGTGGTCTACTATAGGAGAAGTGGTCTTCTGTAGAAGAAATGATCTATTGAAGAAATGTCCACTTCAGTAGAACAAGACCATTTAAGATGTTCCGTAGAAAGGAACAACCTAGCGGTGTTCTTTAGAAGAAGACCATGTAGTGGTCTTCTATAAAAGAAGATCATCTAGGGGTCCTTTATAAGAGGAGAGCAGAAGATCATATTTTACGGCAAAATACCAACTCATAGTCGTCCATAGAGGAAGACGGACCAAATTCTAAAAGACGACCAACTTCTAACTTTTACAAAAGAAGATAGAGGGTCTCCTTATATAGAAAATTTCAAATAGGGGTCTTCCATAGTGGACGACCTCGTAGTGTTCTTCTATAGAGAATACCTCCTAATGTTCTTCTATATATAGGAAGACCAGCTCGTGCTCTTCTATACAAGAAGACCAGCTTGTGGTATTCTATAGATGAAGAATAGCTCGTGGTCTCCTCTGGAGAAAGACCACCTCGTGATCTTCTTTAGAGGAAAAACTACCTTGTGGTCTTCTATAAAAAACGAACACCCAGTTGCTTTCCATAAAGGAAAACTACCTCGTGGTCTTCTATAGAGAAAGACCACCTCGTGGCTTTTCTATAGAGGAAGACTATCTCGTGTTTTCCTACCTAGTGGTCTTCGATAGCAGATGATTACCAACTGATATTTTTCTTTATAGAAAGACCTTCTCCTGATATCCATCACATTATCTTCTGTAGTGAAAAACCTTCTCGTGGTCTATAAAAGACTATCTCGTTGTCTTCTATAGAGACATACGAGTTAGTCTATGGAGGAATACCAGCTAGAGGTCTTCTATGGAAGAAGATCACTTCTTCTATGAAGAAGAACTACTTCTTCTATAGAGGAAAACCGCTGATATTATATAAAAAAAGCATCCTACTCCTCTGCTAGAGAAACATGCATACTGCTCTTCTATAGAAGCGAGAAATCATGGTTTTCTATAATAAAAGACTAAATGTTAAAGAAGGCACAGAAGACAGAAGAACACCTTCCATAAGAGAAGACCAACTCGTCTAAAAGAGGACTATCTCGTAATTTTCTATAAAAGATTAACACCTCTTTGTCTGCTCTTATAAAGAGGAAACGCTTGTTATATTCCCTACATGTAGAACACCTCAGTTTAAACCTACCACTTTATGTACTTCCACACAAAACGACCTCATGGCGTTCTTTACCAGAAGTCCGTGTTGTCTTCCAATCAAGAGGACCTCGTATTTAATATGCAGAGGAAGTAAACCTTATGATTCTCTCGTGATTTTTTTCTGATCTAATCATTTGCAGCTATTTTCAGTGCCAAATTCTTATTTTCTGCTCGTCAAGAAGTTGTTGCAGTTAGTTGCACACATTTACATAAGATTTACCAATACATTCAAAGTGTAGTAAAAAAGAGCCGCAAATTGTTCCGCTGTTTCCTGTTCGAATTTTCATTTCATTGATGACGTTGGGACTAAAACCGATAGTGCAGCGGCAAACTTTTCTTCCTTCTTTTTTACTTCCAACAATCTTTGGTCTGATGTTCTGGTAAAATGCACCTGCATCGGATGCAGCAGCGTGCCTAGCCAGCCAGCTAGAGAGCTAACATACATTCAATATTTAAACCAAGAAATTTGTTTGCTTCATGACTGCACTTTTTGTTGTTGTTCTTCTTGTGCATTTCGTTCTTCCTTTCGTAAAGAAGAAAATTGATGTTTGGGCTTTGAAATGAGAACTCCCCCAACCCCAAACCAAAAAAAAAAAAAAAAACGAAAAGAAGAGAAGAGAAGAGAAAAGAAGTTGAAAAGAAAATCCTATTTGTTTTCCGATTTTATGATGGTGTTTATGATTGAAAGCATTTTTAGAACTTTTTATGATTTTCTAATGCCTGCACATGTATTGGAAAAAAACTTATACATTAACACCTTGCAACAGCGATGTACATAAAGGGAGGTGAGGTATGGTGAGAGAGAGTGGGATGAGTTGAACTCCCATTCAACAGCCTTTAAATCATGCGGAAAAAAGATTGTCTGTCGGTCATTCATTGATGATGATGATGATTTGGGCTGTTGGCTGCAGCAGCAGATGATGCTGCATCATTATCGGATTTAAACACCGGCAGTCTTTACTTTCGTCAAGATCAAAGACATCGCGATGCAACAACTTTAACAACAACAACACCAGACGGCAATTCGACAACAAATAACATTAGAAGTGCTGAGAAGATTTGTACAATAATTTAATACCCCGCTTACTGCTGCTCACACCTTTGTCTTAATGGGTGTGGGTGTGTGTGCGAGCGAGTGTTTGTGTGTGTTCCTTGCTTTTTGCCTTTGTTTCTTCATCCGACGATCACCGTCCGTCGTCCGATGCGGTAATTGTCTATGCAAGCAATGATGAGTTATCTTCAGTTGTCTTCTGCATTTGTTATGGATATCCGACTGTATGGTTGGATGAACTCCCGCTCCAAGAGGAGGTGGTAGGGCTTGTTCTTAATTGCATTGCTACAGGTAGGGTTTACACTGTGGATGTTATTTAAAAGGGACGGGTGGTTGAGGTTCATCTAAAGAAAATTAATAACGTATTGTATTGGATCTGAAGATTTTCTAAAATGAAGTGCCCCAAGGCTTTCTATATTGAAGAGCGTAAAAATTAGTTTTAAAATTATCCACCGAATATTTTGGTAGGTCTTCCACCGAATTTTTTGGTATACAAAAGGATCAAACGATTTCCTATACAGGAAGAAGATTATCAAAAAATGTTATGTACTGAAGATCACATGCTCTTTATCAAATGAAAAAGCAGATCTACTTCCCATAACAAGTCATCTTACTCCATATGAAGATAGCCCACCGAACTCCTAAATGAAAATTTATTACCGTTGTCGTTCCTAGCATAGTTTTTTTATTTTAATGACCTCTATCAATCGATAGGAGATCTGCTATTACTAAGAAACCTACTGAAATGTCTTTCTCATATGGAATTGGCAGGGATTCCTGATTTCCGCCCTCGTCAGACTTTTTCCATTTTAGATCTACCTTGTGATTTTTTTCCAAAGAAGAGCTTTATTCCTATAGAAAGGGTTTAAAATTTTATTTTTCAAAGGAAACTCACTGCAAGACATCTTGTGGTCTTCTAATTCGTCCTCCTGGTTTTTTTTATAGAAAACGACCTCACGATATTTTGTACAAGAATAACTGGCGACCTTCCATACAAAACTACTTTGTGGTTTCCCTAAAAAACGACATTGGTAAATTTTTATAGAAATTTATATCGCAATCTTCTGGAGAAAACGACACCATTTTCCGTTATATAATATGCGGACATCCGAAAAACGAGCTCGAATTTGTAAAAAGAGTGAAACTCACTCGAGCGGAAGCGTTCCTGGGAGCAAAAAAATCAAGTGAACTCATTTGTCGATGTCACTCGTATGGAAGTGAGCATGTTTTCCTTGTTTTTGAATGGGACCAAAATTCGTTAGAAATCGAGCAAATTCCACCCTTGCTACTCATTTACACTGTTAGAGCAAAGTCTTGCTCTATTTTGAACGATTCTTCTCTCCCACTCTTCTAGTGAATGAAAGTGATAATGAGAGCTCGTGGACTTTGTACAAAACGTTCTGGCCATGGGAGAACCTCATGATATGTAGCGATCTTGTTTAGAAGACAACCTCGTGGAAGAATGCATTGTCTTCTATACAAAACGAACTCATAGACTTTGCAATACGATCTAGTGACCTCTTAGAATTCAACCTTGTACTCTTTTAAATGAAACGAACCATTTTACTTTTATTCTACATGACTTCGTGACCTTCCATAAAAGACGACATTGTGATCTTTTATATAAAATGTCCTTGTGGTATTCTATAAAAAATTACCATCATAAAGCTTATTATTCCACAGAAAAATTTGATTAATTAGTTGACTTTTATAAGCTGTCTAAACAAAAGACCTTTTGAACATGGAACTCCAAAGAAAATCTTTCTCGCAACAAAAATCCGGACTCAAGTCTTTCTTTCCAGGAAGTCCTACCGAAAGGCTTTATTTTCATAGAATATGTTTCTAAAAACCGTCATTCCGTAGAAGTCCTCAAGAATACCAATTTCTACATTGAATAATTTTTGCAAGGATGTGTACAAACCAGAGCTCTAAAATGCTCGAATGAGTTTTACTATGAGTTTCTACTCGAGCTGGAGTACTCTTGGCGATAAAAAGACTAATCTATGTCTTTTTACTATTCTATTTTATTCCATTCGAATAAGAGCGAGAAGACTTGTTCGTTTTTAAGTGGGAGTAAAATTCTCTCGAAATCGAGCATTTTCCTCTTTTGCTTGATACTATCTGTGATTGTTTTTGAACATGAAATACACCGACCCTAGTACCAGATGTAGTAGTTTCCTTAATATATTTTTGTGGGAATTACTCTAATTTCCGAACGGAATGAAGTAGGTTGATAAAAATTTTTTCAGACGTGTGTTAGGTCTGAAGGGCTTTTGATATGGAAAATGGGTTATTTAGGTCTACGATTTGGTATAGCCCCTATGTTATTGTACCGACAATTTTAAGTTCTTTGGGATTTTTTTTCACAATTTGCGTAAATTAGCTGCGTGAGAACTATCCTTGCATAGAATTGTCAATATAAGTCAAAGTTTTGGTAGATATAACTATTCGGTAATTCTTTGATCTTAGCAGTATTTTTCAAATGCTTTTTTTTTTGAAAAATTAGGAAATTTCTTCCAAATGATGACGGGCATTCAAAGTTCGGCCCGGCCGAATTTACTGATTTTCACTTGTTTTTCAAACAGGAGTAGTCGCTAGATCTGCCGAATAAAAAACAAGAGAGTGGAAAGTAAATTTCTTGTAAAACTTATACTTTTCGAGCACACCCGCACGGGATTTCTTTCACGATTTTCAAAAATTGAGCAAATATGTGCTCTAGGTCTGAGATTTTAAAATATCAAATTTGAGTCCCTTTAAATGTCTTAAATCGGTCATTGTCGCTGATTGGGCTTGCCTCAAAAAATTAGTCAAAATTGCCAAATTACATCCAATTCTCGTTAAAATTGGAGCTGAGCTTAAAATACCGAATATTGGGATGTATCGCTATATGAAGGCTATACCGGATCTACCCTGAACATAAGAACCGGGAATGCCAAATTACAACTTATTTGATTGGGGAATGCTCCAAAAACCGCTCATTGGGTATTTGGTTGGAAATTTTTGCTGAAAGATAAAAAACACCATAAATAAAAAAGGAGAGCTGGACCCGGGCTCCTTCCGAAAAACGTTTTTCCTATACATTATACAAGGGCAATTTAATTTTTTTGTTACTTGCTCCCTCCGAAAAGATTTCAAAATGCCTTAGTCGTCTGTAGTTATAACATCTCATTATGGCCCATATAGTCCATGTTCAATACCAGTCATCAAAAATATAATATTTAAAAACTCGTTTTTGTGAACTCTAAACAGTTACGGCTATATTGCAAACGGGATGATAAATTTCATATAACGCCCATTTTATGGAGGAAAGTACAAAAAAATTTGAAAACTGCTCTTATTCGAATTTATCGCACTGTTACTATCTAATATTCGTTTTGTTTGATATTTTCAGGTTCCCCAGCCTAGCCGAAAATAGGAAAACAACAATGCATCATCGCATTACTGCAACTGGACTTTTTTTATGGAACACCAAGAAAGGTACGTTACGTTTATATGGCAGTTTACACCTTTAATTGCTATGACTTAAGATATTTGTTTTTGTTTTTCCTGTTTTGTTTATTTTCGACATTTTTGGGGGATTTTGTTTTTTTTTTTCTCCAAGAATACGGAGAAGATGTTAAGTAGAGATTACCACTAGGCGTTTGATATGCTTTAAAAATCACATTTGATAATGTTCCAAATGCCTTTATATGACCAAAACAGTCTATGTATCAGTGGGTATTTCAACGACCATAACCATGTTAGGTAGGAGGGTTATCAGTTCATATAGGTATGCGTATCTATCGATTGGTGGGAAAATTCTCATCTAGCTCTGAAATCTATAAAATCTTGCCGAGATATTTTTCCACTTTCGAATGTTTCAAAAATTATGTTTCACACAAACTGCTGCTGATGTGTCACATAATTTATGTGGTTAACCTTCGTATCCTTCGCCTAATGATCTCTTGTTATCCTGGACATTGTTTGTTATTTCTTTTGGTAAGTGTATTTACCTAAAGAAATTCCTTAGAGCTGCTTTGCATTTTGAGCAATAATTCTTTCCGTTTTCGAGTCCCTTTTCCACATCCGTAACTTTGTTGAAAAGGACGCACGGTATGAACGGACGGACATCCTTTCGAATTCGTCTGTTGTTGTAAATCAATATTTATTTGTTGCCCTGTGTGTGTGTGCGTTTGTGTTTTTCTCTCTCTCTCTCTCTCTCTCTCTCTCTCACTGTCTCTCATAAAACGAAAATCGTTGGGTTCGATTACAATTTAACAACCAATATCATTAATGTTCTCCTTTTCAATATTAACATCATCATCGCCATCGACATTTTAGACATTGCCAAGTACCCTCAAGTCGTCCTGAACACATTGTATTTGTATAAGAAGTAACAACAACATCAGCAGCAGCAAACAAATAAACAAAAAGCAGCAATAGCAAAAGACAAAGGACAATACAGGAACTGATTTCATTCAAAAGCTGATTAAGGGATGTAATGAAAATTTAATAATTGCCTGGCCTGGCCCGTCGTGGCGTGGCGTGGCCCTTGCGAATGTTCCTTAAGGGGAGTTGTACGCAAACAAATCTATCGATAAACACACACATATACACACTCTCGCTTCAAAATAATGTGAGTGAACTTTTGTAGTGCAGGCTAGTGTTGCCAGCATAATGAGAAATGTTTCGATATGATATCTTTTTGTGGAGAAAACGCTTAAAATATTATAGAAAGGAACTTTTAAAGTGATCTATCCTTGAATCTTATATAGAAAAAGAACTTTCAGGGACGTTTCTCCTCTATGTGAGAAACATATTTGTCTTCTAGGAAGTCAAAATTTTCTTTTTTCTATGTTAAAAGGTCATCTCAGAATGAAATTCTTTCAGACCATATTTGGTGAGAAATCTCAATTGTTTCTTAATAGAAACAGGGCCTTTGAAAGATATTTAATGGAAACAAGGTGTTTTTATCCAAATCGCTGCGACGCCACCATTAGGTAACATTTTCGGTCATATGTATTTTCTTGAAGGAATAAGGCCAAAATTTAAATTAAAAATGAAAAGCAAATGTCTTCCCAACGACTGAGTTTAATCACTTCTGTGACAAAGAGGGCATTCTGCAGCTTTTTACATAAAAGTAACACCTCCAAAGAAAAGAAACGTATCCTCTATGGAGAGTTTACACCTTATTGAATTAAAATATTCCTTTTCTAGAAACAAAACATTTCAGTTCTCTTCTCTTGAAACAAGTTCTTTTTAAGGACTTCAATTATTAGAGGTCTTCTGTTTGAGGACCATTTATTTTTGAGGCCTTCAGCACAAGCGAGATAATGCTTATTCTTATGAAGAAAATAGTGAAGACATAAAATTTAAAAGACTCGTAACCAAAATTCCGATATCATGTGAGTAGAAAAAAATCGAGCATTCTCTATTTTTCAATGCTGCTCGAATAAGAGGGAGCATACTTTGCTCATCTTAAAGTGGGAACAAAATTCGCTCGAAATCGAGCGCATGCTGCTCTTGCCGAGTACTCTTTTCACTTGTCATTTTGTTGTTGTATTTGTATGTTTATGTTTTTTTTCATCCCACAAACGCGTTGCAGACCATTAACCTCAATTAGTACCAACAAATCACATAATAGTGTTGTTGTTTTCGCACACAAATTTCACCTGTTCTTTGCTTCGGTGGTTTGTACATGATCACCTCTCCCGCCCCCACGTCGGCAGCAACCTTAAAACATATTTTTGTTTCACACTCACATATTATATTTTTACCGCTTTCTAGGGAACTCGAGAACGCTCTGAAGAAAAAAATGCTAAATTAAATTCATACTCTTCGAGCATTACCGCTAGCGAGCTAGTTTTATTTCCGAAAAAAAAAACAGATCTTTATTTGTCTTCTGTGGACATACCTTTTGGTCTTCAATAAACAGAGTTAACGTTATTTTATGAGAAAACCAATTGGTCTCCTATGAGCAGAGCTACTGTTTCTTTTTATAAATAAGCGTCATTAATCTCATTAGTTGTCTACGTAAAAGCCTTTTTGTGAGAAATCTTATTGATTCCTCTATGAGAAGATCTTTTGGTTTTCTATTGGATGATATAAGAAGGCCTAAATCTAAAGGTCTTCTATGAGAAAATATATGGTACTTCCAGATCTACTGGAATAGATCTTCTGTAAGAAGACCTATTGGCTTTTTTTTGGGAAATTATACTGAATCTACTGAACTATGAGCAGATACATTTTGTATGAAAACATCATCTTTAAACATAGACATTTTTGGTTGTCCTCGAAAGAACCTTTTACCTTTAATGAATCAAGATGACGTACTGGTCTTATATAAGAAGACCTATTAGCCTTCAATAAGAAGTTCTCTTGGTCATCTTAGAGTAGAACTTTTTGATTAGAATAGGTTTTTTAGTTATGGGTGCTACAATTTGGTTTTGGACCATAATACTCTTTTACATCCACATAAGAAAATGTACCGATTTTTAGAGCAGCATATACACAATGAGTGCTGTAGCCGATTCAAGAGGCAATTGGTGAATTTTTGAATTTTTTACCGATTTTTAGAGCAGCATATACACAATGAGTGCTGTAGCCGATTCAAGAGGCAATTGGTGAATTTTTGAATTTTTTTCTTTAGCCAACTACTATGTTTGAGATAATTCTGTTGAAAAATGTAGCTAAATGCGTCAAAATACCATATGTAGGGAGGTTCCGTTTATGGGGACCATAGAAAAACGTGAATCTATATGCCTCATTTTCAATATGAACCATCCTAGACTCAATATAAAATATTGTGCCAAATTTCAATGTTCTAAGTTAAATAATGGGACTGTATTGTGATTTTAACAGGCGGACAGACAGACAGGTGGTCATCGTTCAATCGACTTAGAATTTTACGCTGATCATGAATATTTATACTTTATAGAGTCTACGACGAATATTTAGAAGTGTTACAAAAGGAATGACCCATTGAATATATCCTTCTTTCCGTGGTGATGGGTATACAAACATACTATTTTCTAACGGCTATATCTTGAAAACCTATTGGAACTTTTTTAAGAAACCCAGTGAGAAATATAGAATATTTTCTCTTTTACTGGCATATCATATATCCTCAAAACTATTTTGTATTCAAAATAATTTCTTTTTCATGATTTTCTACATGCATTTAAAAATACACGTCTCTAATACCTCATCTGCCCGAAAAAAGGTCTAAAATGGCAACCCTGGCGAAAGGGGTTGGTTTCGATTTCAATTTAAATACCAAAGGCTAACAATATTAGTTTTAATTAGAAAGTAAAGAGAACAGAGGGATAACAGTAGCAGCAACAACAACAACTGCAACAAGAGTTGAAACATACCAAACATACCAACCAAACAATATAATCATCAAACGGTTTGACAGACAGACATATGTACAAGTCAAATTATTATGTTACAACTAATCGCCCAGCCATCAATGCCACCATCATCATCCTCGCCCAGGTTTTCACAATGGGCTCTAAGCATATTAGCCATTATTCGCATTTAAGCCTGTTAAAGATTTAAATGATAAATTGTCGTTAAGAAAAGGCGACAATTGAAATAATTTAAGGAAAAGCCTTTCTAATTTCTCCCAGAAAAGTACGAATATTCCGGGCCGAATTTTGAATACCCTCCACCATTTAGAACGAATTAGGAAATTTTCAAAAAAAAAAAAAAAAAATAAATAAATAAAATAAAATCCACTAAAAATTCTGTTAAAATCTTAAAAATACTGAGTATCGGAAGGTGATGTATAGGGAATATAAGATATTGTGGACCTATATAGACAATTCTATTTCAGGGGGTAAAGTACTCACAAAGAACTCCTTGTGTGTAATTTCAGACAATTCCATTGAAAAATGCGATTAAAATCATCAAAATCTCGAATATGGGGGGATACCGTCATATGGGTGCTATACGATATCGTGGATCTATATATATAATTCTCCTCTAGGCGGTAAAGTACTCACAAAGAACTCCTTGCGTGGAATTTCAGACAATTGCATTGAAAAAATTGACTAAAATTCTCAAGATACCGAATATCGGGGGGTACCGACTAATAGGGACTATACGATATCGTTGACCGATATAACCCATCTTCGAACTTGACCTTCCTGCAGACAAAAGACAGATCTGTGCAAAATGTTAGCTTCATATCTTTATTCGTTTTAACTTTAGCGTAATTACAATAGACGGACGGAGGGACAGAGCTAAATCGTCTGAGGATTTTACGCTGATCAAGAATATACTTTGTTGAGTCTAAGATGATTATTTCGATGAGTTACAAACGGAGTGACGAACTTAATATACCCTCCATATTCAGTTAAGAAAAGTATGATATAAGAAAGAGGTCGCAAATATTAAATGTCTTCTAAATTCTTCTAAATATTCCGTATTTTAATATTTCACATTTTTTGATAACTTTTTGTAAAAAAAAATTATTTTCCGTCATATTCACGACCTACTCCAAAATATACGGCCTCTAGGAAATCATTTCCAAAAACAAATATATGGCAAAAACGTGACTCCTATGCCCATTTGATTGAATTCTTATAAATTTTGTACAAATTTCAACTTCTCAACTTTTCCAAAATCATCTGTGCTTGTGTAATTATCCGGATCATTTACATTTTCTTCACTATTTGAACAATACGAAAATAAAATCCTAAAAACTTTGAAGTTATGAAAAAAAAAAACGAAAAATAGAAAAACAAATAAACATTACTCGGGGCCATACAAAGAGGAAAAGCCGACATAGCCGCAATTTTTTTTCTATGAACTTTTTGTTTTTGTTTCATCAAAACAAAGTAAACTTGAATTTCATAATTTCGAAAATTATTTATTTAAAAAAAAGAAAACAGCAGCAGCAACTGAAGAAACCGAACAAATTTCCTCAGAAGAAACATAATGAAACTTTGGCCAGCCACTTGTACGGGGTATTTCTATTAAAGCGGAGACAGGGGAGGAATTGGAGGAAGAATAAGCAAATCGTCTCTAAGTAGAAAAGAAGTACAAACACTCATCTGGATTCATCACCGTCGTTATTAGCATCATCATCATCGTCAGCAGCCAGAACTGACATTAAGTTCTTTTTTGGGAAGACCTCCTCGGAGAGAACGAAATGAGTATTTTTTATTAAACAACTTGACGACTACAAAAAACTTTAGCCATAAATGTTAAGACAATAGACAAACATAAAAGTTGAAAATTATAAAATTTAACGATAAAGCAAAGTTTTTCGCATTGTACTGACTGGCTGGTTGGTACTTTGCCGAAAAAGAAGCTAAATTGTTAAGCTATAACCATTAAATGCAGAGATATGAAAGTTAAACAAAACCTAACCAGGGACTTCGTACTTTTTTCGTACTTTGGTTATTTGCCTTCTCTTCGCAAATTGCCTGCTGGACATACGCTTGGATACACAATGAAGTTTTCACATTTCCTAAGAATTTAATAGGGAAAATGGCACTGCAGGGAAAATCTCGGCGAAACACAACAGTGGAGTGGGGAGGATGTTGGAGTGTGTGATTGGAGATTTTTGCAAATATTTAAATGTTGTCTAATAAGTTTATTTCTAAATCTATCCCCATAGAAAATGAGTGGCTAGTTACTTTTGGAATTTCATTAGCCTAGACATTCTAAGGCTATTGGGAAATATGAATCAAGAGTTGAAAAAGACATACTCCCCAATCGGCATTTATATTATTGATAAAGCTGTAGAGAATAAAGAAAAATTCGGTCTAGTAAGAACAGGTCATGATTTTTGGTAAATCTGAAAATGAAGTATTTCTCTAGAATTGAGGAAATGGTTATTTTTTATTCGCAGGAGTAAATTTTTATACTAACGTAATGGTACAGAGCATTGTATACCAAATCGAGGTTTCCAAATTTTTGTGACATGACTATTGAATCCAGCACTTTCACGTTTAATATAAATAAAATTCTTTTACAACAGTCAGGAATTTTCATAAATTTTTGTTGAATAGTGTCTAGTTTTCTCCGATCACAATTTTACTAACTTTTTAATAAATAGCCAGTATTGCTCGATTTAATTACAGCTATATTTATTCCAAAAAGGGCATATAAATATAGTTTTAAACTGAATATAAAGTCAGAAGTTGTGTTAGCAAATACTTGCTTTGCGTAAAACTATGATGACCAGTCAATGAATGTCAAAAGATGACAGCTATTTAAAATATGTTTTTCAAAATTTTATTCAGTTTAAAGAAATCAACAATTTGAAAATCCCATAGAAAGTCGTTGGTTTTCTTTCTGCATTCATTTTCTTAGGACATACATAAACAGACCCTTAATAATATTTTCATATGTTCAATTTCGGCATTATTTTCAAAATGTTTTACTTTAATAATAGCAGCAGAAGAGTTTATACGATAGGAATTTCCAATTTATTTGGAATTTGGAATTTTTTTCATTTGTGGTAAATAGAGGGCCAGTTTTAAATTTGACATATTCTTGGGCGAAAGAAGGAACAATTTTTAAACTTTGTCATGGTGGTCCAAGCAGAAGTGCGATAATAAGGAAATCCTTTCATGTGATGATGATGTGGGCCCTCCGAAATGGTTACTTTTCTGAGATTTTTGAATTTTTTGCATATAAAATTTACTTAATTACTATTTGGGCCCACAAAATGATTTCGAAAAGTACTTCTCCGTACATTCCTATTCCAGATAAGGGGGAGATATCTATGACTTGACTGAATCTACACATAACTCACTGAAATGGATTTCGTCCAAACAGATTTGATCTTGAAGGTATTGGTATCGATGAAACACAATTATAATATCGTAACAACCTCTACAGAGTAACGAATCAGAGAATAGGAAGGTATCACACTGGAATTACGGCGTAATGCTAATCCGATGTATCAAGTTTAGTCAGATATTTCATGTTAGTTATAATTTTAAAATGCTTGTACTTTGTAAACAAGGTTTAGAAGTAGTGGGTAGTAGCGCCTATTTTTGCAACTGGAATAATTTTGATACAAACATGTGCCGAGTTTCGACTAAATCGGACGCAATATACGCTTACATAAAATAATGTCCTTTTTTAAAATTGGACCAATGTTTGTGTGCGGGGGTTCGAGGGCTGTGCTCTGATAAATAAATTTAAGAGAAAATTAATACTATGTGGAAATTATTAATTTTTTTCCATGATTATAGCAAAAATGGACAGTAGATTATGAAAGTTGAACCAAACAAGTATATAAATCCATTAAAAATAATGTTAAAATCTTAAAAATTCCGAATATCGGAAAGTACCGTTATATGGGGGCTATGGGGGCGACAGACAATTCCGTTAAAAAGTGTGGCTAAAATCATCAAAATACCGAATATCGGAGGGTACCGTTATATGGGTGCTATAGGATTTCGTGGACCTATGTAGATAATTGGATTTTCAGACAATTCCATTGTGTAAAAAGAAATGTGTGTCGGCATTTTAAGAATTGGCAGGACAGACAAGGTCACATTTTTTGAAACGTTTGGACTAGGATTTCTTTGAATCTTTAGATTTTAGGTATATAGTGTTCTTGGCATATTACTGATAAAAATATGAGGATGAAATTTTCAACCATCGAGCGAATTATAAAATTTTAAATAAATGGAAAATAGTGCAATTAAACGGTATTTTAAGAAGTCACAATATTCTTCAAAATTATTTGTCATTTAATTTGACTACAGGTCTTGTAATACATCGTAACTCTAAGTTTTACCCAAACGCCAGGAAATTATATACATTAAAAATGAGTATTGTGCATTTAAGATATGTTTTTTTCAGTGTTTCTTTTTCTCAGATTTGCAATTCAACTTTTATTATCAAAAATACGAAACAATGAGAATTTCTTCATCATTACAAAACTACCAAGTTTATTATTTCATATCTTTTCTATGGGCAGGCAAAATCGATTGATCTTTTTTTCTACTTAAAAAAATCTATTCATAGGCTGTCTTCTTCTGACGATGCTTAATGCCGCCGCACAGTATTTTGAAATCAGGAAATGCCAACATTGTTATTGAGAATCGTACACCTCTCGAACATCTCCCCAAAAAATTCTTCTGATCAGTTTATCAAGCGAATTGGATATTAGTCGGCTATTTTAAACCTGTATATGTGTTTATATATTTTAATCAATGATGGTGTACTTAGGTATTCTTGTTTAGCAGAGCTATTTGTTAAAGAATTTTGGATACTAAAAAATAAAAAAAATATGTGAAAATTATTTGATTTCAAAATTCTACATTAAATTATTCACAGAACCAAGAATAATGTTTTGGAATTACAGGGTGAGATAAAAAACTGCAACAAAGTCAAACGCCATACTTTTTATATTTTTCTTTTTTTAAATTTTCAAATTTTAGAATAAGTTAAGATTTGTTCAAATTGGGCAGGAATTATGGCCTTCAAACGGCCATTGAAACTATCACACGTTGCCCGAGTGTGGCTTTGCGGTATTTTAGCCCATTATCGGCCAAGCGCTTGCTTGAGGTGATCGACACTTTGGTATTTTTTAGTGCCAATCTTGATTTCCAAAATACTCCAGACACAATAGTCCAACGGATTGGAATCCGGAGATTTTGGTGGCCATTGTGCGCTGGAAATGAAGCGAGGAACCTCATTTTGTAACCATTCTTGGGTGGCGCGAGTCCTGTTGGGTGAGTCTTGTTGGAATGTCCAAGGTCTGCGGCTTTAATACATTCTGCAGAATATTTTCGCGATAATATTGGGCATTTATTCTGATGCCACGGTCCATTAAAACGAGCGACCATCGACTGTTATGGCGGCCCACGCTACCTTGAGTTCTGGTGGCCAACCGAAGGTGCACATTTTCAGCTAACCTCTTTGGCAAGTAAACACGATCATTTTGTTTGTTTACAAACTGCTGGACAACGAATGTTTTCCCATCGGAGAAAACCAAATTCGGCCGTTCACCACTTTCGGCCAAGCTAAGCAACTCTTTAGCTCTTTTAAGTCTATTTTCTTTCTGTTGCGGTGCAAGTTCTTGCACTTTTTGGAATTTCAATGGCTTTACCCCGAGCTCATTTGCCGAATGGAATATTGCAATATATTCAGCTCACGAGCCATTTTTCGGCCACTTCTATGCGGGTTTCGATCAAGTCGCTTCTTTACTGGAAAATTCTCACCAAAATGCTTTTGCACGTTTCTAAACAATATAATGAGCTGTCACTGGAATAATTTTTACAGCTGTCGGACGAGTATCCTAGAAATGACATCAGTCTGAAGTTATTTGCGATTGTTTCATCGCACCCTGTATTTGTAATAATGAAAACCTTTCCCAAGTAATCATTTGATTTGATGTTTTTTGTTCACTGTATTTCATGCTAAACAAAATGTATGCCTACAAAAAACCAGCAGCTCCAGCAAACAAACAAAAAATTAGATATTCCAAAATGGTAAAAATAATAATCAAAACAGCGAAAAATCGGCTATGGCAAAGCAAAACCGTTGAGAAGGCAAAGACAATAAACAAAACAAAAATCCAGTTGCTTTTCTCCTTCACCATTCATTTTTCAATGCGTGGTGGTGGCGGCCAAGGCATGTGTGGCGGGGCGTACTGCCATGTGAGAGAAGACGTTTCTTAGGAAATTTAAACCGATATTATATCAAACAACAACAAAACTGTTCAAATCAGCATAAATTGTATCAATAATAATTGATATTGTCTTTGACGCTTGGAGATCACAATGGCATCTACGGCTCTGTTGTTTGCCATTGGCGCGGACATGGCTGTAGGGGGTTTCAATATCTTTTGAATTTCAAAAGAAAAACATTGTGGACGTTTGTATGTGTGTGTGTGTATTTTCCAATTATAGATATTGATCAATAGGCAATTTTCAAATTAAATGTTGAGAAAAACCATTGAGCTTGAAATGGAAAATAGGATTTGGCATAAAATGACGGAGGCAATAAAATCAAGAACAACAACAACAATGTCGATGATTTCTTGGACAACTTCATTAGTTCCATTTTGCACCTGAGGAAAATCATATCCTTAGGAAGGCAGACTGTATCGAATTAAAAATCAATTATAAATCACCGTTAAGTTATTTGCCAACAAAACATCTACTCATCAGTGCCTACGCCCACTCTGGCTCGGAAACCCTACCACACAGTCAGCTCCTAGGGTGTGTAGCGTAAAATTTACACTAATTAACAAAATTCTATGCACTCCTACCTCGCCACCCTCCCTTGCTCGCTTTGTGTCTAAGTTTCACAACAATTGTGCATTAGATGTGGTGCTCTTCGTTTTGTTGGCCAATTTCCGTAAATTGTAAAATTATCAGTTAAAGTCTGATGGTGGATGGCTTATCGGTGCAATGGAATCTTTCAATCTTCTTTACCTCCTCAAATACCGTTTACAATATCGCCAGGCATTCCATTTGAAAGGAACTGAACTGCTCGCTTGGCTATTCATTGTTTCTTTTGTAGCTGTCTTCGGTTTAGAGTGGAGTATGAATTTTTGGTATTGAATGTCGTTCGGTATCATTGTTGTTTTGTCCTCGCCGTCGTCTCGTCATCGTCATAATGTAGTTTGTGTGTGTGCGTGTGTGTGGTGCAGCCCGGCCAGCAGCTAAGGCAGGGAGAACAGTCACTGCCTGTAGTTTATGTGTCTGAGGCGTGTCAATTTAAATCAAGTCAATGTCTTTTGTGTGCGATTTTCTTTCGTTAGCTGCTGAAGTCAATGGATGGTGTCCGTCCGCCCGTTCGTCCATCTCTCCATCCATCCACTGCATTTGCGTGTGTGTGTGAAAGTGTTTTGCAAATAATAACCATTCAATGTTATGGTTATGGCATTCTTTTGCAACTTCTGCCTCAGATTTTAGTTTTGAGTATCGGGCTTCTTGTATTCCTGCCGTTTTTTGAATATTTGTAGCATTTACAAATGCCTTGGGAAAGTTGCAAGCCGAAACATGAAAGGAATCTGACCAAATTCTTTAATCTTTACCCACACACTCACACAAACGCAGATTCACATAAAAGAATGTTACTAATTTTCGTTAATGCATTTTGACCTGATCCTCAACAGTTTTTGGTGAAAAAATTAGAAAGGGAGAGCAAAAAACCTTTGGGAGGATAGTCGGGTCCTTCATGAGCAGACTTTCCGGTATTAGATCAGACAAGGTCTTTGAAACTAGTAGTCCTATATTGAAGACCTTCTGTTTCCATATAAGAAACCCGACTATCTTGTCTGCTCTAAGACGACCACCTGTTCTTCTATGAGATATCCTTCTGGTCTTCTATGAGGAGACCTTCTGATATTCTATGAGAAGACCTTCTGGTTTTCTATGAGAAAACCTTCGGGTCTTCTATGAGAAGACCTTCGGTTTCTTTTTAGGAGAAGACCTTCGGGTCTTCTATAATAAGACCTTCGGGTCTTCTATGAGAAGACCTACGGGTCTTCTATGAGAAGACCTACGGGTCTTCTATGAGAAGACCTTCTTGTCTTATATGGGAAGACCTTCTTGTCTTCTATGAGAAGACCTTCGGGTCTTCTATGAGAAGACCTTAGGGTCTTCTATGAGAAGAACTTCTTGTCTTCTATGAGAAGACCTTCGGGTCTTCTATGAGAAGACCTTCTTGTCTTCTATGATAAGACTTTCTTGTCTTCTATGAGAAGACCTTCTTGTCTTCTATGAGAAGAACTTCTTGTCTTCTATGAGAAGACCTTCGGGTCTTCTATGAGAAGACCTTCGGGTCTTCTATGAGAAGACCTTCGGGTATTCTATGAGAAGACCTTCGGGTATTCTATGAGAAGACTTTCAGGTATTCTATGAGAAGACCTTCTGGTCTTCTATGAGAAGACCTTCGTTTCTTCTATGAGAAGACCTTCGTGTCTTCTATGAGAAGACCTCCGGGTCTTCTATGAGAAGACCTTCTTGTCTTCTATGAGAAGACCTTCTTGTCGTCTATGAGAAGAACTTCTTGTCTTCTATGAGAAGACCTTCTTGTCTTCTATAAGAGGACCTTCTTGTCTTCTATAAGGGGACCTTCTAGTGCTTTATAAGAACACCTTCTAGTCTTCTTTGAGAAGATCTTCTGGTCTTCTATGAAAAGACCTTTCGGTCTTCTATAAGAAGACCTTCTGATCTTCTATGAGAAGACCTTCTGGTATTCTATAAGAAGACCTTCTGATCCTCTATAAGAAGAGTTCTAAAAGATCCGAGACCCGGGTTTATTATGAGAAGACCTTCGGCTCTTCTTTGAGAAGACCTTTTTGTGTTCTATAAGAAAGGCTTTCTTTCTTGCTCTTCTATAAGAAAACATTTCGTTCTTCTTATGTTATTTGGTCTTCTGAAGACCTGTCCTGTAGTCTTATTTCTCGAATATTAATAAATCGTTCTTTAAATGCAAGCAAATTGATTTTTCATTTTTTGGCGGTGCTACAATCTTTTTCCAAGTTTTCCTTCACTTCCCCAATTTGTCAGTCTGATACTGTAACATTTCGTTTGTAAGCATTAAGCATTTTCCTTTGAAAAATCAACAAATTCACTTTATAAAATTAAGATGATTTTCTGCATATGATTCAATTGATGATGGCTGGAAGCAGATGCACACATGTCTGATGATATGGACCCGAACTACAAATGATGCTGATTCAGAAATCAGATAACTGTATATGAGAGCGGAGAACACAAAGCAGACTTGATTCCGATGTGATGGAATAATTTAGTTTGCACAGAAATTTCGTTGCCAAAGACCTTTTGGAACACGGTAAAATTTAATCCTATTTTTTGTGCTGCTCTTCGAAGAGACTCGCTTTGTCAGATTTGAGATACTAGAGCGATGACACATACTGACTTCTGCCATGCCAACGGGGAAAAAAGAAGAAATAAAATCAGAGAACAAAAACTTCTGTGAATTATTAAACCCAAAGCATTTGTTAATAATTATGGCATATTGCAATAACTTGGAGAGGAGGAGAGTGACAGTTATGTTGGGTGGGTGTTACGCTCAATTGACAAACTGCCGGCTATAAAAAAAGATACTGAAACTGATTTCATTCTTTGGCCCAGAATAATTGAAGTTATCCATGTTAAGTTGTCAGGAAGCCAAGAAGTGGTGGGTGTTTCGAATGATAATCAACATTGTACCTCATTTCATTCATATGTCCTTAGAGGCTTGGCAGGAATTCTGCCTGCCGTAGACTCCGTCCAGCCACCCTCGAAAACAATGTCACCAGCTAGCTTGCCTTCCATTCATTTATGCATCCAACCGCAATGGATGGATGGACGGATGAATGGATACCTGTGCGTAAGTCGTAAAGAGGACAATGAATGCGGAAAAATAACTATGCGCCGAGCTGTGTTGGACCTCGACATCATCATCTCCTCTTCGTTTTCTTGTAGAGTTTTGGTGGTTGTTGTTCTTGTTGCTGTTTGTTTGTTTGTTGTTACCATTGTAATATGTAAATTATGTGCACTTTTCATATTTAATAATAAAAGCTCACCAACAACAACAACAAGAACATGAATAACAACAACAACCACAACCAATGACAAGCAAATTACGACAAGCAACAACTACTCCGCCCTCAAAATGGTTCGCAACCGCATGATGATAATAGGCAAAAAAACGCACTTGTTGTTGCTTCTGTTTGATTACATCTTGTGTTGGCCGGCCAGGGATGGGAGTTTAGTATTATTAAGAATATTGGATACAATTTTTAAAAGTATGAAATTCGACAACAAATTTAAAATTTTTTGAAATTCAGAACCAGAAAATTTCGAAAATTGGGACTTACCGTTATGTGAGGGCTCTACCAAAATGTGGAGCTATTTTGAATATTTTTCTGAGGAATTAAGCTACCCATATAGAACCAGAAATGCCAAATTGCAGCTAATTAGGTCAAAAATTGTTTCGAAACCTTCAAAATGTCGAAGGAGGTACTAGTCGTTGTATAGGATCTACACCGAAATGGGGCTACATTGAATGGGGGAATTAGGAACCATTGGGAAACAAAATGCCAGATTTAGGCTAATTTGGTTGAAAATTAAGTTAGAGACCGAATATACCAAAGAAGGCTATACCTTACAATATTTTTTCGAATTTATAAACTGTACACTGGGATTTTGAAATTTCAAATTTTATGCTGATTTGGTTGGAAATTAGTACAGAAACCTCCAAAAAAATCGAAAATCATGAGGTGAAATTATAGGGGGGTTTTACCAAAAATTTGACCCCTACTAAAATTTTCTTGCGAGCGATAAATCTAACAATAGATAATGTGAATTGTCTAATTACAACAGATTTGTTTGGGATTTTGGTCCAAAAAATAAGGAGGTACTTTTATGGAGGCTATTCCTAAACGTGGAAATTCAAATTTCAACACCAAACATCCAGGAATAAAGACGGACATGGCTAAATCGAAGTACAATTTTACACTGACCGCAGGGACGTATCTAGCAGGGGACCCGGATGCCGGACCCCTTCCACCAATCATTCCACACACCATACAATATGTTATCCAAAAGTCCAAGACTCTACATAAAATAAACCAACCTTTATCTTATTTTCAAATCGTTTAAATTTTTACGGATATAAGCAACATACCTTGTGCAATCTGTGATATTTCGAGGAGTTCCATTTGGCAAAATTTATATACCTCCTATTTTAGGCACCAAAAATCAAGTGTGAGAATTTTATATTTTTTTAGTATCAAAATCCACCTCTTCATTGGTTTCCACTGGCGCCCAAACATGTGTTTTTTATTTTTTTATTATTTTTTTTGTTTTTTTTTTGGAAAAACTTATTTTTGTTTTTTTGTATGAAAATTCAAATCCCACAACTCATTTTTGCCTTCCATGAAAAAAAATCCGTAATCAACACACAACATCCATCCCTGGCATAGAAGAGTTTTCCAGTTGGCCTGCCTTCCTTTATGGCCACGTATGCGGGGGTGAGAGTGATTAACGATAGATGCAAGATGCCGATGATTTGTTCGGTTAGTGTAACAGAAAGAGAACACAAGAGTTTGAATGTCCATTGTTGTATTTTATTTTTGGGGGGTATTGTTTGGTGTTGACGACTTCAGCCCAAGTGGAACTGCTGCGGTTTTAACGTCATTTTTTTTTTTTTTTGTGAGTAATCGCCGTAATAAAAATGCAACTTTTCCCAGTAACATAGACGAAAAAAAAAAAAGAAATGTAAAACTCAAAACGCATAAACCAAATTCCCCAAAGAATATAAATTATTTCTGATGCGGCATTGTTCTGGCTTGTGCCATGGAAGGTATCATCACCATGAACGCATTTTTAACCTCTGCCAGTGGGGGGATGAGGAAGGATAATTTTATGGTGTAACGGAAATATAACATTCATTACAATGGATAATAACAAAATTAATGTTTTCTCCGCAAATTACAAATATTTTCAGGATAATCATAAAAATCTGAATGAGATTTTTTTGTGTTATGACTTGCAGGTCATAAATGTCTTGACATCCCGGGGAGAATTCAAATAGCATTTAATTTGAATTTACTTGACACTTTTTAGGGATGGGTACATATTTTATATTTTGCAGCATTTCTTTGGGTGCAATGATATTATTCTCTTTTTAATTGAAATTTATTTATTAAAATCTGTCCGTTTTTTAAATATTGCATTTGGAAAGGAATAAAAACTTGTTTGCATTTTTAGAATGAAAATGAAGGGATTTCAAAATGAAAAAAAAAAAAAATATATATATATACACTGCTCACATATCATTAATGGTCGATATATGCTTTTAATATCATAGATAGATAGGCGTAAAAAATCTCTTATTTTACATTTTTCCAATTTTTGTAAAAAAATATTTACTGGCAAAATCGACAACACATAGGAAGCTATCTATTTTGATCTATTTTACTAATTTTTCATTCCCGAATTCTCAAATGAGTTAATTACCTTAGTACAATTTTGCCTGTTAGGTATTTTATTAGTTTGACGCTTAAACATTTGCTGGAACACAGCGTATATCTCATAATGCCCAATAAACAAATAGAAGACTGACGTGAGATTTTGGAACTTTGTTCGAATACCTTAACAAATTCTTGCTAGTTTTTCTGAAATAAAGAGAATGTGTCAATACTTAACACTGCTTGAAAAAAAACGTGAGTAAACAATTGGTTAAGATACAATCGTGAATAAACATCGGTTAGGTGGAAAACTATTTCTAACGCCTGGTACTTAAAAACAAAAATCTGTTATTCAATTTCTTTAAAGCTTAAACTTCCCAATGTGTCAAATAAACTAAAGTTTGGTCGGAAGACTTTTAGAAAATTTTGAAATCTCAAGTCGGAAAATTCGGATTTTTCCTAGAATTTTGTATATACTTTTTTTGGGAAACCGCTAAACTATTTCTACAGAAGAAGAAAAAAGAATTACGCTTTTGAAAAACCTTTGTCCCATCTTCTTGAACAGTTTTTATAAAAACTTTGTCCTTTTCTAAGACTTCCCATCAGAGGTATAATATTTTTGTCGGATTTCTTAGTTGAAGCTTCGATATTAAAAGCTTAGATATTTTTATACCCTCAGCCCTATTGCTAGAGAGGGTATATATCATTTGATATGATCGAAAAGTGCCTACTCGAAATATCGGTTTTAGACCCTAGGCCTCTTTTGGCCAAATCCGTTTCGGTACATTTAGTGTCGATCTAGCGTTGTCCGTCCGACCGGGAGTATCTGATTTGGTCCAAACTTGGTACATCGTACTATTTTTGTCAAACTTATATCTAGTTCGGAGAGGGCAATATCAGTCCAAACCTTCTGGTACCTCCCCCGAAAAAGGTCGAAATTTTCTGCACAAAAAGAGAAGCGATAATCCGAATCCTAACTTTGCAAATCCAAATATTTGTAAATCTAGGTCAGGTGCAAAAATGGATAATATCGACATTCAACATTTGATTAACATGAAGCTCATAAAACGCGAAATTAACATCCGATTGCATTCAGACTTGGTACATCTCAATATTTCCATCAACACAAGATCTGTTATAACGATGGAAGAGATCGGACTATTTCTTCTGGAAGCTCCCCACATTGGGTTCAATATTTCGATAAACAAAACGATAAGAAGAAAGCGAAATACAAGGTGAGATGAAAAAACTGAAACCAACTTCAGACTGATGCCATTTCTAAGCCACTTGTCCGACAGCAGTTAAGCTGTCATTCCAGTGACAGCTCATTATATTGCTTACAAGCGTAAAAAGCATTTTCTTGAGAATTTTCCAGAAAAAAGTTATTCGTAATGGAATCTAAGCGTGATAGTGTGATTTCTTTATATTTGGCTGGAAAACCACAAGTAGCTATCGGTATAGCACTCCAGCATTTAAAGGTGAATAAATCTTTTGTATCTCGTCCCGACGTCATGGCAGTCGATGGAAGAAAACAGCAACATCAGCAGAAATGGTTCGAAAAGTAACGAAGCGATTCGCGTCGCAGTGGCCTTTCGGCCCCTCGTAAGCTGAACATATCGCAATATTCCACTCGGGAAATATTAAAAAATGAGCTCGGGGTAAAGCCATTGAAATTCAAAAAATTGCAAGAACTTACACCGCAACAGAAAAAAATAGACTCAAAAGAGCTAAAGAGTTAATTCGCTTAGCCGAAACTGGTGAACTGCCGAATTTGGTTTTCTCCGATGAGAAAACATTCGTTTCCAGCAGTTGGTAAACAAACAAAATGATCGTGTTTACCTGTCAAAGAGGTCAGCTGAAAATGTGCACCTTCGGTTGGCCACCAGAACTCAAGCGTCGGCCATGGTGATGGTGTAGGCCGCCATAATAGCCGATGGTCGCTCTCCGCTCGAATTAATCGGCTGTGGCATTAGAATAAATGCCGAATATTATCGCAAACATATTCTGGTGGGTGTATTAAAGCCTTGGACACACAAACATTTAAGCGGAAGACCTTGGACATTCCAGTAGGACTCAACACGCGCCACCCAACAATGGTTGCAAAATGAAGTTCCTCGCTTTATTTCCAGCACACAATGGCCACCAAAATCTCCGGATACCAATCTGTTGGACTATTGTGTCTGGAGTATTTTGGAAAGCAAGGTTGGCACTTAAAAATACCAAAGTGTCGATCACCTCAAGCAAGTGCTTCGCCGGGAATGGGCCAAAATACCGCAGAGCAACATTCGGGCAGCGTGTGAAAAATGTAAAAATTATGCGTTTGACTTTGTTACAGTCTTTTTTATCTCACAAATTTGGACTAAATCGGACCTCCCTTCATAAGTTATCATGCGAATCACGTTTCAAATGTCCTGAATCGCATTTCGTCCATAAAGCACTTATTTAAGGATATATACTCCCCGCATTCATATAACTAAATTTGACCCCTTCTTCTTTCGGAAATACTCCTCGGAAGAATAATTCTTAGCCCTACAGTGTATATACATTCTGTATATATATTCTTTATTAGCATAAAATTCTATGTCCTCTATGGAAACGAAAATTGCAGTCAATGCATTTTGGGCCCTAGAATATTTGGTATTGAAAACGGTATCGCCATTTTTTTATTTTATTTTTTTTTATTTTTTGTTGGGGGTGGTTTTGATCCCATTCGTCAACCTAATTTTCTGTGAATCGATAGTTTATGTTCCCTTTTTGAGACATGATTGTACTTAATTGTCTCATAGCCCTGAGTTGTGGTATAGATCCCATATAACGGTATCCTCGATATTCGTTATTTCGATAATTTTAACCACATTGTTCAACGGAATCGTTCAAAGTTGGTGTTTGGGCTTAGCATAAGGTGCCATATCCTATGACAGAAAAATAGTTATACAGGTATTCGGCATTTTGATGATTTTTCCAAAAATGTTTTCAACGGAAAAAAAAAAACAAAAAATGTATTGACCCATATAACTCGAAACCTAAGTATTGCTTTCCAAATGGTGAGGGGTATTAAAAGTCGGCCGACCTTTATTGCTTATTTATTTTTTATTTTATTTCATTTTGTTTTTTTTTTTTTTTTTTCAAAAATGCAAGCATCAAATTTTTTTGGCTACCTAAGTTTGAATATATTTAATGTTGAATGATATCAATACTTTGGAGTCGTTGTAGTAAAAAACTGGGGATTTTGACCAAAATAATTGAATTTTAAATTTAATCATAATCGGTAGTATTCCTCTTAATTTATTTATTGATTTTGAGAAAGAAATAATCCTAAATCTTTGCATAGTTAAAAAATAAGTATATCATTTTAGAAAATATTAAATGACATACCGGTTCCACATATTTTGTGTCATAAAGAAAACCAATATTTTAAATGCATTTAATAAATCTTTTCTTTTAAACTTTACAATTTATAAGAATAGCTGGGTTGATTTTTTATTTAACTCCAAAAAAGCACAATATTCTTAACATAAAACAGTCATTATAGGTTCCATACCCCATGTTCGTAGTCAGTTTTTAACAACTATCAAAAAAGCATAAAAAATTAAAATTGTTGTACTTACTAGTATTGTGAACCGCCAAGACTACTGCTGCCACCGCCTTGCTGCATACTATTTCCATCCATATTGCCCATGCCCAAATAGGGTGGATTATAACGTCCTCCCGTATCGACATTGGTGATTCCCGTACGATGACCGGGCACTATGATACCCAAGTTGGCTAAGCCGGCCAGGGCATGACCATGATGACCGCCTCCGCCGCCACCACCTCCCATACCCATGGTGCCACCTCCACCACCGTGAGAACTCATAGAACCGCCTCCCGAATGACCAATGATACCGCCAACACCACCACTGCTGCCCAGGGAACTCAAGACGCCACTTAGGGCCGGAGATAGGACGTTACCATTTGCATTCGCATTCATGAGGGAATTCAGCAGAGAGCTATTGCCAGCCAGCTGATTGAGATTTGTGTTCGTTAGCTGTTGTTGTTGTTGCTGCTGCTGATGATTATTAACTAGGCCTCCTATATTTTGTCCAGATGTCAGAGTATTCGAACCCATAACACCCGGTCCATTTGGGTTCTGTTGTTGTTGCTGCTGCTGTAAGCCTCCAGAGTTTGTTTGTGTCGATTGGGTTAGGGTAATGTCATCACATGTTGAGAGTTGTAAATGCCATAGGGCCAGCAGGGCCATGGTTAAGAACCATAAAATATGCATTTTTGTTGTTTTTGTTAGTTGTTTAAATATTAAATAGAGAAAATGTAGACTACTTTTTGGCTTTTCTTTCTATTTGTAATTGCTAAAGTCTAAGTTTAGGCTTGATTTAGTTGTGTATTTTGTTCTAAGTACTGGGAAGCAAGTTGGTTGGGAGTTTTAATAAATTATTAGCACTAGTTATTTATTATTATAAATAATTACTAAACTTTATATATTTTTTATGAATTATTTTATTTTTATTTTAAGAAAACGAACGGATATTTGAGATTTCTTTTGGCGTTTTTTTTCAAGAGGATTTTGGTGGGTTATTTTTAATACTTGTTGTTGTTGTGGTTGCTACCGTTTGTATTGTTAAATAGTTTGACACATTTCTTTCTTTATTATTTTATAATTGTTGTTGTTGTTTTTTTTCTGTTTTGTTTTTTTAATTGCCTTAATGGCCTTATTCCTCGGAAGCCTGTTCTCAGGTTTCTCAAGATTTGTTTTTGTTGTTCACAAAAGTTCAGCGGTTCTGTGTGGTTATTGTTCTTGTACAACAACTTTATGTTTTTGTTGCTCAACTGGACATCACTTCACCTCAATGCCGGCTATGTAAGAAGAAAAAAAGATCTAGAGGATCCGTTTGTTTTAGATTTTTACCGCCATCCATGAAAACCTGTGTATAGGTGTGAGAGTGTGTCTGTGTGTGTTTGTGACTTCGGAGTCCGGCACTTGTTCACACAATGTTGTTGCTGGCCAGCGACGGCATGCGGACAAATATGATCACTCTCAAACATTCACACACATACAGGTAAGATCATCGTCATCATCATCTTCATCCTCCTGATCGGCATCATAGTCATTCACTTCAATTTATACGATTATATGGAAGAAGAAAACTTGTCTTCACTCTCTGTGTTCCAACGTTTGTTGTCTTTTTGTCGGTTCTTGTTGTAGTTATGGTTGTGTTGTTGTTGTTGCTGTATGTTACTTTTGATCGCTGGAAAAAAGCCTTTAAAAAAGATCAAAAGGCCGACAAAATGCGCGCATTAACTTCACGAAAACGTTTAAACACCATCATACACCGCGCACAGCGATTAAAATAACCCAAACATGCACGCACACACCGACAGGCATACGACACATACGGCAGACCTCAAACAGACAGCTTCGGAAGGCTTGCCCTAAAACACGTTTATTTTCTATAATCGGTGAAGTCCACCATTACCAGCACCACCACAAGATTACCACGGATTGTTTATATAGAGTTTGGCTGGCTGTCTTTGGCAAAAAACAAAACACGGATCGGTTCCAGCAAAAAATAAAAATAAACACCAACAGATCGAGAAGAGGAAGAAGAAGACTTGTCTGTTGTTTATATTCGGTTGACGATAATGGTACACTGACTGACTCGCCGTAGAGTAATACCAGGTGATTTATGTTTATGTTGTTCGACTATTGTTGTTATTCCCGTTTATCGGAAGTCACCTGGAACAAGACCACCACCATGCATTTTTTGGGACCGGCAAATTTTCTTTTAATTTTTTCCAAAACTTCAAATAACACCTCTTCAATCAATCAAACGACCAGTGGGAAACTTGTAAGTTTAACCCTTTCAAAAAGGGGGACCCGCACCGCACCACACACGAAACACATTTAGCGTAATTTTGTTGTAATTGATAATAGTTTGATAAAAACGAAACAACGACAAATAATCCGAAACTCGATAAAATCTATTTTTTTCCGGCTTGGAACTATTTTATTCCTTCTATGAATTTTCCAAAATTAAAAAATTTTTCTTTTCCACAATTTTCAAATTCAATTTTTTTCTGTTACGCACTGTTTTTTGTTTTTTATTTAATTTCTATTATTTTCTTTTTTCCAAATTCAAAATTTCAATACCGTTCTCTCACTGCACCAAAGACGTTCATCGCGTTTGCTCGTTCGTACTCGACTGAATTTTTCGTATTGGCCTGACCATCGTTTTAGTAATACACCAGCAGCAACTTCGGCGTTTCCATCATCATCGTCGTCGCCGTCGTCGTTGTTACTTTGCCATGAAACATCATTATCGTGTTTGTTCTATTCCGACTTGCAACATGTCGGCCATACACACACAAAACACAAGCCATAGTAAGTCTTCTAGCTGGAATGGTTGGAATACTGACTGTGTGGTTTGCCTGTTGGTTGGATGGTTGGTGCCACCGTATTTGTTGCATGGGGAAAATACTGTTTGTTGTTTGCTCTTCGGCGGTGTGTGCCGTCGTTGTTGTTGCTGTTGTTTGCCACCACTCTGTTACTTCTTGTTGACGTTTAACCCTGTTTTGCTAAGGTGCAACAATTGCGTGCATTTACTTTGACACATTGGGCGAATGTGTGCAAGGGGGTGAAAATTATATACAAAATACAATTTTATTTTATATATTGGTAAAAACTCAATGATATTAACAAATATTTAGAAAATTTTAATGGTATTTCTGTAACTAGTAGGAAACATTCTAAAAAAAATTATTCTAATATCCAGCAAAAACTTGGGAGTTATATGAGCCGAATATCCCATTGAAAGGTAACGTAAACAAACTACTTTCTGCATTAGAGATAGGTGGAATAACCCATATTCCGTAAAAATAAGAGCTTACTTTCCTCATTACCGAGTAATGGGTAACGTTGGCACAAATTTGCGCGTCTGATTTTTAGGCCGAAGGCTATGAGTTCGAGATTACTTTCCACATTACAGTTAGCTGGAATAACCTATATTCCTAAGAAAAATATTAAGTAGAAGAGCTTACATTCCTCATTACCAAGTAATGAGTAACGTTGGCTCAAAGTTTGTTTGACTGCCTACAAAGACGAAGACTTTGTGTCCGAGACACGTCGTTGAAGAAAAACATTATAAAATAGTTGTTGTTGTAATGTAACATTCGAAACAAACCTTTATATTCGTAACAGTAGCACAATATATATTTAGTTAGTTTATATACAAAATAATGAGATTGCGAGTTCAATACCAGAAACTAACAAAGAAAAAATGTGGTAAAATTAAATATTAATTTTAAAATTAAACAAAAATTGTCTACATGTCGACCAGATGCCCTTATGAAAATAAAGGGTTAATAAGTTGATTTGAAAGTGGTTATGATTGTCATAACTTGATTATGGATCCTATTATTTGGTAATAGGATTCCGGCTGATTTAGGAATTTTAAGGAATGAAATCAAGCTTGAAAAGGATGGGAAATTCTTTACCGAAAATGGGAACGAATTTGAAAATTATATTTAATATTGTTTCATTCGTAGTCGTGGCCTGTTGTAAAACTAGATTTGTGAAATTGGGTGCGGAATCCGAATTGTTAGGATGGCAACACGATAAGTCATAGAATGGTACTCGTACTGTGTGCTCTCTGCCTTTAAAAGGAAGAATTAAATTTTGTGCATTTTTAGATTTTTGTCAAACTAAGTTCGAAAATGGATAATATCGGTTCCGCCTTCTTTTGATGGGTAAGGGCTAAGTTAGGTTGAAATATTGACAAGCCTAAGTTAGGTTGAAATATACAAGTGGAGAGCGACCATCGGTTGTTATGGCGGGCCACACCATCACCATGACCGGCGCGCTTAAAAACTGCGGGACAACGAATATTTTCTCATCAGAAAAAGCCAAATTCGGCCAAGCGAAGCAACTCTTTAGCTCTTTCTGTTTCGGTGTAGGCTCTTGCACTTTTTGAAATTTCAATGGCTTTACCCCGAGCTCATTCTTTAATATTTCCCGAATGGAAAATTGCGATATACGCGGGTTTTGATCAAGTCGCTTCTTTACTTTTCGGATCATTTCTGCTGATGTTGCTACGATCGTAAAAAAGCATTTTGGTGAATTCAAGCGTGATAGTGTGATTTCTTTACATTTGGCTAGAAAACCACAAGTGGCTATCGTTAGAGCACTCCAGCATTTAAATGTCAATAAATCTTTTTTGTCTCGTACCATCGCTCGTTACCGTGATACTGGTAGCGTATCCCGACGTCAAGGAATTGGACAGAAGAAAACAGCAACATCAGCAGAAATTATTCGAGAAGTAAAGAAGTGACTTGATCAAAAAATGGCTCGTGAGCTGAACATATCGCAATATTCCATTCGGCAAATATTGACAAATGAGCTCAGGGTAAAGCCATTGATATTCCAAAAAGTGCAAGAACCTACACCGAAACAGAAGGAAAATAGACTCAAAAGAGCTAAAGAGTTGCTTCGCTTAGCCGAAACTGGTGAACTGCCGAATTTGGTTTTCTCCGATGAGAAAATATTCGTTGTCCAGCAGTTTGTAAACAAACGAAATGATCGTGTTTACTTGCCAAAGAGGTCAGCTGAAAATGTGCACCTTTGGTCGGTCACCAGAACCCAAGCGCCGGCCATGGTGATGGTGTGGGCCACCATAACAGCCGATGGTCGGTCTCCGCTCGTATTAATCGACCGTGGCATCAGAATAAATGACGAATATTATCGCGAAAATATTCTGGAGGGTGTATTAAAGCCTTGGGCACGCAAACTTTTTGGCCACAGACCTTGGACATTCCAACGGGATTCAGCCCCATCTCACTCAGTAAGCGCCACCTAAGAACGGTTATAAAATGAGGTTCCTCGCTTAATTTCCAGCCCACAATGGCCACCAAAATCTCCTGATACCAATCCGTTGCACTGGATTGTGTCTGGAGTATTTTGGAAAGCAGAGTTGGCATTTAAAAAATGTCGCAGAGCAACAATCGGCCAGCTCGTTTCATTGGCCCTTTGAGGGTCATAATTCGTGCCTATGCTTATAACAATGGTCGGTACAGTCGGTACCTTTTGTTACCCAATTGTCCAAACGGTTCATCTTATTTCTTCCCAGTACACAAGTAGTTCAAAAAGTTCAAAGTTTGAGCTCTTATTGATCGCTTAAAAATGTGTTCCATTTTGTACCTTTCGGACCCTTAAAAATTCATGTTTTATCACACCTTAATTTAACAAATTTTAGCACTTTTTACTTGACACACCAAAAAAGGAAAAAATATCATTTTGTACCTTTTAATTATTTTAATTAGCATACAAAAGAATTTAACGAATCATCACCGTTTTTCTCCTCCCTACACAAAGATCGACCCCTTCCAAAATAAAAATATGAATCTTAACACAATTTCCAAAAAATTGCTCTCAATCCCAATGTCACTCCTTAATTGATCACACTCAATCTATCAATATCGATCGGTCATCTTTATTACCATGGTGTATATTTTAGTAGCTTTCATACTCAAAAAGTATGCAATTTTTACTATTTTGTGCAAAGGCTGAACCTCATTCAACGTTTAAAAGTTCTATCTCTTTTCCATCGCTCAATTGTGCCATTTGGTACCTTTTAGTACTTTTTGTAATCCTAAGATAGAAATTTTCAAAATCCCACTATTGTCAACCAATAATGACCGTCATGCAAAATTTCAATTTTCTAGGTCTTACCTATCTACCAATGGCAATTTTGTACCATTTTGTATCCTTGGTGATTCTTAGATCCTCTAAATACAAGTTTCTTCAAAAAAGTTTCCTTATCCTACCCAAGAGTGCCCCTCATAGAATTTTTAAGGTTTATTGCACCATTTTGTATCTTAATTTCCAAAATCTCTCCCTATTTCTTACGATGTTGTTCCTTTTTTATAATTACCGTAACCTTTAAGTTCCAAATATCAAGTTGGTCAACAACTCTACCCACCAGTAGTGACCTTCATGCCGCATTTACCGATTCTAGCTACATCTAATTTCATCTTTTCCCTGATGCGTCACTCAATGAATCACCTTACTTATCAATAAAGATAATGTACCAAAATCACAACCCATTGGATCAATGTACGATTTCGAGGAAAAGCATTAAACACAAATGTATTCCATCTTCGGAAAATTTCATTTTTGGAAATTTTCTAAAGTCCTATTCCATCCCATCTCTAATTATTTGATGCCGAAACCGCAAAATTTCGCCAGAGGATTCAAATCAATTTCCATCATTATTAAGTAGCATTCAATGAATTTCCCGAAATCGAATAGATTTTCAAACACGCACACCACACACACACACAGAGCAACAATTGTTGATATGACTGCAGGAGATATCTCAGAGAGCGACAGGATTCGAGATTGACGTTGTGTTATTGTTAGACCAAAACAGAAAAGAGAAAGTTGGCCCCGATGCTGGCTGCCTCCACAAAATAAGCGATAAAACAAATTTTAATGACGACTCTCTGATTGACAATGTGACGAAAAGGCATCGCTGGGATTGTAACATGACGTCACGTCACGTCAATGGATAATGAGCATGTAAACGATTCAGCTGCATCACTCACGGCGGCGGCGGCGGCTAAATTGTTGTTCAATCGCTCATTACATTGAGCATCATGTTACACTACGTTTCCATGGACGAACGTTTGACGGGGGCTGAATGACAGTGTTGGTGTGCGTGAGCGTTGGTGATACTTTTGATGAGTGATAATTGGAAATTGGATGCAGCGGAGTAGTGAGATGATATTCGTCAGTAGTAGTATTGGTGGTGTATGTTCCATAGACGTTTTTGGAGACTATAAAACCGAAAAAGGTTCTAATGTTGTCACAATGGTATGTGAAAGCCAAGCTGTTCGAAAAAGGGCGGTATTTTATCGATACCATTGATGATTGTGTCTCATTGCCCATAATCCTCTTTTAATGGCATTGACGATCATTAGGCTGGTACTCAAATAACCAAGAAATTTTGAATTTTTTCTTCCCGCTTTTTCTCGCTGTCATAAACAAAAGAGTTGCGCATGCGTAATGCGGTGTTTATGTGTGTATTTTTGTGTGTTCTTCCCAAATCTGATAGTCAAAGATTTTCCTTCATTTACTGGATTTTTATGTTTTTGGGAAAAAGTAAAAAAGAAAAATCTTAAGAAAATTTTCCACACCAAAAACCATTTCTATTTGCTTTTGTTTACATTAAGTTATAATCATAGATACATGACAGAGCGACCGAGTGAGTGAGTGACTGACTAGATGGCTGGCTGGATTGATGGCTGACGAACTGCTTAGCTGACTGTTGGACTAGATGCAATGAATGAAATGTCGGTGTGTTTGTACGGCCATAGGACAACTAATGCTCAAACACCTTTGTAGGTATTTGGATAAAATTCCTCAGACGTGTGTATGTGTTTTTTATGAGTCTCGTCTTTTTTATTTTTTCTTAACTCTTTGCTGTTATTGTTGCTGTTTATTGTTGACTTTATGCCGTTTTATACCCGAGCCATAAACCTTAAACGACATTTGTCGTCATAGTTATTGTTGTCTCTTGCTTATATTGACATACTATTTGAAATTATCCCAAAAATACATTACCTTGATGTGGGGAAGCGTTGCATTGCACCACAAACACCATTTCTCGGAGGAGTCTTTAGAGTTAGTGTGAAAAATGTGTTCGGACACAAAACTGAATACTTTTGTTTCAAAAAATCAAAACTTTGTATCTCTTAAAATGTACCTTGCCACATTTTATAGAAAATTCTAATAGTCTATCAGTCACATTTATAAAAATTCGGTTTTTGTGGCTCTAACAGCCCCTCAAAAACAATTTAAAATTTCATATTTGTGTCTTAAGTATAAAAAAAGTTTTAGCCTCTCAAGATTTTTTTTTAAATCTTCACTCTAAAAAATAACTGAGTTTCTTGAGACTCTAATAGCTACAAGAAATTTATTTTAATTAGATTTTGTAACCTGGAAGATAACTAAAAATCTATTTCTTAAACTCAGATAATCAACAGAAAAAAAATTAGCTTTTAGCTTTAAAAAATTATTTAAAAATCTAAAAAAAGTGTTGTATGTACCTTAGAAAATCTCAAGATTGTAAAACGCTCTCTGGAAACTATAATTAAAAATTCAGGGTATGACACTTTTTGCCCCTTTAAAAAAACACATTTGTGGACTCGAAAGTTCTTCTGAAAAAGTTTAAAAAAGATCTTAGTTGGTGGATGCAAAAGTTTTCTTCTAAAAAATTTTCTTTGACATTTTTCAACAAAAAAAAAAAAAAAAAAAAAAAAAATATATCAAATTTTATAGAGTCGAAAGCGATTCTGAAAATCCACGTTCGTGGATTTGAAAGTTCAAATGAAGAAATATACGTTTTTGAAGTCGGAAATTCTTCTAACATTCGAGAGATCTTCCGAGTATTTTTCTTAAATACTCCACGTTTCTAGATTCGAAAGTTCTTCTCATTTTTTTAAATCCACGTTTCTGGACTCGAAAGTTCTTTTAAAAAATTGTCTAAAAATCCCAGAAACGTAGATTGTCTTGAAAATTCTAGTTTCGAAAGATCTCCTAAATTTGTTTTTAAATACTACACGTTTCTGGATTTGAAGATTCTAATTTTTTCTTAAATGATCCCCATTTCTGTTTTTAAAAATTCTTCTATTTTTTTTTTTAATCAACATTTCTGCATTCGAAAGTTCTTCTGAAAAATTTTCTTAAAATTAACGTTTCTGTTTTTAAAAGATTTTCTGAAAATTTTTTTTTAAAGAATCCACGTTTCTGGATTTGAAAATTCTTCTATTTTTTTAATCTCCGTTTCTGAATTCCAAATTTCTTCTGCAATTTTTTTTTAAATATTCCACGTTTGTAGATTCTCAAAATTATTTTGAAAGTTTTTCTTAAATAATATTTAAAAGATTCAAAAGTGATTTCAAAAGTTCTTCTGAAAATTTTCTTGAAAATCCACGTTTCTGGATTCGAAAGATCTTCTGAAAATATTTCTTAGAAATCCTCGTTTCTGAAGTCGAAAGCACTTCTGAATATTTTTTCATAAAAATGTAGGTTTCTGGATTGGAATTTTTTTCTGAAAATTTTTCTTAAAAAGCCACGTTTATGGATTCGAAAGATCTTCTGAAACTATTTCTTGGACATCCTTCTTTCTGGAGTAGAAAGCACTTGTGAATATTTTTTGTTAAAAATACGCGTTTCTCGATTCGAAATTTTTTCTGAAAAATTTTCTTAAAAATCCAAGTTTTCGGATTTGAAAGTTCTTCTAAAAATGTTTTTAAAAAATCCACTTTTTTGGATTCAATAGTTCTTCTGAAAAAATTTCTGCAAAAATTCACGTTTCTCGAATGTTTATCTGAAATGTTTTCTTAAAAATCCAAGTTTTCGGATTTGAAAGTTCTTCTAAAAATGTTTTTAAAAAATCCACTTTTTTGGATTCAATAGTTCTTCTGAAAAAATTTCTGCAAAAATTCACGTTTCTCGAATGTTTATCTGAAATGTTTTCTTAAAAATCCACGTTTGTGATTTCAAGAGTTCTTCTGAAAATTTCTTCAACATCCACACGAAAGAAATTATGATCGAAAATTCAAGCCTTAGGATTCGTTTGTCGTTCAAAAATAATTCTTAAAAAGGCTCACGTTTGTAATTCTGAAAGTCACTCTGGACGAATTTTTGAAAAAACCGAGTAGTCCCTTGTGATTCATTCTCAAAACACATTTGAGACTCTGAAAATAATTCAATTTTGATGGTCATTTAGAAAAAAAAATTCCAACGTCGTAATAAGCCGATTATGTCATTATCATTATGACTGCCCTCTGAAAAATATTATTAGGAACTTCACGTTTGTGACTCTAATAGTCTCTTAGGACAAAACAGTAAAAACTCCACAATTATGGCTCTTGTAGTACTTCTAAATCATTCTTAACATCGAGTTTGCAAATCTAATACTTTAACAGAAACTTCCTTTAAAATCCAATATTGAAAAAAAAAAATCCAACTTTGAACAAGTTAAAGAGCTGTAAGCACCATTTGGAACGAATTTGGAAATTTTCAAAAAATAAAATTCTGTTAACATTTTAAAAATACCAAATATGGCCGTCTATTGGGGTCAATACGACGTGGACCTACATAGGCATTGTTTGTCATAAGCCATTACCATATTCAAATTCGAAACTTGAAATAAACAGTGAATAATTTAGCTACCGTTATATCGGAGCTGTGCAAAGACCTGCATCTGCATAAACAATTTTCTGTCACAGGCTGTAGCATCCATTTCGAACTTCAAATACTAAATTTGAAACAATTCCGGTGAATAATGTCGCTAAAATCATAAAAAATAACGAATATCGGGAGGTACCATTATATGGGGGCTATATGAAAACGTGGACCTACATGGCCCATTTACGAACTTAACCTGCCTACTGAAAAAAAAAGCATGTGTGCAAAATTTTGCCATCTATCTCAATTCATTCGAAAGATATACCAACAGACAGGCAGACAGACGGATATCGCTAAATCGACTTAGAATTTTACGCTGATCAAGAATATGTATATGTTGCTGGGTCTGACATGAGAATTTCGAGAAGTTACAAACGGAATGGCAAAGTTAACATACCCTCCGTAGTATGGTGGAGGGTATAAAAACCTTAAAAACTTGTGGATCCGATAATCCCAATAGAGAAAATTATAGTTAATGCTCTGATAGGCCTTTTCTCAATTCTTAGCCATTACCTCAGAAAAAAGTCTTACAAATAACACTTTAATAAATCTGGAAAAAGTTCTTAAAAATCCGCACTTGGTGATTAAATTAAAAAAAATGGGTTAGAAAATATTCTTAAAAAAATGCACGTATGTGTCTCTTGAAGCTCTTTTATTGTAATCCATCTAAGTGTAATCCATCTCTGTGGCAAATCATTATTTCTCTTCTATCATTTTACGAGGAGTAGTGGCCTTTTTCACAATTTGAATACTTTTAAACATTACATTAAATTCTAATCTGTTTTAAGTAAATGGTGTATTTATTGTCTAAAAAGTGGAAGCCAATTAAACAATTTTTGATAGCAAATATCTAAAAAGGGCTTGGTCTCAGACAGTCCACATTAACTTTAGGCACACTTTTTATATAGAATATTTTCATTTACTTTATTTTTCCTTTTTATCTAAATGATCTAACACCCTATGCCACAAAAAGTAAGACAGAGGTAGGGACAAACAGGCAAGGGGAACAAACAGATGGGCCAACAATACAACACAAGGTGTCATAAAGATAACACCCGCCAAAGTGGGCTCGAAACCTCCAAAAAAACACTTAAGAATCAAGGGTCGTAAGTGTCTGTTTGACAATTAGAAATCAATTATCGTTAAACTAACGATTAAATGTGGAATCGTGTTCGACTGGGAATATGAATTATCCGAAAAGGGATCCCGACGCATGCGCACGCATCCGTTTAAATACCTTGTAATCAATTCAATTTGGTTATGTCTCCATTGACGCCATGGTATTAACGATGGAAAACATTGAGATTTTCCCAGTGATTTTTCATTTGACAGCTGTAACTGTTCGCCTCTTTAATTTGCGGCAAAGCGATCAGTACTCCAAACACGTTTTGTTGTGGGGTGGCAGTTAGATGTTAACATATGAATGTACTTCACCACAGACCGACCGACCGACAAGCCGGCGGGTGAATGAAGTGTGCGTGTTGAATGAAGGTTTAATATTTTGATTGATGTGACACTGAATAGTGGATTATATTCGTAATAAGCCGATTATGTGGCAAATTAATAATTTAATCTGCTTCTTGTCGAACTTCATTATTCGGGCAGTGACGAGGCATTAAATGGTCTGTGCGGTAATGTGACAGATGCAACGGAATGAATCACACATGAACATATGTATGTGTGTGTGTGTGTTAAAATGTTCTTCTTGTCAATTTGAGAATTTTTTTTTTTTTGAAAATTTGATCCGATTATAGGTAATATCAGAAGTGTAATAACTTGAGATTACACTAGTTTACAGAAAAATTTCAAGAGCATGAAGTGCTAACATGTTTTCGAGTTATCCTATCTTTCCACTTCTGTAAGGTTTTCGAATAGCGTATTGTATAATCAAAGGTTATTCAAGTTCAAATTTAATAGACATTTCTCACTGGTATTGATAATATTTTGAAGGCGAGATCAGAACATTGTAATCCCGCAGTGTAACATGAAGAGATAATTTAAACTTTCAACTGACACAAGCGTCTGTCATCAGAGACTGTATGCTAAAATTTTTTCCGAATGGTGGGATGACCGATTTTTTGTCGAGATTTTCTACCGTTTCCCCAGAAAAAAAAATTCCAGTAATCAGCACGCACTCGTGTCAAAGCAGGAAAAAATGGCTTCAGCTGAGAATTAACTCTTTTTTGACGAGATTTTTTTATTGTTTTCCCCGAAAAGTATGTATGGGATTAACTATAGAAATGAACATCGAACAATTTCGGACAAATCTTCTGATAATATTAGACTATTTTCCAATAATTTTCCAATAATTTTCCAATAATTTTATTTAAAAAAAAATTATTTTTTCCGACTTTCTGATAAATCTATCATATACATATATTTTCCGAATTAAGAATCTAACATCCGAAAAATTTCCGAATTTCATGTCAAACATACTATATATGTTCAGATTTTTGGTATCAAACATTCTATATTTCTGCCATATTCGTATGACTTTCGAATAAAACTATAGAACAAAATATTTTTTCCGAATATATACAGGGTGAGATAAAAAAACTGCAACATAGCGTTAATTTTTACTTTTTTTTTAAATTTTATTGAATGAAAGCAAAAAATGTCGGAAATAGCATCAAAATTTAGGCTAAGTTTAGATTTGTTCGAATTGGTCACCTTTGACACGAACAATGGCCTTAAAACGGCGAATGAAACCGTCACACGCTACCCGAATGTTGCTCTGCGGTATTTTGGCCTATTCCCGGCGAAACGTTGCTTGAGATGATCGATACTTTGGTTTCCAAAATACTCCAGACACAATAGTCCAACAGATTGGTATCCGGAGATTTTTGGTGGCCTGGAAATGAAGCGAGGAACTTCTTTTTGTAATCATTCTTGGGTGACGCGTGCTGAGTCCTTTTGGAATGTCCAAGGTCTGTGGCAAAAATGTTTGCGTGCCCAAGGCTTTAATACACCTTTAATATTCGGAATTTATTCTGATGCCACGGGTGATTAATACGAGCGGACCATCGGCTGTTATGGCGGCCCACACCATCACTTTGGCCGGCGGTTGAGTTCTGGTGACCAATCGAAGGTGCACATTTTCAGCTGACCTCTTTGTTACCATTTCTGCTGATGTTGCTGTTTTCTTCCGTCCATTTTCTTGATGTCGGGCTACGCTAATAGTATCACGCTTACAAATAACTTTTTTTCTGGAAAATTCTCACCACTGGAATAATATTAACAGCTGTTGGACGAGTGGCTTAGAAATGACAGCAGCCTGAAGCATAAAATTGATCAGCTTAAATTCTATGCTATTTAGTGATGTCCGTCCGTCTGTAGAAATCACTCTTGCTTCCGAACGGTATTGAAAATGAGCCATAAATGTCCAGGTTTTGTTATAGCCCCCATATGACGGTACCCCCCTATTTCCGGTATTTTGGTGATTTAAGCGATATTATTTGAAATTTGGTATTTGAAGTTCGTAATGGATACTACAGCCTGAGGCAGAAAATTGTCTGTGCAGGTCCACGTCTTCGTATAGCCCCAATATAACGGTACCTCCCGATATTCGGGATTTTGATGATTTTAGCCACATTATTTACCGGAATTGTTTCAAGTTTGGTATTTGAAGTTCGTAATGGATACTACAGCCTAAGACAGAAAATTGTCTGTGTAGGTCCACGTCTTCGTATAGCCACCATATAACGGCACCTTCCGATATTTGTACTTTGATGATTTTAGCTACATTATTCACCGACTTTTTTCAAGTTTCGCATTTGAATATTCTAATGGTTTATGGCAAAAGTTTCCTATGCAGGTCCACGTCGTCGTATAGACCCTAATATAACGGCTGCATTCAGTATTTTTAAGATTTTAAAAGAATTTTTAACGGATTTTTTTTAAATTGCCAAATTCCTTCAAAATAGAGGGTATTCCAAGTTCGGACCGGCCGAACTTACAGCTTTCTTACTTGTTTCTTTTGTGAGCTATAATCAACCACTTTACATTTTTTCCAAAAAAAAAAAAAAAAAAAAAAACACAAATCTTTTAGAATCTTGGGCAACCTCACACAATTTGGTTCCGAGTTCGTTCCTAATTCGACATCAGATTCGAAAACTTGAGCAGATTTATTTTCTAAATTCCAAAAATAAGCCAGTAAAGAAAGCCTAAAAGTCGGGCGGAACGACTTTATGATACCATACACCCCTCGGCATATTTAGTAGAGCTTTATATAACAAATCGGATGAACAATATATATGGGAGCTGATTTTTTATTGATTTTCATCAAATTTCTAAGTTCAATTTGGTCGTTAGTGCTAAATGTTGGGCTAATATTACACATTTGGTGCACAATAAAGTAAATCGGACGAAGATATATATGAGAGCTATATCCAAATCTGAACCGATCTCGATAAATTTTGGGAAAGGTATTGCTGCGCTGTATTTGATAGATTTTCTCAAATATTGTTGTTACAGCGTGCATATTACGGCTGCGGAGGACAAAAATATTAAATTGGATGAACAATATATATGGGAGCTGTAGCTATATCTGAACCGATTTCGATTGGCATACTTATTTCCAGGCCTAATTTGGTCGTAGGTGCAAAATTCCATCCAATTTGGGTTAATATTACACGGTTGGTGCACAATAAAAGGCAAATCGGACGAAGATATATCTAAAGCTATATTTGACCGATTATCTCCACTTTCGATAGGGCTCGTCCTTGGGTCAAACAAATGATTTGTGCAAATTTTTATCTGGATCGGCCCGTAAATGCCACATGTACTTTGTTTATATAATAATACATGTACAGACGGACGGACATGCATAAATCGATTCTATGCAGATCATCAAAAGGAGCTATAGGTCTATCTCGTTGCTTTTTGCATTATTGGAACAAATATCCTTATGCCCTAGGTTGGCGAAAGCTTTACAATAAATGTATCCTGGTATATGTTTCCTAGCTCTTTAGTAATCAAAATTTATGATTTTTTGACTTTGTATAAAAATTTTAGATTTCTAGCTCAATACAACATTTTGAACTTTCTGATACCTACCTATGACCTACATGCGAACTCTCAGTATTTTAGGTCTAAATGTACTGAACCCTGGCTTCAATTGAGTACGAATTTTCGAAAACGCCGCATTATCTCGAGTTAGGGACCTGTTGTACTTCACATGCGAAATTTAAAAATTAGAGGTTGAGCCCTTCTTCTGGTGGTTATTTTTTTTTTTAATTTTACAATTTTCTAGATGCGGATTTGATATATGAACGAGTACACAGCTTGACCTAGATCAAACGGCATCCAATTGCTACCATAAGCTTTTATTCCATTTTAAGGTTTCTTCCTGACATGATAGAGGAATGTCATTTCCGCAGACTCAAATCTGTGAAATCTAATACACAACTAACATCGCCATGTGTGTCCATGAAATTATTTTTTAAGGAATTTTTACCTCAGCTGCTTGGCACGAATTCTTTAGCATTGAACTATGCCGCAAATGCTGCGGATCTCATTGCATCAATAAATACAATGCTCAGAGATCTCAATGCAATGAAATTCACTAAAACATGTCATAATTATCCGCAATTATGACAGCTTTTGTCTTACTTTGTTCGTTGCAATCGAAGGCAGCGGACAACCGACCGAACGATCATAAAATTCGTTATAAATGCGGGCGTTTTATGGTCAATATCTGTTTGGCTGTGCAAAACTCACACAACTGCAGTGCAGCATCTGATGGGTAGTAAATATGAAATCCATGATGGAATCAAACAATTGATAAAAATGTGAATGGTGATAATGAGGATGATGATGATGACGATGGCGATGATTTGAGAAATTGATGACAGTAGATGCGGGACGGGATCATAATAATTTTATTTTGATGTGTTTTTATGGCCATTTCTCTATTCTTTTTTTTTTGTCGTTCTGATGTAGCTTTGTGTGGTGTTTTGGAGGTTACATCTTTGTTTTTATCATTTTATCACAGCAACAAAAGCCCTTAAACAATAAAGGAAAATAAAAACCATTTTAAGCTGCAAAGAGTGCAATAAAAATTTAATGCTGCCCCACAGCCCGCCTTGCAGCTCAGCAGCAACAAAAACAAAACACACAATTTAACATTGCAAATATGCCATTGAGCTTCGAATGTATGAACCATTCGGAATGGATATAAACGAAATCTTTAATTAAAACTTAATGTACTTTTAATATTGAATACAAAAAAAGTGATGTAAAAAGAAAACAAATAGAAATAACAAATTTCATTCTAAAGACAGACGAAAAAACACACAGCGACGATACACTCACTCCTTCCCATTCACATAGATTCATGTCAATCCAGAGGAGTCTGGCTTAAAGAAATTGCCATTTGGACAATTTGTTTCGTTTTTGGGAGGATTTCGTTGCACAGCGATGTACAGTGGTGCTGCCAACACAAATTAAGGTATGACAGACATTTTATTGTCAACGTGGAAATGACTTGCAACAAGACTAGTACATTTTAAGGGTCTTCAAATAAATGTTTGCAAGGTGAATAAAGCTGCTCTAGAATGTGAATCTCTTCGCGATTTTTTGAATAAATTTTAGCAATTTTTTTATACCCTCCACCATACTATGAAGGGTATATTAACTTTGTCATTCCGTTTGTAACTCCTCGAAATACTCATGTCAGACCCAACAATGTATATATATTCTTGATCAGCGTAAAATTCTAAGTCTATTTAGCCATGTCCGTCTGTCTGTCTGTCTATCCGTCTGTCTGTCACGCTATCTTTTGAACGAATTGAGATAGAAGGCTAAAAAGTTTACACATATAACCCCCCTATAACGGTACCTCCCTATATTCGGTATTTTGATGATTCTAGCGACATTATTAACCGGATTTGTTTCAAAATTTGGTATTTGAAGTTCGAAATGGATACTACAGCCTTAGATAGAAAACTGTCTGTGCAAGTCCACGTCTTCGTATAGCCCAATTCACCGGAATTGATTCAAATTACGTATTTAGAGTTCGTAATGGGAACTACAGTCTGTGACAGAAAATTGTGTATGCAGGTCCAGGTCTTCGTGTAAGCCCCACATAGCAGTACCTCTCTATATTCGGTATTTTGACGAGTTTAGGTACCGAAATTGTTTGAGACGCGTATTTGAAGTTCGTAATGAATGCTACAGCCTATGGCAGAGTGATGATTATGATGATTTTTGCTACATTATTCACCTTTTTTTCAAGTTTCGAATTTGAATATGGTAATGACTTATGACAAACAATGTCCATGTAGGTCCACGTCGTATAGACACCAATATAACGGCTATATTCGGTATTTTTAAAATGTTAACAATTTTTTAAGGATTTTATCTCCAAATTCGTCCCAAATGGTGGAGGGAATTCAAAGTTTGGCCCGGCCGAACTTACTGCTTTTTAACATGCTAGTTATTATGATGAAAATTAAGGAGATTATGAAATTCAGGAGATTTGAAAGTTCCCCTCTACAACACTTTTGGAAATTTTCAGATAAATATTTCGCGGAGAATATATTGGTCGAAAATTTTAGTATTCAACGAAGGGGTCTTTATGGTGCTTTTTTTAAAATATGATTAAAAAGCAAGTTCAAATATTATTTGTCACAAAATTCTACTATTGGTCTTAGAAGACGTGAAGAGTCTAAATCTTATATAAACGCCAGGAATTCATATACAGGGTGAGATGAAAAAACTGCAACCAACTTCAGACTGCTGTTATTTCTAAGCCACTCGTCCGACAGGCGTTAAAATTATTCCAGTGACAGCTCATTATATTGTTTACAAGCGTGCTAAAGCATTTTGGTGAGAATTTTCCAGAAAAAAGTTATTCATGATGGAATTCAAGCGTGATAGTGTGATTCCTTTATATTTGGCTGGAAAACAACAAATGACTATCGTTAGAGCACTCCAGCATTTAAATGTAAATAAATCTTGTGTGTCTCGTACCATCGCTCGTTACCGTGATACTGGTAGCGTAGCCCAACGTCAAGGAAGAGGGCGGAAGAAAACAGCAACATCAGCAGGAATGGTTCGACAAGTAAAGAAGCGACTTGATCAAAACCCGCCTCGCAGTGGCCGAAAAATGGCTCGTGAGCTATATCGCAATATTCGATTCGGCAAATATTGAAAAATGAGCTCGGGGTAAAGCCATCGAAATTCCAAAAAGTGCAAGATCTTACACCGCAACAGAAAGAAAATAGACTCAAAGGAGCTAAAGAGTTGCTTCGCTTGGCCGAAAGTGGTGAACTGCCGAATTTGGTTTTCTCCGATGAGAAAACATTCGTTGTCCGGCAGCTTGTAAACAAACAAAATGATCGTGTTTGCTTGCCAAAGAGGTCAGCTGAAAATGTGCACCTTCGGTTGGCCACTAGAACTCAAGCGTCGGCCATAGTGATGGTATGGGTCGCCATAACAGCCGATGGTCGCTCTCCGCTCGTATTAATCGAATGAATAAATGCCAAATATTATCGCGAAAATATTCTGGAGGGTGTATTAAAGCCTTGGACACGCAAACATTTTGCCCACAGGCCGTGGACATTCCAACGGGACTCAGCACCATCGCACTCAGTACGCGCCGCCCAAAAATGGTTACAAAATTTGGTTCCTCGCTTCATTTCCAGCGCACAATGACCACCAAAATATACGAATTTACCAAAATAACGATCACCTCAAGCAAGCGCTTTGCCGGAAATGGGCCAAAATACCGCAGAACAACATTCGGGCAGCGTGTGACGGTTTTATTGGCCGTTTGAAGTCTACATTCGTGACCAATTCGAACAAATCTAAAATTATTCAAAAATTTGATGCTATTTCCGACATTTTTCCTTTAATTTAATAAAATTTAAAAATGTAAAAATTATGGAGTTTGACTTTGTTGTAGTTTTTTTTTAATCTTGTAATTAGACAAGATGTTGTCCCTTTGTGGGGGAGGTACTTGATGAAGTGGACCGATATTGTTCATTTTCGCACCTGACCTGGTACTGATGCAAATATTAGGCTTTGTAAAGTTGGAGCAAATTTGGAGTATACTTTCTCTTTCTGTGCTGCAAATTATTTTCTTTTCGTTATTTCGATGAAGCACGTTTTGTTCGTATCAAATGATATATACCCTCTCTCTCTAGCCATATGGCTGAGGGTATAATAATTGCCCGGAAATGAGATTTTCAATAATCAGGCATGTCACAGAAGTTTTACGAAATCGATTTATTTCACCCTTTCCAAATCGTTACGATTTGCTTTTGCTTCTTCAGCACTCGTACGTTTTGACTAATCAGGAAAAAAAAAACATTTCACATTTTTGAAATAAAAATATGGTAACTCCATGAAAAAAAAAGTCGTAAACAAATTATTGACAATTAAAAAAGGAGTTTAAATTGTTTTTTATAATATAAACACCAAAAGTAAAAATGCCAGGGGCTTAAATACTTGCTGTAATGGATGAAGAAATAAATCAGCGGTCTACTGAAAAAAATTCGTCGCCGGACATTGAGGAACGCATCAGATCCTTTATCTCACTCAAATGCAGAGTAAGGATCCTCCAGCAATGAGTTATTTTCAAATTTATTTTAATAATAATTTATTTCTACAGATTTATAACTTATTATCGGCTAAATAAAGAAGCTTTTGTTTTAGTTTTGGAAAAAATTTCTCCCCACCTCAAACGTTCCAATATACCGGCTATTATCCAGCTTGCAACAACGCTTAGGTTTTTGGCTACGGGTGCATTTCAAGGAGTTATAGGTAGAGATGTGGAGCTAAGCCTTGGGAGAAGTACAGTTTCTACAATTATGTGGAGAGTTATTAATGCAATTGAAGCTGAAATTTGTCCACATTGGATCAAATTAAGAATGTCTTCCGAAGAAAGTCGAAATTGTAATTTTTTGAAAATTATGAAATTCCAGGAATTGTAGGATGCATTGACGGAACTCACGTTAGAATGGTTAAACCTTCCGAATTCATGGATTAGAAAAATAATAGATTTTTGTAAAATAAATTCCAAAAACATGTTCATTCTAAGAGAATTTGGTTAATACAATATTTTCTGTTAAATGTATGTATCTTCTGTTTATTTTTTACGTTAAAATCACTAAACATTTCAATTTCACCCTGCTTTTTGAAAGTGATATCAAAACGCAAAATTTTTGCGTTTTCCGTTTTTTAGAGAAGCTAAAACCGTTTTCGTTTTCACTCTTGAACGATTTTACATTCTGTGACATGCCTGAATAGTTTCCTTTTGCAATTTCAGTAGTTAGATCTTAGAAAACTCAGGCACTTGGTGCCGATATTTGAAATCATATCTTTTGTCTCGGTTTCCTATATTTATTTCTGTCTCTGTTAAATATTTATTTTCTGAATATAAATATTTTTTCAAACTGAACTGTTTATTAAACAGTTTTTAGCTTAGAAAAATATTCCGAAATATTTAAAATAATCGACTTTTAAACACTTCATTAATTTTTATTAATTTTCTTTCCAGATTAAATTTGACTTTTAATAACAACGTTCTAATGGATGTTGCTTTTTATCTATTTTATTAAAATATTGTTATTCATTTAAATAAATGCATGTAAAATTTAAATAAATAAAACTTAAAACATATATTCAACAAAATTAAATAAAAATCTTTATTTGTGTTTGTATGTGGTAAGTATTACATACATGCGAATATGTCGACCACTAATTTCCCTTTCTAATGCAAAAGTTTATCACACAAAGTTCAAAGCATATGTTAAGGCGCGCAAAGAAATAAGCAAAATAATTTCGTTTTAAAACACTGGAGTTGTTTCCCTTCCAGCGCCATCTACAGTCTAAAGCTCAGTTATTTATATTAAATCTTTATTGATCGCAAATTAGAGACATGAATAATGTATCGAAAAAAAGACATTCTTTGCTATGAAAATTCAGAAATCCATTACCCTGAAGATGTTACAGGCAGAATCCATCTTCCGATTTATCCAATCCAATTTATATTAATATACCTATTGTCATTATTGTTATCTAATATTATAATGATATATATAATGAGCTTACCATATAGGTCGAAATCTTACAATTCATATCACATCAAAATCTTTGAAGTAGCCTAATAACGTAAACATTAATAGAACATGTCATTATTACCATTAAAATTCAAGTGTGAGTGTGTTCATAACATATACCGACAGATGGCTATGAGTTATGGTTACTGCCTAATTTCATAAAACATTTGGTTTTATATCAAGTGTTTATACTAGCATGTTTTAAAAAAGAAATTCAAAAAAATGCACTTTCCGATCAAAAAAATTACATTTGAATTGTGGTTTGCTTCTAATCTAGGGCTAACCTATTCGTTCCAAAAAGAAAATCCCACTTTTTGGAATTAATTCAAAAGCATAAATTCCAACCATAGGTAAAAATGACAAAAAGTGAAAAACTGCATTTTCGAGTAAAATTTATTGTTGAATTTGTAGAACATGACCTGATTTGAAACCCCTGTGCAATGGAAGTGTTATTTTTTATTTTTATACGCTTTTACTTCTACACCATAAACGTAACATCGAAATTCTGGCGAAATGGATTGCATTTTATGGTTCCAATGTTAAATGCACTGAACGGAGCTCATTAACGAACGTAATGCGTATTGGTTGGTTGACAATTACTTGCACGGGAGCTATTGGTATTTGATACTATTTGGATTACCAAAATTGTTTCAGTTTAACACAGGATAATATCCACAGCAAAACGCTAAAATTGGTTATATAGTAGTCAGGTCATCTTCTAAATATTTAACAAAGAATTGAATTCCAGAACTCAATTTTTAACATTTTGTAATTTTCACCATTGGTTGCAAAACATGCTTTCGATTTTGTGTAAAAAAGATAAAGTTTCCTTTTGGAATGAATGGGATAGCGCTAGATTGGAGGCAAACCATAATCCAAATGTCAATTTTTTGAACAGAACATATATTATTTCAAGTTTTCTTTTTCAAAGTTTATGAACTACGATTTTAAACAAAACTCAGTGCCCTCTAAGTGGAATATCTGTAATTCAACGCCATCTATTGACAACATAATGTTCGTCGATTCTAGATCGCAAATTTAGGTTGTTGTTCATTATTTTGGCAAGTACCCCAATACAGTACTATCCATCTATTTTTTTTAATAATTCCAATTTTTCTGAGAATTTGTCGTCCTTCGAAATATAAAAGCAAAATTTAGCCAATTTTTATCTAAATAAAATTACAGTAGCTTAAATTATAATTTTTAAGTTAATTCTACAAAATTCAGCCTTTTTCAAGGACTTTAAACAGAGATCTAAAATGGTAGAGGCTATACAAAAAGCATTCTGAACAAATGGTTTGTGGCTACACTTATGACAGAGGCATGTTAAAATAAAAAAAAAAACACAATTATAGAAAAGAATAACAAATAAAAGTTTGAATAATCCAAAATTTTGGTTTCAAAATTCAATTCCATAGACTTTCCCAAATAATTCCATATCGCCTTAGCGGTTTAAATTACCTAGCATTGGAATCTATGTTGTTACGATATAATAACAACAGAGGTATTTACACCTGGTGAGAATATTTTGACTCAGTCTTGTCCCATCTTTTAAAATCTTCATCGTAAATAAAAGAATTCATATAATTGTTTATTTCTTTATATATTTCATCAAAAGGGCTGTTATTTTTTGAGATTTTAGCTTTTTTGAAAAAAAATATTTGCCGCCACGAATCATGTGTATCAATAGATGGCTCTGAAATTAGATCTTAACCAGTGTTGTAAAGCGTACAATTTTTGTGCATTGCATTTAGTTGCTCCCTAAAGTATGCTTTAGATTTTGTTGTATTTTTCCTACGCAGTGACAAAGTAAAGGAAATTAAAGAATTTAAGTTGTTATTAATATATATTTTTATTTTAATCCATAAAATCGTTTATCATTTATAACATAAAGCAAATAAATACACTTTAAGCTCAAGTACGAGCCGTGTTAAAGTTGACCTCCACAGGTCCTTAAGAGATAACGCATATGAGAGGTTCCAAACTTGATAGAATATTCATGTCTGCAATGAAAATAAATATAAAACAACAATTAATTAATTATTCTTATACTTGTCTACAAAAAGATAGAATATTTTTTATTAAATGTTTATATCCACAAAAAAAAACAAGTAAGCAAAGGCTACAGTCGAGCAGGGCCGACCGTTGAATACCCTACAACACTATAATAAACGATACAGTTTATATAGGCGAGATACTCGAAAAAATTCCACAAGATATTGTGACAAATAATAAAAGAAAACCATCTGCTTTCGTTCTCTAATTTTCGAATAATAGCAACTTTATCTAATTTGCTCATTTCCAATTTATTGGTAGATGTTGCACGTAAATGGTCTTCCTAGATCTGGAACCAATATTTCCCAAAGACCTATAATCTCTCAGAAGTGGCAAATGATTAACATTTATTATTGGTTTTTAACTGAAACGCATCTATATGAGATACAGACATTTGACTATATTCTTCAACGAAATCAGCGTTAACGAAATAGTCAGAAGTGCGTCTTTCCTATATTTGTGAATTCTCCAAAAAGTCACTGGAATGGATATTTTCGTATTTTGTCTACAAAAGTTGGCAAACTATTTCACATATTGAATATTTTTGGATGGCCATCCAAAACTGCTTGGCTTTTGCAATGCCCGCTAACCCCCATTCAAATGTGCGTGAGGATCGGGCAATAATTACTACCTGCTGACAATTTTGCAATTTTTTGGTCCATTTCAATATATGGCGATCATCTCAAAAAGAGTAGGCTTCTATTCTGACCCTCATCTGATCCCCATGCCAAATTTCGTTAGGATCGGGCCATAAATGCGATCTGTATATGATATCCTGATATCCTAACTACTTAGTTTTGTTAGCTGTAGAAATATTACCAATATTTTCAGCTTTAGAGAGATATTTTTATGCGATTTTTTAGACGTTGTTTCTTTCCTGCCAAGAGGCCATTCTGAATTAATGAGAACTGTCGAAATCTGTTCAGCCGTTCTCGACATATAAGAGATCTTTCAAACATATCTTCTTTGATAGACATACACTTATATCGCACATATTCCGCTATATATCCGTTTTGTTGGATGTTAACATCAATGTAAAGATCAGAAGTAACCTTGTCATGGCTTTGTGATTTCGCCGGGATTTAAAATATTCGCGGTTTAATGAAAAATTTTGAATTTTTTCAACACAAAAGATATGGTCTATTTTACCCGCTAAATATTATCCGATGACCACCCAAATTGGTAGGCTTCTTCCCCGCCCTAAACCCTAGCTACATGCGACCTGTATAGCTACTGCAAAATCCGATATTTTTTCAGTGTTTGGTCCATTTCAACCCCTAAACATTTGGCGATCATCTCCAAATGAAATAGGGTTCTATTCTGACCCTAGCCCCACCTCCATTCTAAATTTCGTGAAGATCGGGCCATAATTGCGACCTGTAGAGTGATTACAAATTAACATGGACAGACGGACAGACGGACGGACATACATAGCTAGATCGACTCAACTCGGCGAGATAGGAAGATCCATATATACTTTCCTATGTGGGAAATCAATATTTCGGTGTTGTACATAATTTTTGGCCCAATCAAACTTATAATACCCCCCACACATAGTGTTGTAGGGTATAAAAAAAAATAAATAAAACACATCGAAAAAGCTTTTATTTTTTAGAATCTTGTCATCCCAGACCTTTCTCTTCTTTTATTTTTAATATCCTGCTCTGACCACAGTTAATTTTCCTAAATTGTTTAAATATCCACATGTGGAAAACCGATTACAAAAAGGCGACTTTGATTTTAGACTTTTCAATGCCAATATCGATAGCTTAAATCGAAACAATTTAGAAAGACAATTTTTACTTTTTTTACATTTTTAAAGATTAATTATTGATCAAAAAAATAAAAATCCAAGACACTTTCATGATAGATTTTGTAAGAATATTTTTAAGGACTAATCTTGGATTTCTAAGTATATTATTTCGAGGACTAATCTTTAATTTTTAAAAATTCTGTTCCAATGACCGACTTATTTACACACCAGGGTTTTTTCAAAGATTTGTTTTCAAGGATGTGGATTTAAAAAAAATTAAGGCATTTTTCAAGAACATTTTCTCAACGACCAAGTAAGTTATAATTTTAGATTTTTTAAGAAAATATTTTTAGGAACCAGCAGATCATTGGACAAGTGAAAAGAAAATAATCTTTAAAAATCATAAATTTGATTTTTAAAGATTATTTTCTTTTCTCTTGTCCAATGACCCACTAATTTACGAACCTTGGGTTTGCGAAGGATTTGTTTTCAAGGACGTGGATTTAAAAAAAAAATTAAGACTTCTCGGATTTTTCAAAAAAATTACGGACTTTACTCGAATTTTTCAAAAAATGTAAGGACTTTTCTCGGATGTTTAAAGAACATTTTCTTAAGGACCAAGTAAGTTATGATGATATTTTTTATTGAAGTGTATAATAATATAATTTACAATTCTCATTTCCCGCGAAGCTTTAAGCTTGTATGCAGGAAATTTTAGCTATTTTAAGAAAATATTTTTAAGAACCAACTGATCATTAAATTTATGATTTTTAAAGATTATTTTCTTTTCACTTGTCCAATGACCTACTAATTTACAAATTTGGGTTTGCCAAGGGTTTCAAGGACGTAGTTTTTTGGAAGAAAATTCTAAGGACTTTTCTCGGATTTTTCAAGACCATTTTCTCAAGGACCAAGTAACTTATAATCGAAGATTTTTTAAGAAAATATTTTTAAGAACCAACTGAACTTTAAATTTATGATTTTTAAAGATTATTTTTTTAATGACTATCATTGGATTATTATGTATATTTTTTCAAGGTCATTTCGTCGATTTTTTAAGAAGCTATTTTCGTGGACCAACTGACTATTGTTGAATTGTTTAAGAAAATATTTGACAACTGACCTTTAATTTTGGATTTTTAACCGTATTTAATCGAATGAAGGACTAATGTTGTATTTTTAAGATAATTTTTTCAAGGACCAAGTAGCTTATAGCCCTGGATAAGATAAATTTTTCAAAGACCAACATGTCTATAACCTTCTATTTTCTAATATTTTTTTTCAAGGATTTTAAGAATAATTATTAAAGGTCTAATTTTGGATTTTTTAAGGATTATAATGTTGAATTATAATGGTGGATTTGTTAAGAATACATTTATCAAAGAACAACTGACCTACAAATGGATTTTCAATATTTTTTTTAAAAAAGATTTTAAGGACCTACTGACCTCAAATCATGGATTTTTAATGATTTTTATTCATTATTATTATTATTTTTTTAAAGAACATTTTTTCAAGGACCAAATAAATTATAATTCTGATTTTTTTGAGAAAAATCCATTTTCTAGGAATTTTAAAAATAAAATAGAAACTGCTAACTTATAATTTTGGATTTGTTAAGTACAAATTTTGTAGGGAACAACTGATCTACAAATGGATTTTCCAATAATATTTGTCTTAAAAAAAATTAGGAATCCAATTTTAGAATTTTTGGCTCAAGGACCAACTGATCTATAATCGTTAATTAAACCATTTTTTGTGGACTTTTAAAAACGTGAAAAACGTGTGTATTTTAAAAATATTATTCAATGAGCTTTAATCGAATGAACGAATTTAAGGACCAACATTTATTAGCTAAATGTTTCAATGATTTAAAGGATTTTTCAGGAACAATCGCTGATTTCTAATTAATATATTTCAAAGATCAACTGCTCCTAAAATAATGAATTTTCTTGAATATTACAGAAAAAAATATTACAGTTGGTTTCTAAGTTATAATGGTGTTTTTTAGGAAATTGTTTTCAAGGAGCAACAGGTTTATATTGGTGGATTTTTAAGATTTTTTCAAGGACCATTAGAGGTACAAGCTTGAGTTGCTTAAATATTATTTTTGAACGGCAAACAAAGCTGGAAGTGTGGATTTTTATACTTTCAGCCATATGGCTACAGATACAATAAAATATCATCCAATTATGGAAAAACTTTGCAATTCCCAATATTTTTCATGCTAGGTTAGACCCCACCAAGAGTCAAAATTTTGAATAATTATAACTCTTATAACTTCAAAATTTTGAATTGCCACGAAGCTCATAAAAAGCGAAATAAGCATGCGATCACTTTCAAACTCAGCACATCTCAATTTTCTAGTAACGCAAACTCTGCTGTGAAGATGGAATAATATGCAAATTTAACATTTATTTACAATTTTATGCGAATAGTTGGTAATTAAATGTTAACCTTTTGTAAAGGAAGAATCGGACGGTGTTCGCATCACATCTCTGTTTCAGATAAATATTTAGATACTTCAAAAATCTCTGTCTTGTTTTACCAGTTATAATAAGTATATAGTTATTGGAAATTGTGACCCTTTGAAAAGGAGGTACTAGAAAGAGTGGACCGATCCCATCCCATATCCCTTCACAGCAGATGTTGTGTTAGTAGAAATAATGGGATGTGTGAAATATGAAGAAAACCACATGCTTATTTCGGATTTTATAATCGTTTTTGTTATTCCTAGCTTGGGCCCTTTGTGGGGGGAGGTACCAGAAGGAATGGTCCGATCTCTATCTTCTTTATAACGATCTTGTACTGATAGAAATGTTGAGATGTACCAATTCTGAATGGAATCGGATGTTTATTTCGCGTTTTATAAGCTTGATGGATATACAAATTGTTGACCCTTTGTGGGGAGGTACCAGAAGGAGTGAAAGAGTCTCCAAATTACACTGATCGCAACATTTTTTATTACATCACATTTTATAAGAGTTATAATTATTCAAAATTTTGATCCTTTGTGGGGGAGGTACTTCATGGAGTGGACCGATATTGTTCATTTTCGCAGTAATGAAAATATTATAATTTGCTAAGTTTGAGCGAAATCAGATTGTCCTTTCTCTTTCTGTGCAGTAATACATTTTTTTGAACGTGGATATACCAGAAGGCGTGCACCGATATTGTTCATCTCCGTACCCGACTTGAGTTTGATAATAATATTACTATGTACCATGTTTGAACCTAATCGCCGACTCCTTTCGAGAGTTATCGTGGGCACCAGCCAGACAGATGGGCGGACATCGCTAGATCGACTCCAAATGTCCTGAAACGGATTTGGCCCAAAGAGACCTAGGGTCTAAAACCGTTATTTCGATGAGGCACGTCTTGGCCGTATCAAATGAAATAGCCATATGCCTGAGTGTTAAAAAATAGGGTTTGAGGACTTCTTGAGAAGAAATTTTAATGAAGCTATACTCGTATGTGGTCATTGCATGAATCGGGTTTTTTAATACTTTTTTTCTAAGAAAATTATTTTCTAGAACCAATTTTCACGGATTTTTAAAGAAAAATTAAGTAGGAAGGATTCCTTTAAAATAAACCCAATCATACCAACTTTTCAAATGTCTTATATCAGAATGACAGAACTCAAAATTTAAGCTTTCCCAATTTTATATGAACAACCTGTTACATCATTATTCTTTAACCAAAAATACTTGCAATATTCGGATAATGCTACAAATGAAGGTTAGTATAATAAAAAGGAATCCCTTTAATGGGAGGAAAATTCGTTTATGTTCGACAAAAATAAAAAGAGAGAAAAGAAAAAATATTTAACGAAACAACAAAGAGAAAATTTAATGGGGGAAAATATACCTGAAATTAATGTCGTGTGTTCAGATGAAAATAATACTTGATAAGTAAGTACTGGCGGAGATTAAGAACCATTAAGATTTTGTGTAAATAATTAATGGCCGAATGCCAGGCAGTCAGTCAGTCAGCTGGCGAGTTCGCCAGTGTATGAGGGAAAATCTAGTGGAAATAACGACAACAGCGGCGACAGAGACCACCAAGTCAACACCGGCAAAAGAAAAAAAAATCGGAGAAAGAGCATTACTGTCTCAGGGTATTTGCTATACCTGCCAACTGTTAGCTTCTTCGCCGGCGGTTGGGATGGAAATTTATTTTTTTTTTGCTTTTGATCAAAGGCAACAGACCAATATTGAAAAAAAAAAGCGAACGAATGAAATTCTATTTACATTTAAGAACACATTTTTCTGGTGAAAAGCACTCAAAGGCGTCATTTTCTTGCTGGTGGATGGCTGACTGACTGGCTGGATGTGGAGTGGAGTGGAGTGTGCCAACGGGAGTGGGTATGGGAAAACGCTTTCAATAAACATCCAACTACTGGCTAGCAGGCTAGAGAGAAGCAAGAAGATACTTATAAATTACATTAAAATTTTTAATGTTTAAATTAAGTGGAAAATTAGCCATAATATTATGATTATGTGGAGTGAAGAGAATTTCTTTGATTTCGTTGCATTTCACCGCCTGCCTGCCTGCCTTTTGACGCCCGAAAGTGTCATCTTCGACAGTTGTATGTATGTTTGTTTGTTTGCTAGATGACGACCGCAACAACTCTTGAGAGTATTTGTTGTTCGAATACGATTTCAATGAAATGTTTAGACATTTAAGTGCAGTTTTGGTAAAACAAAGGAAAATTCCCGGAATTTCAATTGTGCAACAGATAATGAGGTATCGCGCGTATTTCTCCTCCTCCTCCTTTGAATTCGTCATGTAAATAAGCGATCAACTGGAAAAACCACTTACAGGCTTCAACATTGTAAATATTTAGTTTTCTTTAATTGAAACATTGTTTCGATTTGTTTTCACCGAAATTTGTTAAATTTCACTTTATCCAAATAGAAATTTAGGGTTAAATTTTGTTGGTTTACAAATTAACTTGAAATTTGTAATAAGCTTGCTGGGATGGGATGGTGATGTCTTGCTTTGCGATATTCGAATGTTTTCTTGGCACGCTACCTGGAAATGCTGATAGCGATTTTACGGATACAGTTATGATTTGTGTCGCCTCAGAGGACATTGACATTTGTGGAATTCGATATAGAAGTTTGAAATGCTTTCTAGTGAACAGTAAGGCGAGCAAAGGATGTCCAAACTAAATGCATTTAACAAAAGGCAAAGGATTCTAAATTTTGTAAAAAATCAAAGAATTCTAATATTTGTCTAATAAAGGGTGTTTTTTTTGAAGCCCGATTAAACTTGTAATTGTAAAAAATAACACAAAAAATTAAATTTTAATGAAAATTTTTTTATCCGAAAGATCAATACGTGATGTTAAGATTTGAAAATGATTTCGAGCATTTGGACACCGCGGTTGTTCTTGACGAAGTGCATTCTGGACGTCCAATTTTTGGCCACTTTTTCGAGCGCTGCTGGCCCTATGTCACGAATAACACGAACAATGCTGGCCTCCAAGGCGTCAATTGTTGCTGGTTTATCAGCATAAACCAGTGACTTCATGTAGCCCCACAGGAAATTCATAATTTTGACTCTTTGTGGGGGTGGTACCAGAAGGAGTGGACCGGTATATTTCATCTTCACAGCAGATCTTGTGTTAGTGGAAATAATGAGATGTGTGAAATATGAAGAGAACCGGATGCTTATTTGGGATTTTAAACTCGTTTTGGCTATTCAAAATTTTGACCCTTCATGGGGAGGTATTGGAAGGAGTGGACCTATATATTCCATCTTCACAACACACATTGGGTTATTAAAAAGATTGTGAGGTATATAATGACAATCAGACTTCTACATCACATTTTATAAGAGTTATAATTATGAAATATTTTAGGACGAGGTACCTGATGGAGTGGACCGATATTGTCCATTTTCGCACCTGATCTAAATATTAGGATTTGGAAAGTTGGAGCAAAATCGGATTATCTTTTCTCTTTCTGTGCAGAAAATATTTTCTTCTTTTTTTGAAAATTTCGACCTACTATGTGGATGTACCAGAAGGAGTGAATCGATATATTCCGTCTTAATACCAGATCTTGGGCTCATAAAAATATTAGGATGTGTGAAATTTGAAGACAATCGGACTCTTGAATAATATTAGAAAAGAGTTTAATTATTCAAAATTTTCACCCTTTGTGGGAGAGGCACTTGATGGAGTGGACCGATATTGTCCATTTGCGAACCTGACCTAGCACTGACGCAAATTGAAGGATTTGCAAAGATGGGGCAAAATTGGATTATCAATTCTCTTTCTGTGCGAAAAAATTTTTTTGAAAATTTCGACCTTTTGTGTGGGATGTACCAGAAGGTGTGGACCGATATATTCCATATTAACACCGGAACTTCAGAACTTGGTTGGATAAAAATATTGGGATGTGTGAAATTTGAAGACAATCGGACTCTTACATCACGTTTAATAAGAGTTGTAATTATTCAAAATTTTGACCCTTTGTGGGGGAAGTACTTGATGGATATTGTCCATTTTCGCACCTGACCTAGCATTAATGCAAATATTAGGATTTGCAAAGTTTGAGCAAAATCGTACCATCCTTTCTCTTTCTGTGCAAAAAATCTATTTTTTTAAAATATCGACTTTTTGTGGGGAGAAGGAGTGGAGCGATATTGCCCATCTCTAAACTCGATCTATGTTTGACAAAAATATTACGATGTAAGAAGTTTGGACCAAATCGGATACTCCCTTCGAGAGTAGCCAGCCAGACAGACAGATGGACAGACATCGCTAGATCGACTTCAAAATGTTCTGAAACGGATTTGGTCCAAATGAAATATACCCTCTCTAGCCATATGGCTGAGGGTATAAAAACAACAAAAAATATGTGTATAGACCTATATCGGATAGAAAACCCTGAGCTCAACTTTTTTTATTTATATCTGTCATACATGTAAGGAACCATGGGAAGGATTTTTTTATGTATCTCCAACTAATGTCTAATTTTATGTATCGAAACACTGTTCAAAATTAATATAAATTAACTTTCATGATAAAACATTTCGAATTTTATGTATTTTCAATTGATAATCTCCCAATTCCCATAAATTCGTGTCATTCAACAATATTTCGCATTTTTTTTAAACATAACCATGGACTTAGCAACATAAAAATATTTACACAGACATACGAAGCAGGAACACCTATTGAACCTTGAAAATACGTTTATGTCCGTGTCAATTAGTGGTTAAGGGTTAAAAGTAAAAAACTACCCTATGAACATAAATAGAAAAAAACTTGTTATGTCCGATGTTTATCGGACGTAGAAAAACAACGACAATGTAACGGCCAAAGGTGTTTTTTTAATTTTTGGCCAAGGTGAAACTTACCTTGTTCTGATTTATGAAAAGTCGATCTGCCCTCTTTTCCCCCTTCGAAGAAATGCTATAAAACTAAAAATAACTGCTAGTCGTAAGTTCTTGAGTTGGAGTGTTGGTGACACTACCACCACCAATTTTCGTTCGACCCTGCCATGAATGTGAGTTCAGTTACAAGTGAGAGTTGATGACGTTTCTGTTGAATAACAATAACGGCGACGGCTATGACAATTAAATACATGTGTATGTACATATGTAAGCTGGTAGTTATTCTTCTTCCAACAGAGGTCGAAAAAATACTTTGTTGCAATTTAATGCTACATTTAACCCAGTCAATGAACCTTATTTGTGTTTGGCCGAGGGAAAGTAAAAATACTCAAGAACACACACAAATGTACATATAAGATACATATATTGTACATACGAATGTTCGGTTACAGTGAAATAAATTCTTTGAAGGGTTATTGTGAAATAACTACAGGTTATCCGTAGATTACACATGAGTTGCAATTGATGGCTTTTTTTCAAGTGGAAGGCCACTCAGCCCTTGATATGGAGATAACTAACTTTGAGTTCAAATTTCTTTGTGGATCAAAAAAAAAAAAAAAAAACAATATGATTTGCCAACATACCCTTTTTATTTCATAGGTAGATATCAATATATTAATATGACACTTTATAAATTAAAATATTTAATTCCATTTGATTACCCTATTGGTCTGCGGGTGGTAATTGCAAAAATACATAACCGTCTGCAAGGAATATTTTTTCTTTAAAATTGTCATTGTGATTTGTTTGGAATTCTCCCATAATGGAAAACAAACACAAATTTACCCATGAGTCATTACATTTTTTGAGAATAGAAAAAACAGTTAAAAAAGCAGCTAAGTTCAGCCGGGCCTAACTTTTAATACCCTCCACCATTTGAAGGAACTTTAAAAATATCTAAAAAATTCCGTCGAAAAATATCTTTCAAACAAAAACCTTTAAATGAGGGCCATACAAAGACGTGGTCATAGGCTGTAGTAACGATTCCAAACTTCAAACATGAAATTTGGAACATTCCAGGTGAAGAATTATCAAAATACCGAATAAAGAGTGGACCGTTATATGTGGGCTATACGAAGACGTGGACCTGCATAGACAACTTCAAATACGAAATTTGAAACAATTCCGCTGAATAATGTCGCTAAAATCATGAAAATACCGAATATCTGGGTGCGGATTTTCAGTCAATTCCATTGAAAAAATTGGCTGCAATTATCAAAATACCGAATATCGAGATAGGCTATACGATGGACCTATGTACCTATGGGTAAAATACTCACAAGGAACTCTTTGCGTACATATTCAGAAAATTCCATTGCCATGGAATCCGTTCCGTTCCGTTGCTGAAATCATCAAAATACCGAATATTGAATGAAAGCTAAAAATGTCGGAAATAGCACCAAATTTTAGAATAAGTTAAGATTTGTTCAAATTGGTCACCCTTGGCACGAATTATGGCCTTCAAACGGCCAATGAAACCGTCACACGCAGTCCGAATGTTGCTCTGCGGTATTTTGGCCCATTCCCCGGGGAAGCGCTTGCTTGAGGTGATCGACACTTTGGTATTTTTTAGTGCCAACCTTACTTTCCAAAATACTCCAGAACTCGAAATAGTCCAACGGATTGGTATCCGGAGATTTTGGTGGCCATTGTGCGCTGGAAATGAAGCAAGGAACCTCATTTTGTAACCATTCTTGGGTGGCGCGAGTCCTGTTGGAATGTCCAAGGTCTGCGGCCAAAATGTTTGCGTGCCCAAGGCTTTAATACATCCTCCAGAATATTTTCGCGATAATATTCGGCATTCATTCTGATGCCACGGTCGATTAATACGAGCGGAGAGCGAAAATCGGCTGTTATGGTGGCCTACACCATCACCATGGCCGGCGCTTGAGTTCTGGTAGCCAACCGAAGGTGTACATCATTTTGTTTGTTTACAAGCTGCCGGACAACGAATGTTTTCTCATGGGAGAAAACCAAATTCGGCAGTTCACCACTTTCGGCCAAGCGAAGCAACTCTTTAGCTCTTTTGAGTCTATTTTCTGTTGTTGCGGTGTAAGCTCTTGCATTTTTTGGAATTTCAATGGCTTTACCCCGAGCTAATTTTTCAATATTTGCCGAATGGAATATTGCGATATGTTCAGCTCACGAGCCATTTTTCGGCCACTGCGACGCGGGTTTCGATCAAGTCGCTTCTTTACTTTTCGTACCATTTCTGTTGATGTTGCTGTTTTCTTTCGTCCATTACCTTGACGTCGGGCTACGCTACCAGTATCACGGTAACGGGCTATGGGACGAAACACAAACGATTTATTCACATTTAAATGCCGGAGTGCTCCAACGATAGCCACTTGTGGTGTTCCAGCCAAATATAAAGAAATCACACTATCATGCTTGAACTCCATTACGAATAACTTTTTTTTCTGGCAAATTCTCACCAAAATGCTTTTGTACGCTTGTAGACAATATAATTTTGTCAGCTGTCGGACGAGTGACTTTGAAATGACACCAGTCTGAATTTTTTGCGGTTTTTTCATCTCACCCTGTAGTGTGGTTATAATAGAACGCAGACAAATTCGATACGTTTTTCTAAATTATTTTTTGTACCGTAAAAATCTCGACGGTTTTCCAATGTATTGCAATATACGACATTCAATTATGTATATACCAGACATACGTTGTAGACATCTATCACTCTAACCAAGGTAGACCACATTTTTGTATGTGTATTGGAGCACCTTATACAAAGTCAGTGATTGAAGTGAACCGAGTAAAGATACTGACTTAATGCAACATTTACATTTAATGCATCGTGGCTTATTATGGAATGTCATTATTTCACATCACCTAACCACCCTAATATACAAATGTTATATTTTGCTAAATACTTCTTCTATTTTTGTAAATATGCGCATATATTCTATTTTCGCTTGCATTGAAATATTAAGCCCTCACCTAGTCCTTTAAGATGATTAACTTTTTAGCCTATTTTTTGTGAGCCCACCTGCTGGCTAGCCAGTTAGTCTGGCAGTCAAAGTGCTTGAGTACTGTATTGACAAATGACGTCAATATTTAAGTTACGCATTTTGGATTTGTTTTTCTTGCATACATTGTATGCTATTTGCGCTTGGTCTCATAACCGCTGGGGGTTGAGATTTACGTGGAAATGTCAATGGGTGCAATGATTAGCAAAATATGAACGTAAATGAGTAGCAGTCGGTCACAAACTATTAGGCTAAGCCTGTTAGCTTTTGTTCGGCTATTAGCTGTCTAGACTTGACTCAGTCAAAGATTAGTTAAATTAAAGAGATAAATAAACGAATTTAACACCTTGGCGATTTTAAAGTTGCATAACAAATGTCTTAGATTTGAAAGACGGAATATTTAATGTGTAGCAATAACGAAAATTGAAATTTCAGAAGTTGTTCAAATCAAAAAAAAAAAAAAAAATAAATAAATAAATAATAATAATAAATATATAAATAAATAAATAATAAAATAATAATAAATGTATATTATTACCATCTTTTCGAAAATGGTATAAACATTTCAATGTGTAATTTCTAGTCCGAATCAAAATCAAATCGAAAAATCTCGTCGAATTTAAGCGTAGCCATATATGTAGACGGTCGAACTCATCAAGAAGGTATGTCATGGATGAATCGAACACAAAAAGTCAAATAATGGATTTTTGGTAAAAAAAACAAAGAGAGAGGAAAAATTCATAGAGGTCAAAATTAAACCGTTTTTTAAAACGTTTTTTAAAACGTACACGATTTTGGTCAAGAAGATCTCATAAAAATATCATTAAATAATCCATGTCTTATATATAAAAATGTCTTTGAAAAATATTAACAAATACTAAATTATTTGTAAAGATGTTCTTTAAAATCTCCAGAATTTGTGGCCATAAATTCCGTGGAAAATACTTTTACAAAATCTCAGAACATGGTAGAATTTAGGCTAAATTTGTGGAGGGACAACAGAAAGGGAACCCTTATGAAGTGTGGTAGTATTGGAAAATATAATTTTCCAATACTTTCATGATTTTTGATCAATTATGGGGGAGAAACCAAAAAGGCTGGGCTGATATTGAGATGAGTCTGAAGAGATGGGTTCGAAGAAAATCGGAAATTGATTTCATATTTTATGAGTTGTTATAATTTGTTATAAAAAATATGACTATTCATTGGGAAGAAGTCAGCCAATTCTGTCCATTTTTATACCCTCAGCCATATGGCTAAGAGGGTATATACAGCGTGAGATGAAAATACTGCAATCAACTTCAGACTGCTGTCATTTCTAAGTCACTCGTCCACAGCTGTTAAAATTATTCCAGTGACAGCTCATTATATTGTTTACAAGCGTACAAAAGCATTTTGGTGAGAATTTCCCAGAAAAAAGTTATTCGTGATGGAATTCAAGCGTAATAGTGTGATTTCTTTGTATTTGTCTGGAAAACCACAAGTGGCTATCGTTAGAGCATTCCAGCATTTAAAACTTAATAAATCTTTTGTATCTCGTACCATCGCTCGCATCACGGTAACGATACTTCTAGCTTAGCCCGACGTCAAGGAAGTGGACGGAAGAAAACAGCAACATCAGCAGAAATGCTTCGAATAGTAAGGAAGCGACTTGGTCGAAACCCGTGGCCGAAAATGCCTCGTCAGCTGATCATATCGCAATATTTCATTTGGCATATATTGAAAAATGAGCTCGGGGTAAAGCCATTGAAATTCCAAAAAGTGCAAGAACTTACACCGCAAAAGAAAGAGACTTGACTCAAAAGCTAAAGATTTGCTTCGCTTGGCCGAATGTGGTAAACTGCCAAATTTGGTTTTCTCCGATGAGAAAACATTCGTTGTCCACCAGATTGTAAACAAACAAAATGACCGTGTTTACGGACCAAAGAGGTCAGCTGTGCACCTTCGGTTGGCCACCAGAACTCAAGTGTGATGGTGTGGGCCGCCATAACAGCTGATGTTCGCTCTCCGCTCGTATTAATCGACCGCGGCATTAGAATAAATGCCGAATATTATCGCGAAAATATAGTGGAGGGTGTATCAAATCCTTGGGCACGCAAACATTTTGGCCGCAGATCTTGGACATTCCAACAGAACTTATCACGCGCCACCCAAGAATAGTTACAAAATGAGGTTCCTCCCTGCATTTCCAGCGCACAATGGCCACCAAAATCTCCGGATACCAATCTGTTGGACTATTGTGTCTGAAGTATTTTGGAAAGGAAGGTTGGCACTAAAAAATACCAAAGTGTCGATCACCTCAAGCAAAGTACCGGGCAGTATGTGACGGTTTCATTGAAGACCATAATTCGTGCCAAAGGTGACAATTTGAACAAATCTAAACTTTTTCTAAAATTTGATGCTATATCCGACCTTTTTTGATTTCATTCAATCAAATTAAAAAAAAATGCAAAAATTATGGCGTTTGACTTTGTTGCAGGGTTTTTTATATCATCCTGTATATACCAATCGCCGGAATCTGGAATATATCAAGGCTTTGGGTTTAGGGCTGGGTAGAAGCCTACCATTTTATTTGGTGATCGGACAATATTTAGTGGGTAAAATAGACCATAACTTTTATGTAAAAAATACGAACATTTCCTCTAAACCTCAAATATTTTTAGTCCCTGCGAAATCACAACTTAACGAAAAGGTAACCAAGGTAATAAAGTTTATTTTTAATTTTCATAGAGCAGGACATTATATCTTAAAGATACATTTTCTGACGCTCATGATAAATATTTCAAACTTTTTTTCCATTCCTTCGAAACATTACCAATTTTCTTACAATATCGCTTTTTGCTTTAAAATCCTCTTTGCCATTCGACACCTTAAAGGAATCTCAGCAATCAATTTATGTTAATTGTGTTGTTGGGGGTGTTGTTAGTGTAAAATTACACTTCATTAACGCAATTATTTTAAAGTCATTTCGAATTGGAAATTAATTCGTCACCAATTTATTTGTCTGCCCTGCATGATTTGCCAATTACTTAAATTGATATGACATCCTTTACAAGTGGCTTTAGAGTGTTTAAAAGTATGTGTGGGATGTATGTATGCCTTGTATGTGTGTGTGTGTATGTTTGTGAATGCTCATTCCTGCAAGGCAAAGAAAAGTCAATGAATATCCATAAAGTTGTCCTCAAGAATAACAATATTTTTAAGGATATCTACTTAAGTCGAATGTAACAATGTAGCAGCAGTTCACAGGAAAACCTCAATGGCAAAGGATATTAACAACATATTTCTTAAGGATATGCTCAATTTCCTTTGTTGTTAGCTGGCATGCGAGTGTATGTAAGTGTGTTTGTGTGTTACACTTGAAGCTATTTAAAAGGTCTTTGTAAACATTCGTATGCCAACATGAGCGGATATGGATGGGTGCGTGAGTGTATGTGCGTTGTATTTTATAAGGACTAGTTTAGTAGAATGTCATCAGAGTTTTCTTATTGTTGAAAGCATTATTCCTTCAATGAGCATTATTACACTCCAACACACACTCGCAAATGCTTCAATTGAAATCAAGCTTTTCGCATTGTTTGCAGCCCAGAGTTTACGAGCATAAGGCCAATAAATAGTTTACAAAAGAGAAAAGGACATATTTTGTTGTTGTTGTTGGTCCCCGCAACAAAGGTAAGTCTACACAATTGGTTATTGGCCATGTGTTTGATGGGGGGTTGGCGAGAGGGATATTATTAAAGTTCTTTAGAAGGACTCAGCTGTTTGGCTTAAAAATTATGCGTACAATGATTCCTTGTGCTAGACGCATTTATTTTATTCTATCCTCCCCACACTCACACAAAATCTGTTTTTTTTTTGGAGTAAATTCTCAACGAATTCTTGGCATGAATTTGAGCAGAAAGAAGACATTTCAACACTCATTTATCGTGGGGAAACATTCCTAGTGAATGGTAAGGCAAAGAATGGCAACGTTTTTATGGCACAACTCTTAAAAGGTAACGAAGTAAGCATCAACGCCCCTGATGATGAGACAATTTTCATAAAGAGAGAACAGTGGCGGGATTTTTTTTTTCAAATTTTGTATCATACACTTTGTTGTAATATAGTATTTCCCACATTTAGGGGATCTCCAAAAACAATTGCCTTTTTACATTTTTTAATTCAATGATGGTTCGAAAAAAAATTGAACCAGAACCAAATCTTTTCGTCCATGGGGGTTCAGAATTCAATTTTTCTGGTCCCAGCCCCAAATGTTTTTCGTCATCGTTTTCTTATTTCGATCAAAACTTGGATTCCAAAAAATTAGGCCAAAATATTTAAAACATGTGGGGGAGACGGACCTATATATGTACTTTAATGTTATTTTTTAGTAAGAAATAGTCATTTCCCGGAAATCATTATCGATAAAGGTTGCTGATTGGAGTTTTCGTGTGGGTGGTGGAAAATGTTTTTTTGTTGCTGTGGACTGGGTGTATCGAGTACAGTACTCAAGAGGGGAAATTGTTTGCGTTAACCGATTGCGACTCTCTTAGTGAACACATGCGAAACATGTATTTTGAAAACGTTTAAGTGGGTTAAAATAAAAATGTGGTTTTGGTACTAAATGTGGATGAATTGAAATCTGAAAATAGGATCACTGTTGGTGTGGAGGTTCTTTTGGTAATACGTACTACTAATTTTGATATTTGGGAAAGGATCGATTGGGAAATTTAAAATTTTATATTAGCATTAGGTGAATTTGGAAATACGTACTAAAAAGTACAAAAAGTACTAAATGACATTGAGTTTGGTGTTTGGGAAAGGGATACAGGTAGAATATGGAATTAGGATCGCCATTTTGGTGTAAAACGTAGATAGATGTACAGAGGTTTTTTTTTATGGAAATTCGAATTACAAGTGTAATAAGAGTACCATTTGGTGTTATGAAATCTTGATGTTTGCCAACTATGGGTGTACTAAAAGTACTAAAAAGCATTAAATTTTAGTACCCTTTGGCATAAGAATTATGTTTGAGAAGTAGTATTGATCCGAGAGGATGGTTTTGGAAACTTGTACTAGGTGTAAGAACAGTACTAGATGGTACAAAACTTAGAGCAATCTAGTTTTGGAGGCTGGAAATGTTAGCATTTGGCTCGTTACAGCTTGTGGGTAGAGGTGAGATTTGGAAATTCGTACAAGTATACGAAAAGTACTAAATTTGATATTTGGGGAAGGAATAGAGTTGAAAATTAAAATTTTGTACTACGATCACTTTTTGGTAATATACAGGGTGAGATGAAAAAACTGCAACTAACTTCAGAATGCTCTCATTTCTAAGCCACTCGTCCGACAGCTGTTAAAATCATTCCAGTGACAGCTCATTATATTGCTTACAAGCGTACAAAAGCATTTTGGTGAGAATTTCCCAGAAAAAAAGTTATTCGTGATGGAATTCAAGCGTAATAGTGTGATTTCTTTATATTTGGCTGGAAAATCACAAGTGGCTATCGTTAGAGCACTCCAGCATTTAAATGTGAATAAATCTTTTGTGTCTCGTACCATCGCTCGTTACCGTGAGACTGGTAGCGTAGCCCGACATCAAGGAAGTGGACAGCAACATCAGCAGAAATGGTTCGAAAAGTAAAGAACTGACTTGTTCGAAACCCACGTCGCAGTGGCCGAAAAATGGCTCGTGAGCTGAACATATCGCAATATTCCACTCAGCAAATATTGAAAAATGAGCTCGGGGAAAAGCCATTGAAATTCCAAAAAGTGCAAGAACTTACACTGCAACAGAAAGAAAATAGACTTAAAAGAAGAAGAGTTGATTCGCTTGGCAGAAAGTGGTGAACTGCCGAATTTGGTTTTCTCCGTCTCCGATCAGAAAACATTCGTTGTCCATTTGGAAACAAACAAAATGATCGTGTTTACTTGCCAAAGAGGTCAGCTGAAAATGTTCATCTTCGGGTGGCCACCAGAACTCAAGCGCCATAGTGATGGTATGGGCCGCCATAACAGCCGATGGTCGCTCTCCGCTCGTATTAATCGACCGTAGCATCAAAAAAAAAAAATGCCGAATATCATTGCGAAAATATGCTCTAGGGCGTATTAAAGCCTTGGGCATGCAAACATTTTGGCTGCATACCTTGGACATTCCAGTAGGACTCAGTACCACAGCACTCAGAACGCGCCACCCAAGAATATTTAGAAAATGAGGTTCCTCGCTTCATTTCCACCGCACAATGGCCACCAAAATCTCCGGATACCTATCCGTTGGACTATTGTCTGGAGTATTTTCGAAAGCAAGGTTGGACCTAAAAAATACCAAGGAATCGATCACTTCAAGGAAGCGCTTCGCCGGGAATGGGCCAAAATACCGCAGAGCAACATTCGGTCAGCGTGTGACCGTTTGAAGGTCATAATTCGTGCCAAAGGTGACCAAATCAAACAAATCTAAACTTACTTTAAAATTTGATGCTATTTCCGACATTTTTTGCTTTCATTCAATAAAATTTAAAAAAATAATGTAAAAACAAGTTAAAAAGTATCAGTCGGTATTGCCGCCAGAGATATACCCTCAGCCTATGTTCGATTATCTACATATATTTTGACTAGTGTTAAGGTTATTCAAACGTTTGACCCTCTATGGAGCAGATCCCGAAGGAATGGGCCAATATTGCCCATTTCCTATCGGACCCAAAATATGATATAAATATTTCGACAGATGTGCCAAGTCTAAATGGAATCGGATGTTAATTTGGCGATTTATGAGCTTCATGGGTACTCAACATTTCAATATTTTGTGGGGGAGGTACTTGATGGAGTGGACCGATATTGTCCATTTTCACACCTGTCCTAGCACTGACGCAAATATTAGGATTCGCAAAGTCGGAGCAAATTCGGATTAGCCTTTCTCTTTCTGTGCAAAAAATTTGTTTTTTTTTTTTTTTTTGAAAATTTCGACCTTTTGTGGGGGAGGTACCAGAAGGAGTGGGCCGATATTGTTCATCTTAACACAAGACCTTGGGTTAATATAAATATTGGGATGTGTGAAATTTGAAGACAATCGGACTATTACATAACATTTTATGAGAGTTGTAATTATTCAAAAGTTTGACCATTTGTGGGGGAGGTACTTGATTTAGTGGACCGATATTGCCCATTTTCACACCTGAACTAGCACTGACGCAAATATTAGGATTTGCAAAGTTGGAGCAAATTCGGATTATCCTTTCTCTTCCTGTGCAAAAAATATATTTTTTGAAAATTTCGACCTTTTGTGGGGGAGGAAGAAGGAGTGGACCGATATTGCCCATCTCCGAACTCATCTCCGAACTCGATCTAAGTTTGACAAAAATATTACGTTGTAGCCAATTTGGACCAAATCGGATACTCCCTTCGAGAGTTATCGTGCGCACCAGCCAGACAGACAGACAGACGGACGGACATCGCTAGATCGACTCCAAATGTTCTGAAACGGATTTGGTCCAAAGAGACCTAGGGTCTAAAACCGTTATTTCGACTAGGCACGTTTTGGCCGTATCAAATGATATATACCCTCTGTAGCCATTTGGCTGAGGGTATAATGATGGCGTTTGACTTTGTTGCAGTTTTTTTATATCACCCGTATGTGATATTTTAACATTCTAGCTGTAAATGTACAGATTTGAGTTAAAAAACAAAGTTTTTGAGTATTTTATTAACTGCAAGTATGTTTTTAACTTTTTGTAATATATAGCCTCAAAAAACTATTTGAGACGTCTACTTTGAACCAGAAAAATGGCCCACTTAGCTTAGTATAAGGGAACCCTATTTTTCTTCAAAAGATGAACACAATGCCTAGATCCAGTAAAATGTCCCAATTATAAAAAAATAACAATGTCATTTTTTGTAGGGAAAGCACCAGAAGGACTGGATCAAGTTTACCATATTTTGGTTTGGAAAGTTTACATGAAAGTGATTTCTTCTTTCGAGAGGCAATACCGACTTCACATGGGACCTCGGAAGCCTATTTTTAAGTTCCAAATATTTGTAATACATAATTTATAACAGGAATTAATAACATTGTTCTACAAATCCAATTTCCGCCACTGTCCAACACTCACACTCAAGTACGCCCTTGTGCAAGTGTATTTATAGCACCATAACAAGAACAAGAAGGATGACAACATCAGCGAACAGCAGAGTATCTTAGATTTTACACACAGAACATCCTTAGACGTTCTGAGCCCATGCACATGCTTGGCTCTATTGGATTAGGGGACATAAGTAGCTATGATGACAGCACAGTCACAATCCTCAACAGGGTTGTAGGATGAAGACAGGCAGACAGGCATAGGCATTGAACTTAACTTGATGTCAATAAACATTTACCCCCAACCCAATCGGCGATGGCTAGTCTCACTAACTGACCAGTGATACTTTAGCTGTTTTCATGGATTGGAGGATAAAGATTTATAAAAGCAAAAAAATAATACCCAAAATAATCGGAGCATGATAGGTTCATCTTTAACTTTTGATGGAATTTTACTATCCTTTGTTTTCTTGTTTGTTTGCGTCGTTTTTCGTCTACTTTATGGCTAAACAAGGATACTCGTGACGACAGTTGAAGCCATTGCTGTGCTTAATGTGGCGTGGAGCAAAGGCAAAACAAAAATTAATCAGCATCGGAATAATTGAATTTTTATGGCCGTTTTGTTCTTTCGAACTATAGACAGACAGATAGCATTCGACTAAATTGACTCACTTTAACGGAATTCCAGTCAAATCTCCACTACATGTTGCGCATTGTGCTGCGGCCACAATCAATTTATCAACGAAGCCAACTGGGACCTCATCGAACATGTTCGAAAGCAACTGCTTGAAGTGTATTGGAAAAATTGAATTGAATGAATACTTCATTCTCAAATGTTGTTCGGTTTATTTCATTAGTTGTGTGTGTGATGGCAACACATCCGGTTGTGGGAAAGGAAAAGTATTTTTTTTTTTTGAAAAACAAATTTGAACGTGAAAATGGTGTCGTGTTAATAGTTGGTAACACCAAAACGGAAATGATCGTTGTTAAAGGTAAGTGGAATTTTACAGGAGAATTTGGTGCAATCTAATTAGAATCATAGTTCCGAGTAGTTGAAATGGGAAGATTGATGTAGAATAAATTCTGAGTGATCATTTTTTTTGTATAAATAGTTATGGTTGTTGAATTGGGAATTTCACAGTCATAGGTGAGAATATTCTCCAGTTTTGAGAAGAAAGTTATAAATATGTTCTAATAATGGATTTTGGTTTGGAAATGATAATAAACAAATAACCAAGAAAAGTTAAAAAATTATAATGTTATTGGTGAGGTGATTAATTTTTATTACACATTTTCAATTGAAGCCGCTTAAGTTAATGTATCAAAAGAAAAAACATGTATTTCATGTAAAATTAGTCGGACATTTTTAATATTGCTTATTGTCTCCAACTGGACCCATAAAGTACATTTTTGCACTTTATACAAAAATACGACATAGAAGGTTTGCACCAAAAAAATTTAAAAAAAAAATGTGATCCCTTACGATTTGCCAAGTTTGGACCAATTCGGGTATAAGATCAAGAATAATGTTACGATATACAAATTATACAGACAAAAAAAAAAAAAAAAAAAAAGACAGCAACTCCGTTCGTAAATTATGGACCTTGTATCATAAACCAAAATTGTAAGATCATCTTGACTAAATCACAACCCCAGGACGTAATATAATGTATCTTATATTTTAAACCCGTATTTTTGGATTATCTTCCACAAATCGGATACGCATATTTGTATTATTATGTACCCCATACGGTAAGCTCATATTGTAAAATTATGTACCCAATCTCGAGGATATAACATGTAGCCTATGTTTTCCTGATAGTAGACATGTAATTGTCCCTAATACCTGGTCTCATATTATGGGGCTATATATACAATATCGTCGGATTATCTAAAAAACGCCTAAAGGGGAAAATTCTATACACCAAATCATGGATCAATAACGTATGACTATCAATATTGAATCGTGAACAAATATCGTACAATTATCTATCCTGAATCGCGGACCCGTATCTTAGGACTATACAGGGTGAGATCAAAAAACGGCCATAATTTTTAATTTTTTCTTTAAATTTTATAGAATGAACGCAAAAAATGTCGGATTTGTTCGAATTGCTCAACTTTGGCACGAATTATGGACTTCAAACGGTCAATGAAACCGTCACACGTTGTCCGAATGTTGCTCTGCTGTTTTTAGCCCATTCCCGGCGAAGCGCTTGCTTGATGCCATCGACACCTTAGTATTTTTTAGTGCCAACCTTGTTTTCCAAAATACTCCAGACACAATAGATTTTAGTGACCATTGTGCGCTGGTAATGAAGCGAGTCCTGTTGGAATGGCTTAAGTCGGCGGCCAAAATGTTTGCGTGCCCAAGGCTTTAATACACCCTCCAGAATATTTTCGCGTTAATATTAGGCATTTATTCTGATACTACGGTAGACTAATACGAGCGGAGAGCGATCATCGGCTGTTATGGCGGCCCACACCATCACCATGGCCGGCGCTTGAGCTCTGGTGACCAACCGAAGGTGCACATTTTCAGCTGACCTCTTTGTTTGTTTACAAACTGCTGGACAACTTCGGCAATTCATCACTTTCAGCCAAGCGAAGCAACTACTTAGCTCTTTTGAGTCTATTTTCTTTCTGTTGCGGTGTAAGTTCTTGCACTTTTTGGAATTTCAATGGCTTTACCCTGAACTCATTTTTCAATATTTGCCGAATGGAATATTGCGATATGTTCAGCTCACAAGCCATTTTTCGGCCACTGCGACGCAGGTTTCGATCAAGTCGCTTCTTTACTTTTCGAACCATTTCTGCTGATGTTGCTGTTTTCTTCCGTCCACTTCCTTGAAGCCATTTCGAAGGGGTTTAAATCCCGAGGCCCCTGTCTCGATCTACCCATGTCAGTTTATAACAAAAATCTGCCTCCATCCAATTTCTTGACGTCGGGCTACGCTACCAGTACACGCTACGAGACACAAAAGATTTATTCACATTTAAATGCTGGAGTGCTCTAAAAATAGTCACTTGTGGTTTTCATGTCAAATATGAAGAAATCACGATTGAACTTCATCACGAATAACTTTTTTTCTGGAAAATTCTCATCAAAATGCTTTAGTACGCTTGTAAACAATAAAATGAGCTGTCACTAGAATAATTTTAATAGCTTGCGAACGAGTGACATAGAGTGACTTTTAACTTTTAGTTAAAAGCTTATAAAAATACTTATCCAAGAAGTGGAAATATGATTTAAACCGTTCAAGAATTATATCAAAATTATCTATTTATTGACAGAAATTATTAAAAAGTCGTAAAGGGACTATTTTTGGGGAATCATAAACTAGATATACCAAATTATACCTGACATTTTTAACCTTTTGCAAATGATATAATATGTATTATTACTTTGTCGGATAAAGGAATATTAGTCTAATAATTAAGTTTTCTAAATTGGATAGATATTAAGTTGCGGACCTCGGAAAGGGGCTTGATATTTGATACTTAATTTAAGTTACCGACCTTTATTTTGCCATTTTCTGCTATGAGATAAGTCTAACACCGGCACGAACTAAAGTTTTTTTATATTCAAAGCATAATTTTAATGAACTGAATCGGGTTGTGTGGCTGCGAAGCCTTATATCTCTTAGTCCAGAAAAGATTATATATAATGTTATGTATAATTTGATTTACATTTTATGTACTCAAATATTGGGCCCATTTTCGATTTTTGGTTGGTTTTTTGTAAAAAAAACTCGTTAAAAAAGTCGATTATTTGCTCTCATTCCCGAGCTGGTTTTAATAACCTCATCATGTACCACTTGTTGAATAGGAATTAATATCTGGAATAACCCTAACCCGGATCTTTAATTAGAACATTCTGATCGGGTCTTGGATACCTGGGGTAAATACACTGCATTAACTAACAATACTTGCAGAAAACAGGTTAAAAATATCTAGTTCTCAAAAAAAAAAAAAATATATATATATATATATAAATAAATAAGTAAGAGTTAAGTCGAGTCCTTTTCTTTCCTCAGTATATAATAGCTAGCTATAGTTTTCATAGCTTTCGTTTTTTTTTTTCATTTATTTCTCATAAACACCCTGTAGTTTACGATTGAAGGTGATCTTTTATTTATTTTAAACAAACTGTAGCATATCTTAAGGCATTTTCAGAATTTTAGTGTATACAACTACAAGTCTAAATTCATTTCCTGTTTCCGCATTTTTTTATACTGCCAAGGGGTGAGAAGTAAAGATACCATAGAAGAGGAAATTCTTAAATTAAATTGAAGATATTTTTTGCGCCAGGCAAGCAGTCAGCTAGGCAGGCAGCCATACACCCAGCTAGCGAGCCAGCTTGAAGAGAGAGATAATGAAACGGTGCAAAAGAAATTAGAATGCAATGACATAATGCTTTCAGCTTTCACTTACTACTTCGGCTCGTACGTATGGATAATTAACTTGTTTTTCGTCTTGTTCTTGACTTGACGTTAGTCAGCCGTCAGCCATCAGTCCTTAGGCTTCGGAGTCGGAGCAGGGGAACGAATGCCACCAACTCACATAACGTTGGCGTATGGCGTCTGCATGCAAGTGGTCACGATTATGTGAAACATCGAACAATGTTGACTAAAGTGGTTGCACTTTTGCCATGTGCATTTGGACCACCATCACCCCGACCCCACAGTCTTTGGCCCGCCAGAACAGTACCTTAGAGAGTTATGGCTAGGCATAGATGAGAATGGTGAGTTGGTTGGTGGGTGGGTTGGTGCTACATTGCCGAGTGAGCTGATGTGCCATATTTTTTGTTATTGCCCAAGTGGAATATTCAATTTCTTTCGGAATTATGAGAAGGTGATTAAGATTATTTCCCCAGTTATGAATTATGAGTGGCTGGATGTTTTGTTTGCGAAGCTACCCACATTCATAAATAAAAATATGGGTGAGAGAGTGATGTGAGGGTGCGTGTGTCGTGTTTGAATTGTTGGCGTTGTTGCGTTCTAGCTGGCAAGCTATGAACCTGGCAACAACTTTGAATCCGACAAAAAAGCAAGCAATGTAAGTGTAAAAACAAATCAAGCACTGTTTTGCACCAAACCTGACTGTTGGCCAAACACACGTCCACAGGATGGCACAGTGTGGTATGAGCCTGCCCAAGAAGTATGCAACTGCCATCATTACCATCATCAGTATCGTCAGGATTGTGCTTGTATTCAGCATCTCTTTCTCTCTCTCTCTCATCGCGTATGGCTCACATTGGAGGTGGATATGGCGAAATGATGAACAGAATAAAAAACAGCAACAACAACAACGAAACACACAGAAATATGGTTATTGTTGTTCGCTGAATTGCAACCACTTTGCCACAATCTTAATAACCATGAAGTACTGTAGCTAATTAGCACAAAAAGCTGGCTAATAAACATGCTCAATGAGCCTTGAAACGTATGCATACTACTCGTATATCGTTTTTTTCCATATATCTCTGGATGCACTTGAAGAAATGGGATCCGATTTTTGATAAATTTTTCAATACAAGAAACAATTACAAATTTGAAATTACAATTCAATTTGTCCTAATTAGAAACATGTATTTTTCTCATAAAACGTATTTTCACACCCTTATCAGTCTTATGCCAAAAGAGGTTAAAAGTGTATACCTTGCTATTTTTTCAAGCTATGTTTTTAGACCCTCATGCCTCGTTGGACGAAATCTGTTTCAGTCCATTTGAAGTCGATGTAACTGCATCTGCAACACCTCACAAAGTAAATTTTATATCATACTAAGCCCTATCCTCTGACGATATCAACATCCAATATCCTTGCTGGCATCTCCCCAAAAGGACAAAATTTAGTGCAGACTTCGCTAAAATAAACCATGAATGTTCAAGTCTTTTCATACCTATCCCACAAAAGATCAAATTATAGTTCTTAGAATAAAAAATAAGTAAAGGGATTTTCTAAAATTTACTCGTCTCAATAATTTCTAATAATATTAGATCCGATTTAAGAATATTATATATCTGCCAGTTTCTGGTTCCAAAAAGCTCTATGCTGTGGGACTGACATATCAACGGCAAAAATTCGCTTGAATATGAGAAAATCTATTCATTTTGGCCTCATATTATATACAGGTTGAGTATAACCGTAAAATCGGATGCAGATGTATATCGAAGCAATGTAAAACCTGAACCGATCTCGATAAAATTTGTATTGGTATTTTCGAGCAGTATATGATGCCGTAAATGTTGTGAGGGACTTTAATAACAAAACGGATGAAACATATACAGAGTGAGATAAAAAACTGCAACCGACTTCAGACTGCAGCCATTTCTAAGTCACTCGTCCGACAGCTGTTAAAATTATTACAGTGACAGCTTATTATATTGTTTACAAGCGTACAAAAGCTTTTGGATGAGAATTTTCCAGAAAAGAACTTATTCGTGATGGAATTCACGCGTGATAGTGTGATTTCTCTATATTTGTCTGAAAAACCACAATTGGCTATCGTTATAGCACTCCAGCATTTAAATGTGAATAAATCTTATGTGTCTCTCGTACCATCTCTCATTACCGTGATACTGGTAGCGTAACCCGACGTCAAGGAAGTGGACGGAAGAAAACAGCAACATCAGCAGAAATGCTTCGAAAAGTAAAGAAGCTACTTGATCGAAACCCGCGTCGCAGTGGCCGAAAAATGGCTCGTGAACTGAATATATCCCAATATTCCATTCGGCAAATTTAAAAAAATGAGCTCGGGGTAAAGCCATTAAAATTCCAAAAAGTGCAAGAACTTACACCTCAACGGAAAGAAAATAGACTCAAAAGAGCTAAAAAGTTGCTTCGCTTGGCCGAAAGTGGTGAACTGCCGAATTTGGGTTTCTCCAATGAGAAAACATGAGATGTCCGGCATTTTGTAAACCAACAAAATTATCGTATTTACTTGCCAAAGAGGTCACCAGAAAATGTGCACCTTCGGTTGGCCACCAGAACTCAAGCGGCCATTATTTATCGTATTTTTGACCGTGGCATCATAATAAATGCCGAATTTTATCGCGAAAATATCCTGGAGGGTGTATTAAAGCCTTGGGCATGCAAACATTTTGGCCGCAGACCTTGGACATTCCAACAGGACTCAGCACCATCGCACTCAGCACCCAAGAATGGTTACAAAATAAGGTTCCTCGCTTCATTTCCAGCACACAAGGCCACCAAAATCTCCGGATACCAATCCGTTGCACTATTGTGTTTGGAGTATTTTGGAAAGTAAGTTTGGCACTAAAAAATATCGAAGTCTCGATCACCTCAAGCAAGCGCGTCGCCGGGAATGGGCCAAAATACCGCAGAGCAACATTCAGGCAACATGTGACGGTTTTATTTTCCGTTTGAAGGCCATAATTAGTGCCAAAGGTGACCAATTTGAACAAATCTAAACTTATTCTAAAATTTGATGCCCTTTGGTATACCCCTGATTAACCTTACCCTTGTTAACCTCAAACCAGCTTCACAAATTATTTACGAAAGACGTGCTTGTCAAAAATTGTGGCTATTTTTGAAGAGCTTCTTGGCGGGAACCATGGTTCTTTATTAAAATATATGCTCCGAACTTTGCAGGAAAAAATTAAATTAAAACAGCACCTTCACGAAAATGCTTGGAGACATTGCTGCCACTCTATTTTTCCCAGTGTGGCAATTTCCACAAACACACACAGCACATACACCTCATCACACACACACCAGAGTGGGTAATTTTTACATGGGGAAAGCAAATAATGAAGAAAATGGTATGTACGGACTATCGTCATCATCATTCCGTTCTCCGGTGTACAAGTATTCCGATGCTGCGAAACAACACTTGTGATGAGATGAATTTATGTGTGCAAGAGAGTGAGTGAACAAGTGTGTGTGCGTGTGTGTGTGAGTGTTTGGGTGTGTGTGAATTATTGTTTACATGTTTGTAGTGTGTACTTAAAGGTCGTCTATTTTCCACAACCTTTTTGGGGTAAAAAACGTGAAATTTTGAACGCTTTCGGCTTTACGCAATTTTCCGTAGCAGCTGCTTATATTATGTGGTGGAAGTTTTCGCGTAAATTTATAGTCCAGCGGTCATTGGTCACATTGTTTCGAATTGCAATGAGAAAGAAGGGACACTTATATGAAAAGAGTGAAATGTTTATCTTAAAACACAATTAAAAGACAATCTCGAAATTTATCGAATGATTATTTAATTTCAAAAGAGAGATGCGATTTAAACTCGTAAAATTAGAAATCTAATAGCTGACTTTCTCGAAAAATTTAAACTGCCGGAATATTTGCAGCAAATCTTAGGTAAAATATTAAGAAATTCCGCATTCTTGTCATACCATTACTATAGCCTATCCAAACATCTACATTAACCAAAATGCCAAAATTCGCATAAAATAATTAAGGGCCCAACGTATTTGTGGCAAATAGCTGTTTCAAATACTATTACAATACATGAACATGCCTCAATACCTTTCAATTGCATGCTGCCTGCAACAGTCTCGCAGTCAGCCAGCAAGTTGTGGGTGGACAATGTCATTTTCCTAAGTTTTGCCCTCCATTGACCATATCCACCCTGCAACACATTATTATTGTTTTAAGAAGGCAGGCAGCACGGGTGAGTAGTAGCTAGTGGCACTTGTGTGTACTGGAGTAAGTACACGCACCGTTCTTTATTATTTAGTTGTTGTTGTTGTTTTTTACAACAACCCCAACAAACAAAATTTGCAAAAACAAAAGACCACCAAAACAAAAACATATGAACCCGCTCTCATAGTGCTCCAAGTTTGCTGTTTTCACAAGTAGTGTTACTCCCCAGCTCAGCTCGCCTCGGCCAGATATTCACATTGTTAACAATGTTTTGCATTGCCCTGCCATGTCGCGTATGTGTGTGTGTGCCAGAAACGGTGTTATACTCTGCACCCTCACATTTTTGCTTCTCGGCGCATAAAGAGGTCCAACAATGGCATTTAATGAGCCGTAGGCTAATTCATTGCATTCAGTATTCTTTCGAAAAACCAACAAACCACTCTCCCAGTCGGCACACTTCGACGAAATGTGATGTTTTTTGCCCGGTGATGCCATAAACCTCATCAACTGTTTACCTCATTCGCATTAGAATGTGGGCACAGTTGTTCGAATGGTGGAAATGGCGAGGATATTTTCGAAATAGTGAAGAAAAGTGTGCTGTGGATGGTATCCACTAATCCTACATAACTGCACCTGTACTATATGCACATCAAATTTAATGTTCGAAAGATTTCCTTTATAAACATGACTCCCAAGAATCAAATGGTATCTGATTGGAAATTCTCTAAGTAAGCATTAATATTTAAAAATGTATTTTGACTTGATTATTCAAAATGTTTCCCTTTACTGGGATGGTACCGAAGGAGTGAGTCAATATTTTCCATTCCGCATATTATCTATGTCTGATATAATTATTGCGACGTTCCAGGTTTGCATAATTATACATATATTTTGGAGAATATTGAACTTTTGTGGAGGAGGTAGGAGAGTGCGCCGATAAAAATGTTAAGATGTAAAATAACTACTTTTCCAGTTTTGTGAGATCAAATTATAATCAAAATGTCTAATATTTTGTGTAGGAGTGACCAGATGGAGTGTACCGACATATTTCATATTTACGTTTATGGACATGTTATTATTTTACTCTTTATGGGAAGGTACCTGAATGATTTGGCCGATTAGTTCCATATTTCCACTAGAACATATGAAGATGAAGGTATTGCATTGTGTGAAGTTAGAAGAAACATCGGATAAATATTTTAAATTTTATAATACTTGACTTATTTAAAACTTTGAGACATCAAAGGGTCAAAGTCAAAATAACGGTTTTGGACCCTAGGTCTCTTTGGGCCAAATCCGTTTCAGGACATTTGGAGTCGATCTAGCGATGTCCGTCCGTCTGTCTGTCTAGCTGGCTGGCTGGGGCACACGATAACTCTCGAAGGGAGTATTCGATTTGGTCCAAATTTGCTACATCGTAATATTTTGTCAAACTTAGATCGAGTTCGTAGATGGGCAATATCGGGCCACTCCTTCTGGTGCCTCCCCCACAAAATTTCGAAATTTTCAAAAAAATATATTTTTTGCACAGAAAGAGAAAGGATAATCCGATTTTGCTCCAACTTTGCAAATCCTAATACTTGCGTCAGTTCTAGGACAGGTGCGAAAATGGACAATATCGGTCTACTCTATCAAGTACATTTTTGCTAACACAAGATCTGTTGTGAAGATGCTATTTATCTGCGAACCTCTTCTGTTACCTCGCCCACAAAGGGACACAATTTTCAATATTTTATCTGTCATAAATTGCGAAATAACTCTGCGATTCTTTACAACTTGCTATAATTAAACATATGTCTCTCAACCAGAATCCTGAGAAGAATATGGAATTTAAGATTTCCCATAAATTGGATATAAATGTTCGATTTTCTTATATATTTATAAGAATATTTATATCATATTTATTTAGGTTTGATACGAAATGGACAATATTGACCCATTCTTTAAAAACCCACTCCATAGAGGGTCAAGAGTTTGAAATTTCATAACAGAAATCAAAATATTTTTAAATAATCGAAAATTGGCTGAGGGTATAAATCTAAACCTACCGATACTTTTGCACCTGACGGAGAACTGAGGCAAATATTAGGATTTGTAAAGTTGAAGCACAATCGGATTATTGTTTCTCTTTCTGAGCAGAATATATATAAAATTTCGAGCTTTTGTGGGGAAGTACCAGAAGGAGTGGTCCTATGTATTTCATCTTAGCACCAAACCTTGGGTTAGTAAAAATGATTGGAATGTGTGAAATTGAAAGACAATCGGACTCTTACATCACATTTAATAAGAGTTATAATTATTCAAAATTTTGGAGGGTATATTAACATTGTCATTCCGTTTGTAACATGTCTCAATATTCATCGTTTAAAGTATATATATTCATAATCAGCATAAAATTCTAAGTCGATTTAGTCTGTCTGTTCGCCTGTCTGTTGAAATTATGATACGGCTCACATTATATGACGTAGAGCGTCAAAATTTAGCAGAATAATTTGTATTGTGTCTAGGATTGCTGGTATTGAAAATGAGATATATCGGTCCACGTTTTGGTATAGTCCCCATATAACGATACCTCCAAATATTCTGTATTTTGATAGTTTTTGTCACATTTTTTCACGGATTTGTCTAAAAATTAGTATTTGTGGGCCCTAATGGGTTCTAGCTCCGTTGGCGAAACATTGTATGTATAGGTCCACGTTTTTGCATAGCCCCATATAGCGGACCCGATATTCGGTATTTTGATGATTTTTGCCACATTTTCCCACGAATACGTCTAAAAATTGTTATTAGTGGTTCATAATGGGTTCTAATGTTTCCTTTACCCTAAGGTGGAGGGGATTAAAAGTTCGGCCCGAACTTAATGCTTTTTTACTTGTTTGAAAATTTTGACCTTTGTGGAGGAGGTACCAGAAGAAGTAGACCGATATATTATCTTTTAACACCATACCTTGGGTCACAATCGGTCTCTTATATCATATTTTATAAGAGTTGTAATTATTTAAAAATTTGACACTTTATGGTGGAGGCAATTAATTGAGTGGACCGGTATTGTACATTTTCGCACCTGACCTAGCACTGACGCAAATAGTATGATTTGCTAAGTTGGAGCAAAATCGGAGTATCGTTGCTCTTTCTGTGCAGAAAATATATTTTTGGAAAATTTCGACCTTTTGTGGGGAGGAACCAGAATTAGTGGACCGTCTCAGTTTGATAATAATATTTCGATGTACTACGTTTGGGTGACAGGCAGGCGAACGAACAAAAAATGTCCTAAGGGAGTTTCATGGCCAATGTTTTCTCGTACCCTAACGTTCAAAAAAATATCAAAATTTAGGATCATGGAATTATAATACCCATAAATCATGAATTTCCCCCAAAACCCGCAAGTCTAAATATTTTAATTCATATCAAATAGGAAGATTGGATTAGAATGATGTATAATTTCGGGATAGTTATACCCAAATGAGCTCTTACATAATTTAAAAAGGCCATAACTCCTTAAATATTGAGTTTTTGACGTTTTTAGCTGTTATTTGTGATCACTTTTTAAAGCATGAATTCTTACATATTTTAAAATGGCCATAACTGATATTATTTGTTATTTGATATGGCGTTTTTAGATATTATTTGTGATCAAATCCGACAACTTCGTTAGTACGTTTAGCATAGCCTTTAGTTTAGGTCTATACTTTTTGGAAAGGTTATCGAATTTTCTTCAAGCCACAAAGAATCACTGTGCTCAATTTGAAAAAAAAAAAAAACAACATTTATCGTTGAACCTTGCATTGTTTCCAGTTTAAGTCAATTTAACCAAAAATATTCCAAACCACCCAACGAGCCTCTATTCATGGCCATACAAAACATTGTTAGCTAACTTAACATCATTTCAAGTATCCCCCCAATACCTGGCAGAGTTTGAACGGCAAGTGTTTTTGAAAACAAAACAACAAGAACAACGAAACTTTTTTTTTGGCATGGGAATTGGTGAACCTAAAATTTGGAATTTTGACATGCGTAGGCTCGATCTCGTGATTAACAACGAATTTTGTGCTCAAGTGGCTGCTATTACACCTCATGGTCTAGAATCTAAACCATGCATATTTGCGATGCTCTTATGGCTGTTGCTGGTTACTACAGTTTGTTGTACTTGCTGTTGTTGTTGGTTTCGTTGTTTACTGGCAATTGTTAAGGGGTGTTGCTGGTGAAAAAGGCAACAGTTGCAACCACTCATCATTTGTGCATCTTGCATTCGCAGTGCAAAGTAAACTTTCAACAAAACTCTTATTGTTGTTGTTGTGCGAGCGAAGTAGTAGTTGTTGCTGCTGTTGTTGTGTGTGGTAGAGAGTGAACGAGTGTAGTTGTTGGTTGGTTGAGTGATGCTACCCTCGGGACAAATTTCCATTTCCATTTACCACCATAACCATGTTGTTGTTATCGATGTGGCTGTGAGTGTTACAACATGGTCATGGCTCTGTTGGCCCTTGTTTTTCTTCGGTTGATTGGTTGTTGCTCTGGTCATGTTGATACAATGGGGTTGCTGGCTGGCTGGCATGTTGGCCGTTCGTCTTGTTGCTGCTGCCTATATTGTTCACATTTTTTCGAGCTGCTGTTTTTTTTTGAGTTTTCAAAATTCCAAGCTTGTTGGAATTGTTATAGTTGCCACAAAACTTGATGTTACTACGAGTGGTGGTGTTGCAATGACGTTTGCCGTAACGTCATTCATTACATGGCCAATATGGAAAAGTTTGATTTGTCTTAAGGGTCTACTTGTTGTGTTAGTACTAGGCAATTTTCGAGTTAACATTTTTGCCGTTACAAAAATGTCATTGGGCAGAACGAAGAGGAGAAGGGAGAAGAGTGTGACACGAGCAAACGAAACGAACAATAAAATGAAAATTAATGAAAGTATGACTTGGCCAATTAGTGGCTAAAACAATGAAACAATCAAGTCGGAGTGTTTGAGTTTAGTTGCAACGTTTTTTTTTTTCAATCAAGCAATACAATTTTTACCGTTAAAGTTTTTTCGTTTCGAATTTTCGAGATATCGGATTTTCCACATCGTTGTTTTGGAATTTAAAAAAATTCCTTATTCCCAATATTGAGTTTTAATTTCATTTCATTTTTTAATTTCATAAAAAACCGACAATTGATTATGCATATAAAATTCTAACCACGTTCAGACTGATTGACACCTTTTATTTGAGTTGAAAACAATTTTTCATTGAGAGCGATTTGACTTGTCTCAAATATCACTCGATTCGGGCTAACCGCAAAAATGTGAATTAAACCGTGTTATTTCACACAGCGAACTGTCATTAATTGGCACAAGAGGTGTTAAAAATAATTATTCGAACAAAATGATTTCTAGTTATGACCTCCATATTACCTGCCACCCCCCCTAACCTATTAATGGCTCTACTACTTGAAACAAATGCAAATAAAAACATTTTGTTATGATCGAAAGAGCCAGAAAAATTTAATCGAAACGAAAATAGATCTCTAACTCAATAATAATGTCTAGTAGATTTTTGTAGTGGCAAGTTCGATCAAGAAATACCTTATACAATAATTTGCGTATGTATAATTTTACTTACCATTATATTTCGCCGGGAAACATATATTGACTGTAAATAATAAATAAATATATTATGCTTAATATAAATGAAAATACATTAAATAAAAAACAAGTACAAAAAATATCAATTTCGGCCGGGCCGAACTTTGAGTACCCTCGACCATATAGAACGAGTTTGGAAATTTTCAAAAATTAAATCCAATAAAATCTTAAAAAATATCGAATATAGGAAGTCGATGTTATATTGGGGTCGATATGAAGACGTGGATCTGAATAGGTAACTTTTGACATAAGCCATTATAATATTCAAACTCGAAACTTGAAAAAGTCCGGTGAGTAATGTAGCTAAAATTATCAAAATACCGAACATGGGGAGGAACCGATGTATGGGGGCTATACGAAGACCTGGACCTGCACAGACAATTTTCTGTCACAGACTGAAGTTCCCATTACGAACTCTAAATACGAAACTTAAAAAAGTTCGGTTAATAATATAGCTAGAATCATCAATATACGGAATATAGGGAGGTTCTGATATATGGGGGCTATACGAAGACCCCTACCTGCAAAGACAATTTTTTGTCATAAGCTGTAGAACCCATTGTGAACTCTAAATTCAAACAATTCCGGTGTATAATGTTCCCCAAAATCATCGAAATACCGAATATCGAGGGTACCCTTATATGAGGGATATATGATATCGTGGATCTACATGGTGAATTCTCTTCCAAGGAGTAAAGCGCTTAAAATCAAGTTCTTGTGTGATTTTTCAGACAATTCCATTGAAAAATGTGGCTCAAATCATCAAAATACCGAATATCGGAAGTTACCGTTATAGTGGGGATATACGATATCGTGGACATATTTAGGCTATTCTCTTTTACGGGGTAAAATACTCACAAAGAACTTCTTGTGTAGAATTTCGTACAGTTCCTTTGAAAAATGTGGCCAAAATCATCAAAATACCGAATATTGGGGGATTACCGTTATATGGGGGCTATACGATATCGTGTACAGAAATTTGACCTTCCTGTCACAAACAGATCTGTGTAAAATTTTACAACCTATCGTAATTTGTTTTGACTCTAGAGTGATTACAACATACGGACAGGGCTAAATCATCTTAGAATCAGGGTACAGGATTTTAATTTTTTCCCTTCACCGAATACCCAATTTTGTACCACTTAGTACCTCTCGAACAACTATCGTACATATTTCCGAAATCACTTCATATCTTATCCACAGACACTAACAGACCAAATTTAAGAATTCCATCCATTTTCTTTCACCCCGAGGAAATATACGACGCAATTTCAAACCACCGCCACCGATTTTTAACTCTATCCCTTCACCCAGTACCCAATTTTGTACCACTTAGTATTTTTCGAACAATTATAGTACATATTTCCATCAAAACCACCCCCATATCTAAATCCCAGACACTAACAGAGATCTAAATATCAAATGTGAGGATTCCAGCCCTATCCCTTCACCCTACAGGGTGAGATGAAAAAACTGCAACCAACTTCAGACTAAGCCAGGCTAAGTCCGACAGCTGTAAAAATTATTCCAGTGACAGCTCATTATATTGTTTACAAGCGTACAAAAGCATGTTCGTGAGAATTTTCCAGAAAAAAAAGTTATTCGTATTGGAATGCAAGGATGATAGTGTGATTTCTTTATATTTGGCTGGAAAACCACAAGTGGCTATCGTTGGAGCACTCCAGCTTTAAAATATGAAAAAATCTTTTATGCCTCGTACCATCGAAAATTAAAAAAGCGACTTGATCGAAACGCCCGTCGCAGTGGACAAAAAATGGCTCGTGAGCTGAACATATCGCAATATTCCATTCGGCAAATATTAAAAAATGAGCTCGGGGTAAAGCCATTGAAATTCCAAAAAGTGCAAGAACTTACACCACCACATAATGAAAATAGACTCGAAAGAGCTAAAGAGTTGCTTTGCTTGGGCAAAAATAGTGAACTGCCAAATTTGGGTTTCTCCGATGAGAAATCATTCCTTGTCCAGCAGTTTGTAAATAAACAAAATGATCGTGTTTACTTGCTAAGAGCTAAGTTGAAAGTGTGAACCTTCGGTTGGCCACCAGAACTCAAGCGCCGACCATGATGATGGTGTGGGCCGCCGTAACAGCCGATAGTCGCTCTTCGCACGTATTAATCGATTCTGATGCCAAAAAAATGCCGAATATTATCGCGAAAATATTCTGAAGGGTGTATTAAAGCCTTGGGCACGCAAACATTTTGGCTGCAGACCTTGGTTACAAAATGAGGTTCATCGCTTCATTTCCCGCGCACGATGGCCACCAAAATCTCCGGATACCAATCCGTTGGACTATTGTGTCTGGAGTATTTTGGAAAGTAAGGTTGGCACTAAAAAATACCAAAGTGTCGACCACCTCAAGCAGGCGCTCCGCCGGGAATGGACCAAAATACTGCAGAGCAACATTCGGGTACAGTGTGAAGGTTTCGTTAGTCTTAATTCATGCCAAAAGCGACCAATTCGAACAAATCTAAACTTATTTTAAAATTGTATGCTACTTCCCACATTTTTTGCTTTCATTCAATAAAATTTGAAAAGAAAATTGTAAAAATTATGGCGTTTGATTTTGTTGCAGTTTTTTATCTCACACGGTATTTGGCGGACCTTCTTTAAAAAAAATTCAATTCAATGAATTCTTCGAACATATACAAAAATTCCCACAGTGAACACATACATATATAATCCTGAACCTATATTCTTATGAGTTCTACTTCATTTGACCAAAAAGAAGACTATTATATATTTATTACTCCGTAGCGTAGGGTATAAAAATCAGCACTTAATTGATTACATACAATACCCGGTAGGGGTTCCAATTAATACCGCACAAGTTTCTGATGAGAAAATATTATGGCATGGCATATATGAATCGAATTTCATACTTAGTGATCTTATTGGTGTTGTTGTTATTTTTTTAATATGGAAAAATCATAATATTATTAAATGTTTATTTTCAAATCATAGCAACTAGTTTTGAGCGACGATTTAATTACTTATTTAAGTTGTTAAGTAAATTTTTCTTAATGGCATATCAAATTGACCTCCCTGGGAGTTGATGCGTTTCTGCCTCAGATGGCAACCAAATACAAAGTCATAGTAGTAGCATAAAGTAGGTAGGAGCCATATCTTAAAATAAGTCGTAAAAAAGGTGAATGGTAATCAAATTTCACCTACATTTTTATAGCTCTTCCTGAGTGGAAATTGGGCGAAGATTGATCAGTTATGGGGTCATTACAAATGAAAAAATGATAAAAATATTAAAGATCAAATTATTAACAATAAAAAGTAGATGAGTGTTGGGGTTTTAATAGCCGAAGAGTGGTGAAAACAGGAGTGACAAGTTGATCGAAGTTATAAAAATATTTCTGGGTAAAAATCATTCATAAAAAGGGTCTGATAAAAATTCGGCCCACTTTGAAGTGGAAAACGGTAATAAAATTAGACAGAAATAATACTAAAAATTTCTTGATAAGAGTAAAGTTAGTAGTACTAAGTAGTTGTTCCGCATAATTTGATATCTTGCTAGGGAGTCTGGTATGAAAAGATTAACAAAATCTCAATGGAGATGGGAGAATTCCCATTCGAGAGTAATATTTCATATTCCCAAAAAAATTCCAGACTTGCAACAACAAATGACCAAGAATGTTTTTCGATTCTGGAATCTATCAACATTTTTATTCATTACACCTTACATCCGAGTGTTACATTTATGGCATTCTACCAAAAATTCCAAAATTGATTTACGAATCGGAAGCTCAAAAACATAAATAGCTGCCATACTCCAGCACCACCACCGGCACCATTAGCAGTAACAACAAAACTAAAGCTCGAAATTATAAATGGAGAAACTTTTGTCGTTTACGATCTAAATTAGTGATCAAGTAGCTTGTTCGATATGTAATCTCCTTCTCAATCTAATAATGTTCGAATTGATCGAATGATAATGAATGATGAAGCCGATGATGATGATGTTGGTGGTGATTCCATTTATCTACTGAAGCAAATCAGAGACCCGGTAGAAATTTCATATTCAATAAATATGTATGTCTGTATGGACGAATATGAATTGTAAATTAGTTCAGCGTTGATATTCAAAAAACCATAAAAAAATGTTAGTTGGTGGTCCATTTGTAATAATAATAACAGCAACAACAAAAACAGCCACTGCTCCGGTTTATGTGTGGAATTAATTCTCGTTTAACAAAACTGTTGAAATCTTTATTTGTAACACAGAATGCCCGAAATTAATTCTATTATTGACAGTCAACCGAAAATATATGTGTTTCGCTTTTTTGTCTCTCTTTTTTGGTGTGGTGGAATGAATTACAGTATCGGGGCAAGCTATTGGGACAGCTTAGAAATATTTAAAAAAAATTGTTACATATTATGCTGGCTCAAATTTGAGTTTTGAAGATGTCGAAATGAGAATTTAGAACTTTAAATTGTAAAATTCAGAAACTTTTTGAAACTTTCGTCAGCGAAAAGATATAAAAATTTCAGATTTCTTCCGACAGTTCGTGTTAGTTTTTTTTAGGTACTCAAAATGCACAATTTTTTCAGTTTGACAACATTTTTCAATCAAAATTTCATACATCGTACACAATTTTCAGAATTTTAGGAATTTAAATATTTTTCAAGCTTTTCCATTTTCGGAAAGAATAATAGGAATATATACCTTTTCAAGTCCTTGCAAAGTCCTCAAGACCTTAAATTTTAAAGTTTGCCAAAGAGCATATAAATAAAACCATTGCACAATGGACCACATCCAAATTTTCTCTCCAAAACTATTTCAACTTCTCCATATGTAAATTCTAGAAACCAACAGTGACCTGAATATCAGCTCTATCCTTTCACTGAATAACCAATTTAAACAAATCTATATCTCTCAAACCTAGACACTAACAGTGACCCAAAATTAGTACTAGTTGGTACTTTTGTACAATTATAGCGCACAGTTCTAAAATCATCTGCATAGAGCCCTTAACTTTCACCCAATACCAAATTTAGTACCATTCCGAACTTTGCGTATTATTTTAAAACTCATTTGTAAAACTCCTTCATATGTCAATCCTAGACACAAACTATTATCGCAATATAGAATTTTACGGCTTCAGTTCTATTACTTCTCCCAATACCGAATTTAGTTCAATTTAATACTTTTCGTACAAACATAGTACACATTTTCGAATTTACTTCCATATCTTAACCAAAGACACCAGCATTCGATTCCTTCACTCATTACCAAACTTATTACCATTTAGTACTTTTTGTATAATTTTAGCACTTATCTGCATAATAACAGTCACAATATAAAATTTCGTAGTTTTAGCACCAATACCAAATTTAGTTAAATTTAGTACTATTCGAAGAACTACCTCAAAATCTCACTATTAGACACCAACAAAGACCTCAATATAAAATTTCGGGAATCCAGCTCTATCCTTTCACCCTTTACACAATTTAGTGCCACTTAGTACCAAATTTGAGGATTCCAGCCCTATCCTTTTACACAATACCAAATTTAGTACCATTTAGCTCTTGTCGTACAAATATAGGACGCATTTACAAACTATCGCAAAATCTCAAAAACAGATACCATCAGTAATATAAATATTAAATTTCAAAATTTTATATCTATTCCTTCACCCAATACCAAACAGTACTTTTCGTTCAATTATAGTATCCATTTCCAAAAGCATCTGCAAATGTCCAGCTTACGCATAAACAGCGACCTTTATACATAATTTCAGATTTCAAGCACTATCTGTTCACCCAAACCAAATTGTCCCACATATAGCACTTTTTAGTACTTTTCGTGCACCTGTAGCACATATTTCCAAAACCACCTCTCTATCACAAACCTACCACCAACAATGACCCGAATGCATGATATCAAAATTTCAGCTTCATTCATTTACCCTAAATTAAACAATTCCAAATTTAGTACTATTTAGTACAGTTCGCACATTTAGAACATATTTCCAAAACCACCTTCTTATATCAAACTTTCCAAACTTTATTCTAATAGCAAATCTTAAGTTTTTAGCAAATGGTAAAATTTTAGAAGTTTTGTACCATTTTATAACTTTTCCTAACCTTAAAGTTCGAATTTCAAAATTCCACAGGTTGCGGATAGTGGAAAGCTCAGTAGATAGCTGCAAATTAAATAAACCGTCGCGGACTGTCGGTGGGTCAGGGTAGGGAGGAGTTTCGGCCAGATTGCCAATGAACCTTACACTGACGAGGTGATGTTTTGGCGTTCCTGAAATAGCCAAACCGATATGTTCTATAGAATGACGCTGTGATGTAACGCTGAGATGTAATGCGACCAAATTTACAGTAAGGTTATCGACTGTATTCTAACGAAGCTTCGTTGAGACCTGGCCGCCTCAATGAATGTCAGGTTTATGTACCATGTTACCTTACTCGACTTTAGGCACTTCATATATATGCCTATGAAAATATAGGTACGGAAGATATGAATACCCACCAAAGTCGACAGCGTTTCCAGACACCAGCAATCAGCCAAATTATTGCAGTGTGGTACTTTTAAGACTGAGTTAGAACCGTTGGAATTGGAATTTACAAAAATTGGACAAAATTGAGGGATCCTTTCTTTTTATTCTCTTAAAACGTTGATCGGTTCGTTTAAATATTAAATTTCGTGAGATCCGATAAATCACAAATTAATAGGGACAGACAGACGGAAGACTATATCTACTCAGCTAGGCGAGATAGATAAATCCATACACCGTATTGCGGTCCAGGACCAATACTTTGAGGTGTATCAATCTCTTTTGTCCGATCACACATAGTTTTGTAGAATAAAAATTTTGACTTTTTATGGAGAAGTAATAATTCTCATTTTCGAACTTGACCTAATCGGTAGTTCTCTTTGAGAGAGTTTTGAGCGCCAGTCCGCGTAGACCACTTTTGAAGTAACACCCAGAGATTTTAATTTTGAAACCCTACAAATTATTTTACTTGAAGGTTTTACACTTGATAATCCGGTAAATTGAAATTTCGGCTCTTATTGGAAAACTTTTTCAAAATTTTAAAATTTGCATAGTATGTATAGTTTTCCTTAGTCCCCATGTAACGGCATTGGTTAATATATTTTCAAAATTCTAAAGCTTTTTCAAACCTCTCAAAAAATTGTTCCAGATATGTGTGCACTTTTTATAGTTTGCAATTTTTTCCAAGCTGCAGCTTGAATCTCTCCTTAATTTTCAATAGAGAGTACTGTATATTAATAATTTGTTTTTTATTTTTCTGATGAAACGGAATAACCCTTCCAGTGCGACTAACCGTTAGCTTTCGATCAACAACAACAAAATCCATAAAGAAAATGTTTTCATTAGCCTCAAAAATTAACATACGCACAGACAGACAGGGAACTCCGGCCACCATTTCGGAGCACAGACTGAACTATTGAACTGCGTCTTAAAAGCCAACAACAACAACAAAAACTACATCGATATTTTCGAATTTCAAAATATTTAAATATCGATGCTTAGCCGTTGGTAATTAAAACTGAACACAATACATTTTCGAATGACAATAAATTTGTTTCAATCACAGAAATATGCAGAGCAGTTCGAGGGGCAGCAAGTTTTTGGAATTTCCCAATGGCCACCAACAACCAGACCACTTTGCTCATAAGACCCACCATCGTCTCAAGTTGCTATTGTGTTGATGTGTGTTTGTCATCGGGCTGGCTAATATTTCGCTTAATAGAGTTATTTACGTTTTTTATTAATTTTTTAATTATGTTGTTGAGTTTGGAACTTACAAACGGCATGGACGGACGGTCGGATGTCTTCACTCTCCCAAAGACATTGTAGTTAAATGACTGAGCAGAGTTGTCAACCGAAAGTCAAATGTCATTTATTAAATGTTGATATGTTAATTTCATGAAGGAAAACGAAACGAAATATTTTGTCAGGCCGGTTGTTGTGTGGTGGGTCCGATCACAATAACAACAACAACATCATTTAAATGAAAAGTTTATAGGTTAGCCAAAAGTGCTCTACAACAGCTACTGGCATTGCTACCGAACATCATTTGGATTTGGATTTGTTTCGTTTTAATGGCTTTGCATAAATTTTGTTAAACCATAAAATTAAAAAAAAATAAACCCTTTAGAAAATATCGTTGCTACTTAAAAATGTTTATAACAAATTAATTTCACATTTCGACAAAGTTATGTGCAGGCCGTTGCCATTGCCGTTGTAGTCGTCGTTAGGGGGCATCCAACATTTAAATTGATTAAACTTATTTCGTTAATCGTTTCAGTGAATTGAACCGGTTTTTATTATGGTCATATCTCATATCACTGGAATATCTAAGATTTGTAAGCCTAAACATGTTAACTGCTTAATTGATTTAACAAAGTTGAGCAGGGGTGCGTATGAGTGTTGTCGTTGAGAAGTGTTATGTGAGGGTTTGTTTGATGGGGATTCATGCAGCTATAAATTTGTTTTCGTCCTAATGTTTTGAATTTTTTAGAAGGAAATAAATTTTGATAATTCAGAAAAAGAAAACTAAGGACATTACAAATATTTAAAGAGTGAAGTGATTACTGTCTGGATTTTTGTAAATTCGAATGAGGGTGTTCGAAAAGTACTAAAATGCACTAGATATTGATAGTTAGAGGGCGGGTAAACCTACATGTCCGACATCTTGAAGAAGGGTCACTAATGACAAGGAGAAAAAAGGTAGAACTAGTCTTTCGGTATCAAAATCATGCCACAAGATTGATCAGGAGGCGCTAGAGCTCTGAAATTCAATATCTGTATGTGTTTGTTTGACATTGATAAGTATTTTATCATTAAGTAAAAGCGGGAAAACAAATTCGGAAATTGTTATAAAAAACATGTTATATAGTATCAGTCGGTTTTCCCGACAGATGTATGCACCCAGCCTCGAGTTATAATTATTCTAACAGTTTGTCCTTTTTGGGGAGATTACGACGAAGTTGGCCAATTTTGTATCTGATTCAGTCTGACCTAAGTCTGATATAAATTTTAAAATGTGCCATATTTGGACTATACCGTCTACTTCCTACAATTAATTTGAGATATGTGCACATTTTTGGAAAATATGGAAATATGTGTGAGGTACAATATATAGCGGAAGGAAACATTCTACTTCATCTAATACAGATAAAAATATTGATATGTGCTAAAGTTAAAGGAAATCGGACATTTGTTTCCAATTTTATACGAAATCATAAACTCAGATAAATTAGATATTTATATCAGATTTCTGGTTAAGAGAAATATTTAGATATAGCAAGTTGTATAGATTCGCCGACTTATTTCGCAAGTTATGACAGATATAAATATTGGAAATTGTGACTCTTAGTGGTGGACGTTCCAGAAGAAATGGTCAGATCTCCACCATCTTTCTAACAGGTCTTGTATTGATGGAAATATTGAGATGTTACAAGTCTGAATGGAATCGGATGTTAATTTCGCGTTTTATAAGCTTCATGGATTTTCAAAATGTTGATCATTTGTGGGCGAGATACCAGAAGGAGTGGACCGATAGATCCCATCTTTAGACCAGACTTTGGGTTAATAATAATATTGTGGTGTGAAATATGAAGAGAACCAGATGCTTATTTCGGATTTTATAATCGTTTTGGTTGTTTCACAATTGGCCCCTTGTGTGGGAGGTACCAGAAGGAATGGTCCGATATCTACCATTTTTCTAACAGATCTTGCGTTGATAGAAAAATTGATATTTGTCAAGTCCGAATGGAATCGGATCTTAATTTCGCGTTATTTGAGCTTCATGGATATTGAAAATGTTAACACTTTTGTGGGAGAATGAAACCAGACCTTGGTTTAATAAAAATATTGTGATAGGTGTAATTTGAATACAATCTGACTCTTACAATATATTTTTATAAGAGTTATACAGTATTTTTTGCTTACCTGCACAATCAAAAATTGCACGACATCTTGTGCAGCAATGCCCAAAATGCAGGTAGCTTCATTGCACTTATCTGCACAATGAAGCAGGTATCTTTAATTTTACTTACGTGCACAAAAAGGTCAGGTATCTTTAATTTTCTATTCGTATGTATTTGAGCATCAGTGGTGTTTTATCCAGCAACCATCTTTTAGTGTGGGAGAGGAAGCGAGGATATGTTTTTAATGCATGCTCTTTTCTTGTGTTGTTATTGTTTTTGCGAATACAAAAACAAAAACGAAGTGGTAGTTTTTAGTGTCTTTTTTGAATTTGCAAAACGTTTTTTTGTGCAGATAAATACAACTTTTGTAACCAAATTAAAAAAATTACAAAATTTTCGAGGCAGGAATGTCCAATGTGCAGCTATCGATTGGGCACTTAAATACAATTCAAATAAAGGGATTCAGAAAAAAATGGCATAACAAAAGTGTTTTGGTGTGCAAAGGCCAATGCGCAGCTAATGTTGATGCAGGTAAATAGAAACCACTGTAATTGTTAACAATTTTGATTTATTGTGGCGGAGGTACTTTATGGAATGGATTGTGAATTGACGTAGCACTAATGAAATTCTAGGATTTGCAAAACTGGAGCAAAATCGGATTATCCGTTCTCTTTTTGTTCTGTAAAATATTTTTTTCTTTTGGATAGGTACCAGAAGTTGTGGACCAATATTATATTACGATGTACCAAGTATGGACCAAATCGCATACTCCCTTGTAAAAAACGAGGTATATAGAATATCCCTATAAGGGTATATTATTTATATTAACAGCATTTCCAAATCATCATCCATATTTCAATTCGATATACAAACAGACCCCTCAAAATCAAATTTGGGGATCCCAGTTCTATTCCTTCACCCAGTACCAAATTTAGTACCATTAGTACTGTTCGCATCTAGGACCCATCCACTTCATAAATACAGACATCTATATGCAATTTAAAGATTTCAGCTATTCTATTCCTTCACCGAATACCGAATTTAGTACTATTTAGGACTTTTCGTACAAATATAGTAGACATTTCCAAAACTACCTCCATATTTCAATTCCAGATACCAACAGAGACCCCAAAATCAAATCTTTAAGATTCCAGCAAGATCCCTTCGCCCAATAACAAATTTAGTATTATTTAGTACTTTTGTATAAATATAGGATATATATCCAAAACCACCTCCATATCTTAAATACAGACATCTATATCAAATGTCAGCATTCATAGGCCTGGACTGCTTCATCCGATACCAAATTTAGTACATTTCCGAAACCACCTCCCATATGTCCAGGCCATTTCAGATTTCAAGCACTATCTGCTCACCCAATACCAAATTGTACCAAATATAATACTCTTTGGTACTTCTCGTACATTTGCACATATTTCGTTCACATAATTTCAAATGGTACCAATTTTAGTGCAATTTCTAAAAACCCTTTAGAGTTTTTATCCCACATTACATCGGAGTCCCTCACTCCATATATAAGTACAAATTTCGAAACCACTAAACAAAATTTAGTGCATATAAGTACAAATCTTATAAACTATCTTTATATTCCAATCCTACATTCCGGCATTAATATCTCATTCCTAATTTCAGGATACCGGTTCTAATGGTTTACCCAAATCTAAATAGAAATCTTATTTTTAAATTTCAGGATTCCACTCCGGCGATTCAAGCAAAATTTTAATTTTACCAAATTTAGTACCATTTAGTACTTTTCGTGCACATAGGGACATATTTCGAAAGCTCCCTCAAAAAACTACCTCCTTACGTCGACTCTACACTTCAACCTTGATTCCCACTCCAAATTTCAAGTTTTTAACTCTAACCGTTCACATAATACGAAATGGTACCAAGTGTAGTACATGTTAATGCTTTTCGTACTACTTAATACTTTTCATACAATTATAGTGCGAATTTCTAAAAGCCCTTTGGTACATCTATCATACACTCTATCAGTGACCCTCATTCCAAATATAAGAGTTCTAGCTTTACTTGTTCCTCAAATGCAAAAGGTACCGTATTCAGTACCTGTTAATACTTTTCGTACCGTTCTAAAACGAATATCCAAAACCCCAGCCTTATCTGACCCTTTTGAACCAATGGTGACCTAACCCAAAATTTCAAGATTCTAGCTTCCGCCGTTATGTCTGGGCTTTGGTGAATCGTTAAATCAATCAATCAATAACTTTATTCTTTTTTTAATCTATATTAGTATGGCACAAATATTCTTAAAATCTTGAAATTAAAAGCCTCTAATATTATAAAAATTTCAGACAGTTTGAACTAATTTTCTAAAAAAATGTCAATGAGAAATTCCTCACTTTAAGAGCCCCTACCTGCTGCCAAACGGAAGCGCAATCATATTCCCACCCAAATCAAATTAAAAACAAAAAAAGATGAACTAAAAATTTGTAACTGAATTCATTTACAAAGTTCAATTTTATTGCCACTCAAATCGAAAGGCCCATAAAATATCAATCTGTCCATGCCATGGGATATGGGGACCCCTCGGGTCGTAGCCCATTAACACTTGGTATCGAAACAAAGAACAAAAAATGAAAAATAAAAGAAAAGCCACGTCCAGCTACAAAATCACTCGCTTATATTGATGTGTTAATATATTAATTGCTCTTGTTTCAGCTGTTGATGATGGCGATGACGGCGTTGGCTGCTGAGGCAGTTGGCGTTCGCTTTCGTAGCTAAACTGAGCTTGATCACTTTAGGAATTTGTCTTGATCATTTGAAAGATATAAAATTGGGTCTCCATTTTTTTGTGTGGCGGTGTGGTGTGTGAGATGGTGGTATGTTTTATCACTGGAATCCCCCAACTGCCAACGCCAATCAGCAGTCACACACGGCCAGTCAGCCAGCCACGGCAGTTAGTGTTTCGATTTGGTGGCACACAACGAGTCTTTTATTTGCGTTTTATATTAAGCCCTGGCATAGAGGACTGAAGTGGGGAAACGGCAACGGTAGTGGTCGATGAACGTAAGGCAGCAGCTTGTGTGGTCTCCCACATTGGTTGGAGGTTGCTGCTGCCGTCTGTCTGTCCAGCCGATGATTGGTCGGTATGTGAATTAATGTAAATGAATTTGTTTGTGGATTTAATTCTTTCTCTTGGCTCAGATTTCGTCGACTATTTGACTATTGTCGTAAACTATGACAAATTTATTTTGATAGTATTACAGGTTTTTTTTGGAGGGGCTTTATTAATAAGTTGTTGTTTTGGGTCGGGTGTTTTCCACATTATGTTAAATGGGAGATTTAGTTAGTGTATTTTTGGTATTAATTAATTATTAATGTATGCACTAAAGTTCACAAAATTAAACTTGTAAATTGTGAAATATGAAACGTATGAATGATCGTTGGTGGGATTTTCGGTAGTTTTCTGTAAATGTGAGTAATTTTTGAGAAGGATAAAAAGGTGATATTTCAGAAAACTAAGGACAATACATATATTTAAAGAGTGAAGTAATTATTGACTGGATTTTTGAAAATTTCGAATGAGGAGGTTACAAAAAGTTTTAAAGGATATAATTATACTAATAAGATTCCAAAATTACTAACATGCACTAGATATTGATAGTTAGAGGGCGGATAAACCTACATATCCTACATTCTGAAGAAGAGTCGCTAATGACAAGGAGAAATAAGGCAAAACTAGTCTTTCAGTACTAAAATCATGTCACAAGTTGTAAGAGGCACGATTGATTAGGAGACGCTAGAGATCTGAAATTTAATATCTGCATATGTTTGTTTGACTATATTTGGACTATATCGTCTACTTCCGATACCATATATGAGATATGTGCAACAATATATAGCGGAAAATAATACAGATAAAAATATTGATATGTGCAAAAGTTAAAGGAAATCGGACATTTGTATCCAACTTTATACGAAATGATAAGCTCAGATAAATTAGATATTTATATCAGATTTCTGGTTAAGAGAAATATTTAGATATAGCAAGTTGTACAGATTCGCCGACTTGTTTCGCAAGTTATGACAGATATAAGTATTGGAAATTGTGGTGGAGTTACCAGAAGAAATGGTCCAATCTCTTCATCTTTATAACAGGTCTTGTGTTAATGAAAATATTGAGGTGTTTCAAGTTTGAAATGGAATCGGACGTTTATTTCGCTTTTTATGAGCTTCATGGATATTCAACATTTTGAATCGTTGTGGGGGAGGTACCAGAAGGAGAGGACTGATATATTCCATCTTAACACCAGATCTTGGGTTCATAAAAATATTAGGATGTGTGAAATTTGAAGACAGTCGTACTTTTAGATTATATTTTAAAAAAGTTGTAAGCAAAATCGGATTATCGTCTTTCTCTCTGTGCAAAACATATTTTTTATTTTTTTTTTTTTGGAAAATTTCGACTATTTTGGGGGAGGTACCAGAAGGAGTATATCGATATTACCCATCTCCGAACAAAAATATTACGATGTACCAAGTTTGGATCAAATCGGCCATATGGCTGAGGGTATAAAAATTGACACTAAAAGTGTATTAAGAAATGAGGTAACATTAATATTTAATGGTCGGAAATAAAAATAACTCTGAATTTCTAAGAATCTAAAATTTTGACCCCTTTGTTGGGGAGGTACCAAAAGGAGTGGGCCGATATATCCCATCCACACGCCAGATCTTAAGGTCATAAAAGCAGCGGATGTGCCGAGTTTGACAGGAATCGAATGCTAATTTCTAATTTTATAATATTCATGATTATTCAAAATTTGACCCGTTGTGGGAGAGGTCTTAGAAGTAGTGGACCGATATATCCCATCTTCGCCACAGATATCGCGTTTTATGAGCGTCATGCTTATTCGAAATTGTGACCCTATGGAGGGAGGTACGGCAAGGAGTGGTCCGTTCTATACGTCCTTCATACCTTATCTTGTATTGTTGGTAGAAATTTTGAAGAAAGTAGCATTTTGTACTTTATAGTAGTTATAATTGGATGGGCTCTGCCGATATTGTCTATTTTCGTAACTAACTGAGCACTGATAAAAACCTTAGGATTTGCAAAGCTTTTACAAAATTGGATAATCCTTTCTAATTCTACGAGTTAAATTATTTTTTGTAAAAATTTTGATTTTTTTTTTGTGGGGGTGGTACCATAAGTAGTGGGCCAAAATAGCCCACCTCCGAGCTCGATCTAAGTTTAATAATAATATTACGATGTACCAAATCTAGACCAAATTGTATACTTCTTTCGAGAGTTATTATACTCACCAGCCAGCCAGACAGACAGATACCTCTAGACCCAAATATCCTAATATGGATTTGATCCAGAGATACCTAGTGTCTAAAACCATTAATACTTTGAAGAGAATGATATATAGACTCTGTAACCATACGGCTGGTTATAATTAGAACTGGTTTCTTTAAATTTGCTCCAGAGAGAAACCTTAAGAGTGCTAAAAATCAAGAATGAATTCAATGCCTATGCAAAATTTTAAATACAAGAACAGACATGGATATGGACTAAATCGTGGAGGGGTCTCTGGCCTAAATATCTCTAATGGAAAGACAAATATAATATGTCTCTTCTTTATACTGAACGTTATGGGTATAACCGTTGCCAGACGACTATCGAAAGTGAAATTTTTAATAATTTCATATTTCCCGGATCATTGATTATACGTACTATACAATCCGCATTAATTTTTAGATCTCTTTGCAAAATATTGACACCATATAAAAAGGGTCCTATACTTTGTATGAATTTGCCAATACCTCCAAAATAAAACTTTTTTGTTTTTAACAATATTACCCCATATTGAAGTGCTACCGGACAAAGAAATGCAAACTATGTACAATTTCCATTTTTAAATCCTGCCTACATATACCTTAACATGCTTCACATTATCTTCCCTATAAATTTCCGATTTTACCACTTACAAAACTAAATGCCTTCTGGATGGTCATCAGATAAATAATTGAAATATGATGATTTTATTTGATAATTCCAATGTGGTAAGGCTTCTCCATATGTTTTTCTTCGCCTTGGTTGGCGCTCTGATGACCCTCTTAAATGAATATTCATTACTAATGGCCAATTACGCTAATGTAAAAACATTGTATTCGTCGCATTTATAACTGTTTAATTAAGTGAAATTTGTTACCAATGTTTTTTTTGTATTTCTTTGTTGCAGCAGCACATTTGCTTGCTTTGCATTTTCAACCCGGATCCCACCGCCGACCAATGACGTTTGCTTTGTGTCATTTTGTTACGTTACGTTCCGTTTGTTCTTTTTTTCGTTTTGTTTTTGGTTTATTCTCTCTTCTGACAAAGTACTAAAAGTATTTCTATTGACATAATGATAATTATGATTTGTTTTTGTTGCTGTTGTTGTTGTAGTATTGTTTAAAAGTTGATGTCTTTGGTGTTACCTAGTCTGTCGTGTGGTGGCAGAAATTATATGGAGGATATCGACAGGCGCATACATATGCATAAACATGCATATACACTCGAGAAGGTGGGCTTGAAACGTTTTCAAGGGGGAAATGACAAACGAATTAAATGATGGCAATTTAACAGTGGTTTTAAATTTCGATAAAAATTACTGAAACACGTAACGGTTATTCGAATGACTAAGTATTGCAAAATCTTAAGTAATTTAAAGGGAATGGTATTTAATTTAAAAGAATAATTGGTGGTGTCTTGAGGAATAAGAATATAGGTCTGAATAAAGAACCACTCAAGTTAATATTTTTATGAAGAGCTCTTATGTTGAAAGGGACATAATGAGGTATTTTGTGTCTTAAATGATCTTAGGAAATTTACTATTTATACACATACCTAGACCTATTACCATCAGCGAAAGCTCTTCTGTACATAGAACATTTCTATAAATGGAAGTCCAAAAATGCTCAGGATTGATCAGCACTGTAATTTATGATATATACAGGGTGAGATGAAAAAAATGCAACCAACTTCAGACTGTTGGCATTTCTAAGCCACTCGTCCGACAGCTTTTAAAATTATTTCAGTGAGAGAATTGGAGAGAATTTTCCAGAAAAAAGTTATTCGTGATGGAATTCAAGCGTGATAGTGTGATTTCTTTATATTTGGATGGAAAACTACAAGTGGCTATCGTTAGAGCACTCGCTTTCCGCTCGTATAAATCGACCGTGGCATCAGAATAAGTACCGAATATTATGGGGAAAATATTCTGGAGGGTGTATTAAAGCCTTGGGCACATTCCAACATTTCTCAGCACCATAGCACTCAGCACGTGGCAGAATGGTTACAAAATGTGGTTCCTCGCTTCATTTCCAGCGCACAATGGACACCAAAATCTCCGTATACCAATCCGTTGGACTATTGTGTCTGGAGTATTTTGGAAAGCAAGGTTGGCACTAAAAAATACCAAAGTGTCGATCACCTCAAGCAAGCGTTTCGCCAGGAATGGGTCAAAATATCGCAGGGCAACATTCGGGCAGCGTGTGATGGTTTCATTGGCCGTTTGAAGGACATAATTCGTGCCAAAAGTGACATACGAACAAATCTAAACTTATTCTAAAATTTGATGCTATTTCCGATTTTTTGCTTTCATTCAAATGTAAAAGTAATGGCGATCGACTTTGTTGCAGTTTTTTTTTATCTCAACCTGTATATCAATCCTAAACACCAATAGTAATCGCATTATGAAATTTCAAGGCTTCAGCTCTATCCTTTTACCCAATATCTAATTTGGTACTGTTTAGTACTTTTCGTACAATTAAAGTACAATAATCGCCAATAACAACTGAGACTTTTATAAATATCGGGATTCCAGCTCTATTCCTTTGCCCAATACCCAATTTAGTACCACTTAGTGTTTTTCGAGCACATGCACATTTTTAAAACCTCCTCAATATCTTACTACTCCTCTTACTATTTAGTACTTTTCGTACAATCATAGTACACATTTCCAAATCCCCCTCTATATCTCAATTCAAGATACTAAGAGAGACCTCAATATCACATTCGAGGATTCCATCCTTATACCATCACCCAATACCAAAATTTATACCCTTCCAAACCACCTCCAAATCTCGAACACAGAAACCATTAGTAAATCAAATTTCAAAATGTTATCTCTATCTCTTCACCCAATACCAAATATAGTACTATTTAGTACTTTTCGTACAATTATAGTACGCATGAAAAGCGACCCTAATACCACACTTCAGATTTCAAGCACTATCTTTTCACCCAATTGTACCAAGTATAATACAAATTGGTACAGTTCGTACACTTAGTACATATTTCCAAACTTACTATCCAGGCTTGAGGCTCATAACAAATTTCAAGCTGTTAGCTCTATCCGTTCGAATAATATCAAATGGTATTATTTTAGAAGTTTAGTACCATTTTATAACTTTACGTAATCTTTAAGTTCAAATTTCCAAAAATCCTTTGGTACATCTATCATGCCCTCCATCAGTGACTATCATTCCAAATTTCAGAATTCTAGCTCTTTCCTTTTTTCCAATGCAAAATGTTCCATTTTTAGTACTTTTCGTATCCCTTTAGTACGAATTTCTAAAGACAGAGACTTATGATATGCCTCCGAAATTATTTAGGTATATCGTTGTCTGCCATAAATGTTGGGTATAGAGTATAAATCCAACCCCAGCCCACTGTGCTTCGTTGAGCTCTGTGATTGCGGGTTATATTGTGTGTTACTAATTTGTTATTAATTTTAACGTTTATTTGAGTTAATTAGTGGAGGTATTAAAAGCAGATACAACTATCGCCCAAATGATTTTCAGTGCATTTTGCCAAACATGAGCATCGGATTTCAGTATAGGCATCCTGGTTGCCTGTCATTCGGTGGAAATGACGATGGTATAGTGAAAGTGTGTGTGTTTGTGTCTCTTGCCAATATCGCAACAGTAAGTTTTTATATCACTCACACTGAAGACAGAAAGGTAGTGGAATAATCCAAACGACGACGACGACAACAATACTGAAATGTGGCTAAAGGGGGGCCAATAAAAGGTGTTAAAAAATGATTGTCCATTGAGGTAGACATGGCATGCCTCGCCAGAATTGTGGGTTGAGCAATGACTGGTGTTTTTTTTTAAACAGAGTTCTGGTTTTGGGTTCTTAAGAGTCACCTACACATTACTCTAACTTCTGCCATCCCCCCGCCTCCCATTCGTAACCACTGCACCAATTAGCCAACCAATGAACCAACAAAACCAAAATGAGTCAATTTGTTGTTCCTGTGAGTAAGGATTTTGTTGTTGGTTTCTTTTCGTGAGCAAGTTGTATTGTTATAAATTTTATTTTAATATTTACTTAAATTTTATTGATATTTCCCGGAATTTGTTGAAATTTTTAAAACATTTTTTTCTCATTTATGGCTATTGTTTTTCTGCTGTTGTTGTCGTTGCAATGTTACGACGTCTTTTGTTTGTTCCTTTACATGAACAAAATCTTATCATTGGGGTTTTTTTGGTGGGGTGAACACCCAGCAACATATCAGACTGCACGTCATTTGGACTAATTGTCTTAGTGTCAATTAACGTTTAAACCAATTGCAACTAAAGGAAAATGACGAAAAGTTTGGTCGGAACGAATTTGTTGGGAGCTATGTAAAGAAGACCCTTGGAAGGTATTTTAGAGATAGCATACCATCAGTAGGTTTTCTAGATATAGAAGACCATCAGAATGTCTTCTAAAAATATAAGACTCTCAAAAGGTCATCTGGAGATAGAAGACTCTTAGAAGGTCTACCAGAGATAGAATACACTCAGAAGGTCTCCTAGAGATATGATAAAGCCTTTTAAATATAGAAGATCCTCTAAAGGTATTCTATGATTAAAAGACTCTCAGAAGGTCTTCTATGTATATAAATCCCTCAGAACGTCTTATATGTGTTCAGAAGAGGTCTTGTATTTTTAGAAGTCCCTCCGAAGGTCTTCTATGTTTAGAAGACCCTCCGGAGGTCTTTTATGTATAAAAGATCCTCAGAAGGTGTTTCATGTATAGAAGATCCTCAGAAGGTGTTTCATGTATAGAAGATCCTCAAATGGTCTTCTATGCTTTGAAGACTCCCCGAAGGTCTTGTATGGTTAGAAGACCCTCAGTAGGTCTTATTTGTTTAGAAGACCCTCAGAAGGTCTTATATGTTTAATAAACCTTCAGAAGATTGTCTAAGTTTAGTAGATCCTTAGCAGGTCTTCTATGTTCAGAAGACCCTCAGATGGTCTTTTATGTTTAGGTCTCTTATGTTTAGAAGACCCTCAGTAGGTCCCGTATGTTTAGAAGACCCTCTGGAGGTCTTGTATGTTTAGAAGAACCTCCGAATGTTTTCTATATTCAGAAGACCCCAAGGAGGTCTTATATGGTTAGAAGTCCTTCAGATGGTCTTCTATGTTTAGAAGATCCTCCGAAAGTCTCTTATATTTAGAAGACCCTCCGAAGGTCTTTTATGTTTAGGAGACCCTCCGAAGGTCTTCTATGTTCAGAAGACCCTCTTCTATGTTTAGAAGACCATCCGAAAGTCTTCTATGTTCAGAAGACCCTCAGGAGGTCTTTTATGTTTAGAAGACCCTCAGGAGGTCTTTTATGTTTAGAAGACCCTCAGATGGTCTTCTATGTTTGAAAGACCCTTCGAAGGTCTCTTATGTTTAGTAGACCCTCCGAAGGTCTTCTATGTTCAGAAGACCCTCAGGAGGTCTTGTATGTTTAGAAGAAGGTCTTTTATATTTAGATGACCAAAGGTCTTTTATATTTAGATGACTCTCAAGAGGTATTGTATGTTCAGAAGACTCTCAGGAGGCCTTGTATGCTTAGTAGACCCTCAGTATGACTTCTATGCTTCAAAATCCTCAGTTGGTATTCTATGTTTAGAATAGCCTCAGATTGTCTTCTATGTTAGGAAGACAGTCTGAAGGTCTCATATGTATAAAAGATCCACAGAAGGTCTTCCATGTACAAATGATCCTTAGAAGGTTTTGTATTTATAGAACATCCTCAGGTCTTTTAAGTGTAGATGTCTCTCATTCTATATTAAGAAGAGCCTCAGAAGGTCTACTAGAGATAGAAGACAATCAAAAAGTCTTTAACAGATTCTGTCTTCAAATACATAAAAGTCCCCCAGAAGGTTTTCTGGGATTCTCTGGTACCTCTGAAGACAATCCGAAGAATTCCTATAGTCCACAATTACAATAAAAATATTAAAGGATTACAAATGGATGGAAATTTCGAACTCTCCACGCCAAGGTGTAGGTTCTCAACTAGAAGCATACTGCATTGACGACTCCGGGTCTCTTATTTAGTTTAGATCTATAAAATCACTGCAATCGCATTGTAAATTTAAAATACCTTTGCAGGGCTTTATTTGTTTGTGTTGTCGAACAAACTTAGCTATTTACAATTTATTTACCCATTCGTGGTATTGTCTCACGCTAATAAAGCCAAAACTTATAGGCTCAAAATCACATACATACATGCATATTCAACAGCAATATCAGCTAGCACCTCCAGCAACAACAACAACTATTACACGATGGTTTACAACAACATTAACTATCATCATAATTTACAATATCGTCTATAAACTTGTATTTATTCGGTCGTTCATTCATTCCCTTTTGTGTGTGTGTGACTGTGTGTGTAGGTGAGAATGTATATCTTGTGTACCGACCAACGATGAATTCAAAAAAAATGTAAAGCAAACCGCCTTGTATTTCTTTTACAGATTCCAAGAATTTCCCAGAAAATGTCAACAAACCATTAAAAAGTCACATGCAGCTAACCAAAAGTCGTCGAAGAGGTGGAAGAACTCAAACTTGTGGAGGAAGTCCAATCATCCAACCTTCCATCCATCCATCGTTTTATTAACTTGAAATCACTTACCCGGCAATGGGGGCTTCAATTCATTTCGGTAATTGATTTGTAAGCAGCAATTGTTAACAGCCTAGCTATGATAAAGACGCTCATGATTATGACTAGATGTGTGCGGACATATTGTCAAGAGAGCAACATTACCAACAACAACAACGACAACACCAGCAACATTCATTTACACCTCCACGGAATGCATTTAGGTTTCCTTTTGGGTTTTATGGTGGGCAATGACGTTCGTCCATATTCGAAATGACAAAACTTTGCCATGGATAGATTGATCATCCATTGAAGTAAACTGGCTGTCTGTCTGTCCGGCACATTGCACCAGGCCAAGATAATACCACGGTTGCTTCATAGCGTCAATAAAAAAAGAAGGTGTGTTCAATTAATATTTTTACTCGTTTTACAACATTTAGCTTTGTTAATATTTGTTTTAAATTTTTGTACATTTCAGCTTGCCGAGATGGCGAAGAGGGAATTGTTAACTTGGTCATAAACAGTTGTTTGCTTACTTATTTGTCTAAGTACTATGGGACACAAGGGTGGGAGAGAAGACGATCAAGAATTTTCTTGAAGCCGATATTAGCTTTTCTGTCAAGATATATGGGAAGTAGTCAAAAGAAGAGATTTTCAAGGAAATCTTTTTTTTTTCACAGGAACACCAATCTATAGCAGATATCTAAATCTTTTCGATAGAATATCTTCTAAAGTTCTTCCAGATATACCAGATCCAAAAAATAAATAAATTCTAAGATTTCCTCCGATTAGAAGGGTCAATATTGTCAAATGTTTCCTTTGTTTAGTACAGGCCTTGAGAGATGTTAAACTTTGAGTAAGAAACCTTCTTAATAGAGAGGAACCTATCAAATCTCCACCCTAAGGTATAGATTCTAAAAATGTCTTGAAGGGTATTTCAAAAGACTTTTTTAAATATAGAAGTGTTCTTTGAGCAATGTTACCTCAACAAATCTTTACCGCTTAGACGAATTCTTCAAAAGGTCTCTTCTAATCTAAGATATATTTTAATGCAGGTTACCTCTGCATGGATATAAAACTTCCAAGAGTCTTCTTCGTATGAAATAGACCATCCAAAAGTCTTCTGCATGTATAAAGTTATTCGTCCTTTCAAAAGTCTTCTAGGTATAGAAGAGATCTTCTAAAGGTGTTTTCTAAACGGAAAAAGGCCTCCCATATATCTCCTTTGTGTGGAAGACATCCTGGAAGTATCGTCTTTGTATAAAAGAGATATTCCAAACGGCCAATAATAAAAAGGTCTTTCCAAAGGCGTTCTCCTTAGCTTTGTACATTCGAAGAATCTTTCCAGCGTATGAGATAGCCTCTTTCATAGAGGACAACTTCCAAAATCCCACTCTGTTTAGATGAGATCTTTCAAAAGTTTTCTCCAAAAACAAAAAACCTTCCATATGTCTTCTTCATACGAAAGAGACCATCTAAATTTCTTTTTCGTATGGAAGAAATCTTCAAAAGGACCTCACATAGGGAGTCTTCGTACAGAGGAACGTTGTAGAGTATTTTCCATACAGAAGATCTTCGAAGAGTCATCATCCTTTTTTTAATTCAAAAGGACCGCACATAGGGAGTCTCCGTATAGAGGACCTTTGCAGGATATTTTCCATACAGAAGATCATCGAAGAGTCTTCTTCCTTCTTTTACGCTTTGAAGATCCTCTAGAGGTCTGTAAGACTCTCAAAAGGTTTTTTCCTCAAAATCCGCCACTCCAGAGGTTTTGTCTCACAGAAGTTTCTTAGAAGGGTTTTTTCCACATAGAAGACCCTCTCGATACATTTTCCGTATAAAAGACCTCTGAAAAGTAATATTGCTATTGCACAGACCGTGCAAAGATATTATCCCAAAAAATATTTACCTGTACAAGGCTCCTTTTGATATATAACAGCAATAAAAGGTCTTCTTCGGATAAAAGATCTTCACAAGATTTTTTCCGAATCGAACAATTTCAAAATGCCTTCTGCGTGTTTAATACTCTCAGAATCCGCCACTCGAGAGTTTTTGTCTCACAGAAGTTCCTTGAAGAGTGTTTTCCGCGTAGAAGACCCTCTCGATATATTTTCCGTATAAAAGACCTCTGAAAAGTATCAATATCAATATTGAATAGGTCGTGCAAAGATGATCTCCGAAAAAATATTTACCGTTACAAGGCTCTTTCGATATATAACAGCAAAAAAAGTACTACCTCGGATAAAAGATCTTCAAAAGATTTTTTCCGTATCTAACACTTTGATGCCTTCTGTGCGTGTAATGCCTTCAAAATATATTTCTCAAATCGGAGACCTTTTCTAAATCGAAGACATCGAATAGGTTTTCTTCTGAACTCATTGGAAAGGTCTCATTGGCTTGAAGACCCTCGAGAAATTTTCCCCTCATAGAAGACCCTCTAATGTCCCTGCTTATAAGTCCCTTGAAAGGTCTTCTTCGCGTAGAACATCCTCGAGAAGTATTTTCCTCATAGGAGACCCTATAGAGGTCTTCATCGCATAGAAAGTCCTCGAGAGGTCTCATAGAAAGTCCTTGGGGGGTCTTTTAAGCATACGTTCAAACGAGAATTTTTAAGAAGTCCCACCAATAAACTTCTCTGTGTAGATTCTAGATAGGTATTTTCCTTATAGAAGACCCTACAGAGACCTTCTTCGCATAGAAGACTATATGTAGGTTTTCTTCGCACAAAAGATCCTGGAGAGATCTTGTCCTCATAGAAAGTCCTTGACAGTCTTTTACCCTATCATTCAAAAACTCCTCTTCTTTGAAGATCATATCTCTATCGTATACTTTCAGTAAATTTTCTTCTGGAGCTTTCTGCACGGAGATCGTCAGAGATTCTAATTTAGAAGACCCTCGAGACGACTTCTCCGCATAGAAAAATCCTAGAGAAGTGTTTCGTGATAGAACACTCTTTTTTTCTTTTAGAACTTAGAAAAGGGTTTTCCGTATTGAATAGGCCCTGCAAATATACTCTCTTCCTTAGAAGACCTCATTTGGACCGTGTTCAAAATAACTGCACAGGGGTTTTCGTTTTTAAACACTTTTGATATTTCGGATGCGTCTCTTCCGTACTAGAGAATTTTAAAGGGCTCCTAATGTATTGACTATCACTGAAAGGTCTCGGCGAATAAAATACTTTCAAAGGTCTTCTGTGTTCAGAACTTTTTGGGTATTCTGCCTTAAGATCTTATAACATATTATAGATATAGAAGTATTGGAAAAAGTCGTTGGCATATGGACGGCCTTTAAGTGGTCTTTCACGCAGCGAAGACCTTTGAACTGTATTATTCATAGGAAAGCTCCTAAATGGCCTCCTGTCTTTAGAATCGTGCTAAAAAGCTGTATCTCTACTCAAGGTATTTTATCTATAGGAAACCACTTGAAAGTGTGCGTTCATCTGAAGATCTCATAAAGGTCCTCTATTTGTAGAAGACTGGAAAACGGGCTTCAGTCAATAAAAAACCTTTAAAATGGGTTTTTTTTCAGAAGGTGTTTTATTCGAAGAGACATTCTATACGATATCCTAAAATACTCCTTCTAGGTCGTTTATTGATCGAATACTACTTAAAATATTTTAACATAAACATGAACACCTAAACACCCTAAGAAGTCCTGTTCACTTGATACCAGTCACTGACCGAGTTTAAGTCCTTTCAGTTTCTAAAGGACGAGTTTTGATATTTGCTTATTTAAAATTGTCTATTTTTTGTTAGAAATATGCTAAAAATATACATACATAAATGTATGTATTTGTTTATATAAGTTCCTGTCACATACCTATCGAACGGTTGTCTGCAATGAGTTTAACTCATTCGAAAAATCGGTAAATTTGAAAAGAAATTTAAATCCGAAAATGAGGAAATCAAACAAATCATAAAACTCAAGGTATGCATGATGGACAATGAATGAATGCATGTACCCGCCGCTGCCGTCACCCCCAACACCACCATGGATTCCAATGAACAGCCAAACAGCCAAATGCTGGCATGCAGACGGCTAGAAGATAGATCTCTGGTGTTTTTTTTTTTGTGTCTTTGGCAGCAGATCACACATTTAGGATGAACCTGTCTGTATGTATATTGTATATGACAGGGCACTCGTGTTTTCATCAGCGTAAAACGTCGGTTTTATTTCAGTGCTGTCGGCTGGCGTTTGTTATGGCCAAGAGTTGCAATTCCCATGAAAGTGAGCAAACATCGTCGTGGCTGGCTAACACAACACAACATTGTTGGACCAAGGAAAATCCCAGAAGATATTAAGATGTTAGGTGAGTTTGTTGCTGTTGCTGTTGTATTTGTTATTCTTTTATTAATGTTTGTTGAAAGAAATTAAGCGGAATTTGAGATTGGTTACTGAAGTAGACACAGATACTGAAATGGACATAGAATCCGGGATCTTTGTGTGTGGAGTAGAGAATCACCAACTTTAAACTGTCTAATGCAAATAATCAATACTTCATAATTTATACATGATCACAACCGATATATTGAACACAACCGATTTTCCAGCAGATGGTGGTGAAAAGAAAATCAAACAGTTGAACCACTTGAAGCAGAAGGGGAAAGGAGGAGGATCCTTTTAAAAGGAAAAAGTCAAATATGAGTAAACAAAATTTATTGTGTCATAAAACATCTTCGCTATTAGAATCGAATAAATTGTTTTTCTTTTCTTTTTTACAGACTAAAGTGGCCTCTTCCGTGCTAGCCAGAGTAACAACAGATCAGAGATGCTGGATAATTAAAGGACACTTTATGACGCTGTGTTTATATTGGCTACGTGTGTATGTGTCTATGTTTGTTTGCCCTAAAAGCCGAAGGAAAATATTTAAATTGGGTTTTGACACACATCGCCACAGACCCTCGAACAGAAAAGGTCTCAGGTTACTCTCTTGGGTTGCCATGTAAACTAAACTTCGTACCATTTTACATATCCCTGTGATTAACCATATCGTTTGTTCTCTGCGTGAGTGTGTGTTGTATGCAGACGGTTCCAGCGGTTGATGAGAATGCCGCTACACCAACGGATCTGATGATGCTGTTTGTTTGCCATTGGCTGGGTTAAGCCAAAAAATAAATTTGTTTTGGTTTAAAATGTTTTTTTCATAATATTTATTTGTGAATGTGATTAATTTCCATTTCCATAGCCGAGGAATATTGAAACCCTTCGCCCTTAACCATAATTGAAAATCACAACAAACATTATATGGGGTTGTTGTATCTGTTTTTTTTTTTTCTACACAAATATTGATATAGTTTAGAGGTAATTAAGAATTGCTTGGATATGGAAACAAGTGCAGGATATGTACATCTTTAAAATGGTTGTTAACAGATTAGATACATCACCTCCGCATGTGGAAACAGAAGATTTTCATTTATGTGAAATCAGATGAAATTAATTTATGAATTTTTAAATTTTTTTGAAGAAGCCTAAAAAGATATTTAATATTTATTAACATAATTTGAAGCACCAGAGTCTTTAGTAGCATTTCTTTTGGAGTACTAGTAGAGCCAATCTTGTATCTATGACATTATTTTGTGGAAAGCGACTGAAGACGTAATCGTGGATTTGTATATCCTCCACCTTTGAAAGGAGGGTATATTAACTTTGTCATTCCGTTTGTAACATCCTTAAATATTCGTTGTAGACCCTATAAGGTATATATATTCATAATCAGCATAAAATTCTAAGTCGATTTAACGATGTCCGTCCGTCTGTCTGTATGTCTGTCTGTCCAAAATTTTGGAGAGCAAGTTGTATTGTGTCTAGGATGGTTAGTATTGAAAATGAGATATATCGGTCTACGCTTTGGTATAGCCCCCATATAAAGGTTACTCCCGATATTCGGTATTTTGATTATTTTTGCCACATTTTTTCACGGATTTGTCTAAAAATTGGCATTTGTTGGCCGTAATGGGTTCAAGCACCATTTGGTATAGCCTCCATATAACGTTACCTTCCGATATTCGGTATTTTGATGATTTTTGCCACACTTGTATACGGATTTGTCTGAAAATTCGTTTATATTTTTATATTGTTAAAATATATAAATAGTGAAGGAGCATTAGAGCCATCATGGTGAATTTTTAAAGTTATTTTTTTCAAGAGCCACCATTGTTAATTTTTTAAAGAAAAAAATTCAAGGACTATTGGAGTAATAATAATTTTTAAAGGACAAATAGGGCTACAGTCCTGTAATTTTAAATAATACGATTTGGAGGACAATTGAAGCCATATTCGTGGTATTTTTTAAGAATATTTGTCAAGGAGACTTCGACCCATAATCCTGGACTTTGTAAAGATTTGTGAAGGACACAAACCCACATTATAGTCGTGTTAATTTTACCAGAATATATTTGAAGGACCATTAAAACCACAATCAAGCACTCTTTGAAGAGTATTTTTAAGGACTTTTTTGAAGGCAATTTTCACAGGCCTTTGAACCATAATCGTGGATTGTTTAAGGACTCTTCAAAGATCCTTGATGACGTAATTTTGGTTTTTTTGAAGAATATTTTTCAAGGACCACTAGATCTACAGTCACGGATTTTTCAAGGATTAGTAAAGCCACAGTCGTGTATTTTGAAATAAACTATATGCATATATATGACTGATATTGCATTAGAGCTACAATCTTGGTATTTTTCAAGCACCGTTAGAGCAATAATCGTGGATCTCTAAGAAAATTCTAAGAAAAAGTCAATATTATAAACCTTTTGTTCATACATACCAGCATTTTCGCCTTTTGCAATAAATTTGGAAATTTTCAAAAAATAAAATCCGTTAAAAATCTTGTTAAAATTTCCATGTTCAATACGAAGACGTGGATCTGCATAGGCAAATTTCGTCATAGACTGTAATTCCCGATACGAACTCTAAATACGAAATTTGAAACAACTCCGGAGAATAATGTCGCTAAAATCATTGAAATACCGAATATTGGGAGGTACCGTTATATGGAGGCTGTACGAAGACGTGGGGCTGTACATGCAATTTTTGGCATAGGCTGTAGTACTTATTACGAATTCTAAATACGAAATTTTAACGAAATTTTAATTTTAACTTAACGGTGAATAATGTCCCTAAAATCGTCAAAATATAGGATATCGGAGTGTACTTCTTCTAGAGGGTAAATTGCTTAGAAAGGTCTTCAGTATGGATTTTTAGACAATTCCATTTAATTTTAGCTAAAATCGTCAAAATACCAAATTTTGGGGAAAGGGGTACCGTTATATGGGGGCTGTACGATATCGTTGACCGATAAAGCCCATCTTCGAACTTGATCTGCCTGCAGACAAAAGACTGGTTGTGCAAAATTTTAGCTTCTTATCTTCATTCTGACGGATTGACGGACAGGGCTAGTCCAAAATTATTATTTCGATGAGTTACTTATACTATGCACGGTGGCGGGCATAAAAATTAGGTTCACTGATTCTGTTAACCTCCCCACAAATATTAAAAATCTCAAAAAACGAGATCGAGAGTGTAATATTTGCAAATTACAATGATTTTTTTATTTTAAAAGCGAAACTTTTACAACCCCATTTCACACAAAATATATTAAATTCATCCCGGAAAGGGTTAAAATTTTGAAAACTATCGCTATTCATATAAACTTGGGAAGACATAGGCTTATTTCAACATTCCAGAGGTACATTTTTTAAACTGGAATATCGGTTATCTTAACGACTTCAAGTAGTCCCGATCACAAGTCGTGAATTTTTTAAAGGCATGGCAATTTTAGCGAAGTGGGAAAATTGCGTATTTTTTATAAATAGGGTTTTTTATTTTTTTAAGGGCCTCGGGAAAGGTTTTAAATATTTAAGAATTTTTAAGTGACTCCTTGCCAAATATTTTTGATTTTTAAGAAAAGAAATTAAAGTACTTTCTGACCAAAGATTTTTGAAATTTATTACCATGGCAACCTGTCCAGTAATCGTGAATTTAAGTAGCTTTTTTTCAAGTTCAGTGACTTTCTGTCAAGGGGTCCTGATCACAGGAATCTCAAGAAATTCCTGGTCATATGAAAATTGAGGATCTTTTATGGACTTTCTGACAAAAAATCGTGGATTTTAAGAAAATTGTTTTAAAAACTCCTGAATGTTTCAGGGACATTCTTATAAAATAACACGAATTTATAATGAAAATGGTTATGAGGAATTCATGGCCAAGACTAAGGACTTCATGTTAAAAAGCAGTCGATTTTTTAGATGTTTTCAAGGTCTTTTGACCAAAAATCAATTGCTTATTAAAGAGTCGGCTGTATCTCATGTTTCCAGAGATTGGCAAATGATCCGTTTCGATTTTAATTATACCTAACTTTGTCCTTATTGCTTCGCCATAACAATTTTCATTTATTCCTTATCATACAAATCATATATTTTTAACATACTGTTTCCCACCAAATATATTTTTGATTAATTTTAATAATTTTTATACTACATCCAAAAATCATAGTTTTTTAGTAGAGTTATTTTCGTACCACACTTCACAACACTATTATTAGAAATTATCATTAATTTGTGGCTTAAAAGTACCATTTAAAAACATATCTCTGTCAACTGTCAAACTAGTGGCAATAATCATAAATTTAATAAATACCGCAGATGTTGTATCATCGTTTCATTTTAGAAAAAAGGAAAGTATAACAACTTAAGCGCATTTTTTACTTTAATTCGGTGATTTATGTTAAGTACGTTTACTTAAATCAATGTGCCTGCCCTGTTTAGTAGGGCACTTGAACGCAAGCCACCCGTCCGTTCATCCAACCATCCCTGCGCTCTCAAAATAATCTCCACTCATCGAACCTAAAACTGAACGGAAAAAATGAAAAATGCATTACATTTAAGAACATCCTTAATCTCAAGGATTACATTTGTTTTATTGGTTCACAGAGTATTTATGTAAATGCCAGCTACTCTTTGCGGCACGCATGCGCATTGACTGAGATCGAACGTCTTTTGTTTTTACAACCGGAAAAAGAGGAAAAGGTGTGCTACACTTGCGCATCTGATGGCATTTGCATAAGGCCATGACACTGCCGCTGCTGCTGCTGCTGCTACTACTGCTGATAGGTAATTACATATCCACATAAAGGTGATCTTTTGTATACAAAATGTATTAAAATATTTGCCATTGTTTTAAATAATCACCTATGACAAGTGCTGCCTCTCGACTTAGCATAAGCCTAGGGAGGATTAAGCGATCTGCTCACAAAAGAGGGGTTAGGCACTCTTAAGTAAGCGTACCAACCTAGATTCATATCAGCTCAGTGCATGTTGCCTCTAAATGTATCACATGCGATTAAGGATCTCGTAATAAGTTAAGAAAATATATATGAAAAGGAGATTGTTTATCGCCGACACACTTCGTTTACATCTTGTCAGTGTTTTTTTTTTTTTTTTTTTTTTTTTTTTTGGTAGGTATGCAACAGCAACTATGGAAAATTTTAAGCGAATTATAAGGAAACGAAAATGAAACAAGTGTTTCTGTTTCTCATCTCATCATCAACAGACAATTTAGTAAGATAACTACGTTTAAAAACACTGAAAATAATTTTTTAAAGTCCACACTTTATTTCACAGTTAAGGTACTAGACTTAGACTGACCTAAAATATATGTATATTGAAAGTGGTATTGGCAAAATTGGCGCAGAATTTTTCGACATATTATGAGATAAATAATAATTCCAAATGTTGACCCGTTTGGAGGGAAGGTACCAGAAGGAGTGAGCCAATATATCCCATCCTTATAGCAGATCTTGTGTTAATAAACATATTGGGATGTGTGAAAATTGAAAACAACCGGACACTTATTTTACATTTTTATAAGAGTTACAATTATTGCAAATTTTGACCCGTTGTAGGGAGGCGCCAGAAGATGAAGTCATATATATTTTCCATCTTGATACCAGGTCTTGTTTTAGTAGAAATATTGGATTATGTGAAATTTTAAGAGAATTGGATCAATTCGCCTTTTGTGAGTGTTTTGGCTGTTCAAAATGTTGTCCCTTTGTGGGAAGAATTGGTCGATTTCTACCATGTACCATGTGTTGACATAAAAATTAAGATGTACCAAGTTTGAAAGAAATCGGATGCTCATTTCGCGTTTTATGAGCTTCGTGGCTATTCAACATTTTGACCCGTTTTGGGGGAGTTACCCGAAGAAGTGAACCGATATATTCCATCTTCACACAAGACCTTGTGTTGGTGGAAATATTAAAAATTTGAAGACAATCGAACTATTGTTTCATATTTTACACGAGTTATAATTATTCCAAAGTATGACGCCTTGTGTAGATATTGGTAATTTTCGCTCCTGACCTATCACTAAGTGAGTAAATATTGGGATTTGCAAGGTTTGCACAAAATCTAAAGATCCTTTCTCATTCTATGAGGTAATTTATATTCTTTGAAAAATTTGACCTTTCTGAGGGAGGTACCAGCAGAAGTTAACCGATGTTACCTATCTCCGAACTCGATCTAAGTTTGGCAATAATATTACGATCTACCAAGTTTGGACCAATTCGGCCTAGATCTACTCTAAATATGAAACGGATTTGGTCCAAAGAGACCTAGGGTCTATAAGCGTTGTTTCAATGAGGCACGTTTTGGCCGTATCAAATGTTATATACCCTCTGAAGCCATGTGGCTGAGGGTATAAAAATGTGGATTTCATAAGCCAATAATAAGTAAGTTTATTCACGTCTTTCTGCAATGTCCGCCAAAGTAAAACTAAATGTAATAACGGTATAAATCATTTTGATGAGACTCTTGACTCTTGTCATGCTCGGAAACAGTCATTTGCATTCGATTTTTACTATTTCAAAATTCATGTGTATGTGCGATCTTCCAAAAAATAAGTAATTTTAAAATCATGAGGAAAGTATCAAAAGGAGAGGAAAGCGATATTGCGGATTGATTATTTGAATTCATGAAGTTCGAAACAAATCATTAAGTATCATATTGCATTTTATAATTATAACTTTTGTGTACTAGTGCACTAAATGGTACTAAATTGTACAATTGTATTTAGGGTGAACGGATGAAGCTGAAATTTTAACATTTTCTTTTGTCCATGTTGGTGGTTGGTTTGTGATAAAGAGGTGGTTTTGAAAATGGGTTCTACAAATGCACGAAAAGTACTGAATGATACTATATTTGGTATTAAGAGAAGGGATAGAAATAAAATTCGGAAATTTGATATTAAGGTCATAATAATTTTGGTTATGGCGGAAAAACTTTTTGAGAAACTAAAGTACCAGATTATCAGCCATTTCGAAACAAATTTTGCTATTTCATCAAAATACTGAATATCGGCAGGTGCCGAATTGGACCTGCCAATTCGATACAAAAATGTAACAATTTCAATACATGAGATTCTACGGACTTAAAATACATTTTAGGAAAAATTCATTTCGATCGAAATCTAGAATGATTTCTAATGACGGACATATATACTTTGTGAATTCTAAAATGTATATTGCGAGGATGTATTACACATTTAATATACCCTCCAATAATCGCATATAAGAACCGATGTAAACTTTTAATATAAATTTCCGCAATAACTGATGTTTTCTAAACCTTCTCCGAGAAGTTCTGAACCCTCCTAATTACCAAAAGATACGATAATTATCAATAGAAATTCCGAGTTCTAGCTCCAATGGTAAATAATTAGTACCCTTTAGTATTAACATAATCAATATGAGAAATTGCAGGGCTCAAGTTGTGAAATGGAGTAATATTTTTTATTTCCTTTTTAGAATTAGGACAAGAAGTGACAGTGCCAAATTCAAAATACTGCAAAGATTGCACTGTGCAAAACAAAAATTAATTACTGGAAAAAACTTGGTATATAATTAAAGTGAGGCTTAAAAGAATAAATACCACCGGCGTTTCGAAAGATTGGATCGCAAAGTATCTTAAATGCCAGGGCTTGTCAAGGGGTTTCTCTTTGACAAATGTGAATTTTTAAGATTTAAGACTTCTTTGCATCCTTGAATATAAGGTTTATAATGTTTAAACATATATTACGGTTATGCAGGAAGATTCGCCACTGAATTCTGTTAATTGAAAAAAATTGAAGACGGGACGAATAAACGTAATAAGTTTAAAAAATAAACTAAAATTCACCTACAGAGCCTCTTTATAGAAGGACGCAGTCAAATTTGTGAAATTGCATATAGGTCACCAGGGAAAAGAAGGCAAAAAGGTTTTCAAAATATGCAATTTTTATAACCATCTTTAATTATAAAAAATTTTTTTAAGAAAATTACATTCTATTTTTTTTAATTATAAGTGATAATTTCCACTTCGACTGTTCCTTTAATACGCTTTAAATCCATAGAACCTATAATTTTTGTTGCATATATATTTTTTTATTTTCGATAAAATCAAATTTTTTTTTTAATTCATTTCAAATTTCAAATAGACTTGATAGTACCCCGTTTCTAGAACAAAGCTCAAATGAGTTTCGTGGTTTAATGCTTTATTTTATAAGGCCAGCATTTTGATACATATTCCGAAATGTAATATGTTGCTCTAAACATTTACAGAGAGCAGTGTTGCTTCCAGAATAATTGGTGTAAAAAATGGGTCATGGATAAATTTTTGGTACAGCCCATTCAGGGTAGACTCTGATTTTAAGAATTTTGCAGGTTTTTGGCATTTTGTATCCTTAGCAAGTATAAACCATTGGCAAAATTATCAATATATTTTGTCCATTTTTCGTATAGCCTTCATATAAATGAACGCCCTCATTTCAGTTATTACGAGGGTCTTTACCCTATTTTCCAATGGATTTGACACCACTTTTAAAATAGTTTTTCGGAGTAGCGTCTAGATGTAGATTTCTCCTGATTTAGGTTATTTCAAAGGTCTTGGCTACATTTTCCAGTTTGCAGGTAACTCGGCTAGATATGCATAGTGGTGTGAATATCATATTGAGGGGCTCGTCCGACTATTTTCCTTTTGCTTACTGATTTTTCTGTTTTGTTCATTACTTGCCTTAAATTAAAAAAAAAAAAAACATCTCAAAGCGTGTTATGAAAAGTGTTAAATTCCTCAAGAATATCCATTTGTAAATGTAAGAAATAATTACTTAATTGTTTCAATCATGTACAAGCCTTTCATTTTGGGTAGTTGTAGAATATTTCCTACGTTTTGTTATTGTTCCCTTCTTTGAATGAAGGGGGCATCTGACACACGCCCATTTCTTTGTTATTCCCTTTTCGTAATTTGTGGTCGATCAATTAATAAGAAATTGCTGTTGCCATCATTCGTCTTTTTATGTTGGCTATATGGACGAATGACTGACTTGCTGGCCGGTAGGTAGGTCAAGCAAAGCATCTCACTTGGAAATTCATTCATTTCCTTTTCTTTGTTTTGAAAACAATTTGAAAATTGAAGCAATTAAAAATTCTAAAAGGTGTTTTATTGTTTCACTTGAAGCGTGAATGAAGTTTTATTTTTCTAATGGCACAGGTGTTTAAAAATTAAGAGATTATTATAGACCTAATAAAGGGGGCATTATTCCTAGAGGAAAATATTTTTATTTCTGGGTCAACTGTTATGCTCCTTATGTACCAATTTATTTACTTATTTTTTTTTTTTTTTGCTATTGGAAGAGCTTAGCAAGGTTTTAAAAATTTTCAAATTCCAGAGACTTTTTCCCCTGATTAACCTTTAAAAGGTGACTTTTTTGGGACAAATATTTGCCATGCCAACAAAAACCCCAAAATGTCAGGGGCATTGAAAATTTCTAAGGTGAAGGGTGTCACACCAAACCCGAAATGCCCATGAAATATGTTATCTCCAGATAACCAAAGGTGAAATATTTTCTATTCTCAGCTAGAATTTAATTCAAAATTTTAAAAACACCGCCAATTCCTTGGAAACGCTACTAAATAAATACACACTCCATTACATATTTGCTCTTGTTTTTGTTACCTCCAAATTTCGACACATTCTTGGGAAATTAATAAAGTTATTAAACATTTCCTCGTACAGATAAGGTCGGTGAGGACTTGCCCACAGCCTTCTAATCGCTACATGCTTCCCAAAAAATAAAGTTATCCCCCGGTCTATTAAGATATCCCTTGCAAACAAACGCTCACTCATGCTCTCCAAAAGGGGAGTGATCTCTTGGCAAGCAGCTGCTTTTCAATACCAATTGGCTTGGCAGTAAAGAATTCTCCGGGAATGAAATAATAAAATTGATAAAGTTGTCAAAAGAAAAAAAGACACAAACACACACACACACACTCGCTCACCGTGAGTACCAAAAACTCCCAAGTCACAAATGTGAGATAAAAGCCAACAATTTAAAGGTTTTTATGGTTCGTGCAAATGCCAGCGATAAAAAGAAACACATCCCGTCCAGAGCACGCATGGAGAGGAAAAGAGAGCGAGTGGTGGTGTAACGGACGCAGGCGCAAAGCCAATCAATGAATAACATCAAGTTAGAGAATCATTGTCAGGAGCTGGGAAGCAATATGACATGGAGGAAAAAAAAATTAAATGAAATTGAAAAAAAAAAAAAAACGACAAAACATAAATACCGACCGGAATTACGTGAGGCTTTGCCATGTAAAACCCTCAACCTTTTCCTGCTTAGTTCAGTTCATTGTTTCTTATCCCTCAGTCGCAGCAACAACGACAACCACTATGCCCGGAATGCCCATGTGTGTGGGTCTCTTTGTCAGCCAGTGTTATGGCCAGCCATACCAGGCCAGACCAGACCACAGCCAAACGAAACAAAAAGGAAACACAAGCTGCACTCATTTAAACATATCAAGCAAATGCTGTCCATTACCGATAAGATTACTTCAAATTTTATAGCTGCTCTTTATTTTTTCTTAATTTAATTAATTTCATTTTTATTCAAAAGTGGAATACAAAAATTTTCATTTTTGATAAGCTTTGTCAGCCGTCTTATAATTCTGTTTTGTTTCTTTCACTGGCATTTCTGTTGGTTCACAGTGATCGCCGGGCATACCACGATTTTGGTATGCATGGGAGGGGGATGGATGGCCATACTGACAGATATTTTGTGGAAAAAAAGGGAACAGTGTTTTGTAGGGTACTAAATTTGTCAAGATCAGAATTGAACTAAATTAAAAGTTCAAAAATCATCTATTCATAGGAGACGTCAAATGAAACATTCCGCAGTTCATCTATGCAAGGAAGGCCTTAAGAAAGTCTTCTCTAAATGGATGGTTTCTTGCCCACTTTACAAGGGACGCACACAGAAATGCATTTCGTAGCCATTTCAAGGCCCACCTAGCCAAAAATGACTTTTCCATGCAAAATATACACAAGAGAAAACTTTTAAGATGCATTTTCTTTACGGAGGGCCAACGAGAGTTTTCTCCCCATAAAAATTTTTGGGTTATAGATTTCATAGAAAATATTAGTTATTTTCCAAATAGAAGTCCTTGAAGGGGAGATGGCTTCACAATAGCTATTTAAAGATGTTATATATCCATTCAAGGCAATAAAAACTCTTCTCTGTCTCTTTAGAAATTAACTTGGAACTACTTAACCTAACTTAAGTGAATAGGGCGATGTTGAACGATTCAATCCGAGGCTAAAAATGTCCTATGGAAGACACTCATACTCGTGAATCAAACACAGCTCGTTCAACCTGGAAAGGGCGGCTGGAGACAAATGATTCCGAGCTCGAAACTGGTTCATGCGTTCAACGATGATATTATCTATGAACTAGCATCTATCTAAGAATGCCAGTCCACTCTTTGTCGTAAAGGCGTCTATCCTATCTATTTTCGGCATTTCATAGATTGACGTACAAGAAGCCATCGGCCCTACGAAAAGGAAGGTGGCCCGGACAAGAGGGGAGTATTTTTTTCCCACAATCTTAGCGTTTCCATCTGGTGAGACGAAATATTAAACCAGACTGGGAGGAATATAGTGCGATGGGTCACCTGTAGGTAGATCAAGAGCCTAACATTGTAGGAAAGACCACCCCTCTTCCTTAAGGTTCGACTGTGTCCGAAATACATACTACTGTGTCCGAAATACATACTACCCCCAAGTATCTGATCTTATTCGGGACAGGAAGCTGCTCCGAGCCAATCTTAAAAAACAGGCTGATAGCTTCATGCCCCGCTGATCAAGGAAGGCCGTAGCACAAATTTTTCCTACGTTCGAATTTAGGATGGAGGGTATCGAGGTACTCGTTAACGCGCCTTTTGACCGACCTAACGAGGGGATGTCGCAGGAAAAGGTGTTGTATAACATCGGGCCAAGGAGGGGACATTGAGGAACCCCTGCTAACGCCGGGCGGTGACTAGAGAGTCCTCACTCACTTTATTCCTGAAGAATTTAAAATTCCATCGTACTAGACAGAGTCAAAAGCCTTGGCGATATCTAGGGAGATGGATATAGTTCCGTACTACCTGTCGAAGCCTTTGCCAGCAAAGCTTCTACAAGCCGTTAAAGTATGGGTTGTGGAGAAACCAGACCAAAAACCGAACTGACAATTCGGTGGAATCCTCCTTTCTTCTACGGTTCTTCTCTTAAGTTTTTCTTATGAAGACCATTAAATATAAAACAAGTAAAAAAAACATTAAGTTCGGCCGGGCCAAACTTTCAATACCAATATCTCCACCTAAGAATAAAGGAAACATTAGAGCCCATTATGACCCACAAACATAGACATATTCATGGGAAAATGTGTCAAAAATCATCAAAATACCGAATATCGAGAAATACGGCTATATGGGGCTATACAAAAACGCGGGCCTATACAAAGGAGCTAGAACTAGTTAGGACCCACAAATACCATTTTTTTGGAAATAACCATCAAAATGCCGAATATGGAGAGGTACCGTTATATGGGGGCTATTCCAAATCGTAGACCTATACATGCAATGTTTCGCCACTGGAGCTAGAACCCATTATGACCAACAAATATCAATTTTTAGACTAATCCGTGCAAAAATGTGGCAAAAATCATCAAAATACCGAATATCGGGAGGTACCGTTACATGGAGGCTATACGAAAATGTAGACCTATACATACAATGCTCCCGCACCACAGCTAGAACCCATAGTGTTTTACAAATACCAATTTTTAGAAAGATCCGTGGAAAAATGTGGAAAAAATCAAATCCCGAATATCGGGAAGTACAATTATATGGGGCTATGAGAAAACCTAGACCTATACATACATTGTTTCGCCAAATGAGTTAGAACCCATTATGTTTTACAAATAAAACAATTTTAAGAAAGAAGCCAAAAATTATAAAAATACCGAATGTCGGAAGGCACCGTTATACGGGGGCTATACGAAAACGTGGACCGATATATCTAATTTTCAATACCAACTATCCCAGACACAATACAAATTGTTATGCCAATTTTTGAAGCTCTACGTCAAATAATGTGGGCTGTATCGTGATTAGAACAGACAGACGGACAGACAGACGGGCATAGTTAAATCGACTTAGAATTTTATGCTGATCATGAATATACTTTATGGGGTCTATGACGAATATTTAGGTATGTTACAAATGGAATGACAATGTTAATATACTTAATATTCAAGGTGGAGGGCATAAAAACAATTCGAACATATTCAAGAGAAAAGGGTTTTTAGGGTTTTTTTAAGGGTTTTAAAGTTCCTGTATAGAGAGAAGATATTTTAGAGGTTCTAAAAGGTAGCAAGAAGAGCTTTGAAGGGCTTTAAACGTATCCTAGAAAGAAAAAGAAAAGTAATAGTTATTCTCTCTTTGGAATACTTTTGAAGGACTTCTCTCCCTTCTCTCTCTCTCGAAATATACATAAGATCCTTGAAATATAGAAGATTTTCAGAGAGTCTCCCTTCTTCAAAATTATTAAGGGATGTCCTTTCTATAGAAAAATTGTTCTTTCCATATTATATGTTTCTTTTAAAGAAGCCCAAAGAAAGCCTCCTTTCTTGAGAATACCATTAAAAATTCTATATACGGAACATATTCAAGGCTTCTTTTGTGCATAAGACATTTAAAGGGATGTCTCTTCACGGGAGACCTGTAAATAGCCTATTGTAAATAGCCTATACAACTTCTATTAGATTTCTAATTATGACCTATAAAAGGTGTTCTGTCTATATCAACCCGTTACAGGGTATTCTGATTTTAAGGACTTAAATAGGATTTTTGGAATATAGAAAAACTTTTAAAGGTCTTTTTTCAATAGAATACCTTCTAAGCATCCCCCTGTCAATAAAATATTAAAAATAATTTGTTAATTTTCAAAAAAATTCTATCAATGTAGAACTCACTGTAATAACCTGAATGAAGAGTAGGCAATTGAGCAAACTTAAAAAAAATACCAAAATTCCAACTTACATCTCTGATGACTAAGCCAATGATGGTTATCAGGGAAATATATAACAGGATGATTACAAAGATTATGCGTTTGCCGTGCGGCAGTATCGTGCATCATATATCGGGTCACTAGCAACACCATCGTCATTACCACCACCATCACAACACCACAGGTTAAGAATGCATACCACACGCTCTAGGTGCCACCGTGAGCCGTTAAAAGAGGCGTTACACATGTACGTTGGTATGTTTCAGGTTTTTATGGCTTTCGGTTCTCACTGGTCTAAAATCAAGATTCCATCAAAAAAAAAATTGAAAGAATGCATTTTTCGGTAAATACAAAACTTTGTTTTCGAGCAATTTGTTGTAAACGTTCCATTTATTCACCTATAGAGCCATTTCTGGCCAACCAGCCCCTTCCCCCGATCACATAAAATATTACAAAATGAATATCAACACTAATTGATGCCGACCTCTAAGGCAACTCCCCAAGATTTCTGTACAACAACACCAAAGCATAGTCCGGAATTCTTTGTTGATTTTATGCTTGAATTCTTATGTGATGGCTCTTGGCCTCTCGGCCAGGTTCATCCAAGCCACAATGAGAAGACGAAGAAAAACCCTTCAACAGAAACTGTCGATTTAATTTAAAACGATGATCAAAATGATAAAATCTGAAAATATTGTGGCTTAAATCGATTAGTGAGCGCCTAATCAGTGCTTTCAATCTACGCTTGTCCATTCATTTCGTCATTCGTCATCGTCTGCGTCGTCCTCAGCGTCGTCACTGCTGTCGTCGTACGCCTTAAAAACCTGAACATGCTTCTCAGTGGCAAAGTCGTTTCGTCGTGTAATGCATATCTCACCGTAGTTTCGTCCAGATTCTTGGCCATTATGATCGGTGGTGAACACCACACTCAGGGAATATACATAAATTCAATAAACAAAATGAAAAACAACAACAAAATCTCTTAATTTTTTGGAGCCGTCCCAAGGTGCCCCACAATAATATTCAGTGAATATCCCATTGACGTTCATTGATTCTTTTAAATAGTTTTTGAAGTTTTGACACAGTGGGGGAATTTTTGGGAAATATTTTGATGTATTGATACACATTATTAAATGAGAAGCAATTACACAATGTAAAAAAAATTAATTACATAAAAATCTAGTAGGCTATGAAAGTAGACCTAAAAATAGAAGATACGCGTGGACTAAGGGAATTTCGGAACTAAGATTACTTGGAATCCGTACATTTTAGGAGTATGATGTAAATTCCATTTAAACGGCATCAACACAAAATATTCAACAACATTTTTTGTCATAAATTCCATAGGGGACCCCCTAAAGGACAAATTCCCATTTCCAAAGAATAAAAATACCTATTTCCATTATATTCCAAGAAATTGGATCAATGTTGTCAAAAGAGCGAAAATATTTTTCTTCGCTCGAGTTTATGCATGAAAGTAACATAAAATGCATGTTTGAAATTCGAGGAGAATCTGATGCTTATTATGGATTTTATAAGCGTTTTGTTAGGAATTGGTCGATATAGTCCATCTTTACAGAAGAAATATTAGGATATGACGAGTTTAAAAGGAATTGAGTGCTTACTTTGCGTCTTACGATCTAAATGCTTATTCCTAATGTTCACCCGTTGTGTGGGAAGTACTAGAAAAAGTGGTCCGTAATATCCATCCTTCATACTAGATCTTGTGTTAGTGAAAATATTGAAATGTGCGAAATTAAAAGAAAGCGGACTCTTTATTATTATTATTATTATTATTATTATTATTATTATTATTATTATTATTATTATTATTATTATTATTATTATTATTATTATTATTATTATATTATTATTATTATTATTATTATTATTATTATTATTATTATTATTATTATTATTATTATTATTATTATTATTATTATTATTATTATTATTATTATTATTATTATTATTATTGTTATTATTATTATTATTATTATTATTATTATTATTATTATTATTATTATTATTATTATTATTATTATATTCAAAATTATTATTATTATTATTATTATTATTATTATTATTATTATTATTATTATTATTATTATTATTATTAATATTATTTGTGGGACAGGTACCAAAAGGAATGGTCCGATATCTACCGTATTTATAACATATATTGTGTTAATAAAAATATTGGGATGTGTCGAATTTGAAAAGAATCGGGTAATAATTTCGTATTTTGTGAGCGTTATTATTATTCACAATTTTGACCCGTTGTGGCGGAGGTACCAAAAGAAGTTGTCCTATATTTTCCCTCTTCACAATATTTCTATTTTGTATAAATGGAAATATTAAGATATGCTGAGTTTAAAAGGAATCGGGAGTTAATTTCGTGATTTATGTACCTAATTACTATTCAAAATTTTGACCCGTTGTGGGGAAGGTACCAGAAGATTGAACCGATATAGCCCATCTTCACATAGGATGTTGTGTACTGGCAAAAATAGTAAAATGGGTGTGATTTGAAGACAATTGGACTATTATTTCGCATTTAATAAGAGTTATAATTATTCGATCTAGAACTAATAAAAATATTAGGATTTAAAAGATTGGGGAAAAATCAGGTGATCCTTTATTTTTCTAAGATGCAAGATATTTTATTTGAAATTACGAACTTTTGTGGGGGAGTAGGTACCGGAAGTAGTGGAGCGTACCCGATCTATTTTGATAATATTACGATGTACTGAGTGTGGACCAAATCGGATACTGCCTTCGAGAGTTATCGTGCTCACCAGCCAGTCAGATAGACAGACGGACGGACAAACACCCTTAGATCGACTCAAAATGTCCTGAAACGGATTTGGTCCAAAGCGACCTGGGGCCTAAACCCGTTATTTCCATGAGGCACGTTTTAGCTGTATCAAATTATATTCAGGGTAAGATAAAAACTGCAACAAAGTCAAACGCCATAATTTTTATAATTTTTTTAAACTTTACTGAATGAAAGCAAAACATGTCGGAAATAGCATCAAATTTTAAAATAAGTTTAGATTTGTTCGATATGGTCACCTTTGGCACGAATTATGGCCTTCAAACGGCCAATGAAATCGACACACATTGCCTGAATATTGCTCTGTGGGATTTTGGCCCATTCCCGGCGAAGCGCTTGCTTGAGGTAATTGACACTTTGGTATTTTTTAGTGCCAACCTTGCTTTCCAAGATACTTCAGGCACAGTAGTCCAACGGATTGGTATCCGGAGATTTTGGTGGCCATTGTGGGCTGGAAATAAACGAGGATGCACATTTTGCAACCATTCTTGGGTGGCGCGTGCTGAGTCCATTTGGAATGTCCAAGGTGTGCGGCCAAATTGTTTGCGTGCCCAAGGCTTTAATATACCCTCCAGAATATTTTTGCGATAATATTCGGCATTTATTCTGATGCCACGGTCGACCGTTTACACCATCACCATTTTCAGCTGACCTCTTTGGCAAATAAACACCATCATTTTTTGTTCACAAACTGCTGGACAACGAATGTTTTCTCATCGGAGAAAACCAAATTCGGCACGACTTTCGGTCAATCGAAATCACACTATCACGCTTGAATTCCATCACGAATAACTTTTTTTCTGGAAAATTCTCACCAAAATGCTCTTGTACGCTTGTAAACAATATAATGAGCTGTCACTGGAATAATTTTAACAGCTGTTGGACGTGTGGCTTAGAAATGACAGCAGTCTGAAGTTGGTTGCCGTTTTCCCATCTCACCCTGTATGGGACTTCACGATATCATGGACCGGTGTGGCCCATCTTCGAACTCCGGCAGCATATGACAAATAAGTGCAAAGTTTTTGCTTCCTATCTTAAATTGTTTCGACTCCTGCGTGAAAGACAGACCGATGGAGAGGGTTAAGTCGTCTTAGAATTTTACGCTGATCAAGAGTATATATACTCTGTAGGGTCTAAAGTCACTATTTCGATAAGTTGCCAACGGAAATACAAACGTGATATACCCTCCATACTATGTATGGTGAAGGCAGATCTAACATCTCCTAATCGCTCAATATTAACGGTAACATAAACTTTAAAACTTTATGTACTTTTCGTCCCATTTTAGGTCGAATTTCGAAAAACTCAGTCTTATATCTCACCTTTGCCCCAATTTCAAGATTCTATCTTCATCTGTTTCATCTGGTCATGAAGCAATGAGTCAGTTAGTGAATCAGTCAATCACTCAAAATTCAAACCTGCCAGGAAACCCCTCTCCTTACCTTAAAATCCCAGTCCCCACATTTTAAATTTCCTCCCACTGTGTTCCCACTGCTGATGTCGCTGCATCACTGCTCTTCTTATCTTCCCCAAAAGTTTTGTGGGTACAACCTTACAGTCGTTGCTGCTGCTGCCACTTCGTCTCCAGCTCCCATTGATGCCGAAGCTGTTATTGTTGTTTAATTTCCATACATTAAAAGGTTTTAATTCTCACATTAACTCCACACGATCTCACACGCACACACACGGGAGATCAATCGATTTGAGTGCCCCGGTATCCTCATGTTATCTCCTCATCATCGACATGGTTTGGGGGAAAAAATACATAATGTTGTTATTGTTGTCGTTTCATTGCCACAAAGCCATGTTCTCGTGCTGATGACGGCTGGCTGGCCAGTTTTGGGATCAATATTTTTTTCGGTTTCTTTTTTTTTTAATTTTTTATTGTGGTCGCAGCAGCCCCCATTGTTATTGTTCTTGTTGTTATTTTGATCCTGCTGGCGCTTCTTTTCGCTTGTCATCATGTCATGTTTTGTGCCTTTGACTTCTTATATTTCAATACACATTTCATTTCATTTTGAGTTTATTTCATTTCATTTCACTTCAATACATTATTTTGATTGTGTTTCCAGGTTGTTGCTGTTGTTGTTTCTATTGTCTTGGTTTTTTTGTTCCATGTTAACCTTCTAGTGGGTTTCAACCTTGTCGACTCCATTGCCTAATGAAATGGTGTGAACATAAGAATTAGAAGGAAGTGCCTGTAATTCAGACAAAGCCAAGGAAGCAGGCAATGCCCACAACTACAACAGAACAATGCAAGGCATTCCGTTCGACAACTTTTGATATCATTAATTAAATCGGTGAATTGTAATTTGTGTCCATTAGGCGAATTATGAAATATGAACAATGGATTTGGTTGGTAAGCATAGATTAGTAATTCACTGCCCACGATTTTGAATGAAAGGAAGTAATTTAGGGGGGTTTTCAGAACATTTGGTGGATCGTAATGGAGTATTTGATAAACGGGGAATTTGGAGATTGGGATAGAAGCAAAGACGTTTTTCAACATTAAGTGCATCATAAATGTTGCAATAGAAATAATTTAGTTTCAATTTATAATAAATTGCATAAAACAAATGTTCGGTGTCTAAGGAAACACGTTATATTTTATATCCTACTTATATAAAGGGCTAACGAAAAATTTGAGATAGCTGACTCGAGACACCGATCCGGCACACAAAATGAATAAAAAGAGAATGCTAAGAATTTAATACATACATACAGGTCTTTAAGTAACAATAATGTGTGTAACAGTAAGTAGTTTATTTAATAAATAGGCGGATTTTTGCTGTGTGAAGACCCTGGCCTAATTTTAATAACCTCAGTCTTATTATCATTTGATACGGCCACAACGTGCCTCATCGAAATAATCCGTTTGGAGTCGATTTCGGGTTGTCCGTCCGTCCGTCTGTCTGGATGGAGCGCACGATAAGAAAGGAGTATCCGATTTGGTCCAAACCTGTACATCGTAATATTATTGTCAAAATAAGACCGAGTTCGGAGATGGGCAACATCGGTTCACTCCTTCTGCTACCTCCCCACAAAAGGTCAAAATTTTCAAAAAAAAAAAAAAAAAAAAGAACATTTTCTCCATAGAAAGGGAAAGATTGATCCAATTTTGCTCCAACTTTGCAAATCCTAATATTTGTGTCAGTGCTAGGTTAGGTGCGAAGAATGACAATATCACAAAGGGTCAAAATTTTGAAAAATTATAACGCTTATAAATTTTAATTTAATAGTGATCGGTCCAATCCTTTTGGTACCTTCCTACAATAGGTTAAAAATTTTCAAAAAAAAAACAAACATTTTCTGCACAGAAAGAGAAAGGATAGTCCAATTTTGCAAATCCTCATATTTTTGTCAGTGCTATGGCAGGTGCGAAAATAGACAATATCGACCCTCTCCAAATAGACAATATCCCCCACAAAGGTTCAACGTTTTGAATAATTACAAGTCTTATAAAATGTGCAATAAGAGTCCGATTGCCTTCAAATTTAACACATCTCAATATTTCCACTAACACAAATTCTGACGTGAAGATGGGATATATCGCTCTAGTCCTTCTAGTTCCTTCCCCACAATGGGTCAAAATTATGAATAACAATGACGCTCTAAAATATGAAATGAGCATATAATTCCTTTCAAACTCGGCACATCCCAATATTTCTATCAACACAAGATGAGGTACGGTTCACTCCTTCTGGTGGCTTCCCAAAATGGGGGAAACTTTTGAATATTTATATCTCTCTTAATATGCGAAACAAGTTAGCGATTCTTCTCAAACTTTATTTTATCAAAAACATTTCTCTCAGCCAGAGATCTGATGGGAATATGAAATTTATAGGCTCACTCTTTCTGGCCCCACCCTAACAAGGGGGCAAATTTTAAATAATTATAACGCTTACAACATGCGAAAAAACGTCAGCGATTTTCATCAAACTTCGTGTACAGGGTGAGATGAAAAACTTCAACCAACTTTAGACTGCTGCCATTTCTAAGCCACTTGTCCGACAGCTGTTAAAATTATTCCAGTGACAGCTCATTATATTGTTTACAAGCAAAAGCATTTTGGTGAGAATTTTCCAGAAAAACGTTATTCATGATGGAATATTTGTCCGGAAAACCACAAGTGACTATCGTTAGAGCACTCCAGCATTTAAATGTGAATAAATCTTTTGTGTCTCATAACATTGCTCGTTCGAAAAGTAGGGAAGCGTCGCAGTGGCCGCAAAATGGCTCATGAGTTGAACATATCGCAATATTCCATTCGGCAAATATTGAAAAATGAGCTCGGGGTAAAGCGATTGAAATTCCAAAAAGGGCAAGAACTTACACCACAAAAGAAAGTAAATAGACTCAAAAGAGCTAAAGAGTTGCTTCGCTTGGCCGAAAGTGGTGAACTGACGAATTTGGTTTTCTTCGATGAGAAAACATTCCGTGTCCAGCAGTTTGTAAGCAAACAAAAAGATCGTGTTTACTTGCCAAAGAGGTCAGTTGAAAATGTGCAATTTTGGTTGGACACCAGAACTCAAGCTCGTATTAATCGACCGTGGCATCAGAATAAATTCCGAATATTACCCCGAATATATTCTGGAGGGTATGTTAAAGCCTGGGGCACGTAAATATTTTCGCGGCAGACCTTGGACATTCCAACAGGATTCAGCACCATCGCACTCAGCACGCGCTACCCAAGAATGGTTACAAAATGAGGTTCCTCGCTCTATTTTCAGCGCACAATGGCCACCAAAATCTCCGGATACCAATCCGTTGGACTACTGTGCCTGGGGTATTTTAGAAAGCAAGGTTGGCACTAAACAATACCAAAGTGCCGATCACCTCAAGCAAGCGCTTCGCCTGGAATGAGCCAAAATAACGCAGAGCAACATTCGGACAGCGTGTGACGGTTTCATTGGCCTTTGAAGTCCATAATTCGTGCCAAAGGTGACCAATTAGAACAAATCTAAACTATTTTTAAAATTTGATGCTATTTCCGACACTTTTTGCTTTCATTCAATAAAATTTAAAAATATTGAAAAAATTATGGCGTTTGACTTTGTTGCAGTTTTTTCTATATCACCTTGTATTTGTCAGAGACCCGAAGTTGTTTAATGAAAATCTAGGTTTGGAAACGACCCACTTATAACGGTAGCTCCAAATTCTACTAAAAATTCCCTGTTAAATTTTTTTAGTGCTACAATTGAGTATTTTAGATTCGAAATAAGTAGAAGCATATCGAACATGTAATATAGATCTAATTTTAATTATTACTTTAAATATAATTTTTTTTAAATGTCTAATTCCAATATAAAAATTTTGCACTTAATAAAAAAACCTTATATTTTCACATTTATATTAAGTAACCACAACGTCATCATAATCATCTTCATCCTCATTATCTTCGTTGTCGTTGCCACTACTATTTTGCTCTTAATGACAACTGGCAATAGCAAACTCAAGCATGTAGTTGTGCTTGGCAGGGAAACGAATGGATGCGGAGTGCTCAAGAGTTTACTTATTCCATTGACCGATGTAATGACCACCCAGTTTACAAGCACCCCGCTTAGTTGAGATAATGTTGGATGGATATGGGTGATGTTACAACTCCTCAAGACATCGTTGCTATGAATAGATTGTGTTGTTGTTGTTTTTGTTGCTCTGTGTGTCGTTGTAGGTATGTAAGTGCTGTCAACATCATCTCTTATTTTTTTACAATCTTTGTCTTCATTGTCATCATCCTATCCTCATCATTCCACATTGAGAGGAGATAGACGATGATGCTGCTGCTGCTGCGCATGAGTACTTGACCAGTTCATGTCAATCGAATGCATAGCTGGAATGCACTCAATAATGATTGTTGCCGGATGGCTGGCTGGCTGGTTGGTTGGTTGGCTGCCCTGCTGCCAATGCTCCTGTTCCTGTTGTCTTTTAATGTACGATCTGTCATCACTTTGGTTGCTCGAAACTACTGTTGGTCTCTTGAATGGGTTCGTTTTTCCTCCCCGGCTCTTGGATTTTATAGTTGTTGTTATGGTTTTTGCTGTTGTTGTTGTTAATCATTGTTTATCAGCAACTGCGTGTGTGGGTTTTGTGGGTCTCGTTCACAGCAGCATCAGCATTTCTACCACCAAACAGGAGCACCAACAACACCAGCTTCAGCCTAGTTTTCCCTTTCTTCAGTTTAGATGGGAGATTTTTTTCTTTCTTTTTGTCAAGAAGCCATTCAGGCCATTGATTTTTATGCTGATCGTTGGTGCCATTGTCGCATTCGAGTCTCGCTCTCTCTCCCTCGGTATGGGTGACTGTGATTAGATAAAGAGAAAAAGTGTTTCAATTTGCCGCAAATTGTTTGGCGCATTTAAGGAAGCCATGAATGGAGCATAAAATGCAAAACAGCTGTTTATCCCAGTGGCCTCTAATGAATTTTTGCCTCAAGTGTTTCCGGATTTTTAGTTTTTCTCTTTGGAGAATGGGAAATTTTTGTGCAGTAGTGTTGTGAATTACCGATTGTGTTTATGTATTTAAAGGAATTTTGAGGTTAATTACGCTTATTACTCCACATCTGCTGACAGTTGGTTAGAAGACATGAGGACACATTAACTCTAACACGTGTCATATGTCTCCACAAAAATTGAAACTTTTAAATGGAAATAATAAATTTATGATTTTGAAGTGTTTCAGTGACGTAATTGAGATACAGGAGAGATATTAGGGACATACTTCAAAAATATAATTTTTTTTTAAATAACAATCTTACATTAAAATCGAACAAAAATTCTTATTCCTAAAAAAAATCGTCGTCGAAAAAATTCTAATGTTTTTCCCACTTTTCTACGAATTATGAAATCCAGAAATCAAAGTCTGTAAAAAATTGCCGAAGTTTTCTTTCTACGGAATATGATTTCAATTTTAAACTGGGACTAGGTAATTGGTTGAAGTGTAAAAGCTACGGGTTATCAAAAAAAAAAAAAAAATAATAATAATAATAATAATAATAACAATATCTTACCCTCAAGTCGTTAAAATGTTCGCTTTTGACCTCTATGTTTCTTGAAATTTTTGAATTTTTGTGGGGAAGTACCAGAAACACTAACACTTAACTTGACAAAACATTTTGGGAGGTGTAATATTTTAAGAAAACGGAACAGTAATTTTCTACTTTAAGATAGTTATTATTATTATTCGGATTTTTGACCTTCTTAGGAAGGTGGAAGAAGAAGAAAGCCAACCTTATCCATTTGCATTGGAACTAAGTCTTGTCTAAATGTTATGACGAAAAATTGCAATAGGAACCACACCTTTTCAAATTATTGCAACTTTTTATTTTTCAGACCTGTTATCCTGGATTTTTAGCAGAACATCCGGATAAAATATTAAAAATTATTATGAACAAATGTCCTGCATTTTTTGGATTTCTTCAAAGACCCTTATACTTTTTCTCGAGGATTTTTGCGAATTTTTCAAGGACAATTAGGCAGTATACTTTATATGTATTTTTATTTTTTTTTTAATTTTTTTATTTATTTATTTTTTGAGATCCATCAGAGCCAATATCTTGGAATTTTAGAATATTTTTTTCATTGACTCCCTGAAGACTTTTTATGATTTTTTCAAAGACTTTCAATCTTAATTTCCAGGATTTTTGGACCTTTATAGAAGGTTTTTGAGAATATTTCTTACGGACTCTCAGACCAATAATTGTCGATAATTAAAATTAATTTTGGAGGATCCTTCGACCTATTGTCGAGGGTTTTACAAATATTTTTCCAAAGTCCTTGAAGAAATTTATAAAAAGTCTTCTGAGAGTGAGAGAGCTTTTAATTCTTTCATTCTTTCTATCGAGGGTCTTTGTGAACATTTATTTTCAAGGACTCTCAGACAATCGCTGGTATTTTTATGGATCCTGCGACCTCTTATCGAAGGTTATACGAATGTTTTTCAGGGACTGTCATACAGTTTTTAAGGACCTTAAGACTTATTCGTCTAGATTTTTTATATTTTTTTCAATGACGTGGATTCTTCGGCATTTTTTTTCAGAGAATCTCATAAAAACTATCGTCGATATTTGAACAAATTTTTATACCCTCAACCATATGGCTACAGAGGGTATATATTATTTGATACGGTCAAAACGTCCCTAGTCGAAATAACGGTTTTAGACCCTAGTTCTCTTTGGACCAAATCCATTTCAGAACATTTGGAGTCGATCTAGCGGTGTCCGTCCGTCCGTCCGTCTGTCTGTCTGGTGCGCACGATGACCCTCGAAGGAAGTATCCGATTTGGTCCAAACTTGGTACATCGTAATATTATTATCAAACTTAGATCGAGTTCAGAGATGGGCAATATCGGTCCATTCCTTCTGGTACCTCCCCCACAAAAAGTCGAAATTTTCAAAAAATTTATTTTTTGCACAGAAAGAGAAACGATAATCCGATTTTGCTCAAACTTTGCAAATCTTAATATTTGCGTCAGTACTAGGTCAAGTGGGAAAATGGACAATATCGGTCCACTCCTTCTGGTACCTCCCCCACAAAGGGTCAAAATATTGAGTATCCATGAAGCTCGTAAAACGCAAAATTAACATCCGATTCTATTCAGACTTGACCCTTAGACCATTTATTAGGGGTCTTGCCGAACATATATTCCGGAACTCTCAGACTAACAATCGTGGATAATTACGACTTATTATCGATGGTTTTGCCGAAGATTTCCTTAGGTTTTCAGACATATTATCCTGGAGTTTTAGAATATTTTTTTAATAACTCTCAGACTAATTCCCGTCGATTTTTTTAAGATGTTTCAAGGATTTTTAGAATATTTTTTCATGAATATTTGTTCAATGACTCGCATACCAACAATCTTAAATTTTTTGGATTTTCAAGGGCTCATCAGACCTATCATTTTGGATTTTAAGAAGATTTTTTCAGTGACTCTCAGAGTTATTATGGAGTGTCTTTGCAAATCTTTATCGTGGTACGTTGTTGGTACGCTAGACAACAATTGCAGTTTTTTTAAAGATATTTTAAAGGTCTTTTAGAACTATTAACAAGAGTTTTTTAATAGAACAGTGTGGCTTGTTTGTTCGGGATACCGTAGTATTTTGTTGTTGCAAAATGGTCTGGCTTTATCCCTTTATTGTTGTTTTTATAAAAACAACGTTTGTTTATTAGTGGAGAACGATGGTAATGTTTACCAGGAGGTAAGGCTGGGAATACCTAGGTTTCGGAAAGAGCCACCAATCCTCATCAGTTCCCTTGTTTTTGTCTGGGATATTCTCCCCAGAAGTTATTTTAAAAATAACTTCTATGACAAAAAGATTTAGAAGACTTTCCAAGATAATTTTAGTTTTATTTAATTCTTTGGTTCCTCTTCTATTGAGCTTACGATCTCGTCACTTGGGTAAAAAATGTTTTTTGTCATAGAAGTTATTTTTAAAATAACTTCTGGGGAGAATATCCCAGACAAAAACAAGGGAACTGATGAGAATTGGTGGCTCTTTCCGAAACCTAGGTATTCCCTGCCTTACCCCCTGGTAAACATTACCATCGTTCTCCACTAATAAACAAACGTTGTTTTTATAAAAACAACAATAAAGGGATAAAGCCAGACCATTTTGCAACAACAAACGAGTTTTTTAATATTCCTAAATATTTCCTTCGCGAAGTTTCTTATCAGTATTCCTTCAAGGACACCCCATGTTACAATATTGATTTAAAAAAAAATCAAGAACCTTATGACCTAAGGCGATGTTTGAAATTTATTTTCATGACCTCATGGATCAAATATCGGGGGATATTAAGGATTTCTTCAAGGACTCTCAGAAGTATTATTGTGGACTTTTTAAGATATTGTTTTAAGAATACTGTTCCAGGGGTATTGTAGTCAAAGGCATGATTATTTAAGAATGAAGGTTTTTCAAACAAAATTTTTCAATATCTGTCAGATTTATAATCCATAATTGTAAAGTTTATAAAAAAACATTTATCAGAGCAATAATAATGGATTGTTGAAACGTATATTTAAACAACTATCAGAGCTATAAACGCATAATATTATGTTATAGGCATTAATTTTTGGTGAATATTTTTAAGAATATTTTTTAACGATTCTCCATTCTTTTTATTTTTTCTGGATTTGTAAAAATCATTTGTCCATAATAATGGATGGGAGGATGCGATTTTCAAAAAACCAAATAGTTGATATAAAAAAAATGTTTCCAAAGGTTGTGTACTCCTAAAACCTATACTCGTGAAACTAGTCAGTCTATAACATTGGATTTGTGATCAGACATATTTGATTGGATGTGGATACCTCAAAAATATTTTTAATGAGTTCTACAGCTTTTATTGTGTATTTTATATCAGATTCCTTGGAGAATTTGCAAGAATTTTTTAAAAGCATTTTTATTTTAAAATAAATAATAAATAAAATCATTAATTTGCCATCCCATAATAAATATTTCCTTCTCTTCACATTCTACTCAGCTTCATTTTTATTGGTTAAACTATTTATTTGTTTTTCTGTATATTTTCTAAATATTTATTTTTGAAATTATGGTTGGAAAGGTGTTCTCCCATGAAAGAGGCAGGAGAGATAGGTAAATGAAATGTTTTGCCCACTTGATAGAGGTGAGTGTGTGTGTGCATTCGTATGGCGATATGTAAGTACATAAATAAGTATGAGCAGAGATTGTCGGTAAAAAATACACAAAATAGATAAATATATTTATGTACATATGTTTCACATTCATACGATCGCACATATGGCCATATAACTTATGTACACATACATCTCTAACGTATCTGGTGGTACGAATATTTGTATCTTTATGTACATTTGTTTAGCAACAGATGCTGAGAAAAGCTAACATTTGTATTGTCTATTGGCTGTTGTTTAATGGCCTGCTGGAGGCTGAAGAAAAAAAAACTTGTTGACTGTTTAAATGCTGTTACTGCCGTCGTAGCTTCCAGCCTGCCTGCCGTTCGTTGGTGGCACTGTTGATAAATGATGACTGGTGGCGTTGTGTTTCTTTTGATTTAACAAATCAAGAGGTTGTCACATTTGTTTACCAACGAATTTCGAAAAGAGCTTTTCTAAGAAAAATTTCCACAGTTAATGGAGAGGAATTGAGTTTTTTGTGTATGATTGATTTATGTTATATTACCAATAGGAACATTTTGTTGTAGAGAATCAATAGATATTGAAGTAGTAGACATTATTGAAAACCTGCCTTAAAATACACAATTAACATTATGGTAATCCTTAAAAGTTTTAAAGTCAACGATTCTCCGAGAAATCTATCTTAAAGTATGCATGACTTTGTAATCAAACCTTTGGACAAGAAATGTAATATTTGGACAAGAATTTGTAATATTTCAAAAATAATCGATAAATGTCTGAGCGTCCTTAAAAATATAATCTTAAGAAATATAGAAATTACAAATTTTAAATTTGAGAACTTTAACAAATTATCCTTAAAAACGATATTATACTGTTTAGAGTCCTTGAAAGTATATTCTTCAAAAATGAATACCTATAGCATTTGATTACCAAAAAAATTCTCTACAAAAACCAGGGATTACAGCTGTTATAGTCCACCAAATAACTCCATGATTATAGCTCTAATAGCCCTTGAAAAATAACATTTAAAAATTTCACGATTGTAATTCTGATAGAATTTTAAAATAAAAAAATTGTAAAAGGCCTAAAGTACAATATATCCCTAAAATATTTTTAGAATATTTCATGATTATATCTCAGACAATAGTTGCAAAGATATTATTCAAATGTTAATGACTCTCCTAGAAATTTTGTTTAAAAATCCATGCCTCTGACCCCAATATCTATAGAAAAAATTTAAAATTTTTCGTAAAATCCTACGGCAATACGTCTGTGTTCTCTTGATATAATATCCATTAAAACTCTCTGAAATAGGCCTGAAGGAAAGTCCTTATTAGATTCATAAAAAATCAACAATTGTTGATCTGAGGGTCCTTGGAAAATATAAAAACACCTTCAATAATAGGTCCAAAGATCATGGATAATACATCGAAGTCTTAATTGGTCTGAAATTCTTTGCAAAATACTTTAAATCCCGATTAAAAGTCTGTGTGTCCCTTTAAAAAATCCAAGTTAAAAGAGCTAAGAGTAAAAAAATGCTCGTTCTAAAAATCCAGGATAATAGTTGTGAGTATCCATGAAAAATATTAACAAAAAATCGCTAATAGGTCTAAAGATCCTGGATAATACTCCGAAGTCTTAAAAGACCTTAGAGTCCTTAAAAAAAATTCTCCATACCTGGTTTCATTAAAACCCTCGATAATAGGCCAAAGGATCCTTAAAAATTTGTTCTTAAAGATTTAAGAGTATATTCCTGTTCGAAGGGTCCTTGAAAGAGAATAAAAAAACAAATCAACAATTGTTAATCTCAGAGTCCGTGAAAAAATATTCAAAGAAACTTTCGATAATAGGTCCAAGGATAGTTTGAAAAAGTTCTAACAAATCCAGAATAGTTGTAAGGTTCTTTGAAGAAGTCTTAAAAATCCCTAACTTTTGGTCTGGAGTCTTTCCAAAAACTTCTTCAAACCTCTCTACAATAGGTAAAAATACACGCTTAAAGGCTTAAGAGTCCTTAAAAAAAATGTCAAAAATACTTCTTGGGATCCCTAAAAATATTCTTAAAGATTCATTCCAAGTATTCTAAGGTACTTTGATAAAAATCTATGATTGTTGGTCTGAGAGTCCTTGAAATTTTTTTTATAAAAGGGTCCTTGAAAAAAACATCTTAAAATAAGGAAGATTTTTGGTCTGAAAGTCCTTGAAATATATTCACAAAAATTTTCGATAATACGTCACAGGTTCATAGAAAAAAATCCAAAATTCATGGTCTGAGAATAGAAACCTTTGATAAGTCTGAGAGTCCTTGAAAATATATTAAACAGTTAAAAATAAAAATAGATCTGGGGGTTCTTAAAAAATCATCAAAAAACCTACGATTATCGGTCTGAGAGCCCTTAAAAATGTTGGTAAAATTCTCGATATTTAGTCGAAGCGTCTTTAAAAAAATATTGTAAAAATAAAAGATAATAAGGATAAGGAAAATTAAATAATATTATCAACAATCAAGGAAAACTGTTTTGAAAAAATCTTAAAAATTCAAGGTTTTCTGAACTGGTCAAAATGTCCCGATAATAGGCCTGAGTGTCATAAAAAATGCTCTAAAAAATGCAGTATAGTATCTCAGTCATACTTGAAAAATAAAATAAGCGATTTCAACAATGCGTCATCCTTGATTCCTAAAATCCTCGCATGTTTGTCTGAGAGTCCTTAAAAATATTCTCAAAAATATGGTATTATAGTTATAGAAGTCTCTGGAAATATTCCTAAAATGCCCGATTAAAAAGATTTGAAAACATTCACAAAATTCTTAAGAAATCAACGTTATAGGCCAAAAAATGTTGGAAATATATTCTTAAATAATCCACAACTATTGATCCAAAATTCCCTAAAAATTATTCTAAAAAATTTATAATTTCAGAACTGAGAGTTCCCTAAAAATCATAAGATGCCCTTCAAAATATTTAAAAAATGTTTATTGTTTTTCAAATATATTCCTATATTGCAGAGCTGATACTCCTTAAAAAGCCTCTCTACGTTTTCAAAATTAAAGCTATGACTATTTTTCCTTTAAATTAAAAATTCCACCACAATCGATATGAAAATCTTCAAGAATCCAAAATATATTTCATTAAAATTCAAAATAATTACTAATTAAAATATTTAGTAATTATTCTAAAAATACCGAAAAAAAGTAAAATCGAATATTTTCCCTTTCCATGATTTTTTAATTTCCAACCTAAAAAAAATATTTTCTGAGAATTTTTCTCACACATACTATTTTTGATATGAACTCAGTTTCCATTTTCGGAAGGAAATACCAACAACAAAACAAAACAAAATACACCTTTTTATTATTCGTTACCATTAAATTTGTATTAAACGCTCTTAATCGACCACCAACTTGGCGTAACTTATCTAAGGGAAACTCTTAACTTTTCCATTCTTTTTACTAAAAAAAAAAACAGAGTCTCAGACTTAGGCTAGAATACAATTCCAAAACATATGGATATATGTAAGTAACTTATAACGAAGACACACACACACAGAGTAACAACCCAAAAGAACAAAGACCAACCAAGCAGAAGAAACAACTGTGGCTATTTTTGCTGTGAGATTTCAATTCCAATGATCGCTTCTCCAAGGTGGCTAATATGTGTAAACCATATTAGATACGCTTCAGCAATAATGAAGACATTATTAACTCATTTTTGTGAGTTGAAGGTATGATTGTTGTTGCTTGTTTGTTTGTAGCCGGGACTCCACTGTTTGGGCCATCATCATCACCATCGTCGTCGTCCTCATGATGATAACTTGCAATTGTATCGAGAAAACGAAGATATTCCCATCAATTTGTTGTCGTTGTTTCCTGTTCTCAATACAAGGGGCACAGCTTGAAATCTTATCTTCGGGGTTTCTTTTCTTTTTTTCATTTTTGGTTCACCAGGAGCACCTATAGTAGCTGTAAACAATCTGGGAAGAAGAGTCGCATGGAAGTTGTGCGTTGTGAAAGAGTGTGTGTCTGTGTTTCCTTTAGTTTTTTTAGGATGAGAAGAGAAATTTTGCAATTTTGGTAGGGAGAACAAAAACGATCAGAACATGATACATAAGATCGTCTACAGAGACGATGTCGTCTATAAAAACGAGGTCGTCTATAAAGACGAAGTCGTCTATAAAGACGAGGTCGTCTATAAAGACGAGGTCGTCTATAAAGACGAGGTCGTCTATAAAGACGAGGTCGTCTATAAAGACGAGGTCGTCTATAAAGACGAGGTCGTCTATAAAGACAAGGTCGTCTATAAAGACGAGGTCGTCTATAAAGACGAGGTCGTCTCTAAAGACGAGGTCGTCTCTAAAGACGAGATCGTCTCTAAAGACGAGGTCGTCTCTAAAGACGAGATCGTCTCTAAAGACGAGGTCGTCTCTAAAGACGAGGTCGTCTCTAAAGACGAGGTCGTCTCTAAAGACGAGGTCGTCTCTAAAGACGAGGTCGTCTCTAAAGACGAGGTCGTCTCTAAAGACGAGGTCGTCTCTAAAGACGAGGTCGTCTCTAAAGACGAGGTCTTCACTAAAGACGAGGTCGTCTCTAAAGACGAGGTCGTCTCTAAAGACAAGGTCGTCTATAAAGACAAGGTCGTCTCTAAAGACAAGGTCGTCTATAAAGTCGAGGTCGTCTATAAAGACGAGGTCGTCTATAAAGACGAGGTCGTCTATAAAGACGAGGTCGTCTATAAAGACGAGGTCGTCTATAAAGACGAGGTCGTCTATAAAGTCGAGGTCGTCTATAAAGACGAGGTCGTCTATAAAGACGAGGTCGTCTATAAAGACGAGGTCGTCTTTAAAGACGAGGTCGTCTATAAAGACGAGGTCGTCTTTAAAGACGAGGTCGTCTATAAAGTCGAGGTCGTCTATAAAGACGAGGTCCTCTATAAAGACAAGGTCGCCTATAAAGACGAGGTCGTCTATAAAGCCGAAGTCGTCTATAAAGCCGAAGTCGTCTATAAAAACGAGGTCGTCTATAAAGCCGAGGTCGTCTATAAAGACGAGGCCGTCTATGAAGACGAGGTCGTCTATAAAGACGACAATATATTTTGCAGTCAAAATTGGCCTTCTCCATTCAAAGCCGTTTGTGAGGTTAGGGTTAGCTAATGTTGCAACAAATCATCACCGACACATGATGATCGATTTTTCACCTCACCATCATCATTGTTGTTGTTGTGTCGATAAACGCCTCTTGTGTGAGAACACTTCAGGTTGCCTCTTTTGTCGGTTTAACAATTGGCAAAATCTTTTGCAATTATTTTCTTATTTCCATGTCCCTATGGGTGTGTCTTTGTGCCTAACTATCAATTTATGTCTTTTTCTATTCTTCAAATGCCATGTTCTCTACCCAACCGAACATGGAAAGAACAATGCATGAGGGTGGTCTAGCCCTGCTCAAATAAAATAGAGACATTTAAGGAGCTACTTACTCAATTATCGTAATCATGTGTGCAACAGAAGTAGCTGCAGTAGCAGCTCCTTCTTTTGGCAAGCAATTGTGTGACTTCTGTATGGCCAACCCAGCCAGGATACCCCGGTGTGAGAGTAAGTAATGATTTTAATTGCAATTTACCGTTGTGTGACATGGATGGATGTATGGCCTGACTGTGTGTGTGCGATCCCTTCCATCTCGGCCCTTACGTATTTTTTTTATCTAATAATAACCATTAATGAGTTTCCCAAATGGATCGATACAATTGCAGTTCATACCTGTGTTTTTGATGATGTCTGCCTACATGTCTTTACGTCATGTTGATGAATAGACCACCCAGTTGCAGTGGCAGATTACACATTGGTTGAATTGCATAAAACAAGTTGTCATTGGGCGTTACACAGAGGCGTTGACATCTTTATTCAATGGAATTGTGTGAAAATCTTCAAGTGGAAATGTTTTTCTTGTTTTCTTTTTTTTTCATTTCATTAAATCGCCATTACCTCACACAAAGTTATTTGATCGTAGAATATAAAAAAAAACAACAATGGCAAGGGAGAAACGAGGTGAAAGACGACAGAAATTTAACCTACTCCAAAAGGGTATTTAACCCATAAATCCTAATATTTTTGAGAGCCATTCTCAACTTAATCCACATTATTTTTAACAAAAAAACTGAAGCCCTGCTTTGCCAATAATCGTGAATTTTAAAGAATATTTTGTTAACTGTATCGGTCTTTTATTTATAGGTGTGAAAGCTCAAATAGTATGAACGAAGATATTGAACCTTGGGTTTTTTGGAACAAAAAAAAGAGGTGGTTGAATTCGCAAATAATTTACGCCGTTTATTGTTTATCAAACTGATCTTTGATGACTTAGGATATAAAAATCAATATATATTCCCTCCTGTGTTAAATTTCCCTCTGAACTTTTTGGAGACAACCGGAAAGGGAGAAAAACTAGACATATTTGAGGCATGCATTTCCACTGGCAAACCTACATTTCTGTGATTAGGAGTGCATTTCTTTGTGCGGCCGGCAATGTTGCAATAATTGCAGTCTTTAAAAAACACATGCTAGCAAATCGATCGGTGGGTCAGTTATTTTTTTGCCGTTTTTCTTTTTTTTTCCTTTGCTATTCCTGTGGCACTCCTAATCCATTAGTATTTTTTTTTTTCTTTGATTATTTCCCCCATTTTCAATCGCTGCATCCAGAGTTTCATCTTCGTCTGTGGGTCATTAAAACATCAATTCGCCATGATAGTAAATGGAAAAATGAATATTGTTTTCTTTATTTGCCAATTTCTCTGTTCATTATTGCAGAAATAAAATGCAATAGAGATCTGCATGTTCGTTTAAAAATGTAGTGGCCCAAATAAAGAGTCTTATATAGACAGAAGTCGTTTTAAAGGTAAACCATAGAAAGATGAAGGCCTTAAAAGAGCTTCTTATCCACAGAACACCATTCACTGGCTAACTACCAAAGATCGCTGAAAGGCTTTTGACCTACAGAAGACTCTTCAAATACATTTAAAATGTCCCCTACAAAAAAGACTTATTGAATGTCTTTAACAGGTCTTCTGTGTATAGAAGACTTTGCGTTTTTTTTTTTTTTTTTTTTTTGTAGAAAACCTTTAAAGTATTTCGCTCTTCTTCCAAGGAATATCTATATATAGAAAACTGATGGAAGCTTTTCATTATATAGAAATACTTCTTCGGTCTCACTTCGATCTATAAGAAAATTATAATGGAAGTTTTTTTTATGGAATATTTATAAGAGGCATTGATTTTTAACAGATCTTCGGTCTACGGTGTGAATAAACCTTTTAGGAGCTCTTCGGTTTATAAATAACCTATAACAAGTTTTCGGTCTGTAAAAATCGTTGGTGGATCTTAGAAAGTCCGCAATAGATTTTAGATGACCCACAAAAGTTGCATGTTATTTAAATTACAAAAATTGTTACTGGACCTATAGCAGCTATTTAAAAGTAATTTGCTTTGGTCCATAGATAACCTATAAAAAGCTCTTGGGTCCATATATGACCCTCAAAACATTCGAGCTATAGAAGACACCCAGGGTGAGATGAAAAAACTGCAACCAATTTCAGACTGCTGTCATTTCTAAGCTACTCGTCCGACAGCTGTTAAAATTATTCCAGTGACAGCTCATTATATTGTTTACAAGCGTACAAAAGCATTTTGGTGAGAATTTTCCAGAAAAAAAGTTATCCGTGATGGAATTCAAGCGTGATAGTGTGATTTCTTTATATTTGGATGGAAAGCTACAAGTGGCTATCGTTCGAGCACTGCAGCATTTAAATGTGAATAAATCTTTTGTGTCTCGCTCGAAACAGTGATACTGGTAGCGTAGCCCGACGCAACATCAGCAGAAATGGTTCGAAAAGTAAAGAAGGGACTTGATCGAAATCCGCGTCGCAGTGACCGAAAAATGGCTCGTGAGCTTAACATATCGCAATATTCCATTCGGCAAATTTTGAAAAATAAGCTAAGGGTACAACCATTGAAATTCCAAAAAGTGCAAGAACTTACACCGCAACAGAAATGAAATAGATTCAAAAGAGCTAAAGAGTTGATTCGCTTGACTGAAAGTGGTGAAATGCTGAATTTGGTTTTTTCCGATGGGAAAACATTCGTTGTCCGGCAGTTTGTAAAAAAAAACAAAATGATCGTGTTTACTTGCCAAGGAGGTCAGCTAAAAATGTGCGCCTTCGGTTGGCCACCAGAACTCAAGCGCCGGCCATGGTGATGGTGTGGGCTGCCATAATAGCCGGTGGTCGCTCTCCACTCGTATTAGTCGATCGTGGCATCAGAATTAATGCCGAATATTATCGCGAAAATATTCTGGAGGGTGTATTAAAGCCTCGGGCACGCAAACATTTTGGCCGCAAACCTTGGTAATTCCAACAGGACTCAGCACCAACGCACTAAGCACGCGCCACCCAAGAATGGTCACATAAAGAGGTTCTTCGCTTCTTTTCCAGCGCAGAATGGCTAACAAAATCTCCGGATTCCAATCCGTTGGACTATTGTGTCTGGAGTATTTTGAAAAGCAAGGTTGGCACTAAAAAATACCAATGTGTCGATCACCTCAAGCAAGCGCTTCGCCTGAAATTGACCAAAATACCGCAGAGCAACATTCGGGTAGCCTATGACGATTTTATTGCCGTTTGAAGGCCATAATTTGTGCCAAAGGTATTCTAAAAGTTGATGTTATTTCCTACATGTTTTGCTTTCAATCAATAAAATTAAAAAAAGAATGTACAAATTATGGCGTTTGACTTTGTTGCTGTTTTTTAACACACCCTGTATATACTTTATATGGTCTACAACGAATATTTTTAACCTTCTTAAGGTGGAGGGTATAGAAATGTAGAGGTCTATTGTCTCACAATTTCTCAATAGACTGGATCTTTTGAAAGGCGAGTCAGGGACCGGTCAATTTGATCGCCTAGATCATGCGAATTAACGCCTTCACCCTGTGCTTTATAGGGCTATGTTAAAGTTTATGTTCATACAGACGAGTGCGCTTCAATTGACGTATTGGAAAACATAAATGAAGGATTTATTCCTGGTATACGGATCGAAATCGGTCAACATTTGCATGAAATAATCTTCTATCATTAATTTATATGGACCGTTATCTCAATTCAAGTACAGTTACTTTCCTATAGCTTTTAAAAAATCCCCCTTTATTTATATAACGTCTATTAAAGTCACATAACAAATCTTCAGTCCTTGGGAGACCCATCTATGTCTTCAAAAGGTCATAACTCTATAGAGAAGGTTTAAGAGCTCTTCGATATCTCTTGGGTCTATAGAAAACCTAAAAACTGATCTTTGGTCCGCTAAAGACCTTCAAAAGGTTTACTCAGGACTGTTTAAAAGCAGTTTATCTACATTTTTCAAAAGGTATTTTGTCTTCTTTGGACCTACACAAAATCGTCTTTCGAGAAAAACTAAATTCTCCATGGAAAAGGTAAAAATGCCAGTCTAGTAGGTGACCGGGCTTCTACGCCACCTTGTGAATCTCTGTGTGTCTGCATAAGACTGAATGGAATTTTGTCTATAGATGCCATGTACGCTCTAATTTAGTAAAAACTCTCCAATTTTTTATTCCAGTGGTAAGTATTTTTACCCTGATCCCGGGAAACTATTTATTTTCTTGGGGGATGGACCCCGGATTCCAGATTTTTGACCCGAATGTCCGAGTTCAAAACCCCGACTATACCAAGATCTACTTACCCGATATATGCAATAAAGCTTATCCAACAACTGGTCACATTAAGGAGTAATTTTTGAACGGTTCGAAAGTTATAGTCAAATTATCCATTTTTTTGACCCGGATTTTTTATAAAACCCTCAAAATGTCGAAAAAAGTACCATTATAGGGGTCAACCAAATTGATGCCAAATTATTGCTAACACTCTTACTTTTCCAAAATGCTACAATTTGTTTTAATACCTTTTCTGTGTCCGGACTTTCGGGTCAAAAATCCGGGGTTCCAGGTCCGTCCCATAAAAAAAATTTCCCGCAATCAGGGAAACTGGAAAACTTTCGTTTAAAATTTTAATTAAAATAGAGCTGTTCCCGGATCTACAATCCACTTATGACCTTTGAAAGGTAGGAGACCTTAGACGTTAAAATTCTGTTTAAATTTAAGAGAATCAGCCAAATCAATCCTTTAAAATATTATCTTATCGGTAGAAAAATTATAAAATTAATATAATTTTTTGATTATTGTGTCTCTGATTTCAGATTACACTTCTCATAAAAACTAGAACACTTAATTACCCCAAACTGAGTATGAGAACATTTCGATAAGAACCAAACTCAATACCACGAAAAAAATAACTGTCACAAAAACACTGAAGCTGAGACTGTAAATGGCGCTAATAGCCATTTCATGAATGAATCTGCCCAGAGAAGAAGAAAAAAACAGACCATCAAAATATTTCCAATCACATCGAATCGCATCACAAGTCACACAAGTTAAGATCACATGACCCAACCAGGTCTCATGCTTTGCTTTCTTTATGAACGTAAATCCAATAAAACTGACAACAATTCTTTAAAAAAGAAAAGACAACAGAAAAAAGATGCCCCGGCGGAGATGGTTCCTCAGAGATAAAAACTATTTTGTCTATGATGACAGCTTCGAAAGGAGAACAAACGAACGATGGAAGCTGAAATTGAAACTGAAAAAGAAATAGAAACAGAAGAAAAAATTAAAATCCAAAATGATCTATGGCAAAAAACGAAAATAATAAAAAGAGAGATATATTCAAGCGCCGAGCTGTAGAGGATGCGCCCGGCCAGCATTACGAAAGAATGACATGAAAATAAATCCCTCATTCCTAAAGAAATTCTTATCAAATGGGAACGATCTGCTTCGGCTGTAGCATTCAGCAAAGTTAATCATTGGAAAATCACTTCCTGAACCTAAAGATATAAATAAACAGAGAGAGAAAGAGAGAGAGAGAGAGAGAGAGGACAGACACCCAATACGGAGCGGGGATGGTGGTGATGCAAAAGTCTACACAACAGAATACATACACTGGTACTTACATACATACGTATGACAAAATAAAAAATTTTGGCCAAACAAATATTGCATTTAGCAAAGCAGATATTCAAATAAACCTGAATGTTTTTCCCATACAATTGAATTGGTTCTTTCAGGGGATATCTTCCTTCTCGTATTTTCATTCATACATTCCGCATGACATACATACGTATGTGATCTTTTATTCTGGAATGGTAGAAAGTGATCTGTGTTCTCATTTTGTGAATGGATACAAAACAAACATCTCATTCTCATTGAGTATTCCTTCCATTGAGGAGAAAGTAGTTTTGTTTTTTGTCCTCAAGGATTAGTCCCCATGGCAAAATGCATTGACCCTTGAATAAACATACATGTATCCTTCCTAACAATGCTGTGTTCCACACGTGTAACGAAATACATATTTGTTACATTTTGTATGGCCTATTTGGCTAAGGTTAAGTGAACCTCTTCAGTTGATCGTAATCCCTCATTTCATTTGGACACAATGCAAGTCCTTGATCTTAATTTGGTCTCAATTTCATTTTAATGTTGTTTGTTTTTTTGTTTCTCCATTTGCCATGGATCTGTGGACACGCATTATCGGCTTTTAGTTTCCTGCTTTCGATTTGCTTCCATTAATTTGTTTATTTTGTTTTTATTTTCTCAAATATGTTGTAGTTAAGTTGATTGACAATTGGTAAAGCAAAAAAGGACTAAGTTCTCTATTAAAAAGGGAACAACATTTTTAAATATAAGAAAAGGAGGTTTTTTTTCTTGAAAACAAAACGAAACATATGTACAATTTTTTTTTCCTTCAGATTTTATAGAGGCAGAGAAAAGCGTTCAAAGACCTTCCGCAGGTCTTCTATAGAAAGAAGATTGCTAGCAGTATTTCTGTATAGAAGCGATATTTTAAACCGCAGCTTTAAAGAAATATGAGTTAGTCGAGCATTTCTTATTTTCCTCTATAAACAGAGAATTTTCTCAAATCCTAAAGAACTTATAGTCTTCTTTTGACAGAAAACCATTTTAAGGATGTCCATAGATAAAGTACCCTTTACAGATCGTTTGTGGATAGGATTAATTTTGATAATCCGGCAACGGCAAAAGCTAGAATCTTCAAATTTTGCATGTGGGCCAATGTTGGAGTATACAGGGTTGTCCATATTCGACGGACCCATCTGGCAACGCCATAAATTTTAACAGAGATGTCACATCGCTTAATGACATACCGCGTTTGAAGCGTCAGTCCAAGCAGATTTTTACCATGAACCAATACACGCCACGCGAGCGCTCTGAAATAGTTGAAATTTACATTCAACAGAAGAAGTCAATTGTGAACACTCAACGTGCTTTTAAAACATTAAAAAATGTGAGAAGTGCGCCTTCTAAGAACACCATTAAGCGTTCATATGAAAAATTTTCGACTGTTAAGGCTCTTTCTAATCCGAAGAGGCCATATAAAAGTCGACCAAGGCGATCGGCCGAGAATATCGGTGCCGTACGAGCCAGTGTTGAGAGGTCCCCAAGAACATCTCAAAAACGCCGTTCTCAGCAGTTGGGCATGGCTCGGTCCACTTTACAACGGATCATTCGCATTGATTTGCATTTGTTCCCGTACAAAATTCAATTGACGCAAAGAATGTTGCCTGCGGACAAGCCTCGTCGATTAGAATGGGCCCAAAGGGCCCAAAGGTCCGTCGAATATGGGCAACCCTTAAGTGTAAATAAAGAGCTGGAACTGTGAATTTTGGTATTAGGTATTCGATAATTGTATGGCTTTTAGATGAGGAGATGTACGAAAAATACTAAGTGGTATTCGATTTCGTATAGAGGGTAGGCAAAGAGTTGGATTTATAAAATTTGGTAGCAAAGGGGACAGAGGTGGATGTGTAGGATGTGCGCAGTGTAAAGTATACGAAAAATATTAAACTTTGGTATAGAATAGAGGTGAGCTAATGATTTTTTGGGTGTTTTAGAAGTTAGTACTTTATAGTATACGAAAAGTACAAAATGATACTAAATTTGATATAAAGTGTAAGAAGACCATAATACAGGAAATAATTTTCTTATTTTAGGCAAGAGGCATAGTTTTCTGAACTTCTGGCCTCAGTAGATCATTTATAGGTTCCTATAGACAAAATTAATTTTTCAGGTCTTCTATAGACATATATTTTTTTTCAAGTCGTCTGTTAGCAATATACAACTTTCAGACCTCATCTAAAAGAAAAGTAGGCCATACATATAGAAGGCCAATTACAGGTCTTCAATTGACGGAAGACCACTTGAGTCTCCTACCGATTAGAATTCCGTTTTTTAAGTCCTCTTTAGACATAGTAATTTATTAAGATCTTTAATGGGTCAAAGACAATTTCCTTCAAAAAATAGAAGTCATTAATCAGATTATCATAAGCGTAATAGTTATCTTGAAAGCCTTTTTTAGAAAGAAGACCACTTTCAGATTTTTGTTAAAAGAAGGACCAGCCTTGTGTGTTTTACAAACTAAATTATATTTCCAGTACTTCTAAAAACAGGATGATTTTTTAAAAGATATACGTCCTTTTTTAGGGCTTCTTACAAAATACAGTTTTAAGTCATTTACAAACAGAGGTCGTTTGTAGAAGGAAGACATTTTTCTTTAATGTAGGGAAGACTGTAATAAAAAATTCACTGGCGGGCTACTTTTTTGCGACCTCCATTTCAGAAGAAACTTTCTTCTTTTTCAGGTTTGAGCTTTTTCAGCTAAAATATCCTTTTTAAGACTTCCAAAGGCAAAATACTTTATCAGCTATTAATCGAACTAAATACCAAGTTTTCTTTACAGGGAAGATAAGTGACCTTTTCTGGCCTTCCAAAGACAGGAGACATTTTAAAGGTCCTCTATAGACAGAAGAAGCGCTTTTGGTCTTCTTTTGACACTATACCTTTTTCAACTCTTCCATAGTCAAAATACCATACATATATAAGATCGATAAAGATAGATATCCTCTTGAGAGAAGCGCATTCCCAACTATCTCTAGACAGACAGACATACGTTTTACGGGCAATCTAAAGCTGTATAAACTTTTCATGACAGAAGATTTTTTCAGGGCTTCGATGTGAAGTAGACCATTCTTCCGATTATATATAGACTAAAGACGTTTTTCAAATTGTCTGTAGACGGAAATCCTTTGGAAGATCTTTTGTGGACAAAATATATTTTAAGTGACATACCTTTTTTCTGCGATAATCTTTAGACGTAAGAAAACTACTATTTTCAGGTCATCCCTAAATATAGGATCGTTTGTACCGACAATCATTTGGCTACAGGCATATAATATTTTCAGACCTAAGGCCCATTTGTGCATAACCCGTCTCAGAGCATTTGGAATCGATCTAGCCATATAAATCTACCTGTCTAGCTAGTGATCGCGGTAACTCTAGAAGGGAATTTTCTATTTGTTTCAAATTTTGTACATCGTAGTATTTTTACAAAATTTAGATTGAGTTCTAAAAATGTACATTTAGAAAAAATTTACAAACTCATATTGGGTATACCCGAAAGAGTTGAAATTTCGTTGTAATATTTAATTAAGAAAAGTGGAATATTTTGAATAATAATGACCTACCTGAAAAGGGGAAATAGATGCCCTGAAATTTTTTGAAAGACCTCTAGAAAACCCTAACTATTTGATTATTTTTACTATTCTGCTGCAGATAGAATAATCTTACATATCTCTATATATATCCAACATTTTGTATAACTTCTATGGATAGATAACTTATTGAGGGTATTTATTGGCTTAGAATCTTCTTCGGAACTTCTTCAGACTGAACGAAATGTGCGGGTCTTATATAGACAATTTTGCAAAGACTTCTTTAGACATATCCCTCATTTATTTAAAGAGCACTGAATAAAATGTGCGGGTCTTCTATAAACAAATTGTAAAAAACTTTCTTAGACATATCGCTCCTTTATTTAAAAAGTACTCAAAAAATGCTTTTTTACAGAGCTGTCCATTAAAGCACATTTCATACTTTTGGAACATTCGATTTTTAATCGGTTTCAGATACTTATCTAAATTGAGATAAACGGAATGTAAAAGTGTCTTATTCTATCTGTCACATTAGTTTCCCTTATTAGGACAAACCAAATCATGTCGCGATCACCTGCTACTTTGCCTCCAATTGTTTAGTTATTTCAAAATAATCTCTCCTAAACCAAGTTTTTGAAGTAATTATTGGAATAAGAATCAAGTCATACAACATGGACTTATGAAGCGTTACTATCAATTCACTACCATTCATAAAATTCATTCACTCATTTCCATTCACATGGTCCAACTTTTCTCTCCGAATTATTTCATTTAAATGCCAAAAAACCCAAGAGATAACAACGATAAGATGGTGATGGAAAGACTTAAAAAAAGTCCGAATAAATATTCATTACTCAGTGAAGAAATGAAAGCGATTTGGAGCGTTAAAAATAGAAGTACACAAGCGTTGAAAATATTCTGCTGATATGAGAGAGCTGGTGTTTCACTTCTTTTTTTTATGTTCCAAACTCTTTGGGTGGCATTTCCAATGAAAAAAAAAAAAAAAAAACTACCAAAGATGATAGTAGTCGGAAATACAGCAAAACTACAACCTGGCCAAGTGTTGCCGTCTCACGGATACAAATGTAGACATGCAGACAGAAGAAAAAAAACCAACGAAAATGGAATACACGGTTAAAGGTACTAAATTAAGACATAAAGTGTAACAAATCGAAAATTTGAACGTCAGCGCCCCTTTTGAACCGTAAAACCCTCTCCTCTTCTGTCCATGGCTCTGCTCTATTTGCCTACATGAAGGTATGGATGTATGTATGTGCGTACCTATGGATGACTACGTTCTCTTTGCCACCTCTTAATTTAGGTGAATGTGGCTTTCAATGGCCAGAATGTATGTATGTGTGTGTGTCACTCTTGTGTTATGTAGATACGCTTGCGTGAATGAATAGCTAAAGGAGAGTGAAGTGTGCAGCAGAGAAAAAAACACAGCCAGGTTGGCTGAGAAAGATTTTTATCGGCGATAAACTAAGCAATTCAGGTGATAATTATATAATTTGTGATGACCAGACAATGTAACGGCAGCCGCACTCACCATCGCCACCACCGCCACCATCAACGGCAGCAGAGGCAAATGCATGCATGTCCATAAAATGCTGCACTTTATGGGACCCTACAACGTTTTTGTCGTTAAACGATTGTTTTACATTTGTACCGGCCGGACGCTTGGCCGCTCGTTCGGTTCGGAATGCTTGGAATGCCTTTTTTGGGCATTAAACTTCATATTTACCACCACCAAAAACATCCGACCACACTCCAATGTTCGAGAGTGGCGTTATTTTATGAGTTCACAACACAAACTCGAGTAAAGCCTTAATGGAATTTGGAGATTTTGAATACTAAATGTTATTTAATTTGCCCTCTGTTGGTCTCTCATGGGATTATCACAAAATTAAATAATTTTACCAATTAATAAAATGTTGGCCTTAAAGGTCCATAAAAAATAATATCGAATGTTTAAAGTTAACTGGAGCAAGGAAAGATTTAATGAAATCTTATTTTTTTAATATATAATTCTGAATCACTGAAGTAATATAGGTGCGAATTTCAAAAGGTGATCGTTTAAGATTAATTATTGTATCTGAAATATTTTAGTATATTGTCAGATGAACGCAAAACCCTTTTAAAAATATTTATGTCAATATTTCTTTAGTAGACAGACAAGACAAGAAAATCAGCAGGTTTTTTATTAAAAAAATATTGAAACGGAGTAAAAACAAAATTAAGTATGACTGGGTTGAAATTTGTTATAATCTTCCCGATGATATATTGCCATAATATGGAATAACAAAAAGTTTTCTTAGTAAGCCCGCAATGCCAAAATTTAGCTCATTATTGCAAATTCAGGCAGAGACCTTAAGTTAAAAACCTTAAATGGGCAATACACCAAATAGGAAACATGTATCAGCCCTTTTTTTAACGGGAAATATACTTAATAAAACCCCGAATGGACCCATGTAGAAACAACTGTTTTGTGAAAAGAGAACCCAAAATGTTAAATTGCAGCTGAAATACTTCTAAATCCTTGTTTAAACCATCAAAATACCGAAAATGGAGAGGTCCAATTATTTTGGGCTCGATCTAAAAAGTAACCTGAAAGATCTATTTTCAGTTCCAAGTATACTAGATACAATACTAATTATTTTGGCGAATTTTACAGTTCTACATCGGAACAGACAGGTGAAACCGAAGTAGAATTTTATGGCGAATATATAATTTAAGGGACCTCCGACAAATATTTCGAGGTGTTGAAGTGGGAATGACAAATTTAAAACGAGTTAAAAAATACCAGTCGGTTTTGCCGATAGATGTCTATGTCAGTATATTAAAATATGTTTCGGCTTGTCTCATGATTATTAAAATGTTGAAGCTTTATGGAGGAGATACCTAAGGAGTGGACCAATATTATCCACTTCTCATCTGAACTAACTTTCTGAAATATATTACCACGAGCCCGATTTTGACTATATCGACTACTTCCTTCAAATTATATAAGATATGTGATAATTATTGGGAATCATAGTTTTAACCTTTTGTGGTGGAGGTACGAGAAGGAGTGAGCCGATAAATTCCACATTCACATTAGATCTTTGATCTTAGTATGAAAAGAATCGCCGACTTGTTTCCCAAGTTATGAGAGATATAAGCATCGCAAATTGTGAACCTTTGCGTGAGAGGTACCAGAGGGGGTGCTCCAAAATCTATCATTTTCAAACCAGAACTAGTTAGTAAAAATATTGGGATATGTGGAATTTGAAGAGAATCGGATGTTTATCTCGCATTTTTACAAATGATTTCTTTATATTTGGCTGGAAAACCACAAGTGGGTATCATTAGAGCACTCCAGCATTTAAATGTGAATAAATCTTTTGTGTCTCGTACCATCGTTCCTTATCGTGATACTGGTAGCGTAGCCTGACGTCAAGGAAGTGGACTGAAGAAAACAGCGACATCAGCAGAAATGGTTCGAAAAGTAAAGAAGCGACTTGATCGAAACCCGCGTCGCAGTGGCCGAAAAATGGCTCGTGGGCTGAACATATCGCAATATTCCATTCGTCAAATATTGAAAAATGAGCTCGGGGTAAAGCCATTGAAATTCCAAAAAGTGCAAGAACTTACACCGCAACAGAAAGAAAATGGACTCAAAAGAGTTAAGGAGTTGCTTCGCTTGGTCGAAAGTGGTGAGCTGCCGAATTTGGTTTTCCCAATGAGAAAACATTCGTTGTCCGGCAGTTTGTAAATAATCGTGTTTACTTGGCAAAGAGATCAGCTGAAAATGTGCACCTTCGGTTGGTGTGGGCCGCCATAACAGTCGATGGTAGCTCTCCGCTCGTGTTAATCGACCGTGGCATCAGAATAAATGCCGAATATTATCGCGAAAATATTCTGGAGTGTGTATTAAAGCCTTGGGCACTCAAAGATTTTGGCCGCAGACACAGGACATTCCAACAGGACTCAGCACCATCGCACTCAACACGCGCCACCCAAGAATGGTTACAAAATGAGGTTTCTCGCTTCATTTCCAAAATCTCCGAATACCAATCCGTTGGACTATTGTGTCTGGAGAATTTTGGAAAACAAGGTTGGCACTAAAAAATACCAAAGTGTCGATCACCTTAAGCAAGCGCTTCGCCGTGAATGGGCCAAAATATCGCAGAACAACATTCAGCAGCGTGTGACGGTTTTATTGGCCGTTTGAAGGCCATAATTTGTACCAAAGGTGACCTATTCGAACAAATCTAAACTTATTCTAAAATTTGATGTTATTTCCGACATTTTTTACTTTCATTAATAAAATTAAACAAGTAAGCAAAGGCTACAGTCGAGCGGGGCCGACCGTTGAATACCCTACAACACTACAATAAACGATACAGTTTATATAGGCGAGATACTCGAAAGAATTCCACAAGATATTGTGACAAATAATAAAAGAAAACCATCAGGTTTCGTTCTCTAATTTTCGAATAATAGCAACTTAAAATAATTTGCTCATTTCCAATTTATTGGTAGATGTTGTACTTAAATGGTCTCCCTAGATCTGGAACCAATATGTTCCAAAGACCTATAATCTCTCAGAAGTGGCAAATGATTAACATTTATTATTGGTTTTTGACTGAAACGGATCTATATGAGATACAGACATTTGACTATATTCTTCAACGAAATCAGCGTTAACGAAATAGTCAGAAGTGTATTCTCCAAAAAGTCACTGGAATGGATATTTTCGTATTTTGTCTACAAAAGTTGGCAAACTCCTTCTTTCCTGCCAAGAGGCCACTCTGAATTAATGAGAACTGTCGAAATCAGTTCAGCCGTTCTCGACATATATGAGATCTTTCAAGCATATCTTCTTTGATAGACATATATATCGCACATATTTTGCTATATATCCGTTTTGTTGGATTTTAACATCAATGTAAAGATCAGAAGTAACCTTGTCATGGCTTTGTGATTTCGCCGGGATTTAAAATATTCGCGGTTTAATGAAAAATGTTGAATTTTTTCAACAGAAAAGATATGGTCTATTTTACCCGCTAAATATTATTCGATGACCACCTAAATTGGTAGGCTTCTTCCCCGCCCTAAACTCTAGCTACATGCGAAATTCCGCGTCGATTTGTCTATAATTGCGACCTGTAGAGCAAGTGCAAAATCAGGAATTTTTTCAGTTTTTGGTCCATTTCAACCCCTAAATATTATGCGATCATCACCAAAAGAAATAGGGTTCTATTCTGACCCTAGCCCTACCTCCATTTTAAATTTCGTGAAGATCGGACCATAATTGCGACCTGTAGAGTGATTACAAATTAACATGGACAGACGGACAGACGGACGGACGGACATACATAGCTAGATCGACTCAGCTCGGCGAGCTAGGAAGATCCATATATACTTTCCTATGTGGTAAACCAATATTTCGTGGTGTTACATAATTTTTGGCCCAATCAAACTTATAATACCCCCAACACATAGTGTTGTAGGGTATAAAAAATAAATAAATATTAAGGGGATTGACTTTGCTGCATCTTGGATGAATTGTATGAACAATACAGGATGAGATAAAACATCCTGTATTGTTCATCCAATTTGTTATATTTTTCATTTGTTATATGAAACTCTACTAAATATGCAAAAGGGGTGTTAGGTATCATAAAGTCGGCCCCGCCCGACTTGTATACTTTTTTAGTGGCTCTCATCTATGGATATTCTACCGATAACATGCATTTGGACCTCTGTAGACTACAGACTTATAAAACTGCTGTACAAAGGTCAGGAGAAAGGTGAAATATTAATTTTGGGGATGAAAGTCCTTGGCAACTATATTAAAAATCCCGAGTTTCAGGTTAGCTGGGAGCCGAACTTTTGATCTGTGAAGCATTTATATGAAGGCTATATATGGATTTGAACCTATTTTCCTATAATATACATAGCAAACAAACATACGTTAAGACAAATCTAAACCTATTCTTAAATGTTATGCTATTTCCGGCATATGGGAGCTATAGCTATATCTGAGTCGATTTTCACCAAATTTCATGTACTTGCTTCTAGACTGAATTCAGGCGGATGGGCCAAAATTCAGGTCATTTGGACTTATATATTGGCTATTAACTCGAAATTTAACTGGGAGCTATGTCTAAATCTGATCAACAGAGTTAGTCATTGGGTCAAACAAATATTGTTTACAAAATTTCGTCTCAATCGGATGATAAATGAAATCTGCATTTTGTTCACAAAAATACATGGAAAGTGATTCTATGAATATCCTCAAAATTAACTATGGGTCTATCTCTCTTCCTTCTCCATATTACAAACAAATGCACAAAGACATAATACCCTTACCACTATGTGGTGTAGGGTATAAAAATGTCATTTATCGCAAATATACAGCGTAAAAGGAGCATACTTTCTATGGGGCCATAGGAAAACATGGAGCTATAAAAAAATGTTTCTACCATTGAAAATAGTGGTATTAAGAAGAACAAAATTCAAAAAATAGACGGTGAAACAAGACTGTTGCTTTTCTCAATAAAAAGTAAAATTGTGTGTTATTATTGTTATCCTAATTGTTAATTGTTTTGTATCTTTGTAGTATTTTTCCCTGAAGATGACTGTCGAAGACAGTCGAAATATCGGAAAATAAAAATCAAAATTATAAAAAGAAAACACTGATGTTTTTCAATTGACCTTAAGCCAAAATAAAGTTAATAAGAATCAATATACAGGTCAACAATAAAAAACAACAACATAAAAATCACGGAAGGCACCCCGCGCAAGAATACGATCTACACATAATACATAAAAATGCATTTATACAAAGATATACGGAGAAAATATAACACAACCACAATCAACAAAATAAAACAATATTCAAAATGTAACAGGCAAACAGCATCGTTGTCCGCATCAGTTACATTTTTAATAAAATGCAGAAACATTGGTATTATACCAAACTTCATACACAACACAACCAAAAACACTTACAATATGTTCAAAGCAAACGACAAAATACCGCCAAATTTATTAGCTTCTTTAAAAACACACAACTACAATTTTCACTTAAAACTACTCAAACTTCTAATACAGCACAAACATAAAGAACTGCACAAAAACAAAATCACAGTTACAAAAACCAAAGAAACACTTCAACAAGTAATGGACGAGAACGATTTTTCTCTTCTCATGGAGAGCGAAAATCATTTACATAAAACACACAACAACAATAACAAAACAAGACACGTCAGAAAATACGAAGCACTGCTACAAAAACAACGCGAAAAACTCAACATTAAACACAACAATGAGTGGTTTTCGAACAACACAAGCACAGTCATACCTGAAGATATTCAGTGGCTACTTTCGTTGGGACCAAAATATGCGTTACCAACAACAAAAGCATCATTCCCTTTATTAAATGTAATAGCAGAGAGCGAGGAGTGCGTGCAAACTTTAATCAATAAGGAAGATCAAGAAAACGGGAGAATAAAACTAGTCTCTCTGATTGACGACCACTTACAACGGACAAAACTGAGTATAAGAGATAAAATAATAATTGACACAGTGGGTAGAACAAAACAATTTTTAAAACAAAACAAAGATATCTTAATTTTAAATGCCGATAAAGGGGGAAAGACTGTTGCTATGTATAAGAATGAATATGATACCAAAATGAAGAACATACTGCGGGACATGTGCATATATAGACGACTAAAACGGGATCCAACTTATAACCTACAAAATAAAAACAACAAATTGACGGAGAAATTACTAAAAATGAATATAATAAATGTTTTTGAAAAAAACAAATTGAGTACAAACACAGCAGTTGCGCCAAGAATTTACGGACTACCCAAAATTCATAAAGAAGGAAACCCACTTAGACCGATATGTTCATCAATAAACTCCCCAACATATGAGCTTTCCAAATACATCGTGGATATTTTAAAACATTTGACGAAGGATTCTAGTTATAATATCAAAGACGCGCTGGATCTAAAAGACAGAATTAAAGAAGTAAAAATTGAAGAGGACAAAATCTTATTATCATTTGACGTTGTATCGCTGTTTCCCAGCATACCTATACATTTAGCTTTGAAGACAATAACAGAAAAATGGGACATTATTAAAACACATACACAAATTCCGAAGGACCTCTTCATAGAAATACTGACCCTTTGTATAAAAGAATCAAGATATTTTATGTATGATGACAAGGTGTATGAACAGAAAAAAGGACTTCCTATGGGATCTCCGGCGTCACCGATTATTGCGGATATCGTAATGGAGGAGTTATTGGACGCTACAATGGGAAAAATGATGACAAAGCCAAAAATATTGATTAAATATGTTGACGACCTATTTTGCATTGTAAAGAAAACGGAAATTGACAATACTTTAAATGTTTTAAACTCCTATGATAAAAATGTGCAATTTACCCACGAAAGCGAAGAACAAGGAAAGCTAGCATACTTGGACGCCCTTATAATTAGACAAGGCAATGAACTGATCCTTGATTGGTATCAAAAACCGACAGCTTCAGGACGACTTATCAACTATTATTCAAAACATCCAAGACGAATAAAAATAAATACAGCCGTAAATTTTATTAAAAGGGTACATAGCATAAGCGACGAAAGATTTCAACAAAAAAACGAACAGCGAATACGTAATATCCTTCAAAACAACGACTTCCCGAATAACACTATTGACGATCTTATAAAAGGCGCAAAAAACAATAACAAAATCAAAACGAGGGATACAATGGAAAAATTATACAAGCCAGTTACATACATATCTGGACTTTCGGAGCGATTCTGCAACTCCAACATTTATAATAAGGACAAGTATCAATTAGCCTTTAAATCGAAGAATAACGTCAACTCTTTATTTAGCAAAACAAAATCGAAAATAAAAAAAGAAGATAAGTGCAATGTAGTATATAAGATAAAATGCGCAGGGGACGAAACTAACATATGCCAGAAGGTATATGTTGGTACAACAAAAAGCAAACTTAAGACTAGACTATCTGGACATAAGTCAGATCAAAAAACGGACAAACCACTAGAACAAAAGACGGCGCTTGCGGCACATTGCACGATGACTGGCCATAAACCAAATTTTAAAGACGTTGAAATACTGACACAAGAAAATAATTATAAAAGACGTTTTACTCTAGAAATGTTAAATATTATAAACATACCAACAGATGTTAGAATGAACTATAAAACTGATACTGACCACTGTGCACACATTTATAGGAACTTAGTTCAAAAGCATAGACAGACAAAAATTTAGTTTAGCATAGACGGTGAAACAAGACTGTTGCTTTTCTCAATAAAAAGTAAAATTGTGTGTTATTATTGTTATCCTAATTGTTAATTGTTTTGTATCTTTGTAGTATTTTTCCCTGAAGATGACTGTCGAAGACAGTCGAAATATCGGAAAATAAAAATCAAAATTATAAAAAGAAAACACTGATGTTTTTCAATTGACCTTAAGCCAAAATAAAGTTAATAAGAAAATTCAAAAAATTTAATTAAAAAATATGGCTACAATCATCAATATACTGAATATCGGGAGGTACCGGTATATGGGGGCTATATGAAATCTCATATAAAATTTCTGACTAATATTGTCTAACTTCTATTTATATTTAGAAATTTTGCAAACGAGTATCAGTCGATCAATCTATCTGTCTACATATCTATTTATTTTTTAATAAAAGTGTACAACAAAAAGTGTAACTTTACCCAGATTTTTATTTTTGTACTCATTTTCAGTCAGACTTGCACCTACTGCTACCGATTAAGTTTCCACATATTCCGTAAATAAAATTATTGTTTATTTTTTTCCTCAAATTTTTAGTTATTTCACATTTTCTCATCTCATTATTGTATTCGCTCGAAACATCTTGATTATTAAATGTTATTAATTTTTAATAAACAACGACGAATGTCGATGTCACAACAACCAAAAGAATCCATGTTTAACGAATGTCTGGACAAATCAAACATTGATTAAATTTATTAAAAAAAAACGAATATTTTTTCTTCACTTTCTTGTCAAGGAATTTGCAGACATGCGTTTCCTCTCCGAGCTGGAGAAAAAGAGTATCAAATCCAAATTTTATGTGAAACCCTTTTTAATAAGTCAACATTTTTTGCAGTTTTCACTTGGCGTTGTTTTTTCTCCAGGAATTCGTCCAAACAAAACCATTGTCCAGCCATTGCCAGTCAGCAAATGCAATGCAAAATTAAACTTCTCCTGTCCGCATTGCAAGCATCTTGTGACGTTATGAAATAAATCTCATCTGATTATTGGTGGATTTCTGAATGTTAAACAAAATTGTCGGGAGCAGTCAACGGTGAAAAAACCTGTGATTTAGGAGATGAGCAAAAATTCTGTCAACGTTTTTTTGTGCGGATTCCTTGGGATTTGTGTCTCAGGAGACAGAGTAGAAACAGAGTAAAAAATCTCCAAGGGTCTGGGTATGACGAGACCGGAGAGTTTGAAGGAATTCCATTAAGAAAAAACGCTCGTCCTGCACGGACAAAAAATGCTACGGTTGCGGGCACATTTTTTCGGTGGTCGATTTTTGTTTTGCTAACCAGCCAACTGCCACAGCAGTGGGAGCAGAAAAACTCACTTCAAGCTATTTAAAACATTAAATTATAGAATATAGAATGAGCGTCCGATGAAAAGCAGTCAAAAAACCAACCCAGTCAGCCATTCAGCAGTCACACACAAGCACTCACGAAAAACATCCCAAACTCAAAAATCCATCAACGCTTGGCTGGCAAAAAAAAACTGCTTAAAACTGTCGAAATCAACGAAGGCCTATAAAAACTATGATGAGTTGGAGACAAGCGGATGACGAATATCTCTACGCCATGCCATATCATGACAATATAAAGGTAGAGATTTTTTTGTGGCCGCGAAGTATTCGTGTGATCACCATCCCTCCCGTCAGACTCCAATGGCTTGAGGAAGCGAATGATCATTATCATGATGCTCATCTTGATCCTACTGCAGCAGCGGCAGCGGCTGTGAGTAACAGTTGACATTCTTTTTTGTTGCTGTTGGTTGTTGTTTCTTTTTTTTTTTTTTTGTTTGTTTGGTGTCGTTGTCGCTACTACGTCGTTGGCTTAAAAGGCTTAAAGATGCGTTAAATTCGCGCAACAACAATTAAGCACGATTTCGAATATAAAAAAATACGAATTTTGAAAAACACCAAACATTACAGACAGCTACACTCTGTTAGAATTGTTACGCAGTTACAAATGTTGAAATGAAAAATTAACAACTACTCAAGATTTACAGTATCCGACCGCAGCAATATAACATGTGAGGTCTGCTCAAAGGGAAAAATGAGGAAGAATTGGCTACAAATAAAAATTGAGAAATGTTTGAAAGTTTATACTAAGCAACAGGAGAAGTCGAAAAAGTGGACCAATATTGTCCATTTTTGCCCTCCACATAAGTCTGGTGGAGGTACCAGAAGGAGTCCCATCTGGAGGTACCAGAAGGAGGTTCTCTCTGCACAGCAAAACTTTTTTTAGTAAAAATATTGGGATTTAAGAAGTCTAAAGGAACTTGTTATTCAAAATTCTCACTCGTTGTGGGAGAGGTACCAGAAGGAGTAGGCCGATTTTCACAGCAGACCTTGCGTTAGTAGAAAAATTAAAATGAGAGAAGGTTAGAAATTATCCGGTGCTTATCTCTCATTTTATGTGAGTTTTGGTTGTTTAAAACATTAATCTGTTGTGGGAGAGGTACCAGAAGGAGTGGTCCGGTATCTTTCATCTTCACACCACACCTTTTATTGATAGAAATATTGGCATGTGCCGATTTTTGAAAGTTGTCGGATGCTCATTTTGCTCAATGGTTATTCAAAATTTTGACCCGATGTGTCCGTTCCTTATACTAGATCTTGTGTTGGAATAAATATTGAGTTGTGCGAAATACAGGGTGATATAAAAAACTGCAACAAAGTCCAACGCCATAATATTTACATTTTTTTTAATTTAATTAAGCGAGGAACCTAAGTTTGTAACCATTCTTGGGTGGCGCGTGCTGAATGTGATGGTGCTGAGTCCTGATGGAATGACCAAGGTCTGCGCCCAAAATGTTTGCGTGAACAAGTCTTTAATACACCCTCCAGAATATTTACGCGATAAAAGTCGGCATTTATTCTGTTACGACCATCGGCTGTTATGGCGTCTCTCACCATCACCATGGCCGGCGCTTAAGTTCTGGTGGTCAACCGAAGGTGTACATTTTCAGCTGGCTTCTTTGGCAAGTAAACATGATCAATTTGTTTGTTTACAAACTGCCGGACAACGAATGTTTTCTCATCGGAGAAAACAAAATTCGGCAGTTCACCACTTTCGGCCAAGCGAAGCAATTATTTTGAGTCTATTTTCTGTTGCGGTGGTACCAGAATGAGTTGACCGTCTCCAATTGCGATCTAAGTGTGATAATAATATTACCATGTAGCAAGCATGGACCTCGATAGTTATTGTGCGCACCTGTCAGTCAGAGGCAAATTTTGACCGTGTCAAAATTTTGAAAATCCAAAAGGGCCGATAAGACCTCTTTGTTGACTTACTGGCCTAGGCTTTTCGGTGAAACTTCTCGTATTGATGTCAGGTTATTTTGCGATATAAAATTTCAAAACGCCAACAAACGTGCCTTCCATTTTCTGTCTTATGCTGTAGTAAATTTTTACGAACTTCAAATACCGTATTTGAAACAATTCCGGTAAAAAGTGTCGCTAAAATCATCAAAACACCGGTTATCGGGATTACCGTTATATGGGGGATATACGAAGACGTGGACCTACATGGCCCATTTTCAATACCAAAAGTCCTGCAGACATAACACACATTTAAATAAATTTTTATCAACTTATTTAATTTCGTTCGGAAGCTAGAGTGATTTCCACAGACGGACGGACATTGCTAAATCGGCATAGAATTTAATGCTGATCAAGAATATATATTCTTTGTGGGGTCTAAAATGTATATTTCGAGGTGTTACAAACGGAATGACAAACTTAATATACCTTTCATACTATGGTGAAGGGTATAAAAAATATTCTTGTCGCACAGTGTATTAAATACGGCTTATCTTCCTCTTTATTGGGAAACCAAACATTCACCTTCAAAATTACAAGCCCTCACGCAAACATTTTGGCCGCAGACCTTGGACATTCCAATAGGACTCTGCACCATCGCACTTAGCACGCCCACCCAAGAATGGTTACAAAATGAGGTTCTTGGCTTCATTTCCAGCGCACAATGACCACCAAAATCTCCGGATACCAATCCGTTGAACTATTGTGTCTGGAGTATTTTGGAAAGCAATGTTGACACTTAAAAATACCAATGTGTCGATCTCCTCAAGCAAGCGCTGGGAGTGGGCCAAAATACCGTAGAGCAATATTCGGGCAGCGTGTGACGGTTTCATTAGCCGTTTGAAGGCCATAATTCGTACCAAAGGTGACCAATTCGAACAAATCTAAACTTATTCTAAAATTTAATGCTATTTCCGATATTTTTTGCACACCACAATTTAAAAAAAAATGTAAAAATTATGGGGTTTGACTTTGTTGCAGTTTTTTTTATCTCACCCTGTACATATAAAGATGGAAATAAAAATACGTGAAAAAAAAATATTTCAGATCTGCAATATAAAATTTTCCGATCACAAAATCTTCACTGTGCATTTGTAGATTCCATCGCAACATGAATCAGTATGGCGATCTCTAAGAATTAAATACTTTTTAGCTCCTGGGAATTTCCAAGAATTGCTATCCATTAAGTTCATGTTATTTTCATTTTTTTTTCAGAATCATTCTCCACCCGACACTCAAATACCCAATAATTAGAAACAATTATGGCTAGTAACCAAAGTGAAAAAATCAAATATGAATTAATTTAAGCATGTCTAACACCTGGAAGTTGATCCCTTTTGCGTTCCGAAGTGAATTTCTGCTGCTGTCGCTAAGACTTAACACCTCTTTTTTGACTAATGATGGGGAATAATGATAATTCTTTGCGGCTCGCTGCTGCTGCACTTTCTATGAGAAAGGGCCAACAAATCAATTATTTGTGCATTTAGGGTATACGTAACGAAATTAACAACAACAACTACTACCACCTTTGGAACCAGGAAACATAAATTAAATATCATTCCCAGTTATAAAGACAGCCATACTCTAAAATATGTGAGTGAGGAGTGTGTGTGTGGCAAAGGAAAGGCTAAATGGACGGACGGATTTATATTCTACAATGTCATCTAAGCGTAACTAAATACCACCAATTCTCTTAGCCTGTTCCTGGTTTTCGGTCAAGATGGAGATGGAGAGACAACGTGATCCAGCGAGAGTAGGTGGTGTAAATACAGTTTGTTATTAACAAAAAAAGGCCGATCAGAATGTGATCGGCGACCATGTCTGTCTTGTTTTTGTTGGTTACTTCCCATTTTTTTGGTTTTTTGGGAGTTCATTTATTTTTTTTGTTGTTATTTATTTTTGTTGCTGTCACGTTAAGTGCGTGAACCTTGACGCTATAGCCGAAAAAATGGACCTCCTATGTAACACTTCTTTTTGCCTCTCTCTCTGTATCTGCCTGGTGGTGGTGGTGGATAATTTGCCGTGTATTCTGTGTTAATGGCTATAAAAACGCTTCAGGCGTTATGTGTATATTATTTTTGGTTATTAATATCTGTTTTTGTTTGTCAGTGAAATGATGGTGGCCAAATTGCTGGTGATGTTGTTGTAGTGTGGTAGCAGGGTTACCATGTTGGATTCTCATTTTTTAGAGGATTTTATTAAAATTGACCAAAAAGTTGATGACATGCAAAATTAAGAGGGCAAGAAATAGACGCCAGGATTTATCCGAGGAATTAAGGGGACATACAATTGGAGGTTGGAAATTTCGTAGTATTTCGCAAGTAAGAAAGATGCATTGGTTTTGAAGACAAATGGGGTTCTCTTAGAGGTGTCATGTGAAGCAAGCACTAATAGGACTAAATATTTTCCCAGAAAGTAGGACTAAACCCATATAGCAAATTTTGGGAACTTGATATGAGTTTAGCACAAATCTTACGTAAGTTTTCTGGTTTTCTAACATAGTTAAACATGGTCAACAACACAGAGTGAGATTAAAAAAGCTGCAACAAAGTCAAACGCCATAATTTTAACAATTTTTTGTTTTTGCAAAATTGTTAGGCTTTTGCTTGTTTATTAGTGGAGAACGATAGTAATGTTTACCAGGGCGTAAGGCAGGGAATACCAAGGTTTCGGAAAGAGCCACCAATCCTCATCAGTTTCCTTGTTTTTTGTCTGGAATATTCTCCCCAGAAATTATTTTAAAAATAACTTCTGTGACAAAAAACATTTTTTACCCAAGTGATGAGGTCGTAAGCTCAATAGAAGGGGAACCAAAGAATTAAATAAAACTAAAATTCTTTTGTAAAATCTTGTAAATCTTACAACCACACTTATAAACATTTTCATCTTTCTCCACTTGTTATGCTTTATAATAAGTTTAGATTTGTTCGAATTGGTCACCTTTGGTACGAATTATGACCTTCAAACGGCCAATGAAACCGTCACACGCTGCCCTAGTGTACGGTATTTTGGTACATTCCCGGCGAAGCGCTTGCTTGAGGTGATCGACACGTTGGTATTTCTTAGTGCCAACCTTGCTTTCCAAAATACTTCAGACACAATAGTCCAACGGATTGGTATCCGGAGATTTTGGTGGCCATTGTGTGCTGGAAATGAAGCGAGGAACCTCACTTTGTAAGCATTCTTGGGTGGCCCTTGCTGAGTCCTGTTGGAATGTCCAAGGTCTGCGGCCAAAATGTTTGCGTGTCCAAGGTTTAAATGCACCCTCCAGAATATTTTCGCAAGAATATTCGGCATTTAGTCTGTTGCCACGGTCGATTAATACGAGCGGAGAGCGACACTCGGCTGTTATGGTGGCCCACACCATCACCATGGCCGGCGCTTAAGCTCTGGTGGCCAACCGAGGGTGCACTTTTTCACCTGACCTCTTTGGCAAGTAAACAATTTTGTTTCCAAACTGCTGGACAACGATTGTTTTCTCAACGGAGAAACCCAAATTCGGCAGTTCACAACTTTGGGCCAAGCGAAGCAACTCTTTAGCTCTTTTGAGTCTATTTTCTTGCTGTTGCGGTGTAAGTTCTTGCACTTTTTGGAATTTCAATGGCTTTACCCCAGCTCAGTTTTCAATATTTGCCGAATGGAATATTGCGATATGATCAGCCATTTTTCGGTAAAGGTTAACTTTGGAAGGCAGTATCCGATTTGGTCCAAACTTGGTACATCGTAATATTATTGTCAAGATCGAGTTCAGAGATGGGCAATATCGGCACATGTAAGAGACCGATTATCTTCAAATTACACACATCACAATATTTTTATTAAACCAAGGTCTGCTGTGAAGATGGAATATATCGGTCCACTCCTTCTGGTACCTCCCTCACAAAAGGGTCAACATTTTTAATGTCCATGAAGCTCTTAAAACACGAAATTAACATCCAATTCCATTCAGACTTGGCACATCTCAATATTTCTACCAAGACAAGATCTATTATAAAGATGGTAGAAATCGGACCAGTTCTTCTGGTACCTCTCCCACAAAGAGTCAAAATTTTTAATAACCAAAACGATTATAAAATCTGAAGTATACATCCAATTATTTCTACTTACAAAAGATTTGCTGTGAAGATGGGATATATCGGTCCTCTCCCTCTGATACCTCCCACACAAAGTGTCAAAATTTTTAATTAAAATTTAACATCCGATTCCATTCAGACTTGCTACATCTTAATATTTCCATCAACGCAAAATCTGTACCCTCCCGATATAAAGTGAAGGAAATAATCAATATAGTCCAAACCTGGCACGTTGCAATATTTATATGATATTTATTTAGGTTCGATTCGAAATAGACAATATACAATTTGAATAATCTTAACAGAAGTCAATATATATTTAAAGATTCGATCATTTCCTGAGCGTTTACATATGTCGGCCATATCGACAGAGATTTTTTACTTGTTTTTTTGAAAATGTTGACCATTTATAGGAGAGGTACTAGAAGTGGACCGATATTGCTCATCTCCGAAATCGAACTAAGCCAGCTAGATCGGCTCAAAATGTCCTGAAATGGATTTGTTCCAAAGAGACCTAGGATCTTAAACCGTTATTCCCATGAGTCCTGTTTTGGTCGTATCAAATAGTATATAGCCTATGTAGCCATACGGCTGAGCGTATAAATAGCCCCATAATGCAAAGACTTCACTTTGCAAAAGATTTCCGACCAAATTAGAAAAAACTACCCAAAATGGCAACTTTTCTTAATATGATGGTGTTGATTTGACTTTTTCTCGCTTGGCCGTTTGTTTGTTGGCCGGTGGTTGGTAAACTGTGCCTTTTTTTGGTTTTGTTGCATTGTACATGGAGTTTTTGTTGGTCTGCTCGTTTTTTGTTTTGTTTTATTCTGCTCGATATTGGCCACCATGATAGCTGGCCAGGCTGTTGGCCAATACTACAACTGCTGCTGCTACTTCTGACGCTTGATAGGGCCATTTAATACCGCATAACTCTCCTCTTTGTGAGCCGCTGTTGCTGCTGCTGTAGCTGGTGATGATTATGGCTTATTTCCATTTATTCTTGGAAAACAAAAAAAACATATTTTTGTTTAGTCATGTTGTTTTAGATACAGGCCAAGACCAAGACCAACTCGACTTTAAAAACGCCATTTTGAAGGTCTGTTACTCCCAACCAAAAAAAAAAACTAAATTGTTAAGGTCCATATGCCATGTTTATTTTTTTACCTTCCTTTTTTCTATAAACGAATTACATAGCACCATTATGTGCGAGAGAGCATGTGTTGGAATTCTGTTGAAGAAAAAATAAATATGGCATGTTCCGCTTTCAAATAGCCAATCAATTCATTGATTTGAATTTTATTCACCTGGAGGTGTGAAAATTGGGGAAAAAATTCAATATTTCAAATGATTGTGAAATATCATTTATTATGTTGTTAGTGTAAACGAAGCATATCGTTTAGCCAGTATATAAATTGATTGTTGTATGCAAATAATAATAAGTTAAATAAAATTAAATATTGAATTTTATGATTTTTTTTCATTTGCAAAATTTGAGCAACTAATTACTTTATCATTTAATTACTTATCAGAACTGAAAATATATGATATTGTTTCTTTATTTTTCATATTATTGAAAAATTACTAATATTTAAATGTATTCAGATTTGAATACGATTTTAAAGGTAAGGTAATTTCTTAATCAAGAAGGAGCTTTAATTTAAAAATGGAATGTTCAAATATTCTCTTTAAAAAAGTCTGATTCTTTGAGGTCCAGATGATGGAGGCTGCTGGAAAAATTAAAATATTTTCCAGAGAGTCAAATAGTGAAATGTCTAAACAAATGAACAGCAATAAGAATATCCTGTATCCCTTATTAGTCTTTACTCCTTTTTCCTTGCCTTCCTTTTCCTTTTTTTTTTTCCTTTTTTTCGAGTTTGACAAATCAGCAACACGCCCATTTTAGTTATATATTCAGCGCCTCCCTGTTTATTGCTAGAGCCTTGTCAGGTTATAGGTTAAAAAAAATCGTTATATTTTTAGAAAGCTAGAGTTGAATTTCACCGAACTTCACTTTTTATATAGTAAAATAACTATATAAAAAGTGAAGTTTGGTGAAATTGAATTTTTAATAATTTAATTTTGGCTTGATATTCATTGAAACGTCAGTTTTTAATTTATATAATTTTTATTTTTATTTTCCAATATTTCGAATGTCTACTGTCTGTCTTCAGGGAAATATTTTATTGAGAAAAGCAACAGTCTTGTTTCCCCATCTAGCACAGACGTCTACGTTTGGCATTGAAAACAGGGCATACACGTTATAGAATAGCACCCATATAACCCTATTTTATGACAGATTTTGCTAAAAAAAACTTTAGTGGCTGTAATATGGGATTTTTGGAAATCAATGGTTATAAACACTTCTTCGTAATAATATTGAACCGCATTTTAACTTAGGTCTCAGACAAATAGAGGCCTTACCTAAAATTTCACCTGAATGGGTTTTATTTGCTACATAAAACAAATGCATTTAGTTCCAAGTTTTAGGGCTTCCTCCAGAATGGTTACCTTTCTGTAATTTTTTGTACATTAACTTTATACCTGTTGAGACCTCTCGAAATAGTTTCGAAATGCATTACTGTGTATGTTATTGATATTTGATACTTAATTTATACAGGGAGAGATGAAAAAACTGCAACCAATTTCAGACTGCAGTCATTGCTCCAGTGATAGCTCATTATATTGTTTACAAACGTACAAAAGCATTTTGGTAAGAATTTTCCAGAAAAAAGTTATTCGTGATGGAGTTGAAGCGAGATAGTGTGATTTCTTTATATTTGGCTGAAAAACCACAAGTGGATATCGTTAGACCACTCCAGCATTTTAATGTAAATTAATCTTTTGTGTCTCGTACCGTCGCTCGTTACCGTGCTGCCGTTACTGGTAGCGTAGCCCGGCGTCAAGGAAATGGACGGAAGAAAACAGCAAAATCAGCAGAAATTCTTCGAGAAGCGACTTGATCGAGACCCGCGTCACAGTGGCCGAAAAATGACTCGTGAGCTGAACATATCGCAATATTCCATTCGACAAATATTGAAAAATGAGCTCGGTGTAAAGCCATTGAAATGCCAAAAATTGCAAGAACTTACACCGCAACAGAAAGAAAATAGACTCAAAAGAGCTAAAGATTTGCCTCGCTTCACCGAAAGTGGTGAATTGGCGAATTTCGTTTTCTCCGATGAGAAAACATACGTTGTCTAGCAGTTTGTAAACAAAATGGTCGTGTTTACTTGCCAAAGAGGTCAACTGAAAATGTGCACCTTCGGTTGGCCACCAGAACTCAAGCACCGGCTATGGTGATGGTGTGGGCCGCCATAACAGCCGATGGTCGCTCTCCGCTCGTATTAATCGACCGTGGCATCAGAATAAATTCCGAATATTATCGCGAAAATATTCTGGAGGGTGCATTAAAGCCTTGGGTACGCAAACATTTTGGCCGCAGACCTTGGACATTTCAACAAGACTCAGCACCATAGCACTCAGCACGCGCCGCCCAAGAATAGTTACAAAATGAAGTTCCTCACTTCATTTCCAGCGCACAATGGCCACCAGAATCTCCGGATAACAATCCGTTTGACTATTATGTCTGGAGTATTTTGGAAAGCAAGGTTGGCATTAAAAAATACCAAAGTCTCGATCACCTCAAGCAAGCGTTTCGCCGGGAATGGACCAAAATACCGCAGAGCAACATTCGGGCAGCGTGTGAGGGTTTCATTGGCCGTATGAAGGACATAATTCGTGCCAAATGTGACCAATTCGAACAATTCTAACCTTATTCTAAAATGTGATGCTTTTTCCGACATTTTTTGCTTTCATTCAATGGGATTAAAAAAATGTAAAAATTATGGCGTTTGATTTTGTTGCAGTTTTTTTTTTTTATATATAAAAATTATTAACGACAAAGTGGAATTTTAAAACCTGCAAAGACTTTATAATTATTCTAGAAACATTTAAAAATTGATTATATCAGTCACTTAGGTAAAGCCCTAGAATGTCTTGGTAAATGAATATTTTCATTCAGGAAATTTTCAAAACCTTTCACACAAAATTTGTCAGATGTAATGGTGTTAGAAATCCTTACGATTTTTGAGTTCTAAGGCCGATTTTCAATTTAACAATGTTCTGGGCTTTGCTATGTTTCTTAATCTGAATGAACAAACAATAAAACGGGACGTTTAATATTCATGTGTGGGTTATATGCAAACGTTTAGCCAATGTTCTGCACTGGAGGTAGAGAATCAATAACGGACCGAATTTTAAACAAATCCGTCAAAATTGCGAATATTGGGAGGTATTTATACATGAAGGCTATACAAAAATGTTGACTGACATGGACCATTTTAGCCTTCTATCTCGCTTCGTGCTAAAGATAGCAACAACAGACAGATGGGCATCGATAAGTTGTCTTAGAATTGCACGCTGATCAAGAATATATACTCTGTAGGGTCTAACGTGAGTACTTCGAGGAGTTACATGCTGACTATCTTTGTATTCAAGTACTTTACTGAAATTTTCTGATTTCCTGTGATAAATTCATCGATTCTAGTAGCCGATTCTGTAAAGATATACATCCTTTCATAGCCTCTCCATTTACATGAAAATAATACTTCCGGTTGGTAAGTAAAATATGCCACCAAAACATCCCTACGTGCCTAATATTCTGATTAGTAACGACCTATCCAATGATGACTTTATGGTTGCCGAATTAGGGGATTTAATAAGTCAACATTAAAAATCCTATAGAAAAGTAAACTAACATTAACCACAACCACTCCGAATATCGTCGTCGTCATCAGCACCATATAAGCACTGATTAAAATATGTGTAATTTTGAGAGCGTATGTGTGTGTGTGTGTGGGAGATTATGTTAACACTTTCATAATTTCTTATTCAAATTTCCCAACACTTACATAAAAATTGGAAAATTATGATCACGATCTGTTTGTTGTCAACAATGGCTGTTGTTGTTGTTCGCATTGCTTGTTTGTTTTTGTCCAAGTCCAAAAATTGACTTGACTTTTTCCAAATTACCCAATTCCCGCAATGAAAACAAATGAAAAACCATTTAAATTTTTATTCCACTAAAGAAAACATTCGATCGGCTGGAGAAAAAGTCAGGCTCAACACAAACACACTTGAGTGGGAAAACACCTCATTTACATCTGTGATGAGTGGAAATCCTTTGGTACAAACACATACGAAGATATTGGAAAAACACACAACCACACATGCAGGCTTATGAAAATGTTCTCCGCAAGGAGACCATGGCACTGGCCTGGATATGTGGTCCACACATGTCACCACAGATTGATATTTTTATATAAATCCCATTGGCATGGTGCCGCTAGCAGGCTGGTTGACTGCCTGCATCCCATTCAGTATTTTACGTGCGAGTGCCGGCCGTGCCGTTTAGGCGGTATCCGAAGTCAATGATGATGACGACTTTATTTATTCAACACTTTCGGATTAATAAATTGTCTAAACAAACAACCTGCACAACAACCATCCAGCCAACCAACCGCCGACCAGCCAATAAGCCAGCTAATGCCTGTGATTTAGCTGTGGTTGTTGTTAATGGTAATTCTGCTGTTGACGATGATGATGATGACGACAAAATAAAAAATCATTTAAAAACAAATAAAGGAGAAACCACACCAAAGTCAGCCACGCAAAAGATTATTGGAAAACAAAAATAATAAAAATAATGAAAATGAAAATATTGACAGCGACTGACTGACATTCTCCTCTCGTGCGTGCGTGTGTGTGTTTCCCTTGCGTGTGAGTTGTTTGATTTTCCTTCAGTACACTACTGCTCCTCTGCAGCGGACGCTATAACGACATGTCAATGAAGTCAATTCACAAGGCGGCTGTTGTAAAAGAAACGATGACGTCGTCGTCGTCGTCGGCTCCTTTGCCTCGACCAGAGGTTGAATGAAAACCGTTTTCTCAAGATTGCATTTTTCCCAGCAGAAGAATTCTGTCGGAGGAAAGTGTTTTGTTATTATACGATTTTCCCTAAAGTGTTTGTGACATGTGCAGTAAAATGTTGCGACATGAACGAAGTGGGAAGGCACAGTGTTTTGGAAGGGAATTGGGGGGTATTTCGTTAATTCTAGCAAGATTGTGAGGTTTTATGGTAATGTTTCACATTTTTTAATGAACATCAGAGTACGATAATGGATCATTTAAAAATTATCAGAATTTATTAAAAAACAAGTAAGCAAAGGCTATAGTCGTGCAGGGCCGACCATGTGATACCCTCTACAACACTACAATATGTTCGAAGTCGCTATATATGCAAATCCATTTTGGAAGATTTCGTTTTGAAATAATGCCAAAGAGCCCAGCCCAGAGGTTACCCTTAGGTTTTTGACCAGGAGAATTTGTTTTGAATTACGCACTCCGTAGTATTGTGAAGTATTCAAAACAATTGCACACGAAAGTTGTGGTCCATTTTAAAGCTAAATATAATCCAATGGTCATCCAAAATGTTAGACTTCTTCTCTGTCCTCAACTCTCTTTCGATGCGAAATTCTGTGTCGATTAGTTTCCAATTGTGGCCTATAGAACGACTACAAAATTAGTATAATTTAATTTTTTTTTAGCCATTTAAACCTCTAAATGCACATCCTAAGAACAATAGGCTTCAATTCCGACCCACCCCCATGCCAAATTTCGTGAGGATCGGACGATAATTGCGACATATAATATCCTCAAAACGTAGTGTTGGGGGGTGTAAAAATTTAGAAAATTTAAAATTCAAAATTGTAAGTCAAATTGAAAAAAAAATCGCTTGCGATAAAAAAATATGACAAAAATGGAAAAAAATGAAATAAAATAACTTTTTTATTGGTATATTATCCCGAGATTTTCTTATATTTTATCCTTTTCTGGAAAGAAACCATTCCGAATTGATGTGAGTTGTGAAAATCGGCCCAGCGGTTCTTGATTTATAAGCAGAATAAATAAGATCAATTCTTTTACATATGTATTGTACCTATTCTTGGCTATTAGCATCACTGTAATAGTCAGAAGCGATCTTTTAATGTATTTGTGATTTGGCTGGGATTAAAAATATTCGCCGTTTTGTGGAAATTTTCCTATTTTCTAACATAAAAGTTAGGATCTATTTTACCCGCTAATTATTGTCCGATGGCCGCTCAAATTGGTAGGTTTCTGCCCAGTCCCAAACTCCATTTCCATGCCAATTTTCGGGTCGATTGGTTTTATAATTGTGACCTATAGAGCAACTGCAAAATTGGTCCATTTCAACCCCTAAATATCGTGCGATCTATTCTGATCCTAACCCCACCTCCATTTTAAATTTCGTGAGGATCGGTTCATAATTGCGACCTGTAGCTTGATTACAAATTAACATGGACAGACGGACGGAAGGACATACATAGCTAGATCGACTCAGCTCGGCGAGCTAAGAAGATCCATATATACTTTCTTATGTGGGAAACCAATATTTCGAGGTGTTACATATTTTTTGGCCCAATCAAACTTATAATACCCCCAACACATAGTGTTGTAGGGTATAAATAGGATCTTTGAAAAACGGATACGATCGTGTATTTAAAAGGATCATTATAGCAAAAATTCAGTAACTTTTTAGAGCCTCCTGGGTATACCATCGGAGTTTTCAAAAATCCATCACCAGAGTCATAATCGTGGAAAACTTAAAGGATTCCGCCATAGCAATAACTATCGATTTTTTCAAGGTCCACCAAACGAATGACAAGGGAGTTTTTATCGGACCTCCATAGCAAAATCCGTGATTTGTTTAAGGACCAACATCAGAATTGGAAATATTTTCATCATAAATTGTTAGCACTACTTTCTGACGAACGACCAAACATGAAGACGTTCAAGAATTTGTAGAGACTTCGTGACCGTAATATACCTCGACTGATGCAAACTCCCCTTTAACGTCTCCTTAAATAGACCTCGCACCCCCAATTTCGGACATCACCAATCCCAAAACTGTTTATGAGACTTGCTAGTCAATATGATATATAAAGTTAGTCAAATTATTAGGTCGGAATATCTGCAGGCGTACTGCAGAGGCTACAAAGGATATATATCATATGATACGGCCAAAGGGTGCCTCATGGAAATAACGGTTTTAGACCCTAGGCCTCTTTGGACCAAATCCGTTTCAGGGCATTTGTAGTCGATTTAGAGGTGTCCTTAACTCTCGAAGGAAGTATTCGTTGTCGTTTGTAAATCGTATTATATATCGGACCACTCCTTCTGATTTTCAATTTGAACATTTTTTTAATTTTGATCATCCCAATATTTCTATCCATATCTCATATATAAAGAATGATATAGCCGAAATCTGACACCTTGTAATAGATATATCAGACTTAGGACAGATACGAAGTGGACAATATTAGCCCACACCTTCGGAGTGGCCTACTTTATGGAGGTTTAACATATTCAACAACCAAGTCAAAATATATACGAAAATTGGATGAGGGTGAGATGAATAAACTACAACAAATTTCAGACTGCTGTCATTTATAAGCCACTCGTCCGACAGCTGTTAAAATACAAGCGTAAAAAAGCATTTTGGTGAGAATTCAAGCATCATAATGTGATTTCTTTATATTTGGCTGGAAAACCACAAGTGGCTATCGTAAGAGCACTCCAGAATTTAAATGTAAATAAATATTCTCTGTCTCGTAGCATCGATCGTTACCGTGATACAAGTAGCAGAGTCCGACGTCAAGGAAGTGGACGGAAGAAACCAGCAACATCAGCAGAAATGGTTCGAACAGTAAAGAAGCGACTTGATCGAAACCCGCATCGCAGTGGCCGAAAAATGGTTCGTGAGCTGAACATATTTCATTCGGCAAATATGGAAAAATAGGTTGCGGTGTTCTTACACTTACACCGCAAAGTTCTTACACTTACACCGCAACAGAAAGAAAATAGACTCAAAAGAGCTACAGAATTGCCTCGCTTGACCGAAAGTTGTGAACTGCCGCATTTGGTTTTCTCTGTCTCCGATGAGAAAACATTCGTTGTCCAGCAGTTTGTAAACAAACAAAATGATCGTGTTAACTTGCTAAAAAGGTCAGCTGAAAATGCGCACCTTCGGTTGGCCAACAGAACTCAAGCTCCGGCCATGGTAATGGTGTGGACCGCCATAACAGTCGATGGTCGCTCTCCGCTCATCAGAATAAATGCCGAATATTATTGCGAAAATATTCTGGAGGGGCCGCAGACCTTGGACATTCCAACAGGACTCAGCACGCGCCACCCAAGAATGGTTGCAAAATGAGGTTCCTCACTTCATTTGCAGCGCATCACCAAATCTCCGGATACCAATCCGTTGGACTATTATGTCTGGAACATTTTGTAAAGCAAGGTTGGCACTAAAAAATACCAAAGTGTGGATCACTTCAAGCAAGCGCTTCGCCAGGAATGGGCCATAATATCGCAGAGCAACAATCGGGCAGTGTGGGACGGTTTCATTGGCCGTTTGAAGGCCATAATTGGTGCCAAAGGTGACCAATTTGAACAAATCTAAACTTATTCTAAATTTTTTTCCTATTTCCGGCATTTTTGGCTTTCATTCAATAACATTTAAAAATTTATATAATTTTTTTTTTTTTACATCGCACTGTTGTTTGGATTACTGGCGTTTAGGTAAAATTTAGACTTTGAAATCTTCTAGGACCTACAGTAGAATTTTATGGTAAATAATTTTGTGAAATATTTTGACTAGCTACGATCTTGTTAAACGGGAGTTTTTAACCTATTTTTAAAAAGGACCAGAAGGGTTAAATATTTTGACCAAAATATACCTCGTATGCCAAGGACAATATAAACCTAAAATTCACGGATTCCGAGGAATCTTAATTTTAATAAAAATAATACAAATCGTGACTATACCATTATAAAAATATAATTTTAAATTCTAACAAAAAAAACCGAAAAACGCCGAAAACCACATCACATCCACTTCCTTTTTCACATCAAAACTAGACATCACCTTCCCCACCACTGTGCAACTGAGTGCAGTGTCGTGATGTGTGTGCGTGCACTGCACTGCACTCTATTTAGTTCATATTTAGGTGATGGTGGCGGTGTTAATCAGTTTGTGTTATTTTCGATGTTTGTTAAATGCAATAAAAAATATTACTTAATTATTGTGCCAGACTATGGGCAAGTTGGGAGGTGAATAAATGATTCCCCATAACTGACGCCCAAGTCGGGATTTTCAACTTAACTCTGTGATCTTTTCACTTTCGATAGCACATTTTTGGGGGGTCTGTTTAGCAGCAAATCTTTTCTGGTAAAATGCATAATTGAAATATATCCGGAATTTGTAAATTTCACAATTTTATGGAGTGCTAAAATCGGGGTTATTGCAACATAACCACACACGGGTGAGTGAGCGAGCGCTGGGAGAGTCTGTGGTTATGTGGGTGGTGCATTGCATTACATAATTTAATCATGTTCATTATGAAGAGAATATCGAAATTCACATTTTCCCCCCGGCATAGCATCTCAGACAATGCATCTGAGTTATGGTCATCATAAACAAACTGGCGCCTGAAATTATGGTTAATTCCAAATGCTTTCTAAATTTTAGGGAATTTTTTAATTTACACATCTGCCTAATTGTTGTGACGCTCGGACGGGGTAAGGGGAAAGGAGGGAGAAACAAATTTGTTAAAAGCCTTTCAGGCATGCATATGTTAACACTGCTGTATCTAGGCCATGATCTGTCATTGTTGCCCAACACCTTTGCATGACGGCTGATGTCCAGGGCGCAGGCGTATGGAATCGCGTACCAGAATGACTTACAAGGCATATTACATGAGGCCATCTGTCCTTTTTTTTTCGAATGTGACATGGTTATTTTGTCTGTGCGCACCGGTTTCACTTCGTCATGCAGTATGGCATTTTTTTTGTCATTTAATCAATGAGTTCATCAGCCAATCGATGCTGTTGATGCAGTCGTTAATAGCCGCAATTATGTTACAAATTGTTGCTGTTGTAACACATTGTCGCACATTGACTAATGGGTTTTTTGTTATTGCTGATGCTTTTTGTCCTGTGTAAGCCTCTTAAAATTCTCAGAAATCAAAACACACAAACTCTCTTTCTCAGGATAATGCTCAGAGAGCGCAACACCGTGAGTATTGAAATATTATGCCAATCTCACGTTTATGAAGAGTGTGAAAAGGTTTTCACCATTGTCCTGCCGAACAATAGCGTGCAGGACAATGGCTCAAGGACTTTTTTCGGCCAGATCTAGATTGTGGCTAAAAAAAATCGAGAGATTAATTAACCATGAAAATTGCCATTAATATGTAGTTTATACAAATTCTGGGAAATATTTTGTAAGCCACACAACAGACCGACACAACAAACGCCGCATCCGACAAAAAAGGAACGAACACTCATGGACCGGACCACACACACAAAAACCCATTCATGGATCGATCCGTGGGATATGGCGTGGAATTAATTACACCTTTCAGCGGCATCTGATTGCGGTTTCTCGAAGACAAATGAATTTCGTATCGAAGGTGTTCTCAATTTGTCAGAAGTGGTGGCCACTTGACAAGGTGGTGGTGGTGGCGATGATGTCCTGCTGCGAGGATGTTTGATTTCGTTGTGAAGCTCTTAATTTATACTCTCAGATTTTGGTGGGAATATATTTGTTAGGTTTCAATTAAGTTGGAGAAGAAGATGTTATAATTAGGCCAGTGGAGGATCTTCTCAATTACCTCCAATCTATGAAGGGTATATTAACTTTGTCATTCCGCTTGTGATTCCCGTCAGACCCAACAAATATATATTTTTCGTAAAGGTGTTAAGTTTGCAAATGGGATATTTAGGTCCACGTTTTCGTATATCCCACAAAGAGCGGTACCTACTAATATTCGGTATTTTTATTATTTTAGTGACATTATAAACCGGAATTGTTTTAAATTTCGTATTTGAAGATCTTAATGGTTGCAGCAGCCTATGAAAAAAAATTACTTTGGCGGTCCACGTCTTCGTATAGCCCCCATATGACAATCCCTCCTTATATTCGGAATTTCAATGATTTTAGTATTTATAAACCAGAATTGTTTCAAATGTCGTATTTAAGGTTCGTAATCGGTGAAACAGCCAATGACAAAAAATCTTCGTAAATCCCCCATATAATGGTTCTTCCCAATATTCGGCATTTTTATGATTAAATTACATATGCAGATTCACGTTTTCGTATAGCCCCATGTAACGGGTTCCATTTAGGCGGTATTTTTCATCAGATTTTTTTATATTTAAATTTTAAACTTCCTTCCAAACGGTGAAGAGTATTAAAAGTTCGGACCGGCCGTTGCTTTTTTTTGAAAAGAAGGCCAACCAAAGCTCCACTATTCGGAGAAGAAATCATCCCTACCCGAAAAGCTTCCATCCCCAAAAGGTCGTCTACCCTAAACAGACCCGTGAAAAGTCATCTATCCATAGAAAATCGGTGAAAGGACTTTTATCCACAGGTTGCCTGTAAAGGTTTTTTATCAGCAGAAGACCAGCAAACATTCTTCTTTTCACAGAAGATCTGTAAAAATAGGCTATACATTGCCAAAGGTCTTCTATCCGCAGAAGACATTTCAAAAATCTTCTATCCCAGAGTTTCGGCTCCATTTGCATTATTAACCGGGTGCTGTGACCTATAGACCAGCAAAAGTGTAAAATAGTTCTCATCCCCTTAACAAGAGGGAAGTGAGGCTCATATAGCTGATCTTCCAATACGTACCTTCTGCATAGACCTAAAACTCTATGGAGAGCTACCACTCTCTAAGAAAACTCTGGGTAATTCTAAAGGAGCTCTGGACAACGTATTGTATCGCGAACCCTGTCATCGTTAGAGCCGAAAATCATGTAAAACCCCCTCGACATCTGTTGAAGATCTCTAAAAGGTCTTCTATCCACAGGAAACCTGTGGAAAGGTCTTCTATATTTAAGAGCTCTAAAAGGCAGTTTCTCACTTACGATCTGTGAGGGTTATTTTATCTATAGAAGGCTCCTATCCATGAAATGCGTCTGAATGGCCATCTGTCTCAAAAAGGCTGTGATGGGCCTTCTTTCCAGAGACAACCTGGGGAAGGTCTTCCATCCAGGAAGACATTTGAAGGACTTCCATCCAGAGAATATCAGTGAAGACCTGTGAAGGCCTTCTATTCAGAAAATAAAAATGTCTTCTATCTATAAATTACTACTGAGAGGTTTTTTCTAGAAAGGACTTTTTAAAGGACTTCTACCCACAGAGGACCTGTGGAAAATACGTTCTTCATTGAAGATCTAGTCTTCTGCTCAAAGAAGTTTTGCTAAAGGTTTCCCATCTACAGAAGAAATGTGATGTGATCGGAGAAGACCTCAAAAAAGAGGTCCTGCGCCTGATTGACTGACAACGATTCATAAAAAATCGGCTGAAGCTTGAATCCTGAAATTTATTATGAAGGTTTCTATGGTTCCGAAGGTGTCAAATAAGGCTGGGTGTTTTGAAATTCGTACTAGAACGGTACGAAAACTAGTAAAAGGTACTAAATATAGTAGCCTTCGTAATTGACGAATGTCGTCTATCTACAAAATGCCAGTGAAAAGACTACTGCCCTCAAAGGACCTGTGAAAAATCAGCTTTCCATTGGAGGTAATCTACAGAAGAAATTTGATGTGATCGAAGAAGACCTCAAAAAAGAGGTCCTGGGCTTGATTGACTGCCAACGATTCATAAACAATCGCTGAAGATTAAATCTTGAAATTTATGGTGAAGGTCTCTATGGTTCTGAAGGTGTCAGATAAGGCTGGGTGTTTTGAAATTCGTACTAGAACGGTACGAAGAGTAGTAAAAGGTACTAAATATAGTAGCCTTTTTAATTGACGAATATCGTCTATCTACAAAATGACGGTAAAAAGACTACTACCCTTAAAGGACCTGTGAAAAATCAGCTTTCCATTGAAGGTCTGTGCTGCGTTTTCTGCTCATAGAAGGTCTGCTAAAGTTTTTCCATCTAGAGACGAGATGTGACAAGGCTTCTAGCTATAGAAGACATGTAAAAAAATCTTTAACGCAGAAGACCTCCTAAAAGAGGCCCTAAACGTCGATAAAGAAATTGATTGACTGAATGGCTGACTTATCAACGCCCAGATGAAACGGCTGAAGCTAGAATCTTGAAGTTTTGCCTGAAGGACATTCCTGGTCCAAAGTTGTCAGATAAGACTGGGTTTCTGAAAATCTAGAACCTAAATCTAGGACGTCCCTTCGGGATCGTATTTTTTGTACAAAAATTCTCTGAAAGGTATTTTATGTATCGCAGACCTTTGAAAGGTATTCCATACTAGGTCATATCCATAAAAAATATATCCTGAAAATACTTTATTTGCGTAAGTTCCTCATACATGGAAGGCCCTGAAAAGTCGTCCAAATAAGACATGTTTTATGCCTGGGTCTTCCGTCTTATAAAATAGCAAAAATTTCTCAACTATCCCTAATAAAGCTCATTATTTCCTCATAATCACCATAAATTCCACAGATTTACCTGTTCAAAAGTCAAAATTTCCAAACTAAAAAATAAGGTGTTTAAAATCCCATGTTTAGTTGGGAAAATACCCAAATCATAGTGTCATTTGTTTGGAAAATTAAACGCAGGTTTTCAAAAACCAGTATGTACCTCTATGTATGCAAAATTCCTATTATCATTTCACCAAAAAAAAGGTGGGAGCATAAAGGTTACCTCCCCTCCTTCTCCAAGTCCAGCAAAATCTGAACACAATGCTGGAAGGAAAACAAACAAGCAAAACTAATTCGGTTCACATGGTTAATGATTTTGTTGCATGGAAAAGTCAAACTCATTATGACAAATAATCTGGTGATAACGTCAACTGAAAGCGTAACTAACACTGCTCACCCGTCCCTATCAGAGGCGTATCATCATTGAACCTTTTACGGCCGCTGTTGCCGATTTTCGCCCGAAAAACAACAAAAGGCCAAATCAATGGCTCAATCGAAATTTATATGGTCAGCAATTATGTGAAATCATTGGCAACGTGTGCTACTTTATGTCCCTACTGCAAGCGGCCAGCCAGCCAGGCATCCAACCAGGCAGGCAGGGCGCACACACAGTTGAATGCTGAACACAGAATACCCAAACACACTGTGGCACAGACAATTCATGTCTCTTTCAAATCACCCACCTATCTCTCTTGGCGGTAGAGAGATAGGACATCTCATCTCCTTTTCTTCCATATTCTATTCAAATATTTTGCCAAAAAACTGACCAGCCAACAAAACAAGCAGCAGACGAGCTAGGCCCAGCCAACAAACATTTTGAGCATAGATAGCGTGAAGAAACGCGTTTACCGGGCAAATGTGCAACATTTGCATCAAGATGTCAACGTTCATTACTGCTGTCGTTGGTTGTTGTTGTTGTTGCTCGTTCGTTACGCTGACCCACGATTGCTACGCTCAGGGGTCAACGAGAAAGGTGTCCTGTGTAGAGGTCATAAATGTCACAGGGTGTTAAAATTGCTTCCAAATAACTCGCCAGACGAGAGTGAATATTCTATGGCAATTTGTTGGCTCTGCCATTCTACAAAAACAGAAATGCACAGAACAACAAACAACGCTCATAGATAGAGAGATGAACTGCAGTGAGAAGTTGGTGAACGAGTAAAGGATGGAATATCCCTTGTCGTTGTCAAATGCTAATATGCCGTGCAAAAACTCATCCAGTTCCGCTGTTGGGGTGTCTAATATGCATTCCATTGTTGCTGGTTGTCTTGAATGTACGCTCGTTCGCCGGTTGGTTCAGTCTGTTTAGAATTTGATTCGATCGTATTGTACATCGTCAGATCCTTGCACAGTGGTTGCAAATGAGTTTTACTAGCCTCAGTGTTGATACATATGTTTAAATGGAAAATGTATGATTTTTTGCCGTGAGTAAAACCTTTTATTTTTGGAAATCTTACCCTATTTGAGGGATTTCACTTGTACTTATCAATCATAAACCACACCTAAAACCCGCCACTGGGACAGCTACTCCAAATATAGCCATCATGAAGCGAAAGGATACCAAAAGTCAATAGAAAATAAGAATGAGGATCCCAAAAATTAGTTTGAAATGCCTTTCAAACTACGTCGCTAAGCCAGAGGACCCACAAATATAGCAACATGTGTTCGAGTGCTAAAATAGCAAGTTTTTTCTAGAAACAGAAACCCAAAAATGAATTTCGTGAGAGTTAGAAACGAAACGTGTCTTTCCATTGCCTTAGAGAACTACTGTATGCGAATGGTTAGAACCCTATGTATTAAGCCCTCAGTTCCATCTGGAGATACTTCAGTCACCCTCTAAAGAAAATCACTAAAAAAGGCCTTCTTTTAGTAAAAGACATCGGAGGGTCTGCTTTTTGCAGAGACTTTAAAAGACATTAAATTAACAGAAGACCTTTAGAAGAACATTTTTATACACGCCTAGTCGAAATAACGGTTTTATACCATAGGTGTCTTTGGACCAAATCTGTTTCATCGATCTAGCGATGTCCATCCTCCGTCCGTCTGTCTGTCTGGCAGGTGCGCACGATAACTCTCGAAGGAAGTATCCGATTTGGTCCAAACTTGGTACATCGTAAAATTTTTGTCAAACTTAGGTTGAGTTCGGAGAAGGGCAATATCGGTCCACTTCTTCTGGTACCTCCCCCACAAAAGTTCGAAATTTTTAAAGAATATATTTTCTGCACAGAAAGAGGAACAATAATTCGATTTTGCTCCAACTTTGCAAATCCTAATATTTTCGTCAGTGCTAATATTTGCGTCAGTGCTAGGTCCATCAAGTACCTCCTCCACAAAGGGCAGAAGTTTCGAATAATTACAACTCTTATAGAATGTGATGTAAGAGTCCGATTGTCTTCAAATTCCACACATCCTAATATTTATGTTAACCCAGGTCCGGTGTTAAGTGGAATATATCGGTCCACTCCTTCTGGTACTTCCGCCACAAATGGTCGAAGTTTAAAAAAATATATGTTTTCTGCACAAAAAAAGAAACAATAATCCGATTTTGCTCCAACTTTGCAAATCCTAATATTTGCATCACTGCTAGGTCAGGTACAAAAATGGATAATATCGGTCCACTCCATCAAGTACCTCCCCCACAAAGGGTACACATTTTGAATAATTACAACTCCTACAAAATGTGATGTAAGAGTCCGATTATCTTCAAAATGTCACACATCCTAATATTTTTATGAACCCAAGGTCTGGTATATATCGGTCCATTCCTTCTGGTACCTCTTCCACAAAAGGTCGAAATTTTGAATATCCATCAAGCTCATAAAACGCGAAATTAACATCTGATTCCATTTAGACTTGGCACAACTGAATATTTTTATCAACACAGGAAGTCGCAATATTTATATCATATTTATTTAGGTCCGATACGAAATGGACAATATTGGCCCATTCCTTCGGAATCTACTCCATAGAGGGTCAACAATTTGAATAATCATAACAGAAGTCAAACAATATTTAAATACACGAACATTGGGTGAGGGTATACATCTCTCGGCAAAACCGACTGAAACTTAACTTGTTATCAAAGACTTCTATAAGTTCTTCTTTCCGCAAGTTTTTCTTTATGTAGGAGTTCTCTAAAGGCGTCGTGAATGTCTTCTATACATAGAAGACTTTAAAAAGTACCTAGAAGTGTTTCCTTCTATAGACGAGCTCTCGAAGGTCTTCTTTTAATAGAGGACCTCTCTTTTGAGAGAACCCCTCGAAGGTCCTCTAAATTCCGATAAGCTTTACTTTTTCTTTAGATTAACTTCTTCTTTGGAGGGCCGTTAGAAGCACCTCCTTCTTATAGCATATTTTTCTTTATCTTGAGTGGACCTCTCGAAGACTTTCTTTTTATAGAAACTCTCTGAAAACCCTTCTTTTCTCCATATTGAAGACCTCTAAAAGGAAGACCAATAGAAGGAACTCTACTTATGGTAGGTATATAGAAAGACTTACATAAGGCCAATAAAACTTCTATGAGCCATAAGACATGTAAAATGTCTTTTGTAAGTTGAGGACCTTCTCAATGATATCTCGTATTGATGTTATTCTTCAGATTTTTCCTCTCATAAAAAGACATATCCTCTGGATATCTGTCTCAAAGTAATTTTTTTCGACAAATTACCTTTCCCTTGTAAAATTGTTCTTACTTTGCCTTCTGAAAACCACTGTACACCTACGTAGCCAAGCGAAATCCCTAACAACATTTTCCAACTTGTGCTGCTCATTATTTGAGCAATCATTGCACATTTTCCAGAATATTAGCCCAACAAGGTGTCCATGCTTAGTTTGTGTGTGTATTTGCGCACACGATACCTACTTTCAACTTTTCAATAGAGGAGTCCTACGAATCTTCTAATTTGCTGCTCGCTCTCTTGCGCGGTATCTGTCTGCTTCTCCAAAGACAATAGAGCAAATTCGAATGATCATCTTGAAAGTGTGCAAAAGATGATCGGTCGCTCGCTCGTTCGTTCGAACGTCGTTCGCTCAACTCAACTAAAGAAAAATCGCAGTTGTCATGCATAGTTGGTGTTGTTGTAAAAAGACGATAGTCATTACGAGCTCTAGCTAGCTAGCTATCTATGGTGCGCAACGACGTTCGTTCATCATCATCTTCAATTTGTATGCATGGGCAGTGTGAGGCAGTGGAGAGAGCAAGAGCTTAGGTATACGATCCGATACGATCTTTAGTAGATATTTTCACGGTTTATTTTCACAATTTGTATTTGTTTTGTTTCTTTCGTTTTTGGCAGCATTGTAGCGAAAATTTTAAATTTCGCGCTGTGCGTTACAAATCTTAAAGTGTAGCTGCTGCCCTTTATTTCGCTTCGTTGTTATTGGGATTTGAAATAGTTGTTATTCCTAACACAAATATCTGGAATCTATGAAGATGTGAAATGAAGGAAATAAATTTGTTAAAAATATTTTTCTTCAGAACAGAAATATATCAAAAGAAAAAGTTATGAATTTCAGACCTCATGGTTTAGTCAATTCTAAATAAATTTAAGCTTATTGGATAAGAATTGTTTATTAAAATTATGTCCCGGTAATTGACAAATCAATCGGGAGGATAAAACACAATGAGTACTTATAGATATGACGGTCCCTTCCTAAACCCCTCTATTATAGTGCATTTCAAGATAATGTAGAGTTTAACAATGCCCACTTTAAAGGGTGATTTTTAGGCTATAGTAAAGGTCTGGTACGTTCCATATAAATTAATGTTTGAATTTTATTTTATGCAAATGTTGGCTGCGACAGCTTAGTCAAATTTCGGAATATTTCGGCCGATATCTCACGAATAAATGTTTCAATCTTGTCTTCCAATGCGACGATTGAAGTGGGCTCGTCCGTATAGACTGAGCTATAACATAGTCCCACAACAAATAGTCTAAAGGCGTTTAATTGCTCGATCTAGGCGGCAAGTTTACCTGTCCCGCAGGCGAAATAAAATTTTCACCGAACTCGCCTCCCATTAAGTCCATTGTCAAGCTCTTGCATTTTGGACAAAAATATTGGATATCATGTCATGGTAGCGCTCATCATTGTCCCCCATTTTTCTGGATGAATGTGGTCCATTTTGCAATGCTCCAAACTGATCTTCACTCTAAAATCGATAATTCTGCTTATTTGCATACACATTGAGCCGAAGTTTAAACTAATAAAAAAATTGAAGAACCGCGCTGTGAAATTTCGTAACAGAGCATGCATTTTGATAATAAAACTCAATGATTTCTGCAAGCGTTGTTCGTTTGTAAGACGATTGACAAATTTGAGGCATTTTTTAAGAACGTACTATAAGAAGTGGACCAATAAATCCTACCTTCGCTCTAGTCATAATATAGGTAAATTTGTTGTAATATGCGAAGAATAAATTTCACCTTCCGAGAGAAAGTCGAGAAGAAGCAATGCGGACAATTTTTGCATCTAATGTAAGCGTGATAAAATATTTACATGTTTGAAATTTGGACTATATCAATTCGCTTTGTATAATAAATATAATTTTTTGGGGGAAAGAAGAAATTAACCTACAATTCTACTTTGACTCTTGATCTAGTGTTGGTGGGTATATTATAATGTGTGAAATTTGAATGAAACATCTTATGCAAACTGTAATTATCTGAACATATTTGGAGGGAAGATACCAGGGGGAGTAGAGCAATATTCCACGATCAGAGTTATTTACCTTTACCAATTGCGGTAGAGGAATAGAGCTTAAAGGGCCAATCTTGCACGTTGTCGCAAAACTTATGATATGCGATTTTTTGACAAATCCTATGTTGGCTTGGTATAATTTTTTTTAATTTTATTTTTTGTGAAGGAGAGACCGAAGGAAGTGAACCAAATTGACCTTTTTCGAATAGTATTTAATTTATGTAAAAATATTTTGATGAATAAAGTTTGGACCAAATGTAATACCTTTCGCAAAATATCGTGCATACCAGCTGGCCAGCAGACATGTATAGATCGGTTCCAAATGCCCTGAAACGAGTTTCGTCCAAAGAAACATAATGTCTAAAACCATGACACATTTTGGTCGTATCTCATGAGAATTGCAGGGATGTGCATAAATAAGGACTATTAGAGGTATAAGTTGCTAAGGGCCTATCTTCCTTTTGAGGGCTATCACTGATAAAACCGCATGATATTAAAGAATTTTGATAAAGTCGTTCGATTACAATAGTAAGGTCCCTCCTTCGCAGCTAAAGTTGAGATAACACTGTGCGAAAAAAATGTCAATTTATTAAAAAAACTACGCGGAAATGATACAGATTCTGGAAGTAGAGCTGAAAATAGAAGAATCAGCGTTTTGAAAGGTTACATCAAAATGTAAACAAAATAGAGGTGGCAATTCCCCCACCTTCCAAATTTTTAGAAAATTTCCGATTAAGAGTCCTTCGGAAATATTGCAGATAAAAATACAAGAAATGTTTTAAACCGAATCAACAAATGGGTCTAAAAACTCTCTTCAAGTCAAAATATTGTACAAAGTCATTTGTTATAAAATTCTACTATGGGTCCTAGAAATCGTCAAAATTCTAAATCTTACTTAAACGCCAGGAATTCATGTATATTTACAACACATCTTAGTGGCTAAAACATTATTTTGTATGAGTTTGTGTAAAATTCTCCAACAAAACATCATATTTTATTGCAAAGTTTTAACAATATCGGGAGATATTGTCTGATTTCATGAGGTAATTTTTCTATAAAAATTTTGAACTCTTGTGGGGGAAGTACCAGAAAGAGTGGTCCTTTATTGTCCATTTCTGAATTAGATTAGTTATTGTGCGCACCAGTTTGACAGACATACGGACGTACCAATGGTCCTAGCTCGAATGGCCCAAAGTGACGTAGGGTCTAAACCCGCTTTTTTCGATGAGGCACATATTGGCCGTATCAAATTATATATACGCATATGGCTACATATGGTTGAGGGTATGAAAACAACATTTCAATGTAAAATGTAAAAAATGTCGAAAAAGTAGCCATTTCGGAAGGGGCCTCGTGTATACGTCCTTCACCCGTCGATCTTTTTGTGAACACATTACTTCATGCCCTTCCTGTGGAAAAATTAAATAGCTTATCACTTGTGAACACTTTCGTAATTTATTTTACAATTTCCTAAAAACAATAATACTACTTCACTAACGGAATCAAAACGAACTCTATATCGGTAATAGTTTTCAAAAATTACTTTCTGCAGAAATTTACAAAAATTAAGTTCTGTTATAAAAGATAAAATTTACATTTTTAATAAGTACGCTCTCATCTTAAAGAAATTGATTTTTTATTTTTAGATGTAGGCGATGACAAAAAAAGGAATTTGCCCAGGAAAATCGAATTCAAAATTACTATACTTTGTAGGTATTTATAATCAACTACCACAAAGTATTAATGCTAAAATCGTGGATATTGGAGCTTACAGTGAGCTCGATTCAAATTCAAGTGAAATCGATTCCTCATATATTTGAAAGAGGTCGAAGGATCCATCTTAATCTTTATTTACAGCGATTTTTTAAATTTATTTATTTTTATATTACGAATTTAGTACTCCTCTCCTACAGGGACATAATGAAAAAAATTATATGTTCCATTTAAAATATACAAAATTTACAAAAAGAACCACTACGAAGGGAGGTAGGTCCCCACCCAGCGTATGCCCTTTTTCTACTACTCTACTCATAAATGAATGGCAGCTTAATTTGACATTTTGGTTTATCATTTGGACAATTTTCATCTAATACGATAATTTGACAACTATGTGAAAACAATAGACTTTTAACTTACAGACACCTGATACCCCTTTCCGAATTACCACTCTCCTATAAATCTCTCAAATTCTCAATAGAAATACCTTATCGAATTAACAGCCATTGCAAATGAATGACTTACAAATTACGATGCACATATCTATTCTTGTGGTCAAATTTAAAGCATATCGCCCACTTCAAGGTCATTTTGGATGGGCAGCATATAACCATAATCGAAACAACCATGCATCCACAAAATAGGGAGAGGAAAAATCGGGAAAATGTACAAGGACATTTTTTGTCTGTTCTTGAACAGAAATTGCAATATTCGGTTGACCACGTTTTATGTCTCCACGAAATGAACTTGAACCGAACCGAAACAAGTCCACACACAACAATACTGCCGTGACCTTCAAAATGAAAGACCAAAACGAAAATTTTCGGATATGAAGAAGAAAAAGAAGCTGTGGCAGAAAATAGAGTTGTAGCAATTGTCACTCTCTCACTCACAAATAACAACCAACTACTGCACATCCCGCCAGAGGCCATTTGGTGGTTCGAGCAGAAGCAAAATGTTTGGCCAAATCGAGGTATACACGAAAAAACACGAAACACATAAACGCTGAAAACAAACACAGTAAGCGGGCCAGGGATTGCAATGCCCGTGCTGGCTGAATTGAATTGTTTGATTGGGATGGATGGGCGGACGGACAGACAAGCGGGAAATACACAAAATTCATTGTCGCCTCTATTTAGGTTCGTCAAATGTATGAATGTTGTGCCACGACGACGACGACGCCGTTGTCGTGTTATGAATAGCAGAGGCCAAATGAATTGTGCGAGGAATTATCCTTGCCCAAGGACATCGAGGCAATTTAACAGTATGAATGCAATAAATTAAGACATTAACGCGTCTTCAAGGACATTGTATCAATAAATAAATTGAGTTGCAACTGCCGATCCTGCTACAAAGAGATTAGGCCAAAGAAAGGTACAAGGTCATCGACCGTGGAGCCTCCCCTGGGCAAAATGGGAGGGAAGCGAAGAGGTCCTGCGGTGCCACATAACATATTGAACGGTTGTAAGTTTTGGCATCACAGTGGTCAAAGTGGTGACACCATGGAACAAGGTGACAATTGCCTGCCCATAGCCAACATAGATCGAAGGTCACCGATCCTTTAGAGGGTTTAGATCCCTCTCTGGGATAAGGAGATATGAACTTGTTCAACCAGCAAATTCTCATAAAAAAATACCAAGTGACAATTGTCTTGGGCTTTCAAGGTCGTGGCAATGTCAATGTTGACATTGAATTTTGGTTAGACAGAAGTTTGTTGGCGGTGTCCAATGCAAAACCCAAAAAATGACATTGAAATTTGGTTAGACAGAAGTTTGTTTGTAGCAAACGCGGTGGTTGGTTCCCGCTTTCTCTCTCTCCCTGCTTCTCTCCTCTGACAAACTGTGGTTTCGCTTAGGCTGACTTGTTGGGTTTCGGTTTCTTGTTTTTTTTTTTCTGGTCCTCCGTGGATTTGCTTTGTTGATCAAATAGAACCACTGAGGTTTCCAGTGATCAAACAAATACATGGATGGTTGGGATGCAGCATACATTTCCCCTCTAGCCAACCGAACGGAATGCATGCTCTCTTTGCTTTACATTTGGTTAGAGGGGAAAATATTTGATCTGTGGAAACCTCAGAGTGTCTACATATTTGGTAATGTAACGTTAAAATTTACATAGGCCTGGAAGGCTTCATGCTTCAGTTTTTTCCAAGAAAAGGTAGGAAAAACAAACTTTGTTTTTGGGTAAACTTTGAGGGTTCCTAGACAACCAGAGGTAAGTAAACCCAAAGGGAGCACAAAAAGGTCTAGACTCAATGTTTAACCCATTCACAGGCCTCTAAAAGGAAAAGCAAACAATCAATAAAAACCAAGGAAAAGAAAACCAATTTCTAGCTCTCTTTTTTTTCGGAGTTCCACAGCAAATGGTGTTACTGTTTCAGGTTTTCAATGGTATCATCGCTACATGGCTGGGCTGGGCTGTTCTTTCACCCGTTTCTTACGTTCGTTCGAATGGTTGTAAAAGTATCGATCAATCGGTGGTTTTATGGTTTATTTGTACAATTTTCTACTACTAATGAATGTGAAATAAAAACTCCTCCATAGTTCCTCAAGGCGGATGCAACAACACTCTGCTGCTGTAACTGCTGCTGCTCGCTCGCTCGCTCGCTCATCACTTAACGCTGCCAACTCGCACGGCAATAAAATTAATAACAACCCGCTAATTTCATTTTTACTTGCGCACATACATGCGCACATCCGTACGTGTCTTCTGTCTGTCCACTGCTAACTGTCATTGATGTTGTTGTTATTTTCCAATACCCAAACCCCGAGTGTTGTTATTGTATTTAGGAAGGACAATGCAAAGGTTTCGTCATCGATGATTGCATTGAGAGATTGTAGTTTTTCAGTAGTTGTATTACATTAGTGAGCGGACAGACAGATATGAGGCTACCATAATTGTTACAATTGTTAACAACAACAAAAACAGTAATTCAAAGGTAACGAGTGAAAGAGAAAGCTATATGCTACAACAACAACACCATTAAAAAAATTCACACTTACATTTCCATATGCATATCCTTCAGCTATGCGCGTGCGTACATGTTGCATCCTTGGTCAGTTAACCTTTGCACGAGTCTGCCGCTTTTTTTTTTGCTTTTGTTGCATTTCGGAATTTTCATGCAATTTCCAGGAATCGAGATCTACGTTAATTAAGTCTATAATCACAACATTTTGTATTTTATTGCTACCGCTCAAGGAAGAAAGAGTTTTGGTTTTTTTTCGATCTTCAACTTGGCGTCTGATGTATTTTGAGGCTTAACCCTCAATGGATGCACTGGAGTTGGAAGACGTAATCCTTTGAAAAGGAGCAAGCTGAAAGAAAAAAAATAAATAAGATCTATATTGTTTTAAATTTGTTGTGTCTATATCCAGTAAACATTTGGCCTTTGAAGGGCACGTACTGATAGGTGTAAGGATAGAAACTTTTAAAATATAAAAAGAATATAGAAGCTTTCGAGCCAGTAAAATAAACATAATACAAAATCAATTTATCGAAATAGTTGCAGATTTTTATTTAAATAGAAGGAAGGCACTTATTTCTCTGCTTCTGTGAAAAAAAAAGGATGTATAACTCTTTGAAAAAATTTGAATTTTTTTAGACATAATTGTGAAAGCGAAATAAAATAAAAATTAAACACATGTTTTTACCACAAACTAAAAAATTAGATTTTGAAAATTAATAATTTAAAATTTTTAGACACATTTTTATCAAAAAATTTGAAATTATTTTAACAACAAAACTAAAATAAAAATCAAAAACAAAAAACATTTTTTGGTATAAATTTTAAATTAGAATTTGGAAATTGGGATTTAAATGTTCCCAGAAACGAGTGAACAGTTTAAATGGGAATATTTAAATCCCAAAACTGTATTACATTTATTTAACAAAATTAAGTAATCGAAAACCCTAGACCTCACTTTACGAATCATAAAAGTTAATTTTTCCATCCTGTCAATATAACAGTCACAACTAAAAATATGAAAATATTCAGAGAATATCAGTGGCGAACACATAATTCCATTTCAAAAGCCTTTCGTCCTCTAATAATGTTTCTGGAAACTAGATTTTCTGAATTGCTTTAATTTATAAGAATATGTATACATATAGGCATATTACTTCAAGAGCTAAAAACGAAAATCTGCCTAGCCATGCACAATTAAATTCTACTTATTATTATTTTATTTATTTATTATTACTATTATTATTTTTTTTTTTTTTTGTCAAAGAAAGATGTAATTGTTCTTTAGCCACGGATCATAAAGATTGGCTGGAAAAATAAATAAGCAAAAATTTGGAATATTTTAAAACTTTGTGATGTAATTGGCTGAAATCTCAATCGATTTAATCTTGAATTCAGATTATTCTTGTGGAATGAGGCCAATTCCAAAAAAATGCTGTATTTGATTTTTTAAACAGAATGCAATCATTATAAAAGAGAAAACGCTTTGTCTGCTATAAAATTGTTTTAATGAAAGGTATAAGTAAATATTAGAAGAGTTGAACATATTATGATACTGTTGTTTCTATCGAAAATCAAAATGTCCATCGTTTATATTGTAAAGATCCATTGCATATTTGGAGAAAATCAATTTCAAGACATTTTATTCTATACATACATAAAAATTACTCATCCAAATGGTTTTGTCAATATAAGACACAATTTCAAAATGGGATATATTGGTTCACTCTTTCCTCCACTCGGATAGACCACCAGAAATAGTAACAATCAAAAAACCTGGTTGCGGAACTTTCTTCCTTCTCTTAAGGCCAACATTAAAAAACATGTAAACAAAGGCTATAGCCTTTGTAGGGTATCAATTGGTCGACCAATTATATATTGGAAAACCCCATTAGGTCCAAACCCATTTGGTCGATTTCATTTTTGAAATAATGCCATACAGTCCTGCAAAAATGTTACCATTGGCTTTTGACCGATGGCGTGCTGATAAATATTAAATCTGATAAATAGGGTCGACCATTTGATACCAACTATAATATATTGGATAACCCCATTTGATCGATTTCATTTTTTAAATAATGTCATGAAGTCCTGCAAAAATGTTACCTTTGGCTTTTGACCGATGACGTGCTGATAAATATTAAAAAGTGTCACCCAAAAGTTGTGGTTAATTTTATCCGCTAAATATTATCCGAAGGTCATCCAAAATGCTAGACATCTGCACTGTTTTTAACTCTAAACTATAACTTCATGCGAAAGTCCGTGTCGATTGGTATTTAATTGTAACCTGCAGAACGACGGCGAATCAGGAAAATTTTCAGTTTTTCAAAATTTTGCAACGTCTCCAAAAATTATGGGCTTCTATTCTTATTATGGGCTTCTTCTTCTATTGGACAATAATTGCGGCCAGTATGTAATACTTCCAACACTTAGTGTTCTTGGCTCTAAAAAAATTATTTCAAAATGTCCAATTCAATATTGCAAGTCATATTGAAAAAAAACTATGCAATAAAAATATGATAAAAATAAAAAAAATCTCAAAATGCAAAAAAAAAACTTTTAATGACATGGCACATTTTGATAGATATTATAATTTTTTCTGCCATCAGGCCATTTTGAGTTGGTGAGAATTTTCAAAAACAGACAATTCGTTCCTCAGTTATATCACTTGATTGTACATATTTTGCCGTATATCCGATATCTTTTGGGTATCAGCATTTAAGTAACGGCCAAAAACGACCTAAGAGTTAAAAATATTCTCGGTTCAATGGAAATTTTGATATTTTTCACTTAAAAGTTGTGGTTCATTTTACCAGCTAGGATTTTGTCCTCTTTTAAACTCTTTCCTCATGGGAAATTGTAACGCGTAGAACAACTGTGATATATGAACATTTTTCTGTTTTTGGTCCATTTCAATCCCTAAATATTTTGCGAGATACAATAAACTTCTATTCTGACTGTATTCCTAAGTCCAAGCCAAAATTTGGTGACGCGACAAAAACTATGTTGAGTAAAATAATCAAGATTTGATACATATAAATTGTTTATTACCTTCTGAAACAAAAAAGGTCAACATTTAGAAGAAAAAAATCTGAATATCGTCTAGTATGAACGACTTTGTCCAATATTTATTTTATTTTTATTTCTGGACAATAATTGTATATTTCAAATATATTTTTTGAAAGTATTATAGCCATATTTTGATCATGAATTTCTCAACAAAGTTTCTGTTTTTGAAAAACTTTCTGGCAGAGATTTTTTTTAAATATTTTTAACAAGGACTTCGAATACAAACATTGGGGTTTTTTTAAGAATATTTCATAGTAAATACTAAAACAACAATTTAAAACGTATATTAAAGGGTATAGTAAATTGGGCCAGTAGAACTATTGTTTAAGGACTTCCCAAGTAATGTATTTTCAAGAGCATTTTAAATTTATATAATTTTGACTTGTAAGCCTGATATTATTCAAAAAAAAAAAAAAAAAAAAAAAAAAAAACTCCTGGAACAAATTAATTTAATCAAAAATTAAATATTATAAATATTGCAAGAACTTTCTGCCGAAAAAAGTTAATTTTGTCTGATTGTCTTCGTTAAATTGTATTTTACACTATAATAAAATGTAAAAAATGTATTCTCGCATTTTTTTAAGAAAATTTTAAGTAAGATAATGATCCGTATTATATTTAAAACTCGATATTGTGAAAAATCTGTCATTGTATTAATTTTTTCGTTATTTGTTCTAAGTTTTTTAGGTTATGAAAAATTATTCAATAATCAAAACAACTTTTTTAATTTGTTATTGGTCATTTTAAGAATCAAGCTCAAGCGTTTATCCTCAATTTTTTAATGATTTTTTTTTAAGTATTAAGCATGATTATTTTAAAACAACAATATAACTATGACATCCCAAAAAATAATGTCAAAACTGTTCTAATAAAAAACTTTTTAAATAAAAAATTCACATAAATGTAACTTCAGATGGTTTTTATATTTTCTTAACATCAACTCAATGCTCACAAAATACTTGTATTGATATTAGCAAAAATTAATTGTCTGTCTATCTGAATTTATCCAAAAACCCTTTTCAGATTAATATTGGGGTAAATAAATCACAGTTTCCAATTGATATAACTTCATTACTTATTTCAAATAAAATCTGGATCTGTGATTCATATTTCATCAAGTACGACTATGATCTCATATCGCATATAAAAATCTCTATCAGACATTTATGTAGTGTAAGAAAAAATAATTATCTATGACAATAAAATTATTCAACTTCGTTAATAATTGATATTTAGAAAATTCTGCATTTTAACATGGAATTCTGAAGTTGATTACAACTAATTTTAAAACCACAACTCTTGGTTGGAAACTCGTAGCAACATTCACATGTTCATTTATATGAAAATACCCATAGGTAAATGCATGAAAAAAGCTCAATATTATAAGAAAAAGAAGAGCCTAATTAAAATTACTTTTCATTGTTAATTGCCCCCAATGAAGACATGTTTAGGAGTCAATTTAAAGTGTTTTTTTTTTTTTTTTTTTTTTGTTATAGAACAAAAGGTATTTGGGTATTTATTAATGAATTGTAGTAGTATATAAGAAAGGTTAGTCGAATGAATGACTATGAAATCTTTTGCTAAACGACAATGTGCTAACCTAGTGTGAAAGAGTGAGAGAGAGCGAGCTTTTTTTCAAAAAGACAAGGAAAGGAGAAGCCAAAAAATCCAATTAGTTTTATGTAGCAGTGTAGTTTTGTTTCAGCAATGAAGAGTAAGAGAGAAAACGAAAACGTTCAAGAGGTTCCAACACACACACACAAATGTATTTTTTTAAGTTTTTTATATAAAATGTTTGCGAGGTTGTATGGGTAAGTGGGTAGGTTGCGTCCACAACAAAGGTGAGAACTCCGAAAAAAATTGTGTGAAAAAATTAACTCCGAAAAGTAAGTGTAGAGCAAGGAGAGTTGGTTTGCATTTAAAGTTTTAAATAATGAAAATAATTAAAACACTTATTTTCTTTATTAAAAATAGTTATGTATTAAATTTATATTCATTCAATTATTATAATAATTATTATTATAATTATTATAAATAATTTCTATTTTATTTATTAATTTAAATAAAGCGATCACTTTATTACCTTTATGATCAAAATAGTTAATATTTTCTTATTGGCCATTGGCTGTCGTTGAGAGAGAGAGCAAAAAGTCTTTATATACTTGAGCAAAGTATATAAATGAGTAAACGGAGAGAGTATTGCTAATATCATTACTCTTTGTTATCTTTCTCCTTCCAATGAAACTATATTTATCCCTTTCCCTCCTTAGGCCAACAATAGAGTAGGCGTTAATACTCTCTGTGGCAAATAACTACATACTCTCGCCTCTCTGATAGGTAATATCAATGTTGTTGGTATACGCCCGCTATCTTATGTTGTTGGTCAGAGATACTCTGTGTGCATGTGCGTGTGTGTGTTTGTTTTATTTATGTTCAAGGGGACGACTATGACTACGACTTCGACGACGACAACGACGATCATGATCATCGGTGTAACACACAGTCACACAAACGAAACAATATGCATACAACAATATAGCAACAATAACAACAACATGTGAGATGAGTTGTGCGACTACGACTACAACTACGCCGCCAACAACGACTACGACGATGGTGGTGCTGTGCTCTGCTCTGTGTGATGATCATCATGATGAACATAACAAAACATGAAACGACAGATATTGAAGTGTAGCAAAAGAACTTGAACACAATCAGTTTACTGTTAGCACTGAACCGGGTAACACAACAGCAAAATATTATTGCACATGAACTGAAACAAATCTAAGAAACAAACAGAAAAAAATAATAGCTACAAATTTGCGTCGTGTGTTTCTCGTGTGACTAATAAAACAAATTATTAACAATACTATTGCCAATAATAATAATTATTATTCTATCGGTTCTAAGTTTGTAAAATGCATAACTAGAACATGTTTGAGAAAAAATAATGATGAAATGAAATTAGAACAAGTGAAAATACCGGCAGAATATAGCAAAACTTAAATTAGAATTGTGAAATATCTGACTAGTTTGGATAACAGAAAAATATCAAAACCGACGGCCTGACCAAACACCAAACAAAATAGCCATAATATCATGCAAAAAATTAAGCAGAAAAGTGATGTTTACTTAGAGCCTATCCATGGTGTATGAATGTATGTGTTTCTTCCGCCTCTGGAAATTATTAACATAAATTCTGTGTTTTTTGGTGCAAATTGAACGTGAAATTACTCTGAATTTATTCAACAAATTAAATCATATTAAAACTGTTGTTTGCCATACAAATTTACAAGTTTCGAACAAAGCCCTTCTTATTGCTTGTTTAAATAAAAACAAATAAAAAGGAAAAAATTCAAAAATAAAAATAAACCGAATTGTGGCCATAGGCTGCATGTGTCCAAGATATTAAAGAAGAAGAGGAAGACTTGTCTTATTTAAAAAGAAGACACCTAGACACACAAACACACAATAAAAATGGATTTATCAGCATTATTAAGTTGTATTTTACACTGGGTGGTTATGTATCTAACCATTACCCAAGTTAGCTGTGAAAAGACCCACAAACCTGGACGGGGGAGAGGTTCCATGTGGTGGTAAGTTGGAATTTTTTAAAATAATTTTTAGTCAAAATTTTAATTTTTATAGAATTTTAATATGAACAATGATTTCAATGGCTCTCATGAGTAAAGAGTGTATTGTAGTGCCTCTATGGCAAAAACAACGCCATGAAGGGCTTTCATTTGGTGGGGGAGCTCTTGTGTCTTAAGTCTTTTGTTTTGTTTGGTCAGAAATTCCAGGGTTTGTTGCTTAAGTCTTTTCAGGAATAGAAATTAAATAAAGAAAATTGATGAAAGGGAGAGTTATGAATCATATATAGGTTGTGATAAGGGTTAAATAAAAATGAAACAAAAAAAAAACTGAAAAAAAAAATTTGAAAATTTTTTGTGTCAAAGAATAAAGCTACAAAAATTTAGCGAGAATTTCTTTTCGAATATTCAAAAATTTCCAATAGCCGATTTTCACAAATCGAAAAAAATATATTTTTATTTGGAACTTTTCTCACAGCATTTTTCATGAGGGTTGGGTTAGAGTCAGAATATAAGCCAAAGGATGAAAAAACCAAAGGTACAATTTTTGCAGAACGGTATGGCATTATTTCAAAAACGAAATCGATTTGGATTTGGACCTGGTGGGGCTTTTCGATATATTTCATTTGTTGTTGTTGTGCTCTTTGTTTTCTTGTCAATATGAACAATATCATCAAAATTTTCAAATAAATGAAAATGTTTTTTCTGAGTCTCCCAAACAATAATAAACAAATATTTTGTAATCTTCAAAAATGTTCATCCCAAGTTCATCCCCCCTTCCAAAAAAACCGCACACACATTATTTAATAACTTCATTGGCCATCAAAAGCTGCTGCCTTTATTTGTGGTGTGTGGGAAAAAATTGATTTATATTTCCTTTAAAAATTAGCACTTCCGTCTAAATGAACAAATAAACAAAATGCTAGAGAGTAACACGCTGGAAATTAAACCAAAAAACAAAATTAAATCTAAAAATAAAACCAAAAAAAACCAACAAAAGAAGTAAAAAACAAACATTTGTAAGCGCACGCCATGAAACATGATCATTAAAAGCGAGCGGTTCAAACAATGGAGATCATGAAGATGACAACAAAAACCCCAAAAAGAAGGGAAGAGGCCAAGAAACGTGTGACTTTTACAGCTTTTTTTTTTCTTGCATGATTTTCTAGTTGTTGTTGCTGGGTTTTTGGTAGGAAGCTGTCATTGTTTTGTGGCTCTTTATGAAGATGTTATGAAATGTTGTGTTGAGTTTTTTTAGTTTAATTAAATATTCTATTAACGTTTTGGGTTTTAATGTAAAATAAAGGCCAAAACAAAACACAAGAAAATTAAAAGCTTTCTTTTATATGTGGCACATGATATTCAACTAAAATGAAATGAAAAAACAAGTTTGGTTTTATTTCTTTGCCCTAGAGTTCAGGGAAAATGTGAACTAATTTTTTTTTTTTGACGATCTAGAGATTAAAACAGTTCATTTAAGCCAGAGGTAACAAAACCTTCTGACCCCCAGGAAACTCAAAGCAAAAAAAAAACCTTCTCTTTTTCTCTGAGCCTCCTCAATAACCTCCATTGCTAATATATTCCTTTGACAAGTGGTCCTCTCTCTCTCTTAGACTATCATGAATTGCATTCCATTTCCCTGGAGTATTAATTTTTGCCTCATTGTTGTTTTGTAGACCAGACGAGTAATGTTCGTTATGTTTCGTAAGCGTGTCAATCCGTATGCCGTAACATACATTTCATTGTGGCAATAAACGTAAAATAATCAAGAATTGTAAAAATGCTTATTGACAGCCTGCTGTCTCCGACTGCTTGGCTGGCTGGCTGGCAGGCTTTAGGGGTTTTGTGAATAGTTAAACGTTCACCACAATGAACATAAGTTTGGCGGCGGGCATAAATTACAGTGGCGTTTTTTCTCATTTTATTTTCAATAAATAATTAATTGCAAGACATAAATACAAATCAATGTGTGTGGCCAACTAGAAATAAATTTTCCACTAGTTTTAAAATTAAGAAAAAATATAAAATTAAAAAAAAATGAGAGAGATATGGAAAGAGGAGAATTAGAGACAATATTTTTAAATTCCATTTAAACTTATATTTTGTAAAATTAAAAAACAAAAATAAAAATAATTGCAATACATTTTGCCAACTATAAACAAAATCTCCACTAGTTTGGAAATTAAAAAAAAAAAAAAAATAAATAAATTAATCAAGGAGATATGGAAACAGCAGTATTGAATCTAATATTTTTATATTTAATTTAAAATTAGGTTTTATAAAAATTAAAAAAAATTGTAATCATTTATTTAAAAATAAATTCGAAAAGAGCCTCTGTCAATTTTGTAAAAATTTAAAAAAATATCTGAAATAAATTTTGAGGAAAAAAAGGGGATTAAAAAGACTCTCAGACAAAGGGGTTAATAACAAGCCAAATAAGTTTTATTCCCTCAAAGTTGGAGGGCTCATTCCAAAGCCCTCCCCTTGCATTTATGATCTCCCTCCAATTATTTTCTTTTTCTCATATTATTATTAATATTAAATTATTCTAATTCCTTTCTTTTTATTGTTAATAATTTCCTATAATTTTCCCCTATTTCTGCATGACTTGTAATGTTATTTTCCCTTTCCCTCTCCCCTCCCCCTTTTTCTTATTGAAGCATAAACACATTTTCTAACAATTTTTCATTTTTCTTAAAAATTTTTCGTTTTTGTTTTTCTCTTCCAGGGGAATTGCCAAGGTGGGCGAACCCAACAATATTTCACCCATTAGTTCGGGTATCATGTATGTCGATCCGGCCATACACACCACATTGCGACGCAAACAACGTCGTCTGGTGCGTGACAATCCTGGGGTCTTGGGTGCCTTGGTGAAGGGAGCCAATTTGGCTATTAGCGAATGCCAGCATCAATTTAGAAATCGTCGTTGGAATTGTTCAACGCGTAATTTTCTAAGAGGCAAAAATCTATTTGGAAAAATTGTGGATAGAGGTAAGTCCTAAAATATAAACATATAGTTTTCCCACACTTGGTAATTGGAGACACATTGTTGTTGTTGTTTTTGTAGCTGTTTATAAAACAAGTGGCGCTTGAAAATGTTGTTGTTCATATTCCATTTCCAAAAAAATGGGTTGTTCCCCCCATTCAAAAAGGATAGTGTGTCCAAGTGTTGTCTTATTTTTGTTTTTTTTTTTTATTCTCTTCTTTTATTTGTAAGAGATAACTGATGTCTGTGGTTGTTGTTTTTTTGTTGTTGTTATATTTCCTCCGTGGGTCAAGTGCCTTGGCTTGTTTTGTAATATGATCTAAAAAAGAAGTAACCAAATTAATACATGCATATCTACATGTTTATTATACAATGGGGTATCTGTTTGTATGACTGTCTGTCCGTTCGTTCGTCCGTCCGTTTTATGTGTCTGCCCTGGCCATTTAAAAGGATAACATGTTAAGTTGTTTTTCCCATTTTTTTTGAATGCCCTCAACCATAAACCAAATAATGACAAGTGTTTAAACATCTTTTACGTCTTAGGAAAAAAACGCAGGGTGTGGTGGTCTGAGATATTTTTGGTCTTCTGTGAATGGAGGGTTGTACAGGACTCTTTTCCAAAAAGAATTGAAAATTTAAAAAATCTAAAGTTTGAAATTGGAAAAATTTTAAATTTTGAAAAAATTAAAAATTTTGAAAAAATTAGAAATTTTGAAAAAATTAGAAATTTTGAAAAAATTAGAAATTTTGAAAAAATTAGAAACTTTGAAAAAAAAAATTGGAAATTTAAAAAAAAATGAAAAAAAAAATGAGAAAAAATAAAAGTTTTGTAAAATTTAAAATGTTGAAGGTTTTTAACATTTAAAATTTAAAAAAATGGAATATTTTGGAAATTTTTAAATTTGAAAAAATATTAAAATTTGATTTTTTTTTTAAAATTGAAGAGTTTTAAAAATTTGATTTCTTTTCTAGAAAAAGAAATATTGCCCAATTTGGACTAAAATTGGGCAGTTTTTTTTTTTTGAATCCTCTCAAATCTATCTCGACTCCTATTAAGACTTTTTTCAAATTCAAAAATATCAAATTGGGAAAGAAAGAAACTCTTGGCGTAGTGGTTTGAGATATTTTTTTTTTTTGTAAAAGAAAGGATATAAAGGACAATTTTTTAAAACAAAAAAAAAAAAGTTTTTTAAAATTTGGATTACATTTTTAGAAAATACATTGAATCCTATTAGGATTTATTTCAAATTTAAAAATTCCTTCAAATTACATTCAAATGATTCCAAAAATTTCCCTGAATCCCATTTTCCCTTGAAAATCCCTTTACCTCGTAAGCCAATTGGTCATGCCACCGGTAGAATAATTTTCTTTGGCTTTCAACAAATTTACCACAAAACTCAACGCCTACCAAGGCAACATACATAACATGATTTGTAATCTCTGCAGCGAGAGAGAAAAAAATTAATCATTACAAAAAGGAAAAAAAAAGAAGGAAATTAATGGTTTTGGCAAATTTTCGAAAAAAGAGAAATTGAGCCATCAAAAGAGCCTCTTGTAATCATGTCACCTGAAACGTTTTGCACAACGGTCTGAGGCATAACAAATTGTAAAGCCGAAAAAGGATCACACCCCAAAGACAAAAGTGGCCAGCAAAAATGTCCTGCTGGCTTCGACATGAAAACGAAAGAAAGCAAGGACCTCTGCTCTCCAGAATTACCAAGCAAAAAAAAAACGTAACAAATAAAGACATTTAATGGTGATTTCTCTTTTTCTAGAGGGTTGTTGGCTGGCTGGCTGGTTATGGCATTTAATGTCTCCTTTCTGGTGTTAATTGTTTTTTAAAAGGTGTTAATTATCGTAACAAAATCACATAAACTCCCCCTCTCTCTCTCTCACCGTATTTTTTTCATTAACACAAAACAGATATTTATTCAACACCGGCCATAAAAATTTCAAAATCAGAACTCATAAATTTTGCTTTCCCTTAAAGGTTTCCTTTCGTTATTTTTAAATACGAAAAAATTTAATAAAAAAATCAATCACCTGAATTCATGGTTTTTGTGGGCCTGATAACAAACAGCACTACTTGACAAGTTATAAAAATTGGAGTTTATGGACTTTTTATGTTATTGTCTCTTTTTTGTTGGGTTTCGGCTGTTATCGCCTTCATATGATGTGATGATCGTTTGAATTCATTCACATTTGAAGGCTTCATTCAGTCAGTCAGCCGGCCTGCCAGGGGAAACTAAATAAAAAACCCCAAATTGTTATTGATAATAATAACAATAAAAATCAAGAAGAAGAACAAGAACTATGCCTTACACAGGTAGTTGTAATAATTTTTGTTAGGCAGGCGTGAGTTTAGCTCGCGCACACACATTCCCTCTTTCATTTAAGAGACAAAAAAGTATGGCCTGATCATAAAAACCCTCAAGTGTTCTGGGCATGCGCATAACCTTTTGGAAACAGATTGTCAGAGAAATATGTTTTTCATGACAACTCTATTATTATTTGAAAATTGTTGAGAAACAATGGCTCTTCAAGGGGCCCTTTTGACATAAGGTAGCACTTCCCCTTTCCCTGGGTAATATTTTTTGCATATTTTCTTTCCAATTCAAAAAAATGATTGATAACTCCTTGTTGTTATTATTGTTGTTTATTTTTGACTTGTTACAAACCCTTTTACGGGGTTTCAGTTTCCTTCATCTCCTTTGTTTTTGTTTTGAAAATATCTCTTCGTTTCATATAAAAATGTCTTATTTAATTAACACAACACTTGACAGGCTGTCATTGTGTCAATACAACAACAAGTAATCGGTGGGCCCACCACAAATAAGCCTAAATTTGCAACAATACGAAAACAACAAAAACAAATACGAAAAAATACTATATGCCACACATTTCAAGTTTATGAGCGTTCTCTGGAAAATTGCAAAACCAAAGACCAAAAAAAAAAAAAAAAAAAAAAAACACACAAAGACACTCATTCATAAAAATCCATCAAAAGATCGATGTGTGGCATAAATCGAAAGACAGATGTGCATTATGTTATTTTATATCATAAGAGAACAGAGTGCGATAAGAAGGAGACCAGAATGAAGAACAGCAGCAAGGGGCCAGGGTCAGGGCAGAAAAGGGTCAGTTTGAATAAAACATATGGGGGGAAAATGAGAGCAAGTCCAGGGCCAATGAAAAAAGTGATTTAAGTTTTGAAAATACCCCAAAAAATGTTTTCCCGGAAATCAAAAATAATTATGAAATTTGAGTATTTTGGTTTATTTTCCTACCCTCAGCCATATGTCTAAGGTCAAAATGTGCCTCATCGAAATAATGGTTTAAGACCCCCACAAAGGGGTAAAAATTTTGCATAATTGAAATAAGCATCCGATTCACTTCAAATTTCACACATGACAATATTTCGCTTAACACAAGACCTGGTGTAAAGATGGAATGCATCGGCCCCCTCTTTTTAGTACCTGCCCCACAACGAGTCAAAATTTTTGAATAATTGTAACTCTCATAAAATCGTGAAATAAACATCCTATCCTCTTCAAATTTCACACATCCCAATATTTCCATTAGCACAAGATCTGGTATGAATATGAAATATATCGGCTCACCCCTTCTGGTACCTCCCCCACAAGGGGTCAAAAATTTCTAATAATTTTAACTCTCATAAAAGGCGAAATAAACACCTGGTTCTCTTCAAATTTCACTCATCCCAATATTTCCATTAGCACAAGATCTCGTGTGAATATGGAATATATCGACCCACTCCTTCTAGCACCTCCCCACAGCGGTTTAAAAAATTCGAATAATTGTAACTATCATAAAATGCGTAAGAAAAATCCAATGTCTTTAATACTCGCTTTTTCTTAATATTTCTATCAACACAAGATCTGGTGTGAAGATGGAATATATCGATTTACCCCTTCTGGTGCCTCCCCCACAAAGGGGTCGAAATTTTTTAATAACCGAAATGCTCATAAAATACGAAATAGGCATGTGATTCTTTTTAAACTTCATACATTTCAAAATTTTATATCATTCGGCAAAACCGACTTTTACTTATTTTTTAAAAGATTTTTTTGTTGACATTATTTTTTAATTCTAAATTTTCAAGCGATATTTTTGGTGGAAAATTCTTAATTTTTTTCTTCATTTCTTCGACATTTTACTCATGATTAATGACTCAAAATTTGTGATTATTTTGTTTGGTGGTGTCAATTGATGAAATGTCATTCCCATATGAGAGTGGGATTTCTGTCATCTCACACTTGCCCATAAACAGGAAATGTAATACTCCAGATTTGAGAAAACCAGGAAATTAGGGTACTTATTTTTTGGCGTGGGTTTTCTTTTCACTTTCCTCACAAAATTCCAGTTAAATGTTTACTCTAAGGTTAAGGTAAACCTGGAAGAAATTCCTATCATTTCACACACAAATATTAGAAAACCACAAATTTCGCCCGAAATCAAACCTCACAACAAAAATGTAAATATTTAAAATAGCCGCGCGAGCGGGAGAACACCCAGGAGGTGTAGAGGAAATCTATAGATATAAGGCATAAGAATTTCATGTAATTTTTATTTACTTAATGTCTTCTAAATTGAATGGAAATTAGGTCTGTAACACCTATTCACTTGAAGTGCGGTATGAAAATACCTGCACGCCTTGGCCGGAGACTTGGAGAACAAATTATGAGTTGTTTTACATTTTGGACACAATTTCATAATGATTTTTTTTATTTCAACGTTTGTTGTTCGTTATCAGTTAACAACATTAAATCAACACCAAAAAAAAGAAGGGCGTTGGTATTGCCAAAACAGTTGAAATACTCCAACCAGACAAATATGGGTGCGTTAAAAAGAAGTGTTTAACAAAAAAAGTATATTTTTATATGAAAAATATATATAGATGTGTGTAAGACTCGCTTGATTTTGTGTTAAGATAAGAAACGATCACAAGTATGTTAAGTGAATCATCATTGCCTAAAACACCAAAAAAAAAAAAAAAAAAAAAAACGCAAGAAGAAAAAAAAGAAGAAAACATCTTCAGTTGTTGAAAATATCGCCTTCTTCCGTTGCTGAGTTTTTTTTTTTTTGAATTTTTGGAAATTTGATCTCTTTAATATTTTTTCAATTGCCACCAAACGGATTTCCGTTCCCGAAGAGGCGTGGTCAGTTTGATTTTGAATTGAATTGGGTCTTAATAATGATCCCTTTTTTTTCAAGATCCTTACAAATCCTTGTATTGTGCAATATGAAATTGATCTTTTTTGTTGTTCAGTCTTTCTTTCTTTGGGCAGATCGTTGAGTTGAATTATTTGAAGGGTTTTGTTTGAGCACCCTTGAGTGTTGTTTGTGTAAAGACAATTGCTTTTTCAATCGAGAGCATCTACTTTTGCGTTTCCATTGACCCTTTTGTTTGAGACAAGGACTCCGTATTTTTTTTGGATTTTGAATTTTGCCTGGGCTGACTGATTAACATTCTCAGGGATTTAAATTTAAATAAATCTCCCACACTCAACTCGGACACACACGCTCTCATAATTATTGGCCATGGAATTTATTGCACATGTTGGGATTTATTTCCAAAAATGAAAAGAAGGATAAGGATTTACATAAAGCCTTCTCCAGGATTTTTGTTCGATTTTTTTCCTTTGATTTTTTAAGAAGATAATTTTTTTGTTCAAAATTTACCTAACATTTGCCATAAAATATGGCCTGACATGTCTCATAGAATGTCAACTAAATCACTGCTGGCTTCTGTTCTTGCTTCTCTTGAGAATATCTGATAACTCCCAGATCTTGGCCACTTGAAGACCTACAATGCAACACGATATGCACAACAATACACAGACAATAACAAAAGAACAATCACAAAGAGTAAAAAACATAAAAAGTCAATTTTCATTGTTTAATCCTTTTGCCCATAGAGAGATAAATAGTTTGAATGGATCTTGGCTGGTTTGGTAGCTCTTGTGGATGGCGGACCACTTGATAATCAAGATCATCTTCATTGTCATAAAATATGAGTGAACAACATTTGGTGGCAGTGATTACTTGAAGTGTCATAATTGACCAGCCATGTAGAAACATGGGAAACCAACTCCCTTCCATAGCTCCCCCTTCTCTTTCTCTCTCTCTCTCTCTTCGACATTTTCAAAAGGCATCTAGTCTTGACTTGACAAATAGTCCAGCTCATGACAAGTGTTATTACTCATAAAGATGATGATAAAGATTATTTTTATTTATAAAATTTTGAAAAATCTGGCTTAATGGGTGGCAAATAATTCAAGACAAATTTCAATCATTGCTGTAAACTTTTTTTCCATTTTTTAATGTTTTTTTTTTAACAATATTAATTTGTTTTTTTCTCCCTTTTTTTCTATTTTTTCCAGGATGCCGTGAAACTGGTTTCATTTATGCCATAACCAGTGCCGCCGTCACCCATTCCATTGCCCGCGCCTGCAGCGAGGGTTCCATTGAGTCTTGCACCTGTGACTATAGCCATCAGACGCGCTCACCCCAGGCCAATGCCCAGGCTGGCAGTGTGGCCGGTGTACGCGACTGGGAATGGGGTGGCTGTTCCGATAACATTGGTTTCGGTTTCAAATTCTCACGTGAATTTGTGGATACCGGTGAACGTGGCCGCAATTTGCGAGAGAAAATGAATTTGCACAACAATGAGGCAGGAAGAGCGGTAAGTGGCAGTAGCTGTAGTGGTAGTGGTAACAAATTTACAAGTAGTTAATAATTTATGTGGCTGTAAGACGTTTTTTTATGACTTTTGGCAATCAAGCCGAGTCGCCGTCGTCATTATTAGATCATAAAATATTGTGAATCTAATGTCAAGACAAATGACTCGGCTGTTCTCTAAGGCAAGGCCTGAAGAAAGATCGTTTCGCGATTTGTTGTTAGCCCACAACGTTGTGTGTGGTTTTATGTTATTTTTTTCTTCTGTTTCTGCTCCTGCTGTCGCTGATGAGCTTCCTTAGATTGCAATTTTGTGGTCGATTTATGGGCATTTGATCATTTAGCTTAAATAGAAAAATCTACAGCAAAGTATTGAAACTCCCGCAGTGTTTTGAGAGAGGGGGACTACCTAATGTGGGTTGTTATTTTTTTCGCCATTCACAATGTTATAGGGAAATAAAATGCAAAGTGGGCTAAGTAATTGAATATAAAAAAAATATTTAAAATAAAAATATTGGGATGTCAGAGATATAAATATAGGAAATGGAGGTCCCTTTGTGGGGGAGGTAGTAGAAGGATTAGGCCGATATATATCACCTTCACATCAGATCTTTTGCTAATAAAAATATTGAGATGTGCAAAATTTTAAGCTTATTTCCCGTTTTATGAGCGTTTTGGTTATTTAAAATTTTAACCACTTTGTGGGGGAGGTACCGGAAGGACTAGACCGATATATCCCATCTTCACATCAGATCTTGTGTTAGTAAAAATATTGAGATGTGTAAAATTTGAAGAGAGTTGAATGCTTATTTCGAATTTTATGAGAATTTTAATTTTTCAAAAATTTTGACCCAGTACGTGGGAGGTACGAGAAGGACTAGACCGATATACTCCATTTTCATTGCAGATCTGTAACTAACAAAAATATTGTCATTTCCAGAGAATCGGATGCTTATATCGCAATTTATGAGATTTTTAATTTTACAAAAATTTTCACCCATTGTATGGGGAGCTACCAGAAGGAGTGGACCAATATTTTCGATTTTTTACATCAGAGATTGTTTTGATAGAAATATTGTATTACGCCGAGTTTAAAAATAATCGGATGCTTATTTCCCATTTTATGAGAGTTTAAATTTTTCAAAAATGTTGACCCATTGTGGGGGAGTTACCAGAAGGGGTGGAGCGATATCTATCATCTTCACACCAGATCTTGTCTTGATAGAAATATTGTATTATGCCGAGTTGGAAAAGACTTGGATTGTTATTTCGCACTTTATGAGAGTTTTAATTTTTCAAAATGTTGACCCGTTGTGGGGGAGGTACCAGAAGGGGTAGAGCGATATCTACCATTTTCACACCAGATCTTGTCTTGATAGAAATATTGTATTATGTCAAGTTTTAAAATAATTATATGCTAATTTCGCGTTTTATGAGCTCAATGGATATTCAAAATTCTCACCCCTTTGTGGGGTTAAATATTTTTTTTTTCTGATAATTTTTAATTTTTTTTCTTAGGTTTATCACCACAGTTGTTACAAAACGTTTTAAATTTATAATTAAAGTTTATTTTATCAAAACAGAAAAAAAAATATTTTCCATAATTGAAAATTTTTGACTTAGTCCATTTTGCATTTCACCCCAGACCACCTTAAGAACATCAATATTTCCTCCAAGTTGTTAACTTTACATGCAATCATATATTAAAAACTATTGACAGCTAAATTCAAACAACACAGATCAACAACTAATCTGATCCACCCTCCTTCCCCCCAATAGCCCCTTTTCACGCGATGGCACACCATTAATGTTAGTGGGCACAATTAATGCTAGTAAAAGAAAATTGTCTATAAATTTGCTACTAATCCTCAATGCTTGCTTGCTGGCCTGTTTGCTCCACAAAACAACACAAATTTCAATTTTTATTACAACAACAAGAACAAGAACAACAACAAACTGCAACATGCAAAGACAGCCAACTGAGCCGCGCAAATTCCCACAAAATATATGCTGCTGCCCCTCTTAAGCTTATGTCTTTATTCAGCAGCAATTAATACAAAGATCGTTTTGCTTTACATTAAAAATGGTCGGAGCAAAAACAACAACAACAACAACTCAACTCCTTATTGGGGTCCAGAAATTGAGTCGTCGTCATTATCATCATCGTCAATATCACCATGATGATGATAATGATGATTATCATTAACGTTGTTGGTGGTTCTGTAGCTGGCATTTGTTACGCTTATATCATAACATCATGTGGTGGGGGCTACGCAATGCCAGGCGACCACCTCGTAAGCTCTGCTTTCCCAAAAGCACACACCGGGAAAAATCCAATAAAGCCAATAACAACAGCAACAACAACAACAAAAAAGCAGATTTCTTGCCGTTGTATGTTGCACCATTGTGTGGTGCGTTGTAATAATATCAACAGCAAAACATCAATATATAGATTTATATAGGAATTGTGACCTCATGCTGGGTCCTTTTTCGACACGATTGGCAATCGTTGGCCGTTGTGGTGGGTTATTATTGATGGTGGCTACATGGAGATGGCGGGTGTTTAAGCCAGGCTTTGGCTTTTTGCTGGTATTACAAAACATTTATTGCTTTTTAATAATGTTGCAAATGTTGGGCAAGATGTTGATCATCATCATCATCATGTTTGGTTACAAAAAACAACAGAAAAATCCCCCAGAGACCATGATGGCCAACAGGAATCATATATCCTCTCAATTTAAAAACTCTTGGTGGCCATGGACCAGAAAAGCAAAAAAAAAAATCTTTACGTTTTAAAGCTAAAAATAATTAAGTGGAAAACATATTAATGCACAGAAGGGTGGCTTTTAATACGCCATAAAATGTCAAAAATGCCCAGCACATAAATTATGAATTGCAGCAAACACACACACATAGACAGACAACTAAATAAACTTATTTTCCATTTTGTACTAATTTTTCCCTTCTCTCTTCCCTCTCTCTCTCTTATTATAGCATGTACAAGCTGAAATGCGTCAAGAGTGCAAATGTCACGGCATGTCTGGCTCATGTACCGTTAAAACCTGCTGGATGCGTTTGGCCAATTTCCGGGTGATTGGTGATAATCTCAAGGATCGTTTCGATGGTGCCTCCCGGGTAATGATGAGCAATAGCGTTAGGGCCAGCGGCAGTGCCAATGCTGTGGGAGGTGCAAATATTAGTCCCAATGCTGTGGGTGTCTCGCCAAATGCCTTATCGCCGAATGCCGCCAGTCCCAATGCCTATGATGAGGAACGCATGCTCAACGATGAACATGTCGTCAAGCATCATCCAAATATGCCATCACCAAATAGTCTACCCAATCAGAGCGGTGTGTCGCGCAACAGTGTGCGTGGTCGTCAAGGTCGGCAAGGGCGTAAAAACAATAGGTAGGTGTTGTTAAATTTTCGTTGATTTTTAATTTAAAAAAAATATATTGGAACAAAAAATTGAAAATTTTGAATTGAAATAATTTGGATTTTTTATAAAAAAATAGAAAATTTATAAAAAATTGAAAAAAATTGCAATGACTGAAAATTTGTTGAATTAGAAAAAAATTAAAAATTTTAATTTAAAAAAGTTTGGAGTAGGAAAAATTGATAATTTTAATTGAAGTAATTTGAATTTTTTATAAAAAAGATTAGAAAATTTAAAAAAAAATTGAAAAAGAAAATAAAAAGAAATGGCAATGACTCAAATTTAATTAAATTAAAAAAGTTTGGATTTATATAAAAAAATAGAAAAAACTGGAAAATTTTAAAATAAAAAATATAGAAAAAAATGTTTTTAGGAAAATAAACATTTTGATTAAAATAATTTGGATTTTTTATAAAATCAAAAAAGTGAAAAATTAAAAAAATTACATTTTTGTAATAAAAAAATTTAAAATTTCAATTGAAATAATTTGTAGTTTTTATAAAAAAAAAAATAAAAAAGTGGAAAATTAAAAAAAAATAATTTAAATTTTTAGATTTTTTTAAAAAAAAATTGTTGATTCATTTTTAATTTGTAATTTTCAAATATTCTTTTTTTAATCTTTAATAATATTCTTTTTTCCATCAATTTTCAAATCATGTTCAAAATTCATTTACTAATTTCCTACCCGTAAAAGAAAAAAAAAATTATAAATAAATTTATATTGAAATAATTTGGATTTTTTTAAATTAAATTTATTTAATTTTAATTAAAATTTGTAATTTTTTCATTTTTTTATAAAAAAAATCAAAATTTTCTTTTAAAACTTTCAATTTTTTAATTTGTTTTATTAAAAAAAAATAAAATTTTCAATATTTTCATTTTTTTTATAAAACGAAAAAAATTAAAATTTTCTTTTAAAATTTTCAGTTTTATTAAAATTTTAATTTTTTTTTAATTTTCAATTTTTATTTTAAAATTTCAATTTTTTAAATTTTTATTTTTTTTTTAAATTTTTATTTTTTTTTTTTATAAAAAACTGAAAATATTGAAATTTTTAATTTAAATAAATTGGAGTTTTTATAACAAGAATTAAAAGCAGTAAAAATTTAAAAATAATTTAAAATTTTATTTTTTTTAAAATATTTTTGTTTTTTTTAATTATAAATTTAAAATCTTTTTCAAAATTCCTTTACTAATTTCCCTCCTTTCATTTTCTTTGTCATTTTAGATATTCCTTTGTTTTGAAACCCCACAATCCGGATCACAAGCCACCAGGCACCAAGGACATTGTCTACTTGGAGCCCTCACCATCGTTCTGTGAAAAGAATCTGCGTTTGGGCATTCAGGGCACCCATGGACGCCAGTGCAACGACACATCGATTGGTGTTGATGGCTGCGATCTGATGTGCTGTGGCCGTGGCTATCGTACTCAAGAGGTGGTCGTGGTGGAGCGTTGTGCCTGTACATTCCACTGGTGCTGTGAAGTCAAGTGTAAATTGTGTCGAACGAAAAAGACGATACACACGTGTCTGTAAGGCCATGTCAAAGCAGAACGATGTCGAGAAGAGACCTTGTGTCCAAGAGCACAAGGCTTGTTATTTGTTGTAGTGTTTATTATTATTTTTTTTTTTATAAAATATACTTCTCCTCCTCCTTGCCCCGTATCAATAATTCCCCCAGCTTGCCATCCCCACTCCCTCCCGCCTGTTTAGATCGTCGACATACTTTGTAGTATTCAAAAATGCAGGATTTGCTGCGAATAAACTTTTGCAAAAAAATCGAAATGGAAATTGAAACCCACAAGAGTTGTTCGTTGGCTTGTCTTGTATTTGACAACAAATTAATTTGCCATACTTTGTAAATGTCACTGTAAATTAATAATAAGCCACATACATACATACATTCACGTGTGTGTGTGGTCTACATACATACAACTTTATTTAAGAGAAACGCTTCATTAACTAAGCGCTGGTTCAAAATTATTTATTTTTTGCATTTAATTTTAAGTTTCATTGTTTAATTTTTAAATTTTGTTTCTTTGTTTGCTTAAAACTCGAAAAATGCTAGCCGTCCGCAAATGAAAAAAAAATTGCTCAAATTTTCAAAACATCGAATTATAAATTAAAACAAAAATATATAAATAATAGTTGTAAAAAAGCAATGCTGATCTTTTTAAGAACATTCTTAGCAGTATTAAATAGAAACATAAATCATTCACACATACATACATATATATATAGAAATACATACACCCATACATATAGAAGAAGCAATGGGGTTTGAGGCCATTCAAACCCCATGCAAGGCACATGAGAAACCTTAAATCCCAGTTTATTAGATAAATAAGATAAATGTTAGGTTAACCACAAAAAAAAAAAAAAAAAAAAAAAAACAATCAATTACAGTAAAACATGGCTACCACGAATTTATTGGAAATACTACGTTTTTTATAACAACACATGTAGCCATGTTCCACTGTATTGATTTTTTTTTCACATAATTATAAATATTATAATAATTACAAAGACTGAATTTTGTTGGAAAAAAATAGAAGCGAAATTGATTTGATTAACAAAACAAATAATTAAATTAAGCAACCTCTACTCTATCTCCCTCTTCCCCCTCCTTTTTGCTGTAAATATTTCCCCCCTTAAATGTAATTTAAACAAAAAAAAACATAATTGATTTGACAGCATTTGTCAAATATCAAGCCCGAAGCATTTTGTGTATTTGTATTATTTGCATTCTGATTTATATTTATATATAAATGTTTAATTTATAAGTCTAATTCTTATTTATATCGTAACTACTTTAATTGCTTATTATTAATAATTTATTGATTAAATTACTCCCGACTTATATTTGTAGTACTTTAGTTTTTCTGGTTGTATAGTATTTTTTTTTTTGTACCATCATCGTGTTTAAGATTATTATTTTTGATAAGTTTTGAAATGACGAAGAAGACGAAGAAGAATGAAAAAAAGTAAGAAAACAAATGAAAAAAAGAAAATCGAAAAAAAAAACAAATATAAAAAATAAAAATTTTCTATAAAATTAAAAAATAATGGCTTTGAATTTAGTTTGTATGGGTAGGGACAAAGTTTTATGATTGAATGCAATTTTGGGCATAATGGGGTCCAATTCTTGCATTCGATATCGAAAAATATTCAATGAAAATGCATTTCTCATTGCTCATTTTATATTAAAAAATGTAAACATTTTTGTAGAAATAACTGGTGTCCAACTCTAACATTCGATATTGAGTCGTTTCAACCGAATATTTCAATCTTATTAGGCCATATAAAAATTCGAATGAGAGAATTAGACCTGTTCTATATTGGAATATTTATCGAAGAATTCCGTTTTTTTTGTAACATAAAACTCAAACCTGATTAAATTATATCTGTATCAAAGTAAAACGTTCGCATATCACTTAGAGCTTCGAAATTCGAGACCAATTGGATCCGGTCACAAGATCTAATGCAAAATGGTATTTTATTTCCGCTTTATAGATATAAAGGTTATGTAGCACTTGATTCTGCAGAAATAACGGTTTAGGCTCCAGGTCTCTTTGGACGAAATCTCTTTTATAATATTTGGAATCAATCTAGTCATATCCGGAATCATTCTTTGCAATTGTATCCAAAATTGAAAACTAATAAGATTTTTAAGAAACATAGCTTGAATACGGAGATGAGCAAAGTCAGTCCAGTCCTTCTGGTAAACATCCCCCGTCCACACCAAAACAACTTTTAATACCCACCACCATTGGGTAAAGAAAACTATTTTTTATAACATTTCATCGGAACCTATATAGGCAATTTTGTACTTTAGGGATTGTCATCTACCAAATCTTATTAAAAACCATATTTTAAACAATTTCGTGGGTAAATGTGACTAGGATTATCAAAATACCAAATATCGCTGGGTATCGTAATATGTGGACCTAAATATTCAATGTTCTGCTACCGGAGCTAGAACCCATTATGATCATATGTCAATTTTTATACAAATCCGTAAAAAATATGACAAAAATCTTCAAAATACCGAATATCGGAAGGTGCCGTTATATGGGGGCTATACAAAAACGTGGATCTTTACATGAAAACCCGGAGCTAGAACCCATTATAAACTACAAATATTACTTTTTAGACATATCCATGGAAAAATGTGTCGAAAATCATAAAAATACCGAATATCAGGAGGTATCATTATATGGCTGCTATTTTTAAAAGTGAACCGACATATCTCATTTTCAATGGGTTATACCGTTGTATAGGGGCTATACGATTTCGTGGACAAATATATTCCCTCTTCGAACTTGACTTGTCTCCAGAGAAAAGACTGATCTGTACAAAATGTTAGCTTCCCATCTTAATTCGTTTTGACTCTAGTGTGATTACAACACATGGACAGACGCTGATCAAGAATATATGCACTTTGTTAGGTGTACAATAATTATTTCGATGAGCTAAAAATGGAACAACGAACTTAATATACCCTCCATACTACGTATGGTGGAGGATATAAAAAAATTAGACAAACTTCAAAAGTGTTGGCATTCCAATAACAATTTTTCCATTTGATCAACACCGAATAAAAATACACAAAAATAAAAAATAGTGTTATGGGATATATGGGAGATTAGAATCGTAAACAATTAACTGCCCCAAACGTAGACATATAAATTCTACACTTAATATATAGATTATTCTAAGAATTTTAAAGAAATTTGGAAATTTTAACAATTTCTGCCTGGAACGAAATGTTATGTTACATTCTTGTATCACTGAAATCCACGAAGAAAATTTCAGGAAAAAATAGCAAATATGAATTCCTACTGTTTAGTTGAGATTTAGAGTTCAGATGTATTCTGAGATCTACAGTAAAATTTTATGATAAATAACTTTGTAGAATTTTCAACAATATTTGAAATAAAGGATCAAAAAACCTCTTGTGTGACTCGATTGGATGTTAAAATTTTCGACCAGAATAATATTGTCGAAGGTACTGTATTCCTAAAATAAAAGGTCTTTTAAGAAGTCTTGATCCAAAAATAAAAAAAATCTGTAGGAGAGGTAATCTGTCCATTCTATTTAGGGTTACTTGTAAACATTAAAAACGCCGAAACACGTGTCTCCCTCTTTTAACTTTACTTCCGTAATCCGCTGTTTTTTTTTTCAAGTAATTATTTTTCGCACAATGTAATTATAATTTTTATAAAATGCAATCATAATCCCCAGTTCACTTCAAATTCCGCAAATTGCAAAATTCGCACTGACATGATATAGTTAAGATACGTATACGTATTTAAAAAAGGGGGTTAATTGCTGGGGTTCATTTGTTACGGAACAAGGACTGAAATGTTCTCCCTTGATTTTTAAGCTTGAGATGTGGTTACTTGTCTTACTTTTTTGCAAATGACTTTTTTATAGAAATTATTAAAGAGAATCAGTTCGATTCTTAGGTCGAGAAAATTGGACAGGTTCGAAATATATTTAGGGGTCGTCAAATATGTTAGGATGTGAAAAGGTTTGACAAAACTGTATATTGGCTATATCACTCCACAGCTACTTTTTGGCAATTCTTTGTCATTTTTACATGGTAAAGTTAAAGTTTGTGAGTTAGGGACCTCCCATTTCTGCATATATCCCTCTGTAGCCAAACATATGAAGGTATAGAAACATATCACTCTTTTATCGGCTTTTCTGTTTCATTAACATCATGTCAAAAAAGAAAGTTGGTTCAGTTAGTGTGACAATCAATTGAGCCCCATTTTATTTTAGAACGCTTTGAAGTCATTAATTTAGTTTTTGGATTACTTAAAGTTAAAATTATTTGTGCTACAATATTAGCTGTCCGAATCTTGCATCTATTGATAATTGCCATAGTGGAAATAATTAACGACCCCTGGTGACAAATAGCAACATTGGTGTAATCATTCACTGTGTTTGGCAACTCAAAAGATAGTGCAAATTATTTTCGATATAGTTGGACCCATAGAAGAAGAATACATCAACGCTTAAGGATGTTGATTTGCCAAAAAAAATTCAAAAATAAGTTGATTTCTACATGATTTCTTATAAAACGCCAATCAACAATTTTTACGAATTTGGATAATTTTTCATTCAAAATTTTCAATTCCAAAATTGCCTTGACAGTTCATTGTCTACCATGGGTCCAACTATATCAAATATAATTTGTTACAATTTATTGAGTTGCCAAACATATCTATTGAATAATGAATATATAGACAACGAAAAGTTAGTTTTGCCTTTATATCCAGGTGACTCTCAGTACACTTTTGCATATTCAATATGCTGAGTAACTTAGTCGAACCACTCGACTTCGAAAACACATTTCATCGATTTTCAAGAATTCCACTGAATTAATGGCGTATAATCTTATCTTATTATGGAGTAGTTTTTAACTGTTAAATATTCTACAGTTGTAGTTTTTTTTTTTAAAGTTTGGAATTAAGGGGATCCAATATTTTCACTCATTCAGATATAAAGAAACATCTGGTGATCCGATTTTTTTCGAAACGGTTACAGCATTTCTTCGTCTAGAGTTGGACAATTCAAAAGTCTAGTAAAAGAGAGCGGGCTGAGAGAGCAATTTTGACATTCGAGTTACAAAGAGTTAAAAAATTTACAAGATATAACCGCCACCTCGAAATCTTTGCCGGAAACCTCATAAAGAATTAAGTTCCTATTTGATTTAACGAGGTTCGTTTGCCTGTTGAAATCAAGATAAAGGTCACAATATCTAAGATAAATGGAATGTATTTTAATCTCCTTCGACTATTTTATTAAATATTTTTTAGATTTAAAACAATACGAGATCATATCATACTGTTGCTCTTCGGTAGTTCTTCGATGAGAACGAACTCATCATCCAGGGCCCCGCTTATGTCTATGTACGCCAAGCATTGCAGGTTATTATTGAAATTAAATTTCATTTTTTTTAACCAAACTCTAAAACTCGTGGGAATGGATTAGCCGTAAACCCATGATTTTCATGACATTGTTAGCCTCAGAGATACTTTTCCAGGCATATGGTTGAAAGCCCCAACAAATATTTGAATGCCCGCAAATTAACCAAGATCGATCTCTTAGAGTTCAAATAGGGCTTATATAAACCCTTCTTGGTAAGCATTTATTTTATAACAACTATGGACATTTTGTATTCTACTGTGACCTATCCCCCCCTGAAAATTAATTCTTTACAAGGGCAAGCGTCAACTTATACTTGTACTTATTGAAGAGCCGTTCGATGTTGCTGTTGTATTGGCATTTGCTTGAATGCTACTCTCTCTCTCTCTCTGATAAGATTACCCTTTACAGTTTTATGGAACTTTATTAAATGAGGAAATCTGCTTCCGCTCCGATTCGAGCGATTTTCACTCTTTACTCAAATTTGAGGTCTGGATACTACATCCTTAAATAAAATATTAAATCTTGAAAGGTTTTCGTGAAATGTTTTTTAAATAATTCTGAGTTTTTTGTCTTTGAGTCACTTTACCGTGGAGTTGTTGAGTGTTTCTTCGTCTATACCTTTATTTCTCTACGATTTTTAGCCTTTTTATTTATAGATCTCTTTACAACTGTGTAGAAATGATTTAAATCTATTTTTCCCCTTTAAACTATTTCCATGCAATGACAACGGAAATGAAACGTGTTCCTAGTCCTCCGCTTTATCTCTGTTTCCCTCTCATTAAATTGTCGTTTTAATCCTTAACTGGTATTTAAATCTAAATCTGTGCTAAACAATTTCCCACTTAAATTAGAGGATCGATGGCCGGCAACGATGAAGACGACGGCGACGGTGATGAGGAGATAATCGATCATTTAAACTTTCATTAGCTGGATTGCGAGCAACAACTACTCACGAAAGTTGGCAATGCCACAAAGCACCAAGTCCATTTTATTCTGTTGCATCCATCCATCCATTGTCGTTGTCCGGCTATCGGCTGTGGCAATTGTACGCATTCCACCATTAATTTAACATCACTTCAACATAAGTGACTGTCTTGTACGAATGTCATGTGAATGGTAACGCTTGACAGGACAACGACAAAATGATACTCATTGTCAACACAGACATTTACACAAAAGCTAAGGCATTCCACGATCTCTCACTCTCTCTCAAGGTATACATCCATCTTGCCTTACAGTTCGGCTGATGCTGATGCTGCTCATGGTCAGTACAAAAGGACTGAGTACTTCTGCCTCCAGTCTCCATCAGCCGGAAAGAAGAAGCATTGAAACGCAAAAACAAACATGAATACAATGCCTTGAAGAATGGGCGAAAAGACAAAGAAGCAGGAACTCATCACCAAGAATTGTAACAAAAGGAATTGCCATAAAGCCCTCACTAGAAAAAACAACAACCACTAAACAGAAGGAGCTCCACCATTCAATGTCTCCCCTCCATTGGAGAGGAGATCATGATGGGACCCTTAAATCTTTTAGTTTTTTGCTTCTCTTTGTTCGGAGAGAAATTAATTTAGCTTTAAGATAGTTTAACAGCGAATTAAACGAGTCATACGTTATTATATTTGACAATTCCGAAGACAGGAAGATATTTATGTACGAACCATACCTGCCTGCATGGCTCAATGGTGATCGGTGGTAGCTTTGCCCTGAGGCAAAACAACATGAATATGAGTATGAAAAGGACTAATGCTGGGCTGTGAATTGCGTACAAGTTCTCGTTTAAGGTTCGATAACAAAATGTTAAGATGATTACCTTTTTGCCGGGAACATAAGCGCGATCATCTGTAATGTCAAACAGATTTCAGTTGACATTGTTGACATTTATAGCAGGGTATGAGGAGCTGAGCCAAGAGAGGAGAGACGGGACGAGGCAGCGAAAAGTTGCTGGGAAATGAGACTTTAACCACGCAACCATTACCATAGCGAACTGTTGCAGTTTGGAATGTCAAGAGCTTAATTTTTTTCACTGGGAAGAGAAACAGGAGGCAGTTCTCTTGAGAGGCGCGAGGGTTGGAGGTGACTTCTATATGCAGATTATGTTGACAATAAAGGCCAGTCAAGTTGCGAGCATTACAATGCTGCTGCTTTTTCGCAAATCCATACTCCTCCAGTGATCATTTTCAGCCAAGATTCATTGATCGCCAAGAAAACAAAACTGTCATCATCTTAAGTTGATTGTTGTCAGAGCATCGTTCATATTGGTTCAAATTCTCCAAAAAGCAGTGAGCGGACACAGTGCTTTGATTCGTTTGGGAAAGAGTTGGTTTTTTTGTAAGGAAGTGAAGGGTGCGTTGACAGATGTGTGACTTTTTTTGTAACACTTGCCTTCTAAAGAACCCTTGGTTATATAAAAAGTCTTTACCATCTTTAGAAGAAAGACTTTTTTCTTGTTCTATAGAAGTATCCTAAAACGTAGAGAGGTCATTAAAGGTAGACTTAGTTTAAAAAGTACGATTATTTTTCTCAACAGTGCCTGCAAAGTAATTTTTCCACTATAGTATGGAGGCATCTTTGTCGATTTAGCGCTGTCCGTCGGTCTGTAGAAATCACTCTAGCGTCCGAACGAAATTAAGTAAATTACTCAAATGTATATTATGTCTGCAGGACTTTTGGCATTTAAAAGGGGCCATGTAGGTCCACGTTTTGGTATAGCCCCCATATAATGGTACCTCCCGATATACGGTATTTTGATGATTTTCGCGACATTATTCACCGGAATTGTTTCAAATTTAGTATTCGGTATGGTATAGTTCGTAATTGATACTACAGCCCAAGACAGAAAATTGTCTGTGCAGGTCTGCTTCTTCTATAGCCCCCATATAATAGCACCTTCCTATATTCGGAATTTGGATAATTTTAGTAACATTATTCACCGGAAATGTTTCAAATGTGGTATTTGAAGTTCGTAATGGACATTACAGCCTATGACAGAAAATTGTCTGTGCAGGTCCACGACTTAGAATAGCCCCCATATAACCGCACCTACCTATATTCGGTATTTTGATGACTTTAGCGACATTATTCACCGGAATTGTTTGAAACTTGGTATTTAGAGTTCGTTATGAATACTACAGTCTACGACGGAAAATTGTCTGTGCAGGTCCACGACTTCTTATAGCCCCCATATAAGGGTTTCTCCCGATATTCGGTATGTTGATGATTTTAGCGACATTATTCACCGGAATTGATTCTAATTTGGTATTTGAAGTTTTTAATGGATATAACAGCCTATGACAGAAAATTGTCTGTGCATGTCTTCGTAAAGCCCCCATATATCGGTACCTCCCTATTCTCAGTATTTTGGTGATTTTAGTCACCTTATTCACATTTCAGGTATCGCATTTGAATATTGTAATGGCTTATGACAAAATTTGCCTATGCAGGTCCACGACGTTGCCTATGCAGGTCCCTAACATAACGAGCCCATTTGGTATTTTTAGGATTTTAACGGATTTTATTTTTTTGAAAATTACCAAATTCATTGCAAATGGTGGTGGGTATTCAAAGTTCGACGCGGCCGAACTTACAGCTTTTTAACTTGTTTTTACACTAGCAAGTGCCAGCCACTTTGTCAGCGAAAAGTCCACCTTAAAATTTAGAGTCAATCTGAGAGTTCGTTTTAGGCCTCTAAGTACTCAAAATGCATATTTTTTTCTTCTTGACAAAATTTTTTATGCAGAACTACATACATCGAAAAAAATCTTCAGGCTTTCAAAGAGAGAGAGAGAGGGAGCACAATATCAAATTCGGGAATTTCAGCTCTATTCCTTCCCATTTTGTACCAATTATTAGTTTTCGAACAATTATAGTACAATTTCCAAAGCCAATTCCATATTTCAATGCCAGAAACCAAGAGAGACCTCTATATCAAATTTGAGGATTCCAACCCCATCCCTTCACCCAATACCAAATAATAGTACGCTTTTTTTTTTTAAAAAACATATCTCAATTTCAGATACCAACAGAGATCTCAATATCAAATTTGAGAATTCCAACCATATCCCAATACCAAACAAAGCACCATTTTGCACTATTCATACAAATATAGGACACATTTCCAAACCTCCGTCATATTTCCATCCCAGATACCAACAGTGACCTCAATGTTAAATTTCGGAATTTCGGCTCTATCTCTTCTTCCCAATACCAAATTTAGTAACATTTAGTACGCACATCCAAAACAATTTACATCTCTGCATCCAAAATTAGTACTATTTAGTACTTTTCGCTCAACAATAGTACACATTGGCAAAACCACCAAACCGAATACCAACAGAGACCCCAATATCAAATTTCGGGATTACAGCTCTTTCCCTTCACCCAATATACAATTTAGTACAAATCAGTTTATACTACTCATTTCGAATAATTATAGTACACATATCTGAAACCACCTCCATATGTTCAGGATTCACATGAACAGCGAGCCTAGAAAAAAATTTCTGATTTCTGGCAATATTTCTTCAGCCAAACCAAATATAGTACAATCTAGTACTTTTCGTACACTTGTAGTACAAATTTCCAAAAACCACCTCTTTATCACAAACCTACCACTAAGAGGAACCCCAATACAAAATTCCCGCTTCATCTGTTTAACCTAAACCAAACTATTCCAAATTTTAGTACCATTTGGTATAGTTCGCACATTTAGTACACATGTCCAAAACTACCTTTATATATATCATAACTTAATTTCCAACCTTAATTCTTCTACCAAAATCAAGTTTCCAGCTCCACACGTTGTCATAATACCAAATTGTAGAAGGTTAGTACGTTTTCAGAACTTTTCGTAACGTTAAAGTTACATACATACATCTAATCTGGACTCCATCAATTCAGAATTCCATTTCATGCCATTTATTTAATACAAAGTATTCAACTTTTAGTACATTTTAGTACTTTTCGTACCTTTTAAAGACGAATTTCCAAAAAGGCATTTTCTAATAAAAATATGTTAAAGAAATTTGGAAATTTAAGGACCAATTTCCAAATTTTTACGAAAAGTACTAAAATGTACAAATAATTGTATATCTTGTATTGAAAGAAAGAAATGAACTAGCAATCTGAACTGATGAAGAGCTGAATACATGTACTAAAGGGCTTCTGGAAATTCGAACTTTTATTAAAAATGACTTTTAAAAAGGTCCTTCAACAAAAAGTTCTTGTTTCAAAACTGATGTCGGGAACATTTAAATATTAAACCTGTGAATCGACCATTTCTTTGTAGAATGATTTGAAATTTTGTAAAAAAAACGTCTTTTCTTTAATGAAAAGGCCTCATAGGGTCTCTAAGGATCTCCAACTTATAAGCGATTTTTGGATACCCATATTCTAAAAAACCTTTTTGAATTTAATCATGGAAACCCAATTTTTAGGACCCTTGGAAGTACATTTTCATTAATTGTCCTGGCTTATAAAAATGCATTAATAAAATTATCAAAACATATGCGATGCATAGGAACCAAAAATATTTTATCTTGTTTTATATTCCCTATCAAAGTACTGTGCCCTCTTCACGCGTTCACATATTTTACCCGCCGGCTATATCATCAAAAATACGCCATGACATTGACTTTGATTTTAGCTATTGGAGAATAGCCTGAGAAGTAATCAGAGCAGAGTGAAACCAAAAACACAAAACCTTATGCCATCGAGGTAAGTAAATCGAGAGCAGCTCAACAGCGGATGATCGAAAGAAGGCAGACACGATCGACTTAACGACGGCGATCAAGACGAAGACGACGACACAAGCAAATGTTTTCTTCCACATCAGTGGCTGTCAACTGATGTGGCTTGAATGGACCAGAATGGAATCTGTAGCAATTGTTGACAGTTTGAATTGCGAATTGTCTCTGCGAACAATGTAAGAGAAATACTTTGACATTAACAGCAGCAGCAACAACAACAACAAAAACATTAATGACAGTATCAGAGGCTGAAGCACCAGCCAACTGCTAACAGCAATAAAGATGCCTTTCGCTGATGAGGCCGTCCGAATGACTGACTGACAGTCAATAATTCCACACTTCACCTCTGGGTTAGCAAATCAACAGCTTGTCCCAATGACTGATGAACAAACCAAACAACCCAAAAGTCAGACAAACCGACTGCTTGACTGTTTGTGAATTTGAACATTTGAAAGAAGAAAATATCATTGCTCTCAATTATAGCCCGAAAACAAGTTTGGTTATTTTTTGAAATTGAATAGCAAATCTTTTCGGTCATTTGGTTTGAATTAGAAAAAGCAATTTATTCAAATATTGGAAATACTATTATGCGATGAATGGCAATCGATTGGCTTTGGGTGATAATTAGACGATGTGTACATTTGTTCAATTGGAAATATCACCAAAAATTTAATAACTGAATTTAAGAAGATCGTGATGATATTTGTTTTCATTTTTCAAATACGATGATTGTTTTGTCGCCACATTGTCCATGTTCCACCGATATTTTTTTGTTAATTTAATAAAAAGTAAAGGATATTATATAACTCTTATGAAAAAGAATTTAAAAATGCATCACCTCAGCCTCAGATGAATACCCTCAGCCTATGTCAATTTATTAATATAGTTCCGAAGGAGTGGACCAATATTATCTACTTTCCATCTGAACTAACTCTAATTTATATATTACATCGTGCCCGATTTGGACTATATTATATATAATACTGATGAAAATATGTAGATGCACAAATTTTGAAAAAAAAAACCATTTTTTTTTGGAAATAATTGTTAATCATAATTTCACCTTAACTTTACCTTTTGTGGGTGAGGTACACTAAGGAGTGAGCCGACAAATCCTCTATATTCACACATCATACCTTTTTATGAGGTATTATTATCCAAAAATTTGTCACGTTGTTGGGGGGGGGGGGGGGTACCAGGAGGAGTGGACCGATATATCCTACCTTCACACCAGATTGTGTGCCGTAGAAACATTGTGATGTGTAAAATTTGAAGAGAATATAATGCTTATTTCGCAAATTAAATATAATTTTTCAAAATTTTGACCCCTTGTGGGGGAGGTACCAGAAGGAGTGGACCGACATATTACATACTCACACCAGAAAATGTTAGTCTAAATACTGAGATGTGGGAAAATTGTAGAGAATCGGATGCTTAATTTGTATTTTATGAGAGTTCTAATTATTACAAATTTTTGACCCCGTGTGTGGAAGGCACATGCTTGAGTGGACCGATACTATCAATTTTCGCACCTGAACTAGAACAAATAAAAATTTTTGGAATTTGCAAAGTTTACATAGAAATGGATGATCCTTTCGTGTTCTACTCTGTAAATTATTTTTTGTGAAAATTTTGACCTTTTATCTGTCCCCTCCATCTGGATATTTGACAAGTTTGAATCAAATTCCTTCGTGAGTTATCGTGCGCATCAACCAGAGAGGAAGACAGACAGACGGACATTCCTAGATCAACTAGAATGCACTGGAACGGATTTGGTCCAAAGAAATCTGTGATCTTAAACCGTTTTTTCGATGATGCACGTTTTGGCCGTATCAAATGATATGAAAAAACTGCAACCAAATTCAGACTGCTGTCATTTCTAAGCCATTCGACCGACAGCTGTTAAAATTATTCCAGTGACAGCTCATTATGTTGTTTACAAGCGTACAAAAGGATTTTGGTGAGGATTTTCAGAAATAATGTTATTCGTGATGGAATTCAAGCGTGATAGTTTGATTTCTTTAGAAGAAAACAGCAACATCAGCAGAAATGGTTCTTATTGAATGAAATCAAAAAATGTCGGAAATAACATCAAATTTCAGAATAAGTTTAGATTTGTTCGAATCGGTCTCCTTTGGCACGAATTATGGCCTTCAGACGGCCAATGAAACCGTCACACGCTTCCCGAATGTTGCTCTGCGGTATTTTGGTCCCTTCCCAGCGAAGCGCATGCTTGAGGTGATCGACACTTTGATATTTTTTAGTGCCAACCTTGCTTTCCAAAAAACTCGAGGCACAATAGTCCAACGGATTGGTATGCGGAGATTTTGGTGGTCATTTTGCGCTGGAAATGAAACGAGGAACCGCATTTTGTAACCATTCTTGGGTAGTGGGTGCTGAGTTTGGTTGGAATGTCCTCAGGTGCCTATCCCACAAAAAAAGGAAAGAGAATACTCGATAATGCTCGAACTTGGGACATCATAACATTTAGATAAGATGTAGGTCCGATGGTGATGGAAGGGAATTATGGAAAGTTTTGGCGCACTGCTTCTAGTACCTTCTCCCAAAAGGTTATAATTTTAAATATGTATTAAAATGTGAATCAAATTCCGATTGTCTTCTAACTCGGTATACCCTGGCTAGACAACATAAGATCTCGCATGAAAATGTGATTTGTCGATTCCTACCTTCTGGTACCCTTTCCTCAAAGGGTAACATTTTTAATAATAACTTTCATAAGAAGATTTCCAATGACTAAATGTAATGGGGTAATTGATGCCTATTTGAATGTGGACATTTTGGAGTAGCAGCCATAAGGGTTACAAAATGGTCGGGATATTACGAGAAGGACATGCATTTTATAATAATTTCGATATGAATCCATCTTTAAATATACCTCCCTTTCGGCTTATTCCGTATTCTCCCATAGGAATTGAAGTATTGATTAGATATTCGTGTTGTTCCTCCTTTATCCTCTCGCCAAAACACTGTGCGAACAATAATTCCCTCCTACATTGAGCAATGACAATTTTGCTGTAAAATCCAGCCAACAAATATCTCAAATTATCTGCAAAAATTTGTTTTCATTTCTTTTGCATTAAGAGACTTCAATTAAACCTCCCCACCCCACCAAATACCTTCGGGTGCTACATTTAAAGTCATACCAAATGCAAATGTGATGTTGCAAGAAATACCACAATTTCGAATTGTGGCGATTATTTGGCGAATGAATGGCATTACGTAAATGGACTTCCAGGTATCACTGGCGATACTTAAGCCAATCTTAGAAAAAAAAAAACACAAAATATGAGCTCTAATGAGACTTTGTTGTTCATCCATTATTCAGGCATCTATCGGCCCATGTCTTCTATGTCTTAATGCGTCGTCTTCTTCTTCTTCTGGACTGGGCATTTTCACCATCCCGGAAAGAGTGACCAAAGTGCACAAAACCGTTTTTAATTTCTCCCCAGACAGAAGGTAAAACAACGTTGCCAACATGTTGCGGTCATGTTAACCTTAAATTTAATTAACACACACTGGCGCACTTGTGCTCAATGGCAACAACAACAACAATAGAGACGACCACGACGACATCTGACAATGCTGAACAATTAATTGGAAAAATATGCTGCATATCAGGACAACCAACAACTTGCAATGACGACGACGATGAGGCTTAGAAAAGATGATCTGGGGAAAAGTCCCATAAACGTGTCGAATGTTTTGAGTGGCCCGACAGGAAAATTCAATACTTTCTTGTTGGCTCGCTGATCATTTGGGATTTATAATCAAATCAACACCAAAGCGAATAATGCCACCAACAAACAACGGCGGCCAAAGTACAATGATGGAAGCACCATTAAAATCCTGGACGAATGCATGGATGGCTGGACGGCTAGAGGTGTAGCCAATGGTTGTGTCAATTTTCTCTCTGTATGTATGCCAGTCTGTCGTTGTGTTGGACAAGGAAACGGAGGTGATACGGAGACGAGAATTTGACACAAATGCCAATGGCAACAAATATGGAACAGCCAGGCGACAATTGTTGTTTTGTTTTTCCAAGCCAGGAGACGGCGTCAAAACCGTTGATGCGGACGATGTCGACGACGACGACGACGATGGTCGTGGTCTAGCTTTTGTGGCCTGTCGCCTTCTGTGGTTCTGTCTGAGTCGGAATATTGGATATGGGCAGAGGCGTAGAGGTATGGAACAACACATAAGCCACATAAGTAGGAAATGTATCCACGGTTTCTGGATAACGTAGATAATTTATCCACGTTATCCCGATAAAGTAGATATTTTATCCAAAGTAGATACTTTATCCACGTTTTTCAGGTAATGTGGACAATTCATCTTTAGATGGCGTACATACTTCATCCACGTTCTCCAGATAGAGTATATACATGATCCACGTAGATACTTTATCAAAGTTCTTCAGATAAAGTAGACACTTTATCCACGTTCTCAAATAAAGTAGATACTCTATCTACCTTCTCTAAATAACGTAGATACTTTATCTGTAATCTCTAAATAACGTAGTTACTTTATCTACGTTTTCCAGATAATGTAGATATTGTATCCACGCTCTCCAGATAAAGTAGATACTCTATCCACGATCTTCAGAGAGAGTAGATACTACATCCACATTATCCAGATGACGATGATACTTTATCCACGTATTCTAGATAACGTAGATACATAACATAGATACGTTCTCCTTATTCTGCAGAAAATGTTCACCATATAACGTAGATATTTTTCCACGCTCTCCGCATAAAGAAGATACTCTGTCCACTTTCTCCAGGTATTGTAGACTCCTTATTCGTATTTTCCAGATAAAGTAGATACTCTAACAAAGATACTTCATCTACGTTATCCAGATAACGTGGATATTTTATCCACGTTCTCCAGAAGATGGACATAACTTATTCACGTTTTCCAGATAACATAGATATTATATCCACGTGCTCCAGATAAAGTAGATACTTTATCTACCTTTTCGAGATAACGTAGATACTCTATCCATGTTCTCCAGATAACGTAGATACTGTATCCACGCTCTCCAGATAGGGTAGATACTTTATCCACGTTTTTCTGAGAACGAAGATACTTTATCCACGTTTTCCAGATAGCATAGATATTGTATCCACGTGCTCCAGATAAAGTAGATACTTCATCCACGCTATCCAGATAACATAGATACTATATCCACGTTCCCCAGATAAAGTAGATACTTTATCTACCTTAGATACTCCAGTCACGTTCTCAGATAAAGGAGATATTCTATCCACCTTCTTAAGATATCGTTGATACTTTACCAACGTTCCCAAAACAACGTAGATACTTAACCTACGATCTCTAAATAACGTAGGTACATTATCTCTATTTTTCACATAACGTAGATATTTTACGTTCTTCAGATATCGTATCCATGTTCTCCAGATATCGTAGACACTCTATCTACAATCTCTAAATAACATAGATACTTTATCTGCGTTCCCTAAACAATTAGGCATATCCTTCTAAGGATTTTCCAGGTTAAATTCATCTCCCCTTTAACACTCACCCATTGGATGCCTCTGCCACTGATCCACGGCCTTTCGTCTCTCTCTCTCCTCCTCTCTCTGGAAATGGTGAAACTGCCCAATAAAATGTTTTGCAACTAATGTGGATTAAAGATTACCACCATCAGCGAAACAAACTTAGATTTTCATGGTCATATTTGGATGATATGATGATGCGCACGCGCATTGAGCTGCATTGATTACGTGCCACAGCCATCTCTCTATATGGTCAGGATGGACAAAACAACGCATACACATAGACTTACGAGATAGACAAGCGTGCGTAACATATTTTGCACAAAGGCCGTTCCAAGACACCCATGTATTGGCACCCTGTTCACTCCTTGGTGAAAAATCATTGGTATGAGAAGTTTTCTGCGTTTGTGTGAGTGTAACAATTCATCTGTGTCTTGGTTTCCATTACATCCCCTTGGTTTGCCATTTCCATCTCTTTATGGATATCTTTTACTTCACACTTCCACCATAATGATGAGTATCACCGATTTGGAGTTGGAGACAAGGGTTCCTTTTGGGTCCTATTGGAGTTGGCTGGATGGCTGGTTGGCTGGCAAGAAGTGATGTGCTAAAAGACAATTGTTGTTATATGTCATGTTTTAATATGTTTCGTTACTGTTGTCGCATACGTTTCAGTTCAGTTCAGCAGCGTAACATATTGTCCATCGCTTTTTGTTGTTTTTTTTTTGTTTTTGGTCAGCGTCATCATCATCCTCACCGGCAGTGGCATAAACCTTAGTTCCCCAGTGTTGTGATGAATAAATCCATGGCTGTACATCCCAATAAAGGTTAGATACTTAATTGCAGACGCCACACGTTTTCTGCTGTATTTGTATGAAATGTTTGTTGGAGTTGCCAGCATTCCTCGTACGAAGGTACATCACTACGAGTAGCTTGTTATTTGTATTGTGTTGTTTGTTCCACTTGTATTGTGTTGGGTATTCAATACAATTGTTATTTAAGCTCGTGTTTGCTAAGCGAAACATGAGGGTTATATGTGTAAAAGCGTAACTACCCTACACTATGAAATTAATCATTCCCTAGGAAGATTTTTCCGATCGATAAATAAGGAAAATAAGAGAGATCGAATTAAAGTAAACCAAATACTTATTCAATTGTCACCAGTATAGGAATTTGATGTAGTATTGAAATATCCAACTATGAAACAAGAAGAGATATTCCAGGAAAATATAAATATATTATAAATATTTACACAGCACATTGAAGGTCCACCCAGTACCATGCTATAAAAAAAAACAAGTTAAAAAGCAGTAAGTTCGGCCGGGCCGAACTTTGAATACCCTCCCCCATTTGGAACGAATTTAAAAATAAAATCCTTAAAAATTTTTGTAAAAATTTTAAAAATACCGAATATAGCCGTTATATTGGTGTCTATACGACATGTACCTACATAGGCATTGTTTGTCATAAGTCATTACCATATTCAAATTCGAAACTTGAAATAAACGCTGAATAATGTAGCTAAAATCATCAAAATATCGTATATAGGGAGGTACCGGTATATCGGAGCTGTGCGAAGACCTGGACCAGCATAGAACAATTTCTGTCATAGCCTGTAGCATCCATTACGAAATTCAAATACGACATCTCAAACAATTTCGGTGGGTATTGTACCTAAACTCGTCAAAATACCGAATGTCGGGAGGTACCGTTAAATGGAGCCTCTACGAAGACATGGACCTGTATAGACAATTTCCTGTCATAGGCTGTACTATCCATTACGAACTTCAAATATCAAATTTGAAACAATACCGGTGAATAATGTCGCTAAAATCATCAAAATACCGAATATCAGGAGGTACCGTTATATAGGGGCTATACGAAGACTTGGACCTGCATAGACAATTTTTAGTCTTAGGCTGTAGTATCCATTACGAACTTCAAATAACAAATTTGAAACAATTCCGGTGAATAAATTCGCTAAAATCATCAAAATACCGATTATCAGGAGGTACCATTATATGGGGGCCTATACGAAGACTTGGACCTGCATAGACAATTTTTTGTCCTAGGCTGTAGTATCCATTACGAACTCCAAAGTCCATTACGAACTTCAAATATCAAATTTGAAACAATACCGGTGAATAATGTCGCTAAAATCATCAAAATACCGAATATCAGGAGGTACCGTTATATAGGGGCTATACGAAGATTTGGACCTGCATAGATAATTTTTTGTCTTAGGCTGTAGTATCCATTACGAACTTCAAATAACAAATTTGAAACAATTCCGGTGAAAAAATTCGCTAAAATCATAAAAAAAATCGATTATCAGGAGGTACCATTATATGGGGCCTATACGAAGACTTGGACCTGCATAGACAATTTTTTGTCCTAGGCTGTAGTATCCATTACGAACTCCAAATACCAAATTTGAAACAATTCCGGTGAACAGTCTCGATAAAATTATCAAAATACCAAATATCGGGAGGTACCGTTATATGGGGGCTATACCAAACTGTTTTCAATACCAAAAGTCCTGCAGACATAACATACATTTAAGTAAAATTTTATCAATCTACGTCAATTCGTTCGGAAGCTAGAATGGTTCCCACAGACGGATAGACGGACAGACGGACGAACATCGCTAAAATGTGTATTTCGAGGTGTTACAAACGGAATGACAAACTTTATATACCCTCCATACTATGGTGGAGTGTATAAAAATGATTGTTTACTTGCCAAAGAGATCAGCTGAAAGTGTGCACCTTCGGTTGGCCACCAGAACTCAAGCGCCGGTGATGGTGTGGGCCGCCCGTGGCATCAGAATAAATTCCGAATATTAAACCGAATATATTATGGAGGGTGTGTAATGCCTTGGACACACAACAATTTTGGCGCCAAACCTTGGACATTCCAACAAGACTCAGCACCATCGCACTCAGCACGAGCCAACCAAGAATGGTTACAAAATGAGGTTCCTAGCTGTATTTCCAGCCACCAAAATCTCCGGATACCAATCCGTTGGACTATTGTGTCTGGAGTATTTTGTAAAGCAAGGTTGGCACTAAAAAATACCAAAGTGTCGATCACCTCAAGCAAGCGTTTCGCCGGGAATGGACCAAAATACTGCAGAGCAACATTCGGGCAGCGTGTCACTGTTTCATTCGCCTTTCGAAGGCCATAATTCGTGCCAATGGTGACCAATTCGAACAAATCTAAAAATATTCTAAAATTTGATGCTATTTCCGACATTTTTTGCTTGCATTCAATAAAATTTAGAAAGAAATGTAAAAATTATGGCATTTGACTTTGTTGCAGTTTTTTTTATCTTACCCTATATTTTGCCATCAATAGCAAACTTTAAGGTAAATAAATTTTGTAGAACATTTTGACTGGCTATGTAATATTTTAAAGTCAACCATGCTTTTTTGGTGATGTGATATCTTGCTGGGAGGAAAAAATGTGGGGATGTCGAAATTCTGTGGCAAGAATTTTGGCCTCTTTAGGTGTCGGTTGTGCGGTAAGAGTTTATGTTTGGTCGATCTGAGTTAGCATGGACATCGTTAGTTCCCAATTGCAAAGTGTCGCAAAGTTTTGAGTTTGAAAGGTGTAAAAAACAGACAAAATTTTTCAGATGTTTAAAATTGGTGATATTCAATCAAAAACCTAAACATTTCCCGGTTCATAAATCTTATTCTTGAACCAGATGATATTTCTTCGGATAATCCAATAATGTATTACACCGAATATTCATCGCATCTCTCCTAGAAATATAGTGGTACTTAAAAGGGCTCTAAATGGTCGACCTTGACCATTTTATACTGCAGTTTAAACTTATCATTGCATCTGTCGCTTCATTCATCTGGAAGCTGGATCTCGACTGTTTGTTGCACATCCAAAAATTAATTATGCGATACACGTCCGTTGCGAGAATCACAAAACTTTGTAAACTTTTGTCATCACACCATATCGGTGAGACAATTTCCCATGAAATCTTTTTTACGCATGACAAGCATCTTTGCGAAATGTCTGGATGGATGGGTCATGCATTATCACAAAGGTAGGGTTAAGAGGGGGAGGACTTATTAAAACACCACAAAGTGGAAATAGTCTTAAAAATCCATTGTCACCTTAAATAACATTGAAGATCATTTGGTATATTTTTAACCGCCCACTCCACAAAGCAAACTCTAATACATGTAGCCCACACATGATCACATTCCTCTTCTGGATGTTGCTATTATTTCTTTCGTGACAAGAGAGCTGGCTGGGTCGTTGGCATTCTCAGATATTAAATATCCTTTGTTAACAACATAATTAATAAAACTACAAAAATAGTGCAGGCCACGCACGAAACTAGAACCGCAATATATTTATTGGCTCACACACATACACGCACACATTGACTGCTGTCTCCATTCGCCCGACTACATGGCCAGAACATTGGAATTGTGTAAACCAAAGCCCGGAACATGACTTTTAGTTTTGAGTTAATAAACTCAACTTTAATAAAATCATTTGTCAACTTTCATAACGTCCAACATGGCATGGTATGGCATGAATGAAGCTGTAGCCGAGTCTAGACTAACGGCTCGTTATGGCCACCGAAAAGGGTAGGAAGGAGGAGGGAGGACGGTGGGTTGGCTACGGCGACATCTACAATACTAGAAAATCGCGTGACTAATCCGCCAATAATTCTAAAACAGTCTTTAAACGGTCGTATTAAGTCTTAACTGCGGCAGCTTCAGCAACTTTATTGGCGGCATGACTTACACCATCGGCTACAGCAGCAAGAATTCGATCGATCAGTCCGCACAAATGCTCTGGACATGTTTGTTGTAGTATTTTTAGTCCAATAAAAATACTAATCGACAACGATGATTAAAACAACAAACAGAGGTCAACAAATTGTAACCAAATACTTGCATCTAAGTTATGCTACAACATCCTGATGATAACCACCAGCACATTCTCCGCTTTAGCTTTTCCAGTGGCCAGACATCAATTGGTGGTCGGAGAACACAGTGGAAAACAAGCTCTGGAAGAATTTTTTTCAGGAAGATTTGAATTTAATTCTTAGGGTGGAGGTCTGAAAGGCAGCAAAGATATATTGGAGAAAAGTTGAAAAATGTATCTTTGGAGGAGCTGAAAGAAGAGTCTGCCCAAAGGTAAACGCAAGTAGCTTATATAGGAAACTGAAAGCAGGGGGCTAAGGGTTGCCTCTATAAGGGAATTTGTAAAATAATTGTGAAGGAGTTCGTTCAGTCAAGGGTTTCTCTATCTTCAGATTATTTAAAGTGAGTACCGTTCTTCACACGATTTGGAGGCTGTTCCTCCCTTCGGATAAGCTGGAGGGAATTTAACTCTCTTCAGATAATCTTAAGGAGGTCCAGCTCTCCAGGCGATCTCAAGGGAGTCCCTCTCTTATGCGATAAGCTAAAGGAAAAATTTCTTAATAAACGAGCTGGAGGGAGTAATTCTCCCTCCAAACGACCTGAAAGAAGTCTTTTGCTCCAGATGATCCCAAAAAAGTCTCTTTCTCCCTATGAGCTGAAGGTAGTCTGTCTCTTTCCAGACAAGCTGTCTCCCTCTTTAGGTAATGTCAAGGGATCCCCGCTCTCCAGGCGATCCGAAGGGATGAGCTAAAGAAAGTCTCTCTATCCAGACGAAATGGAGGGAGCAATCCTCGACCTGAAATAAATCTCTTATCCAGATGATCCCAAGGTAGTCCTTCTCTCTATTATTGAGCTTAAGGTAGTCTATCTCTCTTCAGACAATATGCAAAAGACCTGCAAAGTGTCTCTTTAGGATAGTCGGGGAAGTTTCTATAGGTGGACGTAGAGAATCTCTATAGGCAAACCGAGGGGACGATGTCTCTATCTATAAACGAGGTGAAGAAAAGCACCCAACTCTGTACATTGGATCTGAAGAAAATCTCTCTCAGACAGCCGATTGAGATCCCTATATTGAAAGGGCCCCCATAGATGACCTGAATGGGGTCTCTACAGCTGATACTCCGTAGATAACCTAAAGAGGACTTCTGTAGATGAACTGAGTTGAAGAAGATCTCCATAGATGATTTTAAGGGGGCCTACATAGTTGAAGAGGATATTCTTAGACGAGTTGAAGAGGGCGACCTGAAGCTGGTCTCCATAGACGAGCTGAAGCTGGTCTCTCCACAGACGAGCTGAAGCTGGTCTCCATACACGAGCTGAAGCTGGTCTCCATAGACGAGCTGAAGCTGGTCTTCATAGACGAGCTGAAGCTGGTCTCCATAGACGAGCTGAAGCTGGTCTCCATAGACGAGCTGAAGCTGGTCTCCATAGACGATCTGAAGCTGGTCTCTCCACAGACGAGCTGAAGCTGGTCTCCATACACGAGCTGAAGCTGGTCTCCATAGACGAGCTGAAGCTGGTCTTCATAGACGAGCTGAAGCTGGTCTCCATAGACGAGCTGAAGCTGGTCTCCATAGACGAGCTGAAGCTGGTCTCCATAGACGAGCTGAAGCTGGTCTCTCCACAGACGAGCTGAAGCTGGTCTCCATAGACGAGCTGAAGCTGGTCTCCATAGACGAGCTGAAGCTGGTCTCTCCACAGACGAGCTGAAGCTGGTCTCTCCACAGACAAGCTGAAGCTGGTCTCTTCACAGACGAGCTGAAGCTGGTCTCTCCACAGACGAGCTGAAGCTGGTCTCTCCACAGACGAGCAGAAGCTGGTCTCTCCACAGACAAGCTGAAGCTGGTCTCTCCACAGACGAGCTGAAGCTGGTCTCTCCACAGACGAGCTGAAGCTGGTCTCTCCACAGACGAGCTGAAGCTGGTCTCTCCACAGACGAGCAGAAGCTGGTCTCTCCACAGACGAGCTGAAGCTGGTCTCCATAGACGAGCTGAAGCTGGTCTCTCCACAGACGAGCTGAAGCTGGTCTCCATAGACGAGCTGAAGCTGGTCTCTCCACAGACGAGCTGAAGCTGGTCTCCATAGACGAGCTGAAGCTGGTCTCTCCACAGACGAGCTGAAGCTGGTCTCCATAGACGAGCTGAAGCTGGTCTCCATAGACGAGCTGAAGCTGGTCTCCATAGACGAGCTGAAGCTGGTCTCCATAGACGAGCTGAAGCTGGTCTCTCCACAGACGAGCTGAAGCTGGTCTCCATAGACGAGCTGAAGCTGGTCTCCATAGACGAGCTGAAGCTGGTCTCCATAGACGAGCTGAAGCTGGTCTCCATAGACGAGCTGAAGCTGGTCTCCATACAGTTCCAAAGAGTGGAGGTCTCTATAGAAGACCTGAAGGGTACTCCAAAAGTGATATACAGCGATTTTCATATGGGACCTAAAGGGTGTCACTATAGGTGTATCTATGGTGGTATTTGAAGGGATCTCCAATGACGACCTGAAACTGAACCCTACAGACGATTCGGCGTATAGAGACGCCCTGAACATCGTTCCAGTATACGATCTGATTCTGGCTCTATAAAAACCCGAAGGTGGGCTTTATAGCCAACTTGAAGGCGGTCTCCATAGCTGACTTGAGGGCGGTATTTATAGCCGACTTGGAGGCAACCTGAAGCTGGTCTCAAGACAACCCGAAGCTGGTCTCTATGGCGGACATGAAGGGGATCTCTATACAAGATCTGAACCTGATCGACACGAAGCTGTCTCCACAGACGACCTGAACGGGGTCTCTATAGACGATATGAGGGGGTTAAGTGAGCCTCAATGAACTACTGATAAGCGAGTCTACGTACGACCTAAGAGAGGACACCTTTCTAAAAACTACCTAAACGGATCTCAATAGAAGAGCGTAAGGGGGATTTTTACAGCAATCTAAAACTAATCTCCATAGGCCGCTTTAAGACGGTTTCTAAGGACGACATGAAGGTGGTCTGGCTCTTTGTATACGACCTGAAGGAAGTTGCTTTGAATATCTTGATGGGATTCATTAAACCTTAATGCATCCTCTTCTATTATTTGTCCGACCTTCATATATTAGTTGTATTTTTCACTTTTTGTTTCCACTGTATTCGACCCTACAAATATAGGCAGGCGGACATGCCTAGAGTGATACGGAAATTGAAAGAGGCTGGGGCTAACTTAATCTCCAAGAGACTTAAAGGAAGTCGTTGTGTTTCAATTCTGGGTGAAGATCGTGTTTTATAGATTGGAACATGTAGGCATCGGTGTTATTGAAACAATTGGTGCGGCTCCCGTTGCTGATGATCTCTGGCTGTAGTTGAAGCTGCTGATGCTGCAGCTTAGTGGAAAGATGGTAGATTGTATTCAGTGTGGAATTATTGCAATCACTGCCAACCAAATTGTGACCATCATCAACAGCTAAAAGACGGAAAATAAGAGAAAAAGAAAAACACAAAAAACAAGCCACAGGAGAGCCAGGAAGGCTAAGTGAAACATTCAATGGCAAAGAAAAACAATTTGGACCTAAGCATGTAACGTGGTGGCTAAAGGATTTTTTAATTGCTTACCATGTTCTTCAATCTCCAGATCAGTATGATCAAAATTGCAATGCTGTGAGCGGGAACGAGTGTGTGTGTGTTCGTGTGAGTACCTACACTCCCATGCTCGTTGGTAGTGTAGTATTAAGGCTACGACGTTACGCTACATAGGCTTGTTTAATCATTCGTTCGGAATGGCATCCTAAAAATGCACCGCTTTTGTACACGCTGGAGGTTGTTGTGTTCGCTTCAGCTGTGGCAGCCAAGTATTTGTATTATCAGTCAGTCAGAATTGCAATCACCACCACAACTACCACCACCAACACAAAAATTACAACCGAAAGCGAGTAGAAAAACAAAACCACACTTTTCCAACAGATGTCCACTGAGCGAAGAAGTCAAAGTGGTGGCCTGTTGTCCGTTTACAGTGGTGACACGTACTCACACAATGGGTTTAAAAGGTCTTATAGTCAAGGAGGTAACAAGGATCTTTCGCCTAACCAAAATCCCTGAGTCTTTATAGGCGTCCTGAAGGTGGTCTGTATAGACGACGCGAAGGTGGTCTGTATAGACCATCTGTCTACAGACGGCCCGAAGGTGGTGTCTATAGACGATATGAAAGTGGTCTCTATAGACGACCTAAAGTTGGTCTCTATATACGTCCTGAAGGTGGTCTCTATAGACGACTTGAAGTCGGTCTCCAGGGATGACTTGAAGTCGGTCTACAGACGGCCCGAAGGTGGTGTCTATAGACGATATGAAAGTGGTCTCTATAGACGACCTAAAGTTGGTCTCTATATACGTCCTGAAGGTGGTCTCTATAGACGACTTGAAGTCGGTCTCCAGGGATGACTTGAAGTCGGTCTCCAGAGACGACTTGAAGTCGGCCTCCATGGACGACTTGAAGTCGGCCTCCATGGACGACTTGAAGTCGGTCTTCAGAGTCGGTCTCTATAGACGACGACTTGAAGTCGGTCTCTATAGACGACTTGAAGTCGGTCTCTATACACGACGACTTGAAGTCGGTCTCTATAGACGTCCTGAAGGTCGGTCTCTATAGATGAACCTGAAGGTCGGTCTCTACAGATGAATCTGAAGGTCGGTCTCTATAGACGTCCTGAAGGTCGTTCTCTATAGACCTGAAGGTCGGCCTCTATAGACGATCAGAAGGTCGTTTTCTATAGACGACCAGAAGGTCGGTCTCTATAGACGACCAGAAGGTCGGTCTCTATAGACGACCAGAAGTTCGGTCTCTATAGACGACCAGAAGGTCGGTATCTATAGACGGTCTCCAGTGTCACTTTTCCATTTGTGGAAAACCTGTAGTAGATCCTCTATACTGTGAAGGCCTTGCAGAGGTCTTATTCATTCCGTTGGGAGTTCTTCCACCTACAGAAGTCCTTAGTTAGACTATTTATCTCTCAGAGGTCTTAAGGAGATATTCTATCTGTAGACGACAATTGAGACGATTAAACTCGTTAGAAGTCACTTGGGCGACCTCCACCTTCTATCTACAGCATCATCAAAATTATTCCTACAACCCATTGTGCCGCACTATAGTGTGTCATTATCGTTGCCCCACAGTCGCACACAACAACATATGATAATTGCCACAAAAAAGCCAAGTTTTATTGAAAATACCTCAAATGTCAAAGCAAAACGTTTAAAAATCTCATAAAATGATTATAACTTCCATGCGGCCCCGCAATCCCCCATCTAGCCAACAAACAGTCGAAATATCAAGAAACAAAAAACATTCTTCCGTTGCAACGTCCATCTGTCTGGTGGGATTTTATTACGGAAATCTCAGTTTTTAGTTTTTTTTTTGTGTTTCACTATCCTCCAGCAGCTCTCCTCATTGTTTATCGCTTCATTGGTCTGCCACAATACAAAAAAAGACACATCATTGATGGCCAACCTGGTGTTTGCCTTCAGCTGGCTGGCTGGCTGTTGTTGGAACAGCAAATGAAAGGAAATGCGAAATGTTTTATATCAATTAGCCGAACACTAATTGCCGCAAATACATTGTAGCATATTTGTGTGTGAGTTCTGGCATTGCTGGGAGAGTAACGTTCGGACGAACAAACGAACGACCACATATCCTCACACGAACATGTTAGGTGCCACTAACTCCTCTCCCCCACCCCGCACCAAAACAAGTGTGCATTATTCACACAAAATTGTAGAGGCGGCATTCCTCCAAATAAAAATGTCCATAGCCAAAAGCGATCTGCGAATCTTTTAGGGTGATTGGCTTTCATTTTCAATTTACCTGCAACTACGTAAAGAAGTTAGCTTTCTCCTTAGCCAGAGATAGATAGATAGCCAACAATGTTTGGAAATATTTACCAAATCAGCTTAGAAGGTAATTATTTTATTTTCGTAGAATTGTTTTTTTTAAGTTGTCATGAAAAAGGAAAGATATTTTTGGATTAGTTCTAGTTGGGAGGTTTTAAGCGAGAGTAGGAGCAAATACTTGATAAGGAGAGTTTGCGGAAATGTCTTTAAAATGTTGGAGAAAAAGCTGAGAGAAGTAGAGGCCACACTAACATTTTATTTAGGGAAAAAATTATGAATATATTTATATGTGGGAGAACTTGAGGGAAGAGAATAAATGGGAGAAAAAGGAGCATAACACATCTCAAAACGCATACGGCCCCAAATAAAATATTATTGCGGTTATTGGATCCAAGACTCTATTGGAGTCATTCTTAATAAAGAAGTTATGAGTTGAAAGTTTTCGTATTCGGTTTTGAATCATAACAGGAATAACGTCTTTATTTAATACCGTCCATTTAATTTTTTTTTTTGCATATTTTCTGCTAGGACATTATGATCCTTGGGACCATGGATATAAAGATCGAATTGATTTGGTAGTTGGGAGCATGCATTTGTTGGTCATATAAGCCATGTTGCCATGAACAAAATTTCGATATGTTTGCAAAATGGCGGGTCTGTATGAAATTGGATTAAAGAAGACCGTGCGAGCAACTTAGCTTGACAGCTGACCCTCCCGACCCGCAATCCACAACATATAAGAACCATGGGAGGCCTTCGTCCTACAAATCATAAGCTGGTCCTTGGCCTTTAGAAAATCGATGGCTGGTTGGTCATCTGTCTAACGAAGACCTTTGCGGCATAATTTTGTAATGGACTTCTATCAAACGAAGAGCTTTAAATGATTTTCTTTACATAGACAAGCATGGGATGTCCTCTATAAAAAAAACATATCCTTAAGGTGTCTTCTAACTGTCAAAGATCATTGGAAAGTCTTTTGTCAATGGAAAATCTTCTGTAGAATATATTTCGGATTTTTTTTAGAAAACAAATTCTAGAGATTTTTCATTTAAAATCGAACCATCAATAAGTAATCTGTTTTGTCTTAAAGGTGTTCCAAGAGGAGACATAGAAGTGGTCTTTCATCGATAGAAGATCATTAACAAATCCTTTATCCAAATAAGTCCTTTGAGAGGGCTTATACATTTTAAGGATCCAAAGGATGCCCATGGACGTCCTTTAAGAGGTTTTCTTTCGAAGAAGTCCATAAGGAAGACCTATTTTTATAGATCGTATCTGTATATATAACTCTTCAGGGTGCCTTTTTTTTTGATGGAAGACCTTCAATAGGTCTATATTTTAAGAGAAGAGTTTCAGGGATTGATTTCTTCTTAAGGAACAACATTCAACGTTCTTGTTCTGTAGAAGTCCTTAAAATTGTCTTCTTTTCATAGAATGCTTCAGGATGTCCTGCTTTTATAGAAGCTCTTCAATAGGCCTTTCTTCTATAGAAGATATTCAGAAGGGGTTTCCTCTTCAGCTCTTCTGTGTATAGATATAATTTCAAGAGGTCGATTTTTTACAGAAATCTTTTAGGAAGTCCTACAAGAAGTTTCTCAGGAGGCCTTCTGTCCAACGAAGGACACATAAGACCTTGAGGAGTATATTTTTTTTTTTTTTAAATTTTTTCAGTTTGTCTCCTTTCCGTTAAGAAAGTATCTCTCTAAAAAGTAAAAGTGTTTATATAGATAACCTTCTAGAGGTCTTTATTTATAAAGGACGATTTCTTTCTTTTCCGTGCATAAAACCCCTTCAGTAGCTCCGGGAGCTCTTATGTATATAGAAGACCTTGTTGAAGTCTTTTTTTGCATAGGATGTCTCGTGAAATTTTTATTTTTATAGAAAACTTTCAGGAAGCCTTCTTTCTGTGGAAGACCTTCAGGTAGTCTTCTTTTCATAGAAGCTTTTTAGGGTGTCTGTTATTTTTAGAAGAAACTCAGTAGGTGTTTCCCTCATCAGGAGGTCCTCCTGGTATACAAAAAATTAAAGAAGGGAAATTTGTACGGAAATCCATTACGATTTTTTGAAGAGGTTTTTTCATAAGCTATTATTTTATAGATGTCCTTTGGGAGATCTTCTTTCCAAATAAGGCCTTTAGAATATATTCGTTATGAAGGATATACTTAGGAGACCTTCCTTCTATAGAAGTCTTCTTGGATGTCTTCTTAATCTTCTTTTTTAGAAGTCCTTAATTTTTTTTTTGAAGGCGATTATGTTGTATCCTTATATACAAGCCATTCAGTAGGACTTCTTTTTTAAGTGAGACCCTGAGAAGGGAAGACGAATAGGTCTTTCTACTATAAATGACCCTCAAGAGGTCTTCTGTCTATAGACGACATTGTAGTCCTAGAAAGTTTTCAGTAGATCTATTGTCCACAGAAGTCCTATTTTACCGGAACGGGTCTCAATAGAACGGGCTTAGGAATCGTAAGTCTATAGAACCCTTTTTAGATATATTTCTCTACTTAAGATCCTCTTTTCATATAGGCCTCTAAAAGTTCTTCTATCTTTGGAGGATAGTTAAGAGGTCTCCTATCTATAGATGATCTTTAGGCGGGTTCTTGTTTGAGGAGGTATTTAGCCTGTAGAATATACATATGAGTTCTTCCATATATAGAGAACCTCTTGGAGGTATTCAGATATATATTTTGTAGATGTAGGAAGTAGAAGGCTTCTAAGAGACATCCATTGGAAGAAATTTAGTTTATTATTCTACTTTGGCCCTTTGGCACATATTTTACCTTTGGGAAAGGGGAATTTTCCCATGTATATTAGATTTTTGAGAGATCTCTAAATTTTTTGGAAGTCTTCTGCCTTTATAACACCCTTTAAGCCGTCTATTGAAGACTTGTGATAAGTGTCCTGTCCATGGAAGGCATTTGAGGAATCCTCTGTGTTTATAAGACCTGTGAGCGATTTTTACTGTGGGTAACCTCTTGGACTCTTTATATTTTCATAGTACTTTCTGATGATGTTCTATGCAGAACTACCATATATCTTGAGGTAGATACAACGGCTTTCTTCTTTTGTGTAATGGTAAGAATCTTTGCTAATTTTAATTCTACCCTGTTTCCGTAATAGTATTTCGGTCAGTTTTGGATTACTGAAATTATCTTTTTAGGGTCTTACATCGTGTCGTTTGACGAATTAATGTAAGGTCACAAAAGTTCTCTCATATGTAGAACATTTTGTAACAAAATTTTAAAAAATATATATCCCACACTGGAAATAGAACCAACACCCTTCACCACTTTTGCTACCCTGGAAGGGAATTCAAAAAATATAAGAATACCTACACTTTTAAAGCTCACATTTAAGTCACGAAACATCTTCATTCATTAAGACCTCCGGCTGAGTTTTGTTGGCCAAATATAGCCAAAATCAAACAACAACACTAACATCACAGAAAGTAATAACCAAAGAAAGGAAAAAAAACTGCTAAGCTAATATTGCATGCCATAATGGCCAAATCGTAACCCAGCGGACTGCAGCGAAACTGAAAACTACCAAAAAAAAAACAGAAAAGAAATACGAAATCGAGCTGAAATGAAAATCGAAATGTTAAACAAATGAAGATGTGAACGCTGTGAACGCCAATGTTACAAATGTGTGGCAACAATCGGCACCACTTTTAGCCCAAGGCGTTGATTGGCCATGGAACCGTTCGTTTTTGGCAACAAAACGGGCTAACTGACTGTGCGACCGGGTGGCACAGGCAGCGTATGCAAACATAAATTTGGTGGATTTTGGGACCAGACCAGGATGAGTGGACGGACGGACGAAGAAATGGACAAATGAATGCTTGCATATATGGAATGCATGGGAGCCAGGAGTTGATGAACTTGCCTTTGCTGCTGCTCAGGCAATTTCTTTTGTTGTTGTTTTTGGTAACGTTATGGCCTCCTATAGATCATTTGATTTTTTTTTTTGGCCTTTGGTCATTCTCCTCGTATGCGCCTGCCTGCCTGTGCGGCATGGCGTGGCGTGTTGGTGTTCAGCAATTTAACACACTTCAGAGCGTGAATTAAGGGCAATTTGGCCAAATTAAGCAATCTTCGTCTTTTTTTCGCCGTTCGCCGTTGTTTGCTTTCCTTTTTGTTCGATCCTTCTTCTTCTTCGCCTTAGTGCACATAATTTCACTTTGGTACTTCGTGTCAGAGAATTCATAAAACGATCTCATCATTTCATAAATCAAAATTCTTTCCTTTAAGGAGTTGTTGTCGCTCTGGCTGTGTGGAATGAGTGGCTTGGCTTTATTCTGGATGCAAAGTAAATTAAAAGCTTTATTTTTCATTTATTTGTTTGAGGAGGGGAACGGGGATTTGGTGACCTAATTTTTCTAGGTTAAGGAAATGTTTATCTGTAACCTTTGGCGGTTAAGGTATTAGAACAAGTGGACTTATACATCCCTCTGCACACTAAATAAACAGTATTAAGAAAATCGGGGGGTCATTTCGCATTTTTTGGAAATGAATGTGAAATATTGCTGCTGTCTGATACACATTTTTTTAAGCATGGATTCAATTTAATCGATTACTTATGTAAGATGTTTCTCCAGAAGGGTTGGGCAGGCATATCACAATTTTCACAGGAGTTCTAAATATTCAAAAATATTGGGGTGTGCGAAAGTTGAAGAAAATCAAAGACTAATTTCACGTTGGTTCTATTATTCAAAAAAAGTGAGCCAATATTTTTCATGTTCGCTCAGACCTATATGAGATACAGGAGTTTCCAACATAAGGTGTTATCCAATAGTGGGACGTTGGCTCTCAAATATTTCTTAAGATAAACCGAATCACAAAATAACCTAAACAGAGTAAGAATATTTTTGGAAAATGGACTACGTTTTGGAATACCTTCAATATGTAAGGTATTTAAGTCACAATTTTAAACCGAATTCGCTGTAAGTTAGCAGTTTCTGTTCCAAGGATGTATAAAACATTCTTGCACAGAACTGTCCGTATAAGTTCAAGTTTTCGTATAGAACCCATATAACTGTACCTTGATATTCCGTATTTTTATGATTTGTATTAAATTTTCACCGGAATTGTTTCAAATTTTATATTTGAAGTGTGTGATGGCTACTACTTCCTATGACAGAAAATTGCTTATACAAGTCTACGGCTTCATATAGCCTTCATGCCCACCAGCCTATATTCGGTATTTTGAATTGTATGTCCTATGAGGGTCTACATTGTATATCCCCTATGTAATATTACATTCTGATATTGGGTATTTTTACTACTTTCGCCATATTTGTCCACGAAATTATTTCAAAATTGGTATTTGGCCTCGCAATGGGAATCCCTGGAAGATAATTGGCCTCCATATTACTATACTACCGGATATTCAGTATGTTAATTTTCTTACATTTTGCAAGTTCCCTCAACTGATGGAGGGTATTAAAAAAAGCCAATACCTCTGTCACTTTTTTTGAATTCACACATTTAGAGCACAGTTCCAAGAAAATTTCATATATAACCAACTCCGAATATCAAATTTGAGGATTTAAGCCTTATCCCTTCACCCAATACCCAGTTTAGTACCACTTAGTACTTTTCGTATAATTATAGTACAGAATCCCAAAACCACCTCCATATCTTAACCACAGACATCAACAGTGAAATCTATATCAAATTTCAGGATTTCACGTCTATTCCTAGGTTCAATACCAAATGTAGTACCGTTCAGTACTTATCGTACAATTATTGTACATAGTTCCGAAATCACCTCCATATATCCTGGCTATGGTTTTAGTACAATATTTTTAATAAATTCGGCCTTTAGGAAAATATCAGGTCACGGAAAAATATCAGGTTACGGTAAAATCAGTTGGAAATGTGGCTAAAATAATCAAAAAGCTAAAGTGCAATAACTTAAAAACATGAACCGACATGATCCATGCTTATACCCCACAACACTATGACTTTTGTGTATTATAAGTTTCGTTGGAACAAAAAGTACGTAATACTTCGAAATATTTGTCCTAGACCCATGATATCGATCTTCTTGCCCAGCCGAAGCCCTCACGAAATTTTACATGGAGTTAGGATGAGGGTCAGAATAGAAGTCTATTGTAAAATATTAAGAGCATGAAAGGGACCAAGAGCTAATTTTGCAATCTCTCTTTAGATCACATTTAAAGGCACATCGAGGCGTAATTATATCAGCCATATGACTACAGAGGGAATATATCATTTGATACGGCCAAAAACGGGCCTTACCGAAATAACAGTTTTAGTTCCTATGCATCTTTGGACCAAATCCGTTTCAGGACATTAGGAGTCAATCTAGCGATGTCCGTCCGTCTGTCTGGCTGGTGCGCACGATAACTCTCGCAGGAAGTATCCGATTTGATCCAAACTGGGTACATCCTAAACTTTGAAATTATTATCAAACTTAAATCGATTTCGGAGATGGGCAACATCTGGTACATCCACCACAAAATATCGACATTTTTAAAAATATTTTACTGCACAGAAAGAGAAAGGATAGTCAAAATAAACAAAAACGGTTCACTTCATCAAGTACTTCCCCACAAAGTGTCGAAATTTTGAGTAAATTCAATGTCGATTTAGCGATGTCCGCCCGTCTGTGGAAATCACTCTAGCTTCCGAACGAATTGAAGTAGATTGATAAAATTTTACTCAAATATATATTATGTCCGCAGGACTTTTGGTATTGGAAATGGGCCATGTAGGTCCACGTTTTGGAATAGCCCCCTTATAACTGCACCTCCCGATATTCGGTATTTTGATGATACTTGAGTTAATATTCATCTGAATTGTTTCAAATTTGGTATTTGAAGTTCGAAATGGATGTTACAGCCTAAGACAGAAAATTGTCTGTGCAGGTCTACGCCATATAACGGCACCCCCCGATACTCGGTATTTTAATGATTTTAGCTATGTTATTCACCGGTATTGTTTCAAATTTGGTATTTGAGGTTCGAAATAGCTACTATAGCCTATGACAGAAAATTGTCTGTGCAGGTTCACGTCTTCGTATAGCCCCCATATAACTGTACCTTCCGATATTCTGTACTTTGTTAATTGTAGCGACATTATTAACCGGAATTCTTTCAAATTTGGTATTTGATGTTCGTAGTGGGTACTACAGCCTATGACAATAAATTGTCTGTGCAGATCCACGTCTTCGTATAGCCCCCATATAACGTTACCTCCCGATATTCGGTATTTTGATGATTTTAGCTACATTATTCACCGATTTTTTTTAAGTTTCGCATTTGAATATTGTAATGGCTTATGAGAAAAGTTACCTATACAGGTCCTTGTCGTCGTATAGACCCTAATGTAACAGCTACATTCTTTTTAAGATTTTAACTGCATTTAACGGATTTTATTGTTTTTGAGAATTGCCAAATTCATTCCAAATAGTGGAGGGTATTCAAAGTTTGGCCCGGTCAAACTTACAGCTTTTTTACTTGTTAACTATCGCTTTTGTTTTTCCCCGATCACTGATCCAGTCAATGGTTTTGAAGTTCTCTGGGAAACATTCTTTAGTCCCTTAATGCTATATCTTTTCTAATATTGAATATCACCCAATACACAATTCTGTTGCAATATCATCGCGAAGAAAATGATACGCCATCAATTTTCCTATTGCCTTAAAGAGGTCATAGCATGAGTCCATAGCCATATTTCATATTTTTTCCCATAAAAATTTTCATAGCTGAGGTGTCAACCTCCAAACTCATTTCCCATGAATAAATTATAATATTGCCTCCCTTGTCTCCTTACCAAATATTGTAAATCATTCACAAAAAACGGAAATCTCCATATCAATAAAAAAACACTTGAAAATACAATTTGTGACTTAATTATTTTAATGGACCTCCCATGTTGTGGACGTTGGGAAACAACTCGATTACATTTAGTTATGAAGCTATTCTTAGACACAACTTTATCTACGAATTAATATTCGTACGAAAAATGTATCCATCAACTAGAGATCATTCATTGAAACTGGTTGGTTGGTTATACATTACACACTTCTGTCTTCGAGTAAATTACGCTTGTAGTTACAAGCTGCTACCAAAAATGGCAATGAGACCTTTGTTTTTTTTTTGTTAGCCACTTAAAACTACCAACAGCAGCCTACAATGACACTGAGACAACAACACCATTGTACTTTTGCGTGTTGTTAATTACATTCGAATTACAATTACGATTCTGGGGATATGGGGATCCGTCCGATCCGAAATGGGCCACACACACAGTTCAAGAAAAAAAAAAAAAACACGTCCGCAAACGCCACGTTCATGTCGCAAGTGTTGTTTTGCTTGTTAAGAGCTTTTTTTAAACAGAGTATTTGGTCTGTTCCCAATGCTTGTCATTCATTCATTGCTGCCACCATCCGTACGATCGTTCGTCCATGTGCTATTGTTGGCCAAATCGAAATGACAACCGTCCTACGTACGATGTGGATGGCAAAAAATATGCGATTGTAACAGTAAAAGTGTTGCATTGGAATGATGATTGATTGTAAGGTTGTCTATTTTTTGGGAACAATCGAGGCAATTATATTGATGGGGACACTTTGGGATTGTTTTAGAAGAAATGAGCAGAACATTTTAAACTCATGTTAGAGGGATAGCCTCTTCGTAATTCATATATACAGGGTTAGATGAAAAAACTTCAACCCACTTCAGACTGCTGCCATTTCTCAGCCACTTGTCCGACAGCTGTTAAAATTATTGCAGTGATAGCTCATTATATTGTTAACAAGCGTACAAAAGCATATTGGTGAGAATTTTCCAGAAAACAAAAGTTATTCGTGATGGAATTCAAGCGTGATAGTGTAATTTCTTTATATTTGGCTGCAAAACCTAAAGGGGCTATCGTTAGAGCACTCCAGCATTTAAATGTGAATAAATCTTTTGTATCTCGTATCATCCCTCGATACCATGATACTGGTAGCGTAGCCCGATGTCGAGGAAGTGGGCGGAAGAAAACGGCAACATCAGCAGAAATGGTTCGAAAAGTAACGAAGCGACTTGATCGAAACCCTCGTCGCAGTGGCCGAAAAATGACTCGTGAGCTGAACATATCGCAATATTCCATTCGGCAAATATTGAAAAATGAGCTCGGGGCAATGCCATTAAAATTCCAAAAATTGCAAGAACTTACATCGCAACAGAAAGAAAATAGACTCAAAAGAGCTAAAGAGTTGGTTCGCTTGGCAGAAAATTGTGAACAGCCGAATTTGGGTTTCTCCGATGAGAAAACATTCGTTGTCCAGCAGTTTGTAAACGAACAAAATGATCGGGTTTACTTGCCAAAGAGGTCAGCTGAAAATATGCACCTTCGGTTGGCCACCAGAACTCAAGCGCCGGCCATAATGATGGTGTGGGCAGCCATAACAGCCGATGGTCGCTCTCCGCTCGTATTAAACGACCATGGCATCAGAATAAATGCCCAATATTATCGCGAAAATATTCTGGAGGGTATATTGAAGCCTTGGGCACGCAAACATTTTGGTCGCAGACCTTGGACATTCCAACAGGCACCATCGCACTCAGCACGCGGTTACAAAATGAGGCTCCTCTCTTCAGTATTTTGGAAAACAAAGTTGGCACTAAAAAATACCAAAGTGTCGATCACCTAAAGAAAGCGCTTCGCTTGGAAGGGACCAAGATACCGCAGAGCAACATTCGGGCAGCGTGTGACGGTTTCAATGGCCGTTTGAAGGTAATAATTTGTGCCAAAGGTGACCAATTAGAAAAAATCTAAACCTATTCTAAAATTTAATGCTATTTCCGGAATTTTTTGCTTGCATTCAATAAAATTAAAAAAAAAAAAATAAAAATACATTAGGTTCGGCCGGGCCGAACTTCTAAAACCCTTCACCTTAGGGCAAATGAAACATTAGAACCCATTGTGACTCAAAAATACCAATTTTTGGACATATTCGGGGGAAAATGTGGCAACAATTATCAAAATATCGAATGTCGGGAGGTACCGCTATATGGGCTATACAAAAACGTGAACCTATACATATAATGTTTCGGCAGCGGAGCTGGAACCCATTAGGACACATATACCAATTTCTGGACAAATCCGTGAAAAAATGTGGCAAAAATCATCAAAATACCTAAAATCGGGAGGTACCGTTATATGGGGGCTATACTAAAGGGAAGATCCATACATACAGTATTTCGCCACATGAACTAGGACCCATTATGACTTACAAATACCAATTTTAAGACAAATCTGTGAAAGAATCTGACAGAATTCATCAAAATACCGAATAACGGGAGGTACCGCTATGTGGGGACTATACCAAAACGTGGACCGATATATCTCATTTTCAATACCAACCATCCTAGACACAGTACAAAATGTTCTGCTAAATTTTGACGCTCTACGTCGAATAATGTGGGCTGTATCGTCATTTCAACAGATAGGCAGACGGACGGACAGACGAACATCGTTACATCGACTTAGAATTTTATGCTGATTATGAATATATATAATTAAGGGGTCTACGACGGATATTTAGGGATGTTATCAAGGTGGAGGATATAAAAATGTAAAAATTATGGCGTTTGACTTTGTTGCAGATTTTTATCTCACCCTGTATATATTAGGGCTTTAATTAATCTAATATTTTTCTGACTCCTAAAGACTTGGATTTTTGTACACTTCATAGTCGTTTTTAAAACCTAGTTAATATTTGAACCGAGAGAGGGTGGAGGAGATAAATCTAAAAATAATTTTCATTTAGCAGCCTACAATTTCAAGATTGTCTTCAAACTATCATATATATCTCGAAATTTTACTAAATCTCAACAATGACATTTATTTTTTAAAATTCGGTGCCAAATTTTTGCATCAATTTTTATCAACTATTTTGTCGAACTTTTAGCAACTCGTTCCATACCCTTAACCTCTCTTGCTGATTCTAATTTGATCAAAAATATGTTGGATTACCACAACTTTGGCGTTTTTTCTGTTAATTTTTTTTATTTTTTTGGTTGGATATAATTATGCACTGAAGTGTGAAACAACTTTGACACTTTTTCCATAATTGACACGAGTCTCCGGATCAGATCAACTCAAATCAGATCAGAGTTGGCTATGTATGACACAACGTATATCAGATATTGAATTACCTCATCTCAAAATATAACAACAACAACAAATATGTCAGCCACATAATATTTCACACTAATGATCATTAACTAGATACAAATGTTGGGTAGAAGGATGGCATGGGGGTTTGAGGGGACGGGACGAGAACAAAACTCAAATTTGAACAAATGTCAATTTGAATTGTGCCACAAAATTTTTGCAAAGAAAAAACGGTCTCCATGTTGTCGTATTAAATTTCTTCTCCAAAGAGGAGAAGCAGAGGGATTAAATTCTAAGCTAATAAAATCCATGCCAAAGATACCCCACTGGGAGTTGGAGGTAGGGATTTTCTATGTGTTAACACGTGCTAGAAATACTGGGTCACTATTATAAATTCCAGTAGAAATATAAAAACTATTAAAAGTTCTAGTAGCTCTAAAAAATTAAAAAAAAAGATATTTATTCAAAAATAATATTTATAATTGTGAATGTTTAAGGAATACATTTTCAGAACTATCAGAGCCTATTTGTCTAAGATTATTTTTTCGATGAAAATAATCGTGGAATTTTTAGTAAATTTTTTCAAAGGGCTATCATAGTTTTAAAGAATTATATTCGGGGACGATTTGAGTAACAATGGTGGATTTTTAAAGAATATGTTTTCAAGGACCTTCGAAGGACCTCCGATGTTATAATGAATATTTTTTAGGGATGCCGGAGCAATAATCGCGGATTTTTTACACATATATATTTTTTAAGAACATTTTCCAAGGACCATCTGAGCTATAAGCGTGGATTTTTAAAGAATGTTTTTCCAAGGACCATCTGAGCTATAAGCGTGGATTTTTAATAAATATTTTTCCAAGGACCATCTGAGCTGTAAGCATGGATTTTTAAAGAATATTTTTCCAAGCACCATCTGAGCTATACGCGTGGATTTTTAAAGAATATTTTTCCAAGGACCATCTGAGCTATAAGCGTGGATTTTTAAAGAATATTTTTCCAAAGGACCATCTGAGCTATAAGCGTGGACTTTTAAAGAATATTTTTCCAAAGACCATCTGAGCTATAAGCGTGGATTTTTAAAGAATATTTCCTCAAGGACCATCAGAGCTATATGATTGGATTTTAAAGAATATTTTTTCAAGGACCCTCAGAGCTGTAAGCGTGGATTTTTAATGAATATTTTTTAAATACCATCAGAGACATGAGCGTTGATTTTGAAAGAATATTTTTTAAAGGACCCTCAGAGCTGTAAGCTTCGATTTGCAAAGAATATTTTTCAAGGGTGATTGGAGCTTTAAGCGTGGATTTGCAAAGAATATTTTTCAAGGGTGATTGGAGCTTAAAGCGTGGATTTGCAAAGAATATTTTTCAAGGGTGATTGGAGCTTTAAGCGTGGATTTGCAAAGAATATTTTTCAAGGGTGATTGGAGCTTTAAGCGTGGATTTGCAAAGAATATTTTTCGTGGGTGATTGGAGCTTTAAGCGTGGATATGCAAAGAATATTTTTCAAGGGCGATTGGAGCTTGAAGCGTGGATTTGCAAAGAATATTTTTCAAGGGCGTGGATTTGCAAAGAATATCTTTCAAGGATTTTTAAAGAATATTTTTTAAGGACCGTCAGTTCTAAAGGCATAGTTTTTTAAAGAGTATTTCTCATGAAGTATCAGAGATTATTAAGGAATATTTTTCGTGGAGTATCAGAGCTATAGTCGAAGAAAATTTAAAGAATTTTTTTCAAGGAAATTTGGACATTTTAAAGAATATTTTTGACCATCAGATCTATAATACCACACACACACACACCCCCCCACCCACAAAAGTTCAAAAATGAAATGAAAAAACTTTTGCTCGCAGACAGAAAAATGAAAATCCAATTTTGAAAAATGAACTTCGGAAAGCCTATTATTTTTATCAGTGCCAGGACTGAAGTGAAAATGGACAATATCGTCCAACTCTTCCAAACCCCCCCCCCCCCCTCAAATGGGGCGATCATTTTGTTAATTTATAACTCTTATAAAATGTCTTTGGTCTTCAAATTTCGTACACCTCGATATGTCTACCAACACCAGATTTAGAATGAAGAACGGATCATTCCTTTTATCACTTCCCCCACAAAGCTACCAACATTTTGAATAACAAAACGCTCTTAAAATATGAAAGAAGCATTCAATTAACTTCAAATTACACACATCCCAATATTTCTACTAACACTCGTCTACTCCTTCTAGTACCTCCCATACAAAGGGTTAATATTTTGAAACGGAAAAATGCTCTTTAAAAAAGATATGAGATGGTGGATATCGGCCCACTCCTTCCTGTAATACCCTTACAAAAGTTAAAAAGCTTAAATTTTTTATCTCTCATAATATAATATATTAGGGATTCTTTTCAAACTTGATGTGTATATATTTATTCTCAACCAGAAATTTATCAACTCTTCTCGCTTCTCCCCACAAAAAGTTACCATTTCGATTAACAATTATTCGCATAAAAATGGAAAAAAAAATTCGACTTTCTTTTAAATTTTGCACATAGAAGTGGTCCATATAGTATCTATATCTGGGACGTTGTAATATTTATATCAGACAAAAGTCATATACGAAATGTGCAATATTCATCTACTTCTTTGGAGTCGCTCCCATACAGGGTTAATAGTTTGAAATATCATAAGGCATATGAATATATAGTTAAACAAACGAAAATTGGCTGAGGATGTTCACCTGTCGGCAAAACCGACCGATACTTTTCAACTTTTTAAAGAATATTTGCCAAGGACTAATTGAGCTATATTCACTTCTTCAAGGACTACCATCGAGTATTTCAAAGAATATTATTTCAAGTACAATTTGATTTTTAAAGAATATATTTCCAAAAATTGTCAGAGTTTTAATCGTGGATTTTTAAAAAAGTATTTTTTAAGAACCACTTAAGCTATGGAGGTGGATTTGAATGGGAAATATTTTCAAGTACCTTTGGAGTTATAATCGTGGATCTTCAAAACAATTTATTTCATGACCCATCGTGGATTATGTTGCAAGAATGTTTTTCAGTGGTTATCAGAGCAAAGATCGTAATTTTTTGAAGGACAATAAGACTTGCAATTTTTGTAAAACTATCTGAGCTATATTCCTGCAATTTGAAAATGATTTATTTTCAAGAATTAATAGAGTTTGTAATTTTGCTCAGACTTCTACTTTAGCGCACCACCCAAAAATTGCAAAGTCAAGCACTCAGATCGAGAATCGTGAGTTCGAGAGAAATTCTTATTTCGGGGAGGTACCTCTAACAAATGCTTGTAAGATATCTAAAGGTATCGGGTAAACTATTTCGTAATGAAAGAGAAGAAAGAGTTCTTTCTTGTCTCTCTCATCATACCGGAGACAACGGATGTATCTTTCACATATTCCTCGGAAACGAAGCCTTCTCTCTCGCCCTTTCAACAATTTAACAACAATGATATTTTCTATGAACAAACGTTGCAGGAGGTTTTCGTTGGAAGTGACATGGATCGTGCCTAACCTTATACAACCCTTAATCGAATGATTCAAAATGTCCGATTTTATTTGTTCCAAATTTGAATTTCAAAATTCATTTCCCCCTATCAAAAGTATTTATGACACAATGACATGAATCGTTAACAATTTGATTCCTATAAAATATACACTCATACGCACATACATTTAAATATGTCTCAAAACCCCTTCTTTCTTACAGCATTATAAGATTACTATAAAAGTAATGTGATTCCGTTTCCCAAGATGATGGCAATTGGTTTCGTTTGAACATGATTTTAATACGACTGAATGTCGCTTGGACATTTCACTTTGTTAACAACTCAATGAAATTCATTCAGGCAGCCGGGCCATTTAATTCCCACCAAGCCTATCTCGTTTTCATTACTGGTGTCTTCTCTTTAAGGCAGTAGGGAAAATCTGGCAGGCCTACATTTCCAGTGATCACTTCATCATCATCAGCGTCCAAATGTGTTGTCATCATCGTTTGCTTGCCAAATGCTGACAATGCCTAACTTTGCTTAATTCATTCATCATTGCCAGCATCCGTTTGCCGGTAAAGCTTTCGTATCCGTCGCCGTCATCATTATCACTATCAATGAAGTTATCCATTTCCCTACTCCCCTCCCCATCCGACCCTTCCACACAATGTTAATAATCAGGTAGTCATGAATGATCAGAATTTTGTCTCTTTATGACTGGTTATTAACAACATTAAGCGTTGATTGCATTAAATTTGTCATCGATTTGAAAGCCACTTTTGCTAAGCTGACGGCTGATGAAGATGCAAATCAATGGCGACGACGATGGCACATTCCTTGGAACCGAAAGAAATGAGCCCTAAAGTAATGTTGTTGTTGCTGCTGTTGTCATCCGAATTATTGAGACTAAATGTATTAGGGGACCTGTCACCGTAACAAAATTTTCAAAATACATTTTGACATTTCAATGAATGGATGGATGGATGGATGGACGAGACAAGATATCGAACGTATTAGCAAAATGTCAAATTTTTGGAAGAGTGAATCAGAAGTTGGAATTGTGTTTTGCAAACGAATTAGAAAAGCATAGAATGGGATCAGAAGAGGTAGAAATTTCTTTAAGAGGCCGAAAGTTTTCGCAGTTTACATTGAAGTTTCGCCTTCCGGTAAAAAAAGTGTTAAGTTCATGTTAGAGACCATAAATTCGGAGTAGGAGTTTCATAAAGGCATTTATACAAATCTTCTATCCAGCACTCAAAAACTGGAAATTCGAAGGGAATTAGTTATTCAGCCATATGGTTAGAAAGGGTATATATTACGACCAAAACGTGTCTCATTGGGGTCAAAACCCAGGTCTCTTTGGACCAAATCCGTTTCAGGACATTTGGAGTCGATCTAGCGACGTCCGTCCATCCGTCTGCTAAGATACATCTCGAAGAAAGAGTCTGAAGTGATCCAAACTTCGCAGATCGTAAAACTTAGATTAGATAAAGTTCGGAGATGGGAAATATCTGTCCACTCCTTCTGGTAACTCTCCCACAAAATGTCGAACTTTTCAAAAAAAAAAAAAAAAAAACTGCACAGAAAGAAAAAGGAAAACCCTAATATTTGCGTCAATGGTAGGTCAGATGCGAAAATGGACAATATCGGTCCACTCCTTCTGGTACCTCCGCGACAAAGGGTCATAATTTTGAATATCCATGCAGCTCATAAAACGCGAAAAAAACATCCGATTCCATTCAGGCTTGGTACATCTCAATATTTCCATCAACACAAGATCTGCTATAAATATAGTAGAGATCGGACCAATCCTTCTGGTACCTCCCCCCACAAAGAGTCAAAGTTTTGAATATCCATGAAGCTCATAAAACGGAAATTTAACATTCGATTCCATTCGGATTTGGTACATTACAATCAACACTATATCTTTTATACTGATGGTGGATATCGGACCATTTCTTCTGGTACCTCCAACACATAGCAAAGCATCGAACTCTTTTCAAATTTCACACCTTCAAACTTGATCAAAACCCGCGTCGCAGTGGCAAAATGGCTCGTGAGCTGAACATATCGCAATATACCATTCGGTACATTGAAATATTAAGAAGTGCAAGAACTTACACCGCAACAGAAAGAAAATAGACTCAAAAGAGCTAATGAGTTGCTTCGTTTGGCCGAAAGTGGTGAACTGCCGAATTTGGTTTTCTCCGGCGAGAAAACATTCGTTATCCAGCAGTTTTTAAACAAACAAAACGATCGTGTTTACTTGCCAAAGAGGTGAGCTGAAAATGTAATGTGCACCTTCGGTTGGCCACCAGAACTCAAATGCCGGCCATGGTGATGGTGTGAGCCGCCATAACATCTGATGGTCGCTCTCCGCTCGTATTAATCGTCCGTGGCATCAGAATAAATGACGAATATTTTGGCGAAAATATTCTGGAGGGTGTATTAAAGCCTTGGGCATGCAAATATTTTGGCGGCAGACCTTGGACATTCCAACAGGACTCAGCATCATTGCACTCAGCACGCGCCACCCAAGAATGGCTACAAAATGAGGTTCCTCGCTTCATTTCCAGCGCACAATGGCCAATAAAATCTCCGGATACCAATCCGTTGGAGTATTGTGTCTGGAGTATTTTGGAAAGCAAGGTTGGTACTAAAAAATACCAAAGTGTCGATCACCTCAAGCTAGCGCTTCGCCGGGAATGGGCCAAAATACGGCAGAGCAACATTCGGACAGCGTGTGACGGTTTCAAAAGGTGACCAATTAGAGCAAATCCAAACTATTCTAAAATGTGATGCTATTTGCGACATTTTTTGCTTTCACTCAAGAAAATTAAAAAAAAATGTAAAAATTATGGGGCTTGACTTTGTTGCAGTTTTTTCATCTCACCCTGTATATCTGGTAACACAGTCACTTTTTTAACATTTACTAAAACTTATCACATATCTCATAAAGTGAAGGAAGTAACCAAGTCGCAATATTAATTTCATATTTATTTCGGTCCGATACGAAATGGACGCTATTGTCCAGAAGTCAAAATATATTTATATAATCGAACATTGGCTGAGGGCACAGATCTGCAAAACCGGCTGATATTTTTTTACTTATTTATTTTACAACTTAATGGAAAATAATATTATATATTAGTTTTCTCAAAAGATTAACACTTGTTCTTATGTGAAGACAACGAATTGGCCCTCCATGAGATAGCTCTGGGCATTTTACACCGACCACTCGGACGTCTATGGGGATGACCATTTGGTCTTCAAATATTCTCCTCCTTGAAAAAAATATAGCTTTTTGAGAGAACGAGAACTTGGTATTCTATAAGCATGAACACTGGGTCATATTTCTTAGCCGTGGTCTTTCAAAATTAGTTTTCAGTGAGATCCAGACTAATTTTGTTATGAGAGAATCCTATGGCCTTCCTTGAGAAGATCACTTGATATTGCGAAGGGCAGTTTGCATAGCTCGATAGACTTGGTCCTATGACTAAAAAACTTCTGGTCTTCTACACTAGGCTTTTTAAAAAAAAGAACCCAGCTACGTGAAAATATACTAGTTTCCTACAAGGTTGCCTCTCGATCCATTGGATATTCCGCTCATATCTTTAGACAAGAAATTCTAATGAAAGATCCCTTAGACTTCAAATGATGCCTTGATTTTCCGTGATAAAAAAACATCTTTAACATTGACTAGTAAATTGCTTGTGTTTATAACAAACAGGGATATCTACAGCATTCCTTTTTTCTATGACAGGCTTTAAGAATCATCCCTACAATACATCCTCTCCAATGATTCATGCAAAATTCCCTTCAGCCTGAGAAAACAAAAATTGGCAAGGGCTGTCAATTTTTGTTTATGATTGCTGTTGCGAAATCATTCTCTGTTGCGCATGAGATTTTTATTTATCTGATTTGAGGTTTTCAAATATCATTTCTGTTCACATCGTTTAATTTTGTGTTATAGCCTTGGCGTTATGCAATTGGCGTTTGTTCCGTTTTGAAATAAAATTTCTCATCTTCTATTAGTCGGCTCTTTTTTGTTCATATTGAGTATTTGATGCTTATCTTCCTTTGTTTTGTGGTCAGTTAACTTTGATCTTCAAAATTTCCAAAGAACAAAGCATTTGAAAGGATTGCAAAAATTGACCGGTTTGGGTTTTTTTCATGCCAATGATGACACATTTTGATTCATGTTTTTTTAGACGTTTTGATTGACTTTGGCAAATTTCCCATGGCGAGAATTATAATACCTACACTATTATACAGTAGCTAGTGGTCGAAAAAAAAACATGAAAAAAAGTTTTAATACCGAAAAATTCGTTGGGGGTTTATTAAAGGTTATCCAGAATTTCTCCGGTAAAGGCATTTGTAAGACATGAAAAACGTTTTTTTTTTTTTTTTTAAGATAGACATATAAAAGTCCTGCAATGGCAGATTTGCTTTGAAATGAATGTTGCATAATTTAAATTATTAATGATCTACCATGGAGGTTAAAAATTCTTGTAGACGTTTGAGGGTGTTTCACAAATATTTTGCTTAAATTCATAATTAAGCTCTGACCGTGCTTTTTTCTTCAAAATCGGCGAAAATTGATCTGATGTTCCTTGATAATTATATCAAAAATCCACGCATATAACTCGGATGGCGCTTGAAAACATATTCTTTAAAAATCCACGCTTATAGCTCTGATGGTCCCTGAAAAAAATATTCTTTCCAGGCTTGAAGCTCTGATAGTCCTTGAAAAAATTATTCTTTCCACGCTTGAAGCTCTGATGGTCCTTGAAAAAATTATTCTTTCCACGCTTGAAGCTCTGATGATCCTTGAAAAAATATGTATTAAAAATCCACGCTTATAGCTCTGATGATCCTTGAAAAAATATGCTTTAAAAATCCACGCTTATAGTTCTGATGATCCTTGAAAAAATATGCTTTAAAAATCCAAGCTTATAGCTCTGATGATGCTTAAAAAAATATTCTTTAAAAATCCAAGCTTATAGCTCTGGTGGCGCTTGAAAAAATGTTCTTTAAAAATCCACGATTATAGCTCTGATGGGTCTTGAAAAAAATATTCTTTCCACGCTTAAAGCTCTGATGATCCATGAAAAAAATATTCTTTAAAAATCTACGCTGGAAGCTATGATGATCCTTGAAAAAAATATTCTTTAAAAATCCAGGCTTAAAGCTCCGATGTTCCTTGAAAAAATATTCTTTAAAAATCCACGCTTATAGCTCTGATGGTCCTTATAGAAAATATTCTTTAAAAATCCACGCTTATAGCTCTGATGGTCCTTGTAGAAAATATTCTTTAAAAATCCACGCTTATAGCTCTGATGTTCCTTGAAAAAATATTCTTTAAAAATCCACGCTTATAGCTCTGATGGTCCTTGTAGAAAATATTCTTTAAAAATCCACGCTTATAGCTCTGATGTTCCTTGAAAAAATATTCTTTAAAAATCCACGCTTATAGCTCTGATGTTCCTTGAAAAAATATTCTTTGCAAATCCATGCTTAAAGCTCCAATGACCCTTGAAAAATATTCTTTAAAAATCCACGCTTATAGCTCTGATGATCCTTGAAAAAATATTCATTAAAAATCCAGGTTTATAGCTCTGATGTTCCTTGAAAAATATTGTTTAAAAATCCACGCTTATAGCTCTGATGTTCCTTGAAAAAATATTCTTTGCAAATCCATGCTTAAAGCTCCAATGACCCTTGAAAAATATTGTTTAAAAATCCAAGCTTATAGCTCTGATGATCCTTGAAAAAATTTTCTTTAAAAACCCACGCTTTTAGCTCTGATGGTCCTTGAAAAAATATTCTTTAAAAATCCACGTTTATAGGTCTGATGATCCTTGAAAAAATTTTCTTTAAAAACCCACGCTTTTAGCTCTGATGGTCCTTGAAAAAATATTCTTTAAAAATCCACGTTTATAGCTCTGATGGTCCTTGAAAAAAAAATATTATTTAACAATCCACGCTTATAGCTCTGATGGTCCTTGAAAAAATATTCTTTCAAAATCCACACTTATAGCTCTGTTGGTCCTTGAAAAAATATTCTGTAAAAATTCACGATAATAGCTCTGATGGTCCTTGAAAAAAATATTCCTTAAAAATCCACGCTTATAGCTCTGATGTTCCTTGAAAATATATTCCTTAAAAATCCAGGCTTATAGCTCTGATGTTCCTTGAAAAAATATTCTTTAAAAATCCACGCTTAAAGCTCCGATGTTCCTTGAAAAAATATTCTTTAAAAATCCACGCTTAAAGCTCCGATGTTCCTTGAAAAAATATTCTTTAAAAATCCACGCTTAAAGCTCCGATGTTCCATGAAAAAATATTCTTTAAAAATCCACGCTTAAAGCTCCGATGTTCCTTGAAAAAATATTCTTTAAAAATCCACGCTTAAAGCTCCGATGTTCCTTGAAAAAATATTCTTTAAAAATCCACGCTTAAAGCTCCGATGTTCCTTGAAAAAATATTCTTTAAAAATCCACGCTTAAAGCTCCGATGTTCCTTGAAAAAATATTCTTTAAAAATCCACGCTTAAAGCTCCGATGTTCCTTGAAAAAATATTCTTTAAAAATCCACGCTTATAGCTCTGATGTTCCTTGAAAAAATATTCTTTAAAAATCCACGCTTATAGCTCTGATGTTCCTTAAAAAAATATTCTTTAAAAATCCACGCTTATAGCTCTGATGATCCTTGAAAAAATATTCTTTAAAAATCCACGCTTATAGCTCTGATGATTCTTAAAAAAATATTCTTCAAAAATCCACGTTTATAGCTCTGATAGTCCTTTGAAAAAAATATTCTTTAAAAATCCACGCTTATAGCTCTGATGGTCCTTGAAAAAATATTCTTAAAAAATCCACGCTTATAGCTCTGATGTTCTTTGAAAAAATATTCTTTAAAAATCCACGCTTATAGCTCTGATGTTCCTTGAAAAAATTTTGTTTAAAGATCCATGCTTATAGCTCTGATGTTCTTTGAAAAAATATTCTTTAAAAATCCAGGCTTATAGTTCTGATGTTTCTTGAAAAATATTCTTTAAAAATCCACGTTTATAGCTCTGATGGTCCTTGAAAAAAATATTCTTCAAAAATCCACGCTTATAGCTCTGATGTTCCTTGAAAAAATATTCTTTAAAAATCCACGCTTATAGCTCTGATGTTCCTTGAAAAAATATTCTTTAAAAATCCACGCTTATAGGTCCCTAAAAAATTTTCTTAAAAAATCAAAGCTTATTGGTCCTTAAAAAATATTCTTTAAAAATCTACGCTTATAGCTCTGATGGTCCTTGAAAACAAATATTCTTTAAAAAATCCACATTTGTAGCTCTGATGGTCCTTGAAAAAATATTGTTTAGAAATCCACGCTATAGCTCTGATGTTCCATGAAAAAAATATTCTTTAAAAATCCACGTTATAGCTCTGATGGCCCTTGAAAAAAGATTCTTTAAAAATCAACGCTTATAGCTCTGATGGTCCTTGAAAAACAATTCTTTAAAAATCCACGCTTATAGCTCTGATGGTATTTGAAAAAAATATTCTTTAAAAATCCACGTTTGTAGCTCTGATGGTCCTTGAAAAAATATTCTTTAAAAATCCACGTTAATAGCTCTAATGTTCCTTGAAAAAATATTTTTAAAAATCCACGTTTATAGCTCTGATGATCCTTGATCAAATATTTGAAAAAAATCAAGATTATTACTCCGAGTACTCATAAATACTCACGATCACCCCATTTGCTTCCATTACAAAGCAAATGAAGATCAAATGATTTAAGCTCTTTTCCCCCAAAAGTCATTCATTTGGACAATAATATTATTGTCCGCATAAAGCCACAACAACAACAACAATGCTGATGAAAATTATTAACATAATGAATACATTAATTTTACCATTTCATTTTTCAATTTTCAGCTCATTAATACGTCCATTAAATAGTCATTGTGCGACGTGATACTCGGTTGGTGGTGATGGTGGCCACGAAGCTGGTGATGGTGGGATACACAAACATGGTGATATAAATGTTAACATGGTTGACAACAATATCTAAACGCCACAACGCCACAGGTGAACAAAAGCAATAGCAACAACAACAACGACAACAGCGACAATGGCAATAATTTAAAGAACACCAAAGCAACAACCTACGCCAACATCGTGAGACCCCAACCTGTGGCCTATGCTGTTGATGTTGCTGTTGTCGCAACTGCTGAGGCGGTTTGTTGGCAAGGGAACAGCGTATTTCAGCTCGTGTGAACAAGTGTAACAAGACCAATTCACCACCACTTCCAAGTCAACCAAATGCGATGGCAACTTGGAACGGAAAATAAAATTGAACTGCCAGGCAAATCCCAACAAATGGTTGTTTAAAGTTTAGCATTACATTCCGGTTAAAAGCCACAGCTAAAGCTTATAAATGGAAAAATAATTCTCAGCAGATTGTGTCATTGCTGGTGGTTGCTGTTGGAGATGATCATTGTCATCACCACCACCGCTCCATTCGCTCCAGCCGCATATGAATGAAAAACTCTTGGTGATGACGGCAATAACGTCAATGTTGATGATGATGGCCAGTCTTAGGTTATAATTCAATATCACATTTCACTTCCTCCAGGACATGACTGTTTGACCATTCGGCTGAAGTGTGAGTTTGTGTGTCATTTTGTTTATCACGAAATAATTTTGTTGTTGCTATTGCAATTGACATACATATAGACAGTCATTGAGTCAGTTCCAGTCCAATTCCACACTCTGCCAGCCAGCCAGCTAGCCAGTCAGTTAGTCATTCCGCAGCAAATGAAGAAATAAACAAAAATAAAAGTTGTCAACATTTATTGAAAAATCGTGCCGTTTTAATGGCTTTAATGTTTTACTTGGGGTTTGTAACAAAAAAATGGTTGGTGCAATGGATAAAGGTCAGGTTGAGCAGACCATAATATCACCTAAACCATGGCAATCCTAGCTTATTTCGCCAAACTGATGAAGAGGCAACCAAAAATGCTCTACAAATTTTTTAAAAGATGTCCATGTCCTAATTCAAATATTTTCGAACCCAGCATAATATTTTGGAGCTCCATAAAACATCATCACCCAATCTCCAGTCTACAACTGCTCTATTCACTCCATTGTATTGAGGACTTCAACCCGTTGATGTAGCGCATCGAAATTCTACGCCAACTCTTTGCACGCATTCATTCATTCAACTATGAAACTATTTCCAGTCCGGATGAGAAGGTCTCGACAGATACATGTCTTATTTTATAGATCTCCATTTCACAGCTATTTATCTCGATGGCTGCTCCAGAAATATAGATACCATAGATTATGATTATTTGAAGGGTGTTTTTTTTTTTTTTTGCTGACTTTAGCTGTGGTCGTTTAACTTCTGCTGTAGAACAATCAATGTCATTTATGTGTGGTGGGAAGGATCATAACCACTACAGGAGAACATTTTCGAGGGAAATGTATGGACTGAATGTATGGACAATAGGCCTAGCCCTTTTGAGCCCAACCCTATCCTTGTGAAAATTTTCGTGAGGATCGGACGATATTTGCAATACTATATTTGAAAAAAAATATTACAAAATATTATAAGTCAAATTGAAAAAATCGCATGCGATAAAAAAATATGAAAAAATAAAAAAATGTCACAAAATACTACAAAATCTATATTGACATCATTATTGGCATCTTTTTCTGCGATTTTTTAAGATTTTATGTCAAGAGGGCATTCTGAATTGACAAAATTCGTCAAAATCGGTCCAGCCATTGTTGAGATATAAGCCATTCTAACTAACATCCCCTTCCTTTGCATATATACATTGTATATATTTCGCTATATATATCCGATATTTTTACTATCGGCATCTACGTAACGGTCAGAATTGACCGGTTCGTCTATTTGTGATTTCGTCGGGATTAAAAATATTCGCGGTTTAATGGAAAATTTGACTTTTATTTAACACAAATGTTGTGGCCTATTTCACCCACTAAATATTACCCGATGACCATCAAAATTGGAAGGCTTCTGCCCAGCCCTAAGCTCTAGCCGCATGCTAACTTCCGCTTCGATTGGTCTATAATTGCGAGCTGTAGAGCAACTGCAAAATCAGGATTTTTTTCAGTTTTTGGTCCATTTCAACCCCAAAATATTATGCGATCATCTCCAAAAGAAATAGGGTTCTATTCTGACCCTAGCGACCTGTAGAGTGATTACAAATTAACATGGACAGACGGACATACATAGCTAGATCGATTCAGCTCGGCGAGATAAGAAGATCCATATATACTTTCCTATGTGGGAAACCAATATTTCGGGGTGTTACATAATTTTTGGCCCAATCAAACTTATAATACCCCCAACACATAGTGTTGTAGGGTATAAAAATGTAAAACTTATGGCGTTTGACTTTGTTGCAGTTTTTTTTATCTCACCCTGTATTATTTTCCACCAAATGTGACTTTGGCTAAATCAATAAAATTTCGAATACTTGTGACTAGAATCCTTCCCTCAAACCAAAAAAAAAAAAATATATACTGCAATTGTTCCTTACTAAACACCCCAAAGTACTTTAATGGGATTGCAATGGACCAAATGCGACAGAGTGCAAATGTTGATTTGCAAATACTGTTCTACTTGCCCTATAGACAACCAGCCAATCATGGTTCAATCCATGGTTGATCACAATAAAAATGTATTGCAAGGAAGTCTATGATCACCATTGCCATCATCATCGCCACCATCACCACCACAAGCTCTAAGCATATTTTTGCCAAAGCACTTGCAGATCGACGACGATTTATGTGAATGTGGAGCAGCTCGGCATAGAAGCACAGGTTGATGGTGACTGGACTCCTTGGCTAAAGCACATAGCCACCATTGCAACCCAAATTGGTGAGGTGAAATGCAAGTGGAAACGATAAAAGGTTCACGAGGTGACTTGAAAAGACATGATATTTACCGCCATTTACAACACACACCAACAGCAACGTGGCTGACTGGCTGGCTGGCTAATGTGTGATAGAGGATGGTCTCGGAGGTGGTGTAGGTCGACGCAATCATACCCCATGGCAATGCAGTGAAGAAAAGAGAGGAAAAGAGAGAAGAAATCACAAAATCATAAAAATCAATATTAATAATTTATGATTTAATTTTTATGAATTATGACATTTTAAAAATGAAGCCAAGAGAAGAACCAAGAAGAGATTGCCAGACAAAAGCAGAAAAGGCACAAAAAAAGAATCAGACATTTCTGATTGCCGGCCGGGCTGTGGTCAATTGTGGCACACCAAGGAACTGGATGGAATTTTTTTTTACTTGTGGGTAGGGACAAGATATTGGAAATTAAGTTATTGAAGGAATTGATGAACTGTTGGGCAGTGGTTGTTGTTGTTGTTTGCTCTTGTCCCACTAAATGTAAAAATTCGTTTAAAATTTTTATTATGGCCTGGCATCATGATTATTGTTATTATTACAGGCCAGCAGCGTTGGGGCAGATTTTCTTAACAGCAAAAATTCAGATTGTTCAGATTGTCTTTAGCCCAGCAGAGGAGAGGACCACACACAGAAAATGTTGTAGGACCTTGTTGTTGTTTTTTGTTGTTTTTAATTCGATCTACAAATTCTACTTTAATACCAAAATGGAAAAAAACAAGCAAAACTTCAGACCTCAACTTGGCAAACAACAACAACACCACTACTCTGATGATGATGATCGTCATTTGGAAAGCACGTGAGAGTGTTACCGGCCGCAACCAACAGCTTGTGTTACTGTTATTGTTGTTGTAGCTGAAGATCTTTGCAGTTATGAAAAGTGTGGCTGAACACACACAAAAATTAAAGGCCACGCTTCATAAAAGTGTTGATGTTGTGCCGACAGAGGGAATTAAGCCGCCGCCGTGGCCTCTGTTGCCGCTCAGAAGAAGTCATTGGGTCGTCATCGTCGGAACGGCCAACCAACAGTATTTTGGTAGCCACATTATGTGGCTACACTGGTCTTCAAAAATGGAATTTTTCCCACTGAGATTTTTCCCCCTCCCATCCATTGTCATTGATCCATTCATTTTGTTCTCCAAACTTGTTGACGTTTCAATTAGTTTTCGGTTTTGTTGTAATTGGAAACCCTGCTGATTTGTTGTGTTTTATAACCTGGTTTTTTGTTTTTGGATTTTTGCTGGCCTGTTGAGCTCCAAATGTAACCGAATAAGTCATTAACCGCCCGTAATGTAGTCGCCATCGCCAATGACAAACGAACGAGTCGAATGTTTTAATTTTAATTCATGGACCGCGGCAAAGATAATAAATTGTTATCAAAGTATTTCATTCATTCAAATGAAACGAAATGAAATGAAATCGAGAACAAAAACACGAACTTTGGAAAGTGAATAACAGACAGATGGGCAGCCATGGAGCAGAGGATTTCGAACCTCATCAGAGTTTATTAAAAAAAATTCCCACGATATTTCAATTACATTTTTAAAACGGTTTTTTGGGGGGTAAAGATTTGTGATAACAAAATATGGAAATTTCCACCTCTTATTAAACTGATTATTTAGAGCGGGAGATCTGATTAAACACTTTTAATAACCAAATCTAAAATTAGTTGGGGTTTTCCTTGAAATGTTTTCTGGGCAGGTTGAGACCTATTTAGAACAGAATCAGATGAGGTATGTTTAGTCCAGGGTATCCATAAGGACTCACTTACTAATGGCCAAAGAAGTTGGTTGTAGCTTTACTGATACCAAATTATTAAAATCTACCAATTAATTTGTAGACACATTACCTCTCTTCTGCTTATGCAGTGGAATCGAAGTACATAGATCATATTAGTAACTATCCGAACTAGTCCGAACAAATTTTAACAAAAAAATTGTTGTAATTATACATATACACATAGTGTTGTGTTGGCGGTATTATAGGTTATATTGGGCCAAAGAGATTATAACACTGCGAAATATTGCTCCTAGACCCACGATGCTACACAGATCGCAATTATGGACCGATCCACACGAAATTTAGCATGAAGGTGAGGTTAGGGTCAGAAGAATAGAAAAAGCTTTTAAAGATGATCGAACAATAATTTAAAGGTTGAAGTGGATTAAAATCTGAAGAATGCCACATTTTCAGACATGCCACATTTAAAGGCTAATCGACACGGAATTTCACAGGAGGTTAAAGTTTAGGGGCCTAGAAGTCTAGAGCTTTGGATGGTCATCGGATAAAATATACTTTTGTGCAAAATAGTTTCTAATACCTATCACCACGACAGTGGGCAAATGTCATCGGTCATTGCCAAAGGTAACACCAATATTTCAAAAACGAAATCAACGAAAATGGTTTTGGAACTCAGGGGGTTTTCCAACGTATAGTGTAGAGTATCACATCGTTAGCCTCGCATGGCTATAGCCTTTGGTTACTTGTTTAGAAAAAATATTTTTGGATGCCCATAATTTCTCTCACCAAATCTCATGGGTATGTGCTTACCGGTAGCTTAAACGTTCAATCGGCTGGAACCCATGTATGGGAGTTATAGGTATATTTGAACTGATTTCTTTTTTCAAATTTTGCGGAATGTAGTCTTTTTTACTAGCTTTACCATAAAAAAAGTATGGGAATGTTGGGAACATTTCTACTTCATTGAGTAGACCTTCAAATCAAAGTTAGGAGATAAATTGCAACTAAGTATCAGTCGGTTTTTCCGACAGATGTATACACCCAACTTTGAGTTATGATTATACAAAGTGTTGACTCTTTATGGGGGAGGACCCGAAGCAGTTGGCCATTATAGACCAATTTGTATCTGACCTAAGTCTGATATAAATATTACAACGCGCCAGATTTGGACTATATCGAATACTTCCTATAATTTATATTAGGTATGTGCATATTTTTGGAAAATGTGGAAAAATGGGTGAGGTAACAGATGTAGCGGACCGAAGTATTCCATTTTGAAACTTCATCCAATACAGATAAAAAATATTGGTATGTTCAAAATTTGAAGGAAATCGAACATTTATAACCACTTTTATGCGAAATCACGAATTCCGATAAATTGCACACTCATATCAGTTAAGAGAAATATTTATATATTTATGGAGTTGTATAGAATCGCCGACATGTTTTCCAAATTATTCCAGATATAAGCACTGGATATTGTGACCATTTGTGGGTGAGGTACCAGAAGGGGTTGGCAGGTACATATCATCTTCACAACATTTCTTACGTTAGCAAAAATATTTGGATGTCTGAAATTGGAAAAGAGTTGGATGCTTATTTCGCTTTTTTTGGCGTTTTGTTTTTCAAAATCTTGAACCCTATGTAGGGGAGGTATCAGAGGAAATGACCCGATCTTTGCCATATTTATAACAGATCTTGGGTTGATGGAAATATTGAGATGTACCAATCGGATGTTAATATCGTGTTTTATAAGCTTCATGGATATTCAAAATGTTGATCCTTTGTGGAAGAGGTATCAGAAGGAGTGAACCGATGTATCCCATCTTCACACAAGACCTTGAATTAATAAAAATATTGTGATGTGTGTAATTTGAAGAGAACCGGAAGCTTATTATTTTATGATCGTTTTGGTTATTGAAAACATTGACCCTTTGTGTGGGAGGTACAAGAAGGAATGGTCCGGTTCGATCTCTACCATCTTCAAAGCAAATATTCTTGATGGACATATCAAGATGTGCCAAGTCTAAATGGAATCGGATGTTAATTTTGTGTTTTATGAGCTTTAAGAATATTTAAAATGTTGACCCTTTGTGGGGGAGGTACCAGAAATAGTGGACCCATATATTCATTTGTACTGAAACGGAAGCTTATTTCGGATTTTATGATCGTTTTGGTTATTCAAAACTTTGACCCATTGTGTGAGAGGTACTAGAAGGAATGTTCCGATCTCTAAAATATTTATAAGATATCTTGTGTGGTCGGAAATATTGAGATGTGCAAAGTCTGAATGGAATCAAGTCTTAATTTCGTGTATTATGAGCCTTATGAATATTCAATTTTGACCCTTTGTGGGAGAGGTACCAGAAGGAGTGGGCCCATATATTCAATCTTTACACCAGATCTTGAGTTAATAAAAATATTGTGATATATGTAAGTTGGCAAGTTGACAATCGGACACTTACATCACAAATATTAGGATCAGCAAAGTTGAAGAAAAATCGGTTTATCCTTTCTCTTTCGGTGCAGCAAAATATATATATTTTTTTGAAAATTTAGACCTTTCTTTCGATAGTTTAATATAAATATTATGATGCACCAAGTTTGAGTCAAATTCGAATATCCCTTCGAGTGTTATCGTGCGTACCAACCAGCAGATAGACAGTCAGACGGACATCGGTAGATCCACTCCAAATGTTCTGAAACTAATTTGATCCCAAAAGACCAAAGGTCTAAGACTGAAGAAGCACATTTTGGTCGTATCAAATGATATATATCTCTAGCCATATGGCTGAGGGCATGAAAATCGGATAGCACGGACCATTAAGCACGTCAAAATTTTGAACAACAAAACGCTCATAAAATGTGAAGTAAGCTTAAAATTATCTTCAAAATTCACACAACCCAATATTTTTTTCAACACAAGATCTTTTCTGAAAATGATATCTATCGGCCCACCCCTACTGGTTCCTCCCGCACAAAGTGTCATAATTTTTAATGCTTATATCTCTTATAACTTGCGATGAAAATCAGAGATTTTTTAAACTTGTTTTTTTTTTTAACCAGAGATCTGATGTGAATATGAAACGTATCGGCGGACTCTTACTGGTACCTCCACCACAAACAGTTATTCTTCTAAAATTTTGTGCATCCCAGTCGGTATAAGATGAAGTGTAATTGCTCGGTCGACTTTATCTGGTACCTCATATGATTCAATTGTGGCACGTTGTAATATTTATGTCAGATTTATGTCATATAATAAATGGACAATATTATCCCATTCCTTCGGAGCATCCCCCATACAGGGCCAACAATATTATTTATTATAATGCAAGTCAAAATGTATTTTAATCGGCAAAAACGATTCATACTTTAACTTGTTGCAACCTGCAGAACGACTGCATTAGTAAATAAATCATGTTAAGTTTCGTGGGCATTGGCCCACAAATACGGCCAGGAGTTTGATTACAACATACGTGAGTCCGATCGACTCGGTTTAGGACCAAACTTATAATATTACCCTTCACGGCATGATTAATCCAAAAATTAGGTCAAGCTATAGAAAATCCTCCCTGAATGTGCAGTAGGATCATTTTGTAGGGGTTCCACCAAAATATGGAGCCTTTATTGAAGATATGGAGCCTTTGGGAGATTAATGCTGGAAACCCCTAAAATTCAGTTGGATGAAATATGAAGAATTTTACCCTTATTTTACCTTATTTAGTTGTTAAAAAAAATTGTATTAAATTAAGACATTGCTGCGGTTGAAATAATTAAGTACATATATATTTTAAGCAATTATACCTACTGCAACAAGTACGACTTCTCTCTGAAATATATTCCCAAAAAGTACTAAAATTGTAGCACAGTGTTGACGAATTTCTTGGGGATGAATATCGCAGATTATTTGTATCTAGATATGGGGGTTTTATGTGTACATAATGTAGGCATTTAGAAGTTATTCGGTCTTAAAACAAACGAAACCAAACGGCAGCTTAAACCTCTGTCTGTTTTTTGTCGATGGATCTTTACACGTCTTTGCAAAAGCCGGCAAAGTTAGGCAACAGGCAGGCAGGCAGTAACACCAGCCACAAACGCCGTCCCGATTTGTGTGGCACCACCGGCAGCCAGCCTTACCTGCCGCATTAGTCTGCCTTAAACACATCGGCAATGATCCACCAGGAAAGTCAAGAGGGCAGATTTTCAAATTATTTTTATTAAATTGAAGGTTTTAGCAGTTGTTGTTTATTCGCGTGTGTGTATGTGTTGGTTTTGATAATATGTCTTTTTTTATTTCTTGGCAGGTATGTTTATAGGAGTGTGAGAAAAAGCTGTTGGAGATCAACAAATTTGCGATTTTTTGTTTTCGAGAAAAGACAAATGTGTATTTAATTATCGAACACAAGAGCTTCTGTTGAACTTTAGGAATAACATTTATTTTCGAAAACTTAATTAATTTTGTGTGCTGACACTTTATCTCTTTTCAACTGAATTTGAGAAAATCTGTTTTTTTTTTCATAGAAAAATTAGATTGCTTGTTCAAAACTTTGATTTAAAAATTACATTACCCACCCTAATATCCGTACCTGCCCAGCTCAACATTTCATATTTTATTTTCTAGCTTGTGTGAACCTTGAACCACTTACCTTAGAAACTCGACACAATATTTTCATTTGGCTCGCGCTATTTACAGATGTTCTTTCCCATATAATTTGTTGTTGCTGTTGTATCCATGTCTGTGGTTTTTTGTTTCAAAGACAACATCATCATCATCATCATCTGAAAATAAAAGAAATAATAAATATTTTAATGTGTGCCTTTAAGCTGCTGCGCATGCGCAAAGACGTCATGACATGTACCCTTTTATGACACAACCTCCATATCTCAGAGCAGCGAGTGTGTGTGTGTGTTTGAAACAATAAAGGGAGCGAGATTGCAAAGCGTTATAGCATCATAGAACTGTTGTGACCGGTTATTTTTTACGACATTCCAGAACAATGGGCTGAGAACAAAATTAAGGAACAAAACAAGCGATGGAAGGTAGATCACTGCTGAGCCGCCAATGAGTAGCAGAATCGGTAGCTTTATTGCCACCACCAAACGGTTGGGGCGCCTTGGTATGGAAAATGAGTATTAAAATTCGTCTATGGACAGATCTTCTAATTTCGTTCTTTGGAAAGAAGACTTTCTTTTGAAGGTCTTCAATTGTCTTCTATAGTATGAATGACTTACCAAGTTCTTACCAAATGTCTTGTATTAAAGGAAGACTTTTCAAAGTTTTTTGTTTTTTTTTTTTTTTTTGTAGAAAAAAGACCTTCAGTAGACTTCTATGGTTCCTCAATAGAATGCCAGCAGAAAGAAAGAATTCCACCCAGATGTATTTTATGGAAAGAACACCTTCTAAAAATCCCCTGTATAAAGCAGTAATTTCGCATGTATTCCAGAGAAGACACATTCTGAAGTAATTTGATAATAGGAGGACTTTATAGGAACTTATATATAACAAGTAAAAAAAGTTCGGCCGGATTGAACTTTGAATCCCTTCACTATGTGGAATTAAATTTGTCAATTGAAAAAAATAAATAAAATCCGTTAAATAATCTGTTCAAATTTTAAAAATACCGAATGTAGCCGTTATACAGGGTGAGATAAAAACTGCAAAAAAATCAAACGCCATAATTTTTAATTGTTTTTTGTTTTTTTTTTAATTAATGAATGAAAACAAAAAATTTCGGAAATAGCATCAAATTTTAGAATAAGTTTAGCTTTGTTCGAATTGGTCACCTTTGGCACGAATTATGGCCTTCAAACGGCCAATGAAACCGTCACATGCTGCCCGAATGTTACTCTCCGGCGAAGCGCTTGCTTGAGGTGATCGACACTTTGGTATTTTTTAGCGCCAACATTGCTTTCCAAAATACTCCACACACAATAGTCTAACGGAATGGTATCCGTTTTGGTGGCAATTGTGCGCTGGAAATGAAGCGAGGAACCTGATTTTCTAACCAACCTTGGGTGGCGCGTGCTGAGTGCGATGATGCTGAGTTCTGTTGGAATGTACAAGGTCTGCGGCCAAAATGTTTGCGTGTCCAAGGCTTAAATACATCCTCCAGAATATTTTCGCGATAATATTCGGCATTTATTCTAATGCCACGGTCGATTAATACAAGCGGAAAGTGACCATCGACTGTTATGGCGGCCCACACCATCACCATGGCCGGCGCTTGAGTTCTGGTAGCCAACCGAAGGTGCACATTTTCAGCTGACCTCTTTGGCAAGTAAACACGATCATTTTGTTTTTTTTTTTTTACAAACTGCTGGACAACGAATGTTTTCTCATCGGAGACGGAGAAAACCAAATTCGGTAGTTCACCACTTTCGGCCAAGCGAAGCTTTACTTTTTAGCTCTTTGGAGTCTATTTTCTGTCTGTTGCGGTGTAAGTTCTTGCACGTTTTGGAATTTCAATGGCTTTACCCCGAGCTCATTTTTTCAATATTTACCGAATGGAATATTGCGATATGTTCAGCCCACGAGCAATTTTTCGGAAACTGCGACGCGGTAACGAGCGATAGTACGAGACACAAAAGATTTATTCACATTTAAATGCTGTACTGCTCTAACGATAGCCACTCGTGGTTTTCCAGCCAAGTATAAAGAAATCACACTATTTTAACAGTTATCGGACGAGCGGCTTGGAAATTATAGCAGTCTGAAGTTGTTGAAATTTTCCGAATCCACCAACATATCCCAATTCTACACTCCGACAGTAACCTTATTTCCAATTTTCATGATGCCAGCGCTATTGGTTCACCCAAATCCAAATTGTACCAAAATTAGTACACTTAAGCTCAAATTTTCATTACTACCTACATCATGTAGTCCAATAGAAATCTTATTTTCAAATTTCCGGATTCCAAATCTACCTGTTCACCCAAATTTTTAATTTTAACAAATTTAGTACGTTTTAGTAGACATAAGTACTCATTTCCACAACATCAATATTATTTCAAAATGTCAGTATTCCAACTCTATTGTTTCTCCCAAAATTGTACCAAATTTAGTACCATTTAGTACACATATGTACGAATTTCCAAAACTACATACATTACCTACAATAGTAATAATACAATATAATAGTACCTACAATAGTAATCTTATTTCTAAATTTCAGAATTTCAGCTCTATCGGTTCACCCAAATTGAAATTGGTACCATTTAGTACTTTTTAGTACCATTTAGTACTTTTCGTGCACAAAAGTAAACATTTCGAAAACTTTCCCTATCTTGCACTAAGCCGGTAATGTAAGTTTCGAATTTTAGGATTACATCTCCACCCCTTCATCCAAATTCAAATTGTACCAAATTTAGTACCGTTCAGTAATTTCCGCATACATGAGGACACACGTCCCAAAGTACCTCTTTACATCGACTCTACTCCCCAGCCTTGATTCCCATTCCAATTTTAATGTTTTTAGCTCTAACCGTTCACATGATACAAAATGGTACCAAGTGTAGTACATTTTAGTACTTTTCATACACTTATAGTGCAAATTGCCAATAACCCTTTGATACATCTTTCATACATTCCATCAGAGACCCTCATTTCAAGTTTAAGAGTTATACTAGCTCTACAGCTTCCCCGCATACAAATGGTAGAAAGTTCTAGTACGAATTTCCAAAAACCCAGCCTATTCTGACCCCTTCGGAACAAGAGTGACCCTCACCCAAAATCAGTCAGTCAGTCAAATACTTTATTCTTTCATAAATACAGAGAAGACTTCGGTTTAAAGGGTCCGGGAGACCTTCCCAAGTTCTTCTATGGATAGAAGACCCCCTCAAAATCTGATTTAAATAAATTACCATTCCCAAATCTTCTATGGAATGAAAATGTCTTCATATATAAAAGATATTCTATAGATATAAGACATACAAGAATGGAGCGAAGATCATCTATTGAAGTCCTCCTGTAAATCTTAGATATTATAAACAACATAAAAACATTCTCAAAATACTCTTTTGATTTTGGTTTATGAATAATGGATCACTTCAAGTTCTTCGTATAATTTTAATATTTCACAGACGGAGTTTGTTCGATAGCAAGGCAATATATCCTCCTTCTACATCAATTATAGTTTTGGGCTCTAGAATTTTTGATTTACTTTACATTTTTACGTTATTGGATTTTTAAATTTAATACCTGCCCAATGAGGCACAATTTAATATTTAGACCATTTTAATATTTGTTGTAAGTTTTCTCAGATTTACATTAAAAGGTTCTGATTGGATATTTCGTATAAGTAGAATTTTATCCTATGTAGTTAATATTTTATTTCATCAACCATTTAACTTTATAAAATACCATTAACAATTTGCATTTTCAATAAAAATCTATATTAAATGTGTTCTATTAATTAAGACAAACTATAAAACAGATATAACTAAAATAGTTTACATGTAATCCCATTTTACATTGACCACATCATAAATCCTTTTCGCTTCAAATTCAACTTCAAAAAGCCATCTGCAATGCATTAACACTTTGATTTCTCGTCGGTTTTCTAGGTAACAACCTGCAAATGAAATTTGTCCCAAGGATGATGATTCATTCGCTTATCGAACTGCGAAATCAACATCAAACTAAAACAAAAGGAAAAAAAAACAACAATCGGAAGTGATTAAGAAATAAGTGAAATTTTTGTTTTAAAACAATAACAGAACAGAAATTCACTGAATCATTGCCATTAACATGAATGAAAGAAGGGCACTGGCAATGAATGTCTGACCGACCGACGACCGAGTGATTTGAAACATTGTCTTTTTTTGATAGATTCCTCCGCATTTGACGAATTATGGCCGCGCATTGCAAAATAGTTGAAATTCTTTTGGGGTTTTTTGATTCTGTGAAATGTATGAATCGATTGTAGTTTTCTTGGAAAACTATTTTTATTTCAATATTTTATTTTATCAATGGTTTTTTTATTAAAGGTTTATGTGTGAGTCTATATTTAGTTTTTGATATTGTATGTCAATTTGTTAGAACAAGTAATAAAATTACTTTGAGTCGCCTATTTGCTTGCTCTATCTGCCGATTGAGGCTAACGGGCTTAGAAATGTGCCTCTATGTGGCCTTCGGCCATTGTGGTCAAACTCAGATTAGGGAGAAATATAGAAAGATATTGGAGTGGTAAAAAATCCTAATCAAGTCTTAATTGCTCTAGATTTGAATTTAACACAAAGGATTAGACATGATTGGCCAATCGTTTTACTTATTTATTTTTATTTTTTGAGCAAAGAATTTTTCACGAAAATAATTCTGAATGCTGGTAATCTTAAAAGGTTTACGGAATTTAAATTATTAATCAATTCAAGGACGTTACTTCACTTTAAATAATATTTGCTCTACACCTGAAAGAATCTACTAGTTTTGCAATTTTTATTCGATATCATAAAGGAAAAATCGGTTAGCGTGGTGAAAGTGTTCAGAGGGTAATTGTTTTGTCTAAGAATGGTCTACGGTTTGAGTGCATTTGGATTGTCACTAATGAGTGGATCCCTTGCCTCAGGGGGAAATTTGTTGTCCATAATCTTAGCATAAATTATTCTTCTAAAAATGTCCAGATTTGATTTTAAATTAATCGACGCTGACTACTGCCCACGTTGCCTAATTATACAAAGATACAGCTTCAATATCCAGATACGTACACAAAAATTCATTCATTTTATTTTATTGTTATCTCAAGTGGGGAGGTACCAGAAGGAATGGACCGATCTCTACAATTTTCATAATAGATATTGAGTTCATAGAAATATTGACGTGCCGAATGGAATCGGATTCTAAATCATTTATAAGCTTCATGGATACTCAAAATTTTTACCCTTTATGGGGCAGGTAACAGATGGACTGGACCTATGTAACCCATCTTCACACCAGATATTGTTTTCATATAAATATTGTGATGTTTGAAATTTGAAGAGAATCGGACCATTATGCCACATTGTTGTGTTATTGTTATATATAACGTTAACCCTTTGTCGGGGAGATACCTGATGTAGTGGACCGATATTTTCGTTTTTCGCACCTGACCTAGAATTGATGCAAATAGTGTAATTTTTAAAGTTGGCGCAAAATGCGATGATCCTTTCTCTTTCACCGCAGCAGAATATTTTCTTTGAAAATTTCGAAATTTTGTGCCGGAGGTGCCAACTCCGAACTCGATCTAAGTTTGATAAAAAATATTACGATGTACCAAGTTTGGGCCCTCCCTTCGACAGTTATTCCAGTAAGACAGACTGACGGACATCTCTAGATCGACTACAAATGTCCTGAAATGGATTTGGTCCAAAGAGACTTAGGTCCTTAAATCGTTACATCGACGAGAAGCGTTTTGGCCGTATTTTATGTTATTATTTACAATATTGATCTATTCCTTAGGAACCTACTCCATGAGGGTCAAACATTTGAATAATCATAAATGAAGTCAAAATTTATTAAAATAATCGAACGTTGACTAAACATTGATAATCGAAAACTTGTCGGTAAAACCGACTGATATTTTTTATTAACTAACTATTGCTAACTATCGATTTGTATTATTTCGAGTTGTTGTAGTGTCGGACGTTATAGTGAGGACTACTTGTGTTATGGACGCATGCGGGTTGTTGAAAAACACGCTTTTGGAGAGGTGAAGGTCAGCATGAGAGCATTTGTAAATAAAATGTTCAAAAATGTCTACAAAATATAATTTCAATGGTGTGAGGGTCCTCCCCTGGTTACGTCGAGAATGGAATGATTTTCCTCTGCTTAGAAATATTTGAGTTTTCGTCGGTTCGAAGTTAATTTCGGGATCGGATTGCAAATTGACGTAAATTTACGAATTGTTTTCGGGTCAGTAGCAGTGAAGTTGTGGTCGGGATAGAGTTCGGTTAGGAGGAGTATGTAGCATATCGATTTTCCAATCCCATCGAGCTGATGTTTGTCCGTTCTTCTGTATATGTAAAATTGTAAACACTCTACAGGTACATCTTCACGAAATTTTGCATACAGTTGAGGTCTGAATAGAAGCCTTCGGAGATGTTTGCAAAATATTTCTTTCAAATGGATAAAAAACTGAAATTCTTATTAAATTTGCAGTCACTGTAGAGGTCACAAGTATAGGCCAATCGACGCTTAATCTTTGAGTGGGTTAAAGCTTTAGAACCTACAATTTTGAAATGGTAACAATGAAAATCAACTCTTGTGTGACAAATAGATCACTTACAAGATGTTTTTTTTTTTTTTTGAAAATATTTTTCAAGGACTTTCTGAAACATTGTGTTTATTTTAAGGATATTCACTGTCATTGAAAATAATAGAATGTATACGCATATAAGGAATCATGAAATAAACGTATAAATCCTCTCGATGCTTACTACCTTTGGCTTTCCACTCCAACAAAACCAATATATCCTCGTCTAAATACCTTGAATCTTCTTTACTAATATAAAAGTTGCTTCATTTTCCTTTTCTATATTTTGATGATGATGATGATTCATAAATTTGTATTACCAAAATACAAATTATTATTGAGGATTAACATAGTTATATTCTTAAAAATAAAGTGTATTCAAAATTCGTTAAACTTCATTGGCCACACTAAAATCCGACAGGAAATATAAAACTGAGACGACCACCACTGAAGAGGATTAAACAAGATTTAATCTTTTGAAATATGAATTTGTTTTAATTAAAATGGTTAAAGCTTTTTTTGTGGATTGCCAGCGAGGCAAACACAACACGCTACCCTAACAAGGAAAAATATAAAGAGGGGAGATTTTACAAATATCTGAAACGGATATTAATGGAATTATTATTAATTAAATTAGTTTAAAAACCATAGTTACTGTGGTGAATGGTGATTGGTCAGTAGCAGTTCATTTTTATACCCTCCACCCCAGTTCCTGTTACTAGATATTTGTAAATGGAATTATTTTTTTATTACAACTACCTTTTTCAAATCCAAGGCACTGTGCTTTGAGTTAAACTCCTCAATGAAAATGCATAGCATTTCCTTTTTCACTCAAAACCATTCCGAGTCATCTCAAGGAATATAAAATACTCATTCTACTTTTCTTTGAGTAATGTGTTTCAAATTCAGTATCTCTTGCTCATTTTTCTCATTTAGTTCTGACTGCTCTTATTTTGTTTATTTGTTTAAGATGTTTTGTAGTAATACATCATCGCATTTAATTGACTTTTCATTTGAGATAAACAAAACGCCGCACTTCACTTTATGATGGGATGAAATCTATTTTACAATTCCGAAAACCGAAAGACCACCAGAGTCCAGAACAAATCATTTAGCCAAATAGACAGCCCGCCCGCCCGCCATCCAAACAACCAGCCACTGGTTGTGCGAGGGCCTCAGCTCCCTCCCTCCTCCGCGATCATATTAACATCATAATGATGGAGATAAATAATAACAACTTCATTATTTGGAATCTGATCATAATGATGATAATGTTTTTTAGAAACACAATAATCATGATCTCGAAATTTAAATATTTACTCAATGATAAAAGGGAGAAGAAGCGAAAAAAAAACTAAATCTCTAAAACTCCCAGCAGACAGAGGGAAAACATGAAATCTTCACAAATTGTCAAGATGCGTGTGTGTGATCCAATGACATCTGAGGTGAGATGATGAGAAGTGGAATGACGTTCGGGGCTCTTATCTACGGAATAATGATTGCATTGTCTGAGAAATTTTGATTTATTAGATTCACAACTAACTCTAACACTTGTTATGCGATATGTGAGAATTTCGAATGTGGGGAGATATTTTTAACTGGGGTATTAAAATAGAAACAGTAGAATTTTCAAGAGATAGTTACGGCTTCGGTTTCCGGGAACTAATTTTAGCAAAAATATCAACTAACCAATAACTGTAGAAAAATAGATAGAAAAGAGCCCATATTCCAATGGAGAAATTGTATTCCTTCCGGCGGTCGATTTTTTCTACAGAAAAACAATCCTCAGCTACTGAGAATCGATTTTTTTCTATAGAAAAAAAGACCTCAGCTACTGAGGATCGATTTTTTTTCTATAGAAAAAAAGACCTCAGCTACTGAGGATCGATTTTTTTCTATAGAAAAAAAGACTTCAGCTACTGAGGATCGATTTTTTTCTATAGAAAAAATACCTCAGCTACTGAGGATCGATTTTTTTCTATAGAAAAAAGACCTCAGTTACTGAGGCTCGATTTTATTTTCTACAGAAAAAAAAAAGATCTCAGTTACTGAGGCTCGATTTTTTTTTTCTATAGAAAAAAAAGACCTCAGTTACTGAGGCTCGATTTTTTTTCTATAGAAAAAAAAAAGACCTCTGTTACTGAGGCTCGATTTTTTTTTTCTATAGAAAAAAAAGACCTCAGTTACTGAGGCTCGATTTTTTTCTATAGAAAAAAAGACCTCAGTTACTGAGGCTCGATTTTTTTTTCTATAGAAAAAAAAGACCTCAGTTACTGAGGCTCGATTTTTTTCTATAGAAAAAAAGACCTCAGTTAATGAGGCTCGATTTTTTTTCTATAGAAAAAAAAAGACCTCAGTTACTGAGGCTCGATTTTTTTTTCTATAGAAAAAAAAAGACCTCAGTTACTGAGGCTCGATTTTTTTTTCTATAGAAAAAAAAGACCTCAGTTACTGGTCTGAGGATCAGTTTTTTTCTATAGAAAAAAGTCCTCAGGCGCTGAGGATCAGTTTTTTTTCTATAGAAAAAAATCCTCAGGCGCTGAGGATCAGTTTTTTTCTATAGAAAAAAATCCTTAGCCACTGAGGATCAATTTTTTTCTATAGAAAAAAATCCTCAGCCACTAAGAATCAATTTTTTTCTATAGAAAAAATCCTCAGTCAATGAGGATCAATTTTTTTCTATAGAAAAAAAAACCTCAGTTATGAGGCTCGATTTTTTTCTATAGAAAAAAAAGACCTCAGTTACTGAGGCTCGATTTTTTTCTATAGAAAAAAATCCTCAGCCCTTGAGGATCGATTTTTTTCTATAGAAAAAATCCTCAGCCACTGAGGATCGATTTTTTTCTATAGAGAAAAATCTTCCGTTACGAAGACTCTTTTTGCTATAGAAAAAAAATCTTCAGCTGCTGAGGATCGATTTTTTCTGAGGCTCAATTTTTTTCTATTGAAAAAAAAGGCCTCAATTACTGAGGCTCAATTTTTTTTCTATAGAAAAAAAAGACCTCAATTACTGAGGCTTGTTTTTTTATAGAAAAAAAAAAAGACCTCAATTACTGAGGCTCGATTTTTTTTATAGAAAAAAGACCTCAGTTACTTTTTTTCTATAGAAAAAATTCTTAGCCATTGAGGATTAATTTTTTCTATAGACAAAAATCCTCAGTTACTGAGGATACTCTATTATTCCTCAGCTACTGAAGATCTATTTTTTTTAGTTACTGAGGATCGATTTTTTCGATAGAAAAAATCATGCAAATCCCTATCGATTATCTGATAAATGAAATTTTCGCTTTCATTTGCATTTGAATTTCCAAAAAACAACCAAACAATGCCGCCGACAGAGCGAAAGTGAAGAATAAATTGTTCTAATAAGTAATAAATTCAGTGCTCATAAATAGGGAATTGATTGCCACTTGGCGCAATACTTCTGCATCGTTTTGGAGCAGCAGCAGTAGCCCCCGAAGAGCCGGAGACGCGGTAAATGCGCACAACAATGCCACTCAAAATGGAAATTATGCAAGGAAAACGTTTGTTCACACTATCAATGGCTCATAAAAGTTTTTATGGAGGGCAAACGAATGTTAAGAGTAGTAAATGAAACTGCTTCTTTATTTGATTTCATTAGGCCATAATGAGTAGCGGCTGGCTGGTTGTCTGGCTCTGGTTGGCATTCTGGTTGATTAAGCAGTTTGTTTGGGAAAATACAAAATAAGAAAAAAGAAAAAAACACATCACAATAACAGAAGAAGCTCAACAAAGGCAAAATGAAAAAAACAAAATGAGTTTAGTCGAAGTCTTGTATGTTTTCTTTTATAAAGCTCTCCCACAACAAATCTGATTAAGTCCACCGACAATGGATGGAAACATGGACAGGCGGGCAGAATATGATAGGCAGTGCCATGCTTTGGAGAATTAAGTGTTTTGTGGTTTTGTTCCACATGTTATATGGAATTTTTAGATAAAGAATGAAAACCCTCATTTTGCTTTTGTTTTTGATCAAATGAAAGAAAAAAACAAATAGTTTACATGTGTAAGCATCATATCAAATGTTGTTGTTGTTTTGTAGATAATATCTCCTTAATGTATTTAGCCAGATAGTGGAGAATGAATGAGGAATAGCAAAAATACACGGAAAAAATTGAAAAAAATCTTTATATAAAAAGGCAAAATTATTTCTCAGAGTGACTGAGAATCGTAAAATTGTAGGTGTGTTAGTGGTCAGGGTATTATAAGTTTGTACATTTGTTTGTAACAGAGATAATCAGACCAAATTTAGATATAGCTCCCATATGTATTTCCGTCCGATTTGCCTTTTATTGTGCACCAAACGTGTAATATTAGCCCAAATATTATGGAAATCTGCACATACGACCAGATTAGGCCTGAAAATAAATATGTCAAATTTTATCGAAATCGGCTCAGATATAGCAATGGCTCCCATATATATTGTTCATCCGATTTGTCATTTTTGTTCTCCGCAGCCGTAATATGCACTCTGTAACAACAATTTTTGGGGATATATATCAAATACAGCTCAGAAATACCTTTGCTAAATTTTATCAAGATCGGTTCAGATTTGAATATAGCTACCATATATTACTTCGTCCGATTTACTTTTTATTGTGCACCAAACGTCTAATATTTACCCAAATGGGATGGAATTTGGCACATGCGACCGAATTGTGTCTAGAAGCTAGTATGTCAAATTTGGTGAAGATCGGTTCAGATATAGCTATAGCTCCTATATATATTGTTCATCCGGTTTGTCATTTTTGTCCTCCGCAGCCGCAATATGCACTCCGTAGTAACGATACTCGGGGATATATATCTAAAACAACTCTGAAATACAGTCCCGAATTTTATCGAGATCGGTTAAAATTTGGATATAGCTCCTATATATATCTTTATCCGATTTGAAGTTAATTGGGCACTAAATTGGTAATACAAGCCCGAATTGTACAGGCACAAATGTCTCGGCATATTTAGTAGAAATCGATTCTAAGGAGGATATTCCTCTCATATATGTGTTCCTTTGGACTTTAAATTATAACTATAATCGTAGTTGGTATGATTTAATTCTCACAAATTCCCCATAAAAACTTTGATTTGTTATGTGAAGTTACACTAAATATGCAAAGTGGTGTGGGGTATCATAAAGTCGGCCCCGCCTGACTTGAAGACTTTCTTTACTGTTTTTAGTATACATGATGGCGTGGAGATTCGAAACGGTCCTCAGGTTTTGTAGGCGGACGGTGCCGCCGTTACGACAAGAGTAAATTATTTTGTCTTATTTATTTTATAGGAATAACTAATTATTTAATACCTAACTAGATATGCAGCTGTCATTACAAGTAATGTTGAAATAAGCCTATAAGACAACCAAATTTTTGTTGGGAAAATCTTTGATTAATACGGTTATACCCAAAATTCTCCCAAAACTTCTCATTGGTTAGTCGTTTGTATTAAAATAATTCTAATTCACTTCGTGATACAGTCATAATATAAAGCTCTGTTGAAGTCTTCCGTGGTAAACGGCCGCCGACAAAGGGTCTCGGTACCTGATACTATTCGGCCAATTTTTTTTTATCCTGCTCTTATTATCTCCCGTCACTAAAATGTTCCACACTCAAAACCTACTCAACGCGTTTTGCCTGCTTGGCACTAACCAAATTCTAAGTCTACGACAACTGAACACTTCGGAGCCGCCGCCAACGAGTATATTCCCAAGAACTGGAGCAATATTCCCGAGTACTCACATACTTTGAAGTCGAGAGAAAACCACCAGATTATCTTCAAGCTTATAGCAGTGAATACTTCCGATACGATAATAACAAAGCACCAAATCCACTAACCAGTTCCACCATCCATTCATGTCTGTCTGTCTGGCCGAATGGTGCACATTCTCGAAAGGAGTATACGATTTCATACACATTTGGTACGCAATTCTTCCTAGGCTATAGCACAAGTGGCTGTCGTTAGAGCACTCCAGCTTTTAAATGTGAATAAATCTTTTGTGTCTCGAACCATCGATCGTTACCGTGCTACCGTGATGGTAGCGTAGGCCGACGTCAAGGAAGTGGACGAAAGAAGCAGCAGAAATAGTTCGAAAAGTAAAGAAGCGACTTAATCGAAACCTTCGTCGCAGTGACCAAAAAAAGGCTCGTGAGCTGAACATATCGCAATATTCCATTCGGCAAATATTGAAAAATGAGTTCGGGGTAAAGCCATTGAAATTCCAAAAAGTGCAAGAACTTACACCGCAACAGAAAGAAAATAGACTCAAAAAGGCAAAAGATTTGCTTCGCTTGGCCGAAAGTGGTGAACTGCCGAATTTGGTTTTCTCCGATGAGAAAACATTCATTATCCAGCAGATTGTAAAGAAACAAAATGATCGTGTTTACTTGCCAAAGAGGTCAGCTGAAAATGTGCACCTTCGGTTGGCCACCATAACTCAAGCGCCAGCCATGGTGATGGTGTGGGGCGCCATAACAGCCGATGGCTCTCCACTCGTATTAAACGACAGTGGCATCGGAATAAATGCTGAATATTATCGCAAAAATATTCTGGAGAGTGTATTAAAGGCTTGGGCACGCAAACATTTTGGCCGCAGAACTTGGACATTCCAACAGGACTCAGCACCATCGCAGTCAGCACGCGCCACCCAAGAATGGTTACAAAATGAGGTTCTTCGCTTTATTTCCAGCGCACAATCACCACCAAAATCTGCGGATACCAATCCGTTGGACTATTGTGTCTGGAGTATTTTGGAAAGCAAGGTTGGCACTAAATAATACCAAAGTGACGATCACCTCAAGCAAGCGCTTCGCCGGGAATGGGCCAAAATACCGGAGAGCAACATTTGGGTAGCGTGTGACGGTTTCATTGGCCGTTAGAAGGCCATAATTCGTGTCAAAGGTGACCAATTCGAACAAATCTAAACTTAATCTAAAATTTGAAGCTATTGCCGGAATTTTTTGCTTTCATCCAATAAAATTTAAAAAAATATATGCAAAAATTATGGCTTTTGACTTTGTTGCAGTTTTTTTATCTCACCCTGTATGATAAAATATTTGTAGTAGGTCTTGACAAAGGTGCATCTTTCATGTATTTTATCCATTCTAAATCTATAGGACTTCGTGGGTAGGAGAAGTCCTGGAAGTCCTTCAGTGTTCTATTTCTAGAAACCCTTCCTCAGATTAAAAATTTAAAAAAAATCAAAATTTATGGCATTTGACTCTGTTGTAGTCTTTTTTATTTGTAGTAGGTCTTGATAAAGGTGTATCTTTATATATTTTATCCATTCTAAATCTATAGAACTTCATGGGTAGGAGATGTCCTGGTCTTCCATTTCTAGAAATCCTTTCGTAGATTAAAAATTTAAACCTTCCGCTTGTATTTTTTTAAGAAAGAATATCTGAAAATATTCTGCAAGTCTTAAATAGATAGGGATCCTTTTCAGGTCCTTTTTTAAAATTTTCTTATATTGATATAATATAATGTTTAGATCTCCCAATAAAATAAGTCCTTTGGAGATATTCTACAGATAGAAGATCTCCTAAAAACAGAAAAATTTCTGTAAATTGCCTATGGACAGAACCCTTGATAAGAATAATATTTTTTTCAAGACTTCGTTGGATGAGAAAACGTCCATGAGACATTTTTCGAGCTTCTTTTTTCTCACAGTGCATTGGAGGCAATGATATGATTTTTTGCACGCAAATGAGTGTGCATTCCATTTTTTTGCACCATCGATTAGCCACTTACAATTTTCAATATTTCTTCTCCATAACCAATAATAACAATCTAATTCCCATAAAAAATCAATAATTTCTTTTCCAAGTACTTTAGTGGCCAAAAACTTACCAGAATATTTGCGAATGGGGAAAAAAATCATAATTTTCTTTACCACTTCAAAACAGTTTTCGCAATACTCATAATCATATTTTAATGATGTTTATTCTCATGAAATGAAGTCATAAAAATTTATTAATTTTTAATGCGTAAATTTGTAGACGGCGAAGAACCAAAAACTTGAAAAAAAAAAAAAAAACATTCGAATCTACTTCATTGACTTCTGTGTGACCATAAATTAACTGGGGTGTTTTTGGGTGTTGGACGATGAAGAGTTGAAATCTGAGAAACAAAAATCTAACAAATAACAGATGAAGAAGAAAAAGCATAGCCAAAATATATGACTTCTTAAATTTTAATTATCTCCCAGCTCGTGGGGTAGATGGCTGGCTGACTGACTGGCATTGCGTATTTGGATATTGTTTCAATCAATGGCCCCTCGCACGCTCTTTGCTATTATGATTGGGTATTTCACAACCTTGTGTTTCCATAAAATTGATTTATATTTTATTGAATTCTTGTGTGCTCTTTCAAAACCCAGAAGGGAGGAGGGTGAATAAACCAAACCAACAAAAATTGAAAAACTTTTTCCCACAACCCAGCAACATTGCACAAAGCAGCAGAGTAGCCTTAACCACCCGACCTATCATAATATTTGGCTCCCCTTCCCCCACCACTCACCATTCCCAGTGACCATGATCATTGGATGGATTTTCAAGTGTGCGAGAGTGCGAGTACGTGGAGAGAGGGACGCTGGTGCTTTAGCACACGACCTCCCATTGTTTTATAAACAATTAAAACAACTAATACCTGCCGTTTTTTAATGTTTTGCTCTACATATTTCGTTGATTTACGACTTTTTCCAATCAGAGTAGCAACGCTTCTTCTTCTTCGGCTTTTTCGTCATCATCTTCGATTTATGTTTTTTTTGTCAGTGTTGACAGCTTGTCTTGAAATCATCCACCTCATCATCAGAGGCGATATGCTGCCGATGCTACTTTTTCTATGAAGTCCGCAATGCCGGTGGTAACCACAGAAATAAGATTTATCACTTGTTTACGGTTTTAGATCCTCAAATGTTCCCCCAACCCCTCTTCCCATTCTTTTGCTTGAAATTCCACTACAAAAAGTTTACTTATTGCTATTGTTGTTGTTGTTAATTTTATTAAATTGCCAAACCATGAAAGAAAATTGAAGAAGCCACAGCCAGCATCAATTGCTCATAACTTGTTCAATGCGTCTTCATTCGATATTATTGATTGGTGGTGAAGGATGCCCAGAGAGGTCTGAATACCTCAGCGACCACTTGAAACACCAGTTGCCGACTATAGCATTTTTATTATTGATAGATGGCTAAAAAAAATTCGAGTGATTTAAAGGCATTTGCGGCAATTGCCCTGATTTACCGATAGAAAATATGGCAGATTTTAAATGATCTGCAGAAGTTTTTCAATCCGTTGAAGATCTGAAGGCAGTATTTTCTTCCGAAAATACATAGGGAAATGTTGTAACATTTTTCTTATTATTTCTTTTATTTCTTTAAGGACTGCTTTCAATTTTCCATTGTAGACATATAGGGGGACTTCTTTCAGCAGAAGACTTCTAAGGAGTCTTTCACCACAAAAGACCTGTAGGGGTTTTTCTATTAGTAAGTGTCCCAAATAACGTCTTCTATTCCCAAAAGAGATGAAGTTAATCTTCTATACCCATAAGACGTGTAAAAGGTCTATCCTCTAAGTGATCTTCTTCCATAAAAGACATGCAGGCGGTATTTGTCTATATTTTCTTTTCTATGGAACACCTACAGGAGGTATTCTTTTTATACCAGAACTAAAGGAGATATTTTTCCTAGAGAACCCCTGTAGGAGTCTTCTATCCACAGAAAACCAGCACGAGAAAGTGGGGGACTTTTTTAAATTTCCTTTTTAAAGAAGACCAAAGTAGGTTATTTTTGGCATGGAAGATATGTAGGACGTTGTATTTTTATTGATGTCCTGCATCTTCTTTGTATGGAACACCATCAGGACGTTTTCATTCAATAGAGCAGCTCCATGAGTTCTTCTTTCCACTGGACATCTCGAGGAGGTTTCTTTCTTAAGGAGCCTTGCGGAAGTATTCCTTTGTTTGACAGATGAACAAGATCTATTTTTGGAGACCTTAAAAAGGTACTTTAAATGAGGAAGGCTTGTAGAACGACTTCTTTCTTAGAAGTCCTGTAGGATGTAATTTTTCCATAGAAGACTCCCAACATATATTCTGTCCACAGAAGACTATAAACATTTTCAGGACGTCTTTCTATTGGAGACCCTCCAGGGGACTTCATTTTACAGAGGATTCGCAAAAGGTATTTTTTTCTGAAGAAGACCTTTTCAGAGTGTATGCTTCCTAGGAAAACATATTAAGAATTTTGTTGCAGGAGACTTTCTCTATATTTATTATGATAATAGAGTATTATAATAGTTATTCTCTTTTCTTTAGATCGAACGATCCTTTGAAGACTGTCAAAGGAACTGTATTCTGGAGCACATCTGTAAGTCTTCTATGTTCTATTGGTAGCTGTGAAAGTCGTGGAGTTCTTCTGGAGATATTATATCCCCAGAAAGACTTCCACATATAGGGAAATTCTAGAGATTTCTCCCTGGATTGGTCTGTATAAAGATCATGTTATAATCTCCATTTAACATATATTCTATGTCGATTCAGCCAAATCTGTCTGTCTGCATATCCGTCTGTTGGAATCGCTAATAATAATAGAGATTTTGCACAGACGTATATTTTGGCCATAGAAATCTCGGCACTGAAATTGGATTATTTCGGCTAACGATTAGATATAGCCCCCATGTAACTATACCTCTTGATTTTCGGTATTTTCAAGGCTTCGACCCCAATTATGGACATTATGGAAACCATCTAAATGTTAGGGATTTTGAAGTTACTTTAGCTATATTATATGTTCAGATGGCTTCCTATTGAAAAGCCAATGCACCCAAAACGAGTCATTATTTTTTGCGGATTTTGATTTAGAGAAATAATTGGACAATTTTTTAAGGTGGGATTCTGGGCCTCTTCATAAATTGTTTGCAGGCCTTTAATCTTTGAAAAGCTTTTGGGATGAGGTAATCTTTTCATGAATGACCTTACATAGTTATTCAGATCTAGAGGGCGCTTCGGATCCCTTCGAGATATTGACATTAGCTATGTCAACTTTTTGGAGGACTTATTGATATTGGCATCCTAAAATATGCTTAATAACACTTCTGCAGGTATTCTCTGTTGAGAGGAGATGTTATGGAACACTGTATAAAGGTCTTGTACCTATAAAATGCCTCTGGGTTCAAGCTATATATGATGTTCTATAGGCATTGTACGTATCCGAATATTGAGGACTTCCTAGTTATCTATCAACTTTTAAAGATGTCCTTGAGGTCTCTTAACTATATATAAAACGGATATTCATGCTGTTGGAGACATTATAGAGGACTTCCTATTATTGGAGTCAACCAAGTCTCCGATTTGATGATAACTTAGTATATGTTAATATATTTACCGAATGTAGATAAAGTTCGGAGATATCGAAACTCAGAAAATCAAAAATTCAAAAATTTTCCAATTTTCGAAGGGAGTATGCGATGAACTTGAATCTGGATAAACCGCAATATTAGGGAAGACATAAGTCATGATTGAAAATGTGCAGTATTAACTCATTCCTGTACCTCACCCACAAAAGGTCGACATTTTTAATAAAAACAAGTACTCTCTTAAAGTGGAAAATAATCGAGGTCCGATTTACTTCAAAAATTTGGAGTTTATATAAATATACAAGACTTCTCTACCTTCCACATAAAAGTTCAAATATGTCGAAGGACATATTACAATTTTTTAAAGGTTTTCTTCAAAGGTTTTTTTGAAGAAAAGAGCCTAGATAAGACCTGTGGTAACTTCTTATTAGAAGACAAAAGTGATGAAACCTTTAAAGGACTTTTGGATAACATATGAGAGTCTTTGTGAAATTCAAGGATCCCGGAAGACTTTTTTATATTATAGACGATTTAAAGATAGTATAGATTCATAGTAGATCTTGCTCCAAAAGAACTTCTAGCCAGAAGGAAGGTCTTCTACTTTATTAATAAACCAATAGCGAACCTTAGCTTTAAATTAGAGTAACTTTATAATTTTTCCACTGAAATATAAATGTGAGGAAGGTCAAAATGTAACTTGGGTTTATGTCTCCTAAAGAGGGTTTGATGTGACTCGAAGCACAGTCGGCTGGCAAAACGTCTTGAAAATTTAGAATTTAGTAGAAAACAAAACTCATGAAATAAATCGCATATAACCTACATGGTATTGCAATGCCATGAGAATTTACCCTGTCCAGATATCCAAAAATGAAACAGAAATACAAATTAAATTCAAATAGATCTGGGTGAGCGACATATAGCACACACATTTTGGATTTTTTTTGTTGTAACAAGATCAAATACAAGATAACTGGCATTTCTCTTGACAGTATTTTGTGTTCTGATTGAGGCGCGTTAACATTTCACAGATTTCACACAACTCACGTGCAAAGGAAATATAAAATGGGAATGGAAATTGAAATGAAAAAAAAAGAAAAACGAAAATTAAATCAACATTAAATCAACATTAACAGCAACATCCAAATCAAATCAGCAACAACACCAACAACAACATCAGTTGTTGTGGAGGAGAAAATAAACAATTCCCCAGTTTCATTTTATTTTTTTTTTTTTTTTCTGTTTCTGTTATCATCCTCAAGATCTGGGCAAAGAAAAAGTACTCAATTTCTTGTTGATATTCTTCTCGTAGAATTAACAGATAAATAGAGTGGAAACCTAGCAGAAGTAGTAGGTCGGTCGGTCGGTGGGTCGTTTGGATAGCTGGACGGACAGACAGACTGATAGTCAGCAGATATACGCTCAGATGGATGTGGATAGATGGATGTACGTTCTGCCACTGGACTGATGGGTAAAAGTTTATATTTTCGGGCCATGAGGAATTAGTGAGATTTGAAACGTTAAACGGGAAGCACAGCCAGACACCTACGGAACTGCAAGTGCGTAAGGACGGAAATGTGTAAAAAAGTGCAGTAACATTGCCTAACTGCAATTGATAATTTAAAAACAAAAATTGTAGAATTTCCTCGGAAAGTGTAAATAGATATGAGAACCTAATCGTAACAACCAGATTACACGCGAGTTGTCAGTGCCTCAGCTCTAAAGGTTAACAAAATTATAAAAATCCGTCTGAATAAAACAAATAAATGGTGATATAAAATATGCTGCTGTATTTATATAGTGTTTACGTGTGACAGAGATATATCATTGCAATCAGTCAGAAACAACGTCTACTCAAACCAAAAAGAAAAAAAAAAACCAACAGCAACAAAAAATTTATTTCAAATAAAATTTAAAATGCTTTCATTAAAAGTATTTTATTATGAGAGTGCAAATTTATTTATATTCGAGAACATGTGAAAACAATTAAAGATATTAATAACAGTTCTTGTGCAAAACATCAGAGATATGTACAATTAACAAACAAATCTAAGAAAACAAGCTAGAATAATTAGATATTTTTGGATTTCGGAAACTATTTTTAGGAAGATAGAAGATTATCAGCGCAAACAGTTGCTATTCAGAATAATAATAATAAAAGTCATAAAAATAAATTAATAAAGAGGTGTTCACGCTTTTTTAAATTTTGTAAAAAAAAATTAGCGGTTCTTTTTTATATGGAAGACAGGGGACAGAATCGAAAAAAAAACAAGATTTTATGAATGGTTAAGGATGTGTGATTATTTGCAACAAGACCAATGTTATGCCTAAACTTCTGGTCCAGTGGGTTCATTGTGGACGCCTTTGAAACATTATCGGATAGGATATCGGCAAAGAGGAAAATAGAGGCGAAAAGCAAGCGATGAATTGTAGTAAAAGTAGGAAAAGTGGATGAATATTTAGGAACTTTTTGAAAATCATATTTTTTTTTAAGTTTTCCTGGCACAAAATCGTGAAAACAAAAAAATGGAAAAATATTTATAAGGTCATCTTGGCAAAAAAGACCCATGCCTGATGTCACTTAACTCTCTTGGCCAAGAAGTCTAGAATTTTTTTAAAGAATTCCAAGGGACTTCTTGCAAAAAAACAACGTTTTTTTCAATTCAGCGTTGTCGGAGACAAAATAAGTACGTATACGGGGTTCGCCATTTAACTTTTTTCAAGTAGTGCTTATTTCGAGAATGGTAACCCTTAGCTCCAGTTTTATTTGAAAGATAATTAGATTTATCCTTCCGCTGAACAAATATGGTTGTGTATACGCATGCAGAACGCTAGGAAACATTGCGACATTACTTTGAAAAACTTTGCGAAACTTTCATTCGGTATCAGCTCCGTCTTTTCGTTACCTTATAAGAAGTTAATGTTGCAGTGTAATGTTGATCGAAAAATACCGTTTAAACCAGTTCTATTAAGGCTATGAAAGACGACCACCTGCATGCATTTTTTGACATAGGCTGTGGTACTCCCCTTGGGACCTTCAAATACAAACTTTAAAATAATTCCATTGAGTAATGTCCCAAAAATTATCAAAATTCCGAATATGGGGAGGTATCGTTATATGGTGGCTAAACGAAGACGTGGACCTGCATACGCAATTTTTAGTCATAGGCTGGAATACTCTTTACGAACTTTAAAGACAAGATTTGAAACAAATTCCAGTCTATAATGTCTCTAATAAAATAAAATTACCGACTATTGGGAGTTGCGGTTATATATTGGCTAATCGAAAACCTGGACCTACATAAGTAATTTTTTGTCATAGGTTGAAAAAATTAAAGCTCTTTAAATATGAAATTTAGAACAATTTCGAAATATAATGTAACTTATTATTACAATGTACTTATTCATAAAAATACCAAATATTGAGAGGTACCGTTATATGGGAGCTATATGAAAACGGGGGCCGACATGACCATTTACGAACTTAACTTGCAAAAAAACACATGTGTGCAACATTTTAGCCTTCCATCTCTATTCGTTTGAAAGATAGCGTGATTACAACATACAGACCGTCGGACAGACAGACGGAATATTTATACTTTGTTGGGTCTAACATCAGTATTACGAGGAGTTACAAACGGAATGACAAAGTCAATATACCCTCCATAGTATGGCGGAGGGTATAAAAGAGTATTGCTGCTGCGTCGCATTTTTCGAAAATCCGTGCGCATTGAAAAGCCTATGCACCCAAAAACGACTTACTCTTTGGTGCGGACTTTGTTCCTGGGTCATAATTGGACTATTTTTCTTCAAAAATGGGGAAGGCATTTTGCCTTCAAAAAATTTGCAAGTAGTAACCGTTACAGTCAATAAGGAAACGTTATCGCGCCATGTTGAATCATCAAAAATCGACGAGGAAGATACTGGTAATATTAGCTTTCAAAATGACGCTCTGAGTGGAGTTTGAGAAAAATATCCAAAAAATTAATCTTGGTATATCTGTGCCTGCAAATGTTCGAAACTTTCCTATTTCGGATTGTTCGAGGCTGATAGATTACTAAAATATCCAAATTTTGGCATGCATAACGGGATATCTATGTATACATAAACAAGTAAGCAAAGGCTATAGTCGTGTGGGGCCGACCATGTGATATCCTAAAACACAACAAAATGTTCAAAGTCCACTTATATCCAAATCCATTTTTGAAGATTTCGTTTTTGAAATAATATCAAAGTGCCCCGCCCACATGTTACCCTTAGTATTTTGACCCGGAGAATTTGGCCAATATTTACGCACTCCGTATTGCTGTTAAGTATTCAAAACAATTTCACACGAAAGTTGTGGTCCATTTTACAGCTAAATATAATTCAATGGTCATTCAAAATGCTAGACTTCTTCCCAGTCCTTAACTCTCTTCTGCTGCGAAATTACGTGCCGATTTGTTTTCAATTGTGGCCTATAGAGCGACTACAAAATTAGAAAAAATTATTTTTTTTAGTCCATTTGCACCTCCAAATGTACATCTTAAGAACAATAGGATTTAATTCTGCAAAATATCGTGAGGATCGGACGACAATTGCGATATGCATATATAACCCTCAAAATGTATTGTTGGGGGGTGTAAAAATTTAGAAAATTTACAGTTCAAATTGTAAGTCAAATTGAAAAAATCTCATGCGATAAAAAATATGACAAAAATAGAAAAAAATCGACAAATGATATTCACTTTTTTATTGGTATATTTTTCCGCGATTTTCTTCGACTTTATCGTTTTCTGGCAAGAGACCATTCCGAACTGATGGGAATTGTGAAAATCGACCCAGCGGTTTTTGATTTATAAACATAATAAATAAGATCAATTCTTTTATATATATAATGTACCTATTTTGCTATATATCCGATTTCTTGGCTATTAGCATCACTGTAATGGTCAGAAGTGATCTTTTAATGTATTTTGATTTGGCTGGGATTGAAAATATTAGCGGTTTAGTGGACATTTTCCTATTTTCTTACATAAAAGTTAGGGTCAATGATACCCGCTAATTATTGTCCGATGGCCAAATTGGTAGGTTTCTGCCCACTCCAAAACTCTAACTCCATGTAAATTTTCGCGTCGATTGGTTCATAATTGTGGCCTATAGAGCAACTGCAAAATCAGGAAATTTTTCTGTTTTTGCTCCATTTCAACCCCTAAATATCGTGCGATCATCTCCAAAAACAATAGGGTTCTTTTCCGACCATAACCCCACCTCCATTTTCGTTAGGATCGGTTCATAATTTGGACCTTTTGGCCCAATCAAACTTATAATACCTCCCAACACATAGAAGTGGCCGAAAGGTACTAATAGTACCATATTTGGTAAAATTTTGTATTGGCTGAACATATAGTGCTTTAAATCTAAAATATTTTGTATTAAAGTCGCTGTTTATGTATATCCTGGACATACGGAGATTGTTTCGGAAATGTGTACTATAATTGTATGAAAATTGGAATTGAGTGAAGGAATAGAGCTGAAATTCCTAAATTTCATATAGATGCCACTGTTGGCGTCTGTGGAGGTGGTTTTGGAAATGTGTAGTATAATAGTGGGAAAGTACTAAGTGGTACTAAATTGAGTTTTGGTTGAAGAGATAGTACTGGAGTCGTTTAATTTGATATTGAGATCGAAACATATCTCACCGTCATAACGGTTTTAGACCCTAGGTCACTTTACACCAAATCCGTTTCAGGACATTTGGAGTCGATTTAAGGGTGTCAGTCCGTCTGTCTGGCTGTTGAGCACGATAACTCTCGAAGGGAGCATCCGACTTGCTTCAAAGAATATTATTCCAAAGTTAGTTCAAGTTCGGAATGCATAACATAGGTTCACCCTTTCTGGTATCCCCACCCACAAAAGGTCAAAATTTTCACAGAATATAATTTTCCGTATATAACAAGAACGGATAATTCTATGTTGTACAAATTTTACAAATCCCTATATTTGTGTCAGTGCTATATCAGATGCGAAAATGGATAATATCTACCCTGTATCTCCCACACAAAAGTCAAACTTTTGAATAATTATAACTCTTATAATATACAAAATAAGCATCCGAAAAAAAATTTTGAATAACTATGAAGCTCATAAAAAGCGAAATGAGCATTCGAATATTTTCAAACTTTGCGCGTCCCAATATTTCTACTAATACAAGACCTTGTGTGACGATGGAATATATCGACCGACTTCTTCTGAATGAATTAAAATAAGTGTTAAATTTTCTTCAAATTACACTCATTCCAATATTTTTATCAACACATAATCACACGTTAAGGTGAAATATATCGGTCCACTACTTCTGGTATCTCCCCCAAAAAGGGTCAACATTTTGAATAATTATAACTCTTATAAAATACAAAATAAGCATCCGATTATTTTCAAACTTGGCACGCCAGAATGTTTCTTCTTAACACAAGACCTAGTATGAAGATATATCGGCCTACTCCTTCGGGTATCTGTCCCACGAAGGGGCAAATTTTAAAATAATTATGTCTCATATAATTAGAACCATATCTCCTTTAACTTCTCAAGTCAGCGATTCTTTTAAAACTTGGTAACCTGAAATCTGATGTGAATATGGAATGCATAGGCTCTCTCCTTCTGGTACCTTCCCACAAAAGTCTTTAATTTTAAATTTTGATTAATTGCTCGCATATACTTGGAAGTAAATGTTAGACGTTCATCCCAATTTTTTTTTCAGTATTAGATGAAGTGGAAGGTACCAGATATAGTGGACCGAAGTATATATATCTGGTACCTCTGGCACATATGGTCCACTATATCTGGTACCTCAGGCACATTTCTTAATTTTCCAAAAAATATAAAGGTGAATAAAAAAGTCGTTATAACCAAAATCTGGCACATTTAAATCAGACATAGGTGAGATATGAAATGAACAACATTGATCCAATCCTCTGGAGTGGACTTGAACTTTGTCTAAGGTTTACAGGAACATAAGGATGTGCCAAGTTTGGACCGAGTCGAATACTCATTTCATTTCTGGTGGCAAGTTCTTGTAAAAATAATGGGTTAGTTTTGCTGGGTAGCAGTTTATATGAATGCATTGCATCGATTTAGTTATGACCAAATCAACGTCTACCCCTCTGAAGCCTTATGAATTTTTCAAATCCTTTTCACATCTCCAATTATCAATTTTTCCTTCTAGAAATCCCTGTCAAACAGGTGGGTTGCAATTTGGTTATTTTAGTTAAGCATTTAATTGAGGGAAACAATCCATAGACGACATCAAACGAAAAAGAACAGACAACAAACAAGCTGCGCACACTTTGTTGAACTGTGTAATGAGAAAAAGCGGCGTTAAACGCAGCGACAGACACACCATCGACTAAAATTTGTGTGCGCTAAAAAAACGCCTCATTTGAGATTAATTAACGAACAGCAACAAAGTGAAAAGATACGCGAGAGATACAATTCATAAAAATCCAAGTGTTGATAATCATGATGATGATGATCATCATCGTCATTAGAATTGTAAGATGATAATTATGATGTTCATCATCATCATCATCGATATTATAATGAAGATTGGTCGTATGATCATTGCGTTTCCATTGCAATTAATTGTTGCAATAATCCCACCGTCATTAGCATCATCATGCAGTTGGTTGTTTGAATCGAACCAAATGAGAGCAACGTTGTTGGTTTGTGTTCGCCCTCGCAGTCATTGTGGCATGTGGGGTGGCCGGCCCATGGGAAAACCGAACATTGCGAACAGTCGACACGTTCATTTTTTGGTGGCAGCAACAAATCGCCCACCTTCGCCTCAAAACGACAGCAGCCAACAAATCGATCAGTCAATCTAATAATGAATGGGATTTTCATTGGAAATATCTTGAGTCGGTGTCGTGGTGATCCCATTCAATACTCATCCTTAGAAAATTGTGGAACACATTTTCAAGAATAAATTAATTGATAATCGAATTTCGGAATATTTTCGGTGTGTAGTTTGGAGTGAAGTGCCCCGCTCCTCTTCTCTCCTCTCGTCTGTGTGAGTGAGTGCGTGTAAAGTGAGAGTGTTTTATGTTATTTGTTTGTTGTTGTCGTTGTTTGTTTTCTTATACAACATCATTACCTTTATTTGTTGTGTTTGTGATTGTTGTTCTTCCGTTCTTTTAATCATCGTTGTATCAATAATCAAGTGATTATAATTATGATGATGATGAGGATGATCATGATGACGATGATGATGATGGTGGTGGTGGTGGTGGTGGTGGTGGTGGTGGTGGTGGTGGTGGTGGTGGTGGTGGTGGTGGTGGTGCTGATCATCACATCGTCGATATCGATCGCTATTATCAATGAGTGCAAACAACAAAGTTAATGGTGACGTTAAGGGGCGGTCGCCAGCGCCGATTCTGTGGCGGCTTGCCTTTGTTGTTGTTGGTATTCTTGCTCTTCTTCCTCACTCAGCTTCGAGTGTGATCGATCGCATATTGATTGTGTGTCTTTCTGGCTGTCGGTCGGTCGGTGTTGTTGATTTTTGATTTTTCCGTTTGTTTTATTATTTGGGATTTGATTTGGTTCGATCTGATGTTGTCGTTGTTGTTGTGTGAATTACCTGTAAGATTCTTCTGATAGCATTCAAAGTGGTTCGTTCCGTTCCGTTCGTGCGACCGTGTGTCCGTCCGGCCGTGCGACCATCTGTAGTTCGGTTTTTGTGCATCCAACAACAGCATAGCCAACCAAGCCACATCGGGCCAAGACTATCGCCCTGACAAAGTTCAGTTCATCGCGGTTGATGCTCGTGGTCAAGTGCAGATCCGTTGGCGTTCGTCAATAACGAAAAATAAAACTAAAAGTGTTTCAATTTTTGTTTTCGTTTCGTTCGTACGCGCAAAAGAAATAACAACAACGACGACGACGGGAATACAAACAAGTGACTGACTGCCTTTTTGTTTTGGTTTCAATTAATGGCCAAAAGCCAAAGTTTCATTTAAACCACATTAAATTGAATTTTTCACGCTGGAAATTAAATAAACCAAAAATCATAGCTGGACCGCTGAAAAACAACACCCCAAAACACAGACAGACAAGTCAATCCTTGAACGGCAGAGGCTATAAGTGTTCAGTGGAGCCTGAGCCTTGATATTTTTGAACAACCACCGTTTATTCTCTGGCATCGTCGTACGCTTAAAACTTTGTAAATGATCAACTAAAGTATAGGAGGGAGTAAAATAATAAACCAGGAATTTAGGGGAAATGAAGGGTGAAGATGCCTATAAAATATCCTACAATAGTGTGTAGGGATTTCGTTCTATAAAAAAAAAAATGATTTTTCCTATTAAGAATTTTGCAAACAAAAATAAATCACGGTTTTCTTTGATAAAAGTTCAAAACTTTCTATTAACAAAAAATCTTGTGTAAAGAACTTTCCTTAAAGAAAACATTTTTTTAATAAAAATGTAGAGCATTTATCTCTAGTGCTAAGAAAATCGGAAAGATGTAGAAATCGAATATTATTTCTTTAGGAATTTATTGGAATAGGAATATTAAGTGATGGTTTAGAAAATTCAATTTTTAGGAAAGGTTTAGGGCCTTTAAATCAACTTTTGTTTTTGGAAATCATTGTCAGAATTTTTAGAAAACAAAATTTAAACTTTTGATGATTCTCAGGACTCACTACCTACCACTACTCCAATTTTTTTGAAGCACCAGAAATTTTAGAACTTATTTTAACATTCAAGCTTCCAATTATGAAATGATAAATTTTGAGATCGTAGTAGTGATTTTTCCCATAAAAAATACACTGAAAAAAATTCATTTCAAACCAAGGGCATTTAAATAATAGGAAAAATCTTTAACAAATACCTTAGGGCCTCCTTCCAAAAGAAACAAAATCTGGACCAGCATTAAAAAGTATTTTTCCTGCAGGAAAATCTGTCTTCAGAAAATTAAGACCTCTACGAAGATTATTCTCCCATAATAAACAGTCACTTTCTAATTAAAAAATTTAAAAATGCCTGTTTATACCCTCCACCATATAGTATTCCATACTATATATTAAGTTTGTCATTCCGTTTGTAACATCTCAAAATATACATTTTAAAGCCCACAAAGTATATATATTCTTGATTCCGCCTGTGGAAAACACTCTACCTTCCGAACGAAAAAAAGTAAGTTGATAAAACTTTACTCAAATGTATATTATGCCTGCAGATGTATATTATACCATTTGGTATTGAAAATGGGCCATGTAGATCCACGTTTTGGTATAGCCCACATATAATGGTACCTCCCTATTTTCGGTATTTTTGGCGATTTATGCGACATTATTTACCGGAAATGTTTCAAATTCGGTATTTGAATTTCGTTATGGATACAACAGCCTATGACAGAAAATTGTCTGTGCAGGTCCACGTCTTCGTATAGCCCTCATATAACGGTACCTCCCGATATTTTGATGATTTTTACGACATAATTCACCGGAATAGTTTCAAATTTTGTATTTGAAGTTCGTAATAGATACTATAGGCTATGACAGAAAATTGTCTGTGCAGGTGCACGTTTTGGTATGACAAAAGTTGCTTATGTAGGTACCAATATGACGGCTACATTCGGCATTTTAAAGATATTAAAAGAATTTTTTAAGGGTTTTTATTTTTTTTGAAAATTGCCAAATTTGTTCCAAATTTCGTTTTTTGTGATATATGAATGACATTCTTCGACCTTTTTAAACTTTTGCGGTGGAGATATCTGAAAGAGTAGACCAATATGTTCCCTTCTCACACCAGCCCCAATACAGCTAAAAATATTGGGATACGTAAACGTTGAAGAAATTTAAACATTGATTTCTCACTTTAAGGGAGTTTTATAGCAATTGGTAGGCCAGAATAGTTCATTTTCGATTCTTAATAATACGATATACTTTGTTTGTTGCCTTCAACATTAAATGCTAATGTATTTTATAGCAATATTTTCGATTTTTTTGGAGAAGGGGCCAGGAGGAAAAAGTGGTCCGATACAATCCATTTCTCTAATATAGACCAAAATATAGAGAGGTTTTTCGTTTACGAGAGTTTTTACCATTAGAAATTTTGAACGTTTGCGGGAGGTACGGGGAGGCATTGGCCAATATTGTCGGTTTTCACATCAAATCAAACCGATATTGTCCATCTCCGAACTTGATCTAATATTGACAGAAATATAACGATGTACAAAATTTGGAATCTATCTTGAATCGGAATTAATTAAAAAGAGATCTCAAGTCTATCTTGAAAGGGATTTCATTAAAAAGAGACCTAGGGTCAAAAACCCGTAATTTCGGTGAAGGTCAATTTGAGCCTCTGTAGCATAAGGCAAATGACCAATAAAGTTTGCCCTCTGGAATAGAGAACCTTTTCTCTGTAAGAAAAAAATCTGCCTCAGAAATATCCAGTAGCTGATAATCATTTACATTGGTAATCTGGGGATTTTTCACCGAAAGGAAAGATCCTCTTGGGTTTTCAGGTCATTTTTCTGGAGGAAAAATCCCCTTGGTTTTTGAGGTTCTTTTCGTGTAGAAATAAATCAATCCCTAGAATAAGGGTACTTTTCCAATCAGAAAAAAAATCAGTTTTAGTAACGGAGGACCTGAAATAGAGGACATTTTTTTGTCTAGAACAAATCTATGCTTAGTAACTGATTTTTATTGATTTTTGAGGTCCTTTTCGTGTAAAAAAAATCAATCCCTAAAATAAGGGTACTTTTCCAATCAGAACGAACAGTTTTTGGCAACTGGGGACCTGAAATAGAGATTTCTTTTGTCTAGAACAAAGCTATGCTTAGTAACTATTTTTTTTTTTTTTTTTTTTTTTTGATTCCAATTTACTGTGGAGTTTGTTAAATAAATAGGAATGTGTCCACCCTTTGGAATTTAGTAAAAAATACCATCAATAATTGAAGGGTTCATATCGTTTTAATTTATCGTCAAATAATGAGCACCTCATTATTATGTGAAAAATCTGGTCCTTGTACCGAAGGACCTTTTTCCAGTTAGAAAAATTCTCTACTTATTTTTTAAGTAATTGAACATTTAATTCTAATAAACTTGTTTTCCGTACTTGAGGACATTTTCCACTAGGAGATAAACCTGTTCTTAGATAATGAGGACATTATCTCGAGATTGTTCTTAACAATTGAGATCATTTTTTCTGTAAAAACAACAATCCTTAAAATCATTTAGAATATATTTCCAATTAGAAAAATCTATCCCCCGAACTGGATGACCTTTTTTTATACACAAATATTATCCGTTATAACTGAAACATTTTTTAATATCAAAATTTCGCCTTCAGTAGAAGTCGATTGTTTCCATAAGAAATAAACAGTTCTCAGAAAGTTAATTGATTTATTTAACAGGAAATCTCTAGAAAATGAGATGTCGTACAATAAGAAAATTTCGTTTTAGAAACTGTAATTTGGCTCTTGGTTATAGGCATTTTTTTTTTGTGGCGAAAAATCAGCTGTACATTCCTTAGGACTTTTTTTTCCAAATAATTAGAAATATATCATCAGGAACTCATGTTTTCGTACTTCGACGAAAATATTTTCTACTGAGAAAACAATTTGATTTTCCATGAAGTACAAGTTAGTACTTCCAGAAAATAATTGTTTTTATCTCGAAATTTTCGGAATTAGAATTTTCACATCTGCCCAATAGTGGAATCGTTTCCATAAATAAAAGTTGGAAATATTTAGTTAATTTTTTCTCTCTGTGTGCAGAAAATTGTGATGATAATTCCAAAGTCCAGTTTTAAGAAAATTCCAAAACAACAACAACAATAATAATAAACACAGCTATAGTAGAAACGGCTAAATCAATACATTAGCAAAGATTAAAAACCGAAAGATCAGACAACTCTCATACAAATTAAGTGAAACAACAACAACAACAACACCAATAAGCAAAGCTTAAACGCACAAAAGAGTAAACAAAAAGAAAAGAGAAGCAAAAAAAAGAAACAAAACAAATCCTTTAAACTTCATTCACGCCGCTACAACAGCTGGACAACGGGCGAATAATCGCCAGCCAACCAGCCCAATAGTCGTCGGTCAATGTACAAAGTGCCAGCCGTCGCCGCAGAAGAAGAAGGAGAGGAAAAAGTGGAGAAAAAACATCACCAGTAGTGGAAGTGCAGAAAGGAATCATAAGAAGTTCCCATCATTTTCAAAGCGGCTTTTAAAACTATTTTTTATGTGATTTTTGTTTTTAACTTCTTTTTTTTTTGTTTGGTGCGATCACCTTTGCCTTGTCCTCCTCCATCTGGTTGCCCACGGATGATGGTGTGTTTCCCTTTCGTTTGAGCCCTAGCGGGGAAAAACGTAAAACCCTAAGCAACTCCTTGGCCAATCTCTTAACTCCTTTTCATATTAAAACCAAAAAAAAGCAAAACGAAAACCCAAACCAAAACAAAGTTCCGATAAAAGAAAAAACCAACAACAACAACAACAAAAAATAAAGCCAGCCACACATTAAAACGTATTTAATATTAACTTTCCAAAGAACGAATCAGTACGCGTGAGTCTTTACAAGAAAATTGACGCGTTTTTTCTGAAGGGGCTTCATTGGCAGTGGCCCTGCTAAAACCAACGAGATAATAACGAAAAATCTGCAAATGTGAAAAAAAATTTAATTTGATCTAAAAAAACCACTAAATCAATAGCTTAGCGCAAAATGATCAATCGGAATGATATAATTATCCAGTGAATCATCATCGTTCAATGTATCGCGGAACATGTGTCTATCGGCAGCTGTGACTCATTCAAAATGTTGCTGAAACTAACAAGAAATTATTTCACAACAATCTCAGTGAAAAACCGGGTTTAAATTATTCTCATCGACTTGATGTTCTATTATCAGACCACAAAGCAGTGATACATTTCATTGTGAGCTCGTGTTAATGTTATCTCCTCGGGATATTGAATTATTTGATTTGTTGTGACAATTCACCAATTGTCATTAGCATCGTCATCATCATCATCATCATTTGTCCAAAATCAATTTTGTGAAGCTGCACCGGTTTCATAAAGGCAGCGTTGCGGATATGCGGTTATTTATGGTATTTGCAATTGTGATATTTGCAATGCCAATAACCGGATTTGGTTGGTGAGTACAGATTATTTTGTAACACAGTATATAATTTTCACCATTATTGGATATTTTTCTTCGTCAATATAAATCTAAGATTTGAAGAAAGACTAACCTAAAAATATTTGAAAATGAGAAGACTTAGAACTGGGAGTTGCAGCAAATAAAACGAAGGTTCGTTTTAGATTACGAGTCTTACAAAGCATTATCCAATAATTTGCACCCGCTCTTACCTTACACAGTTAATTCTGCTTTTTAGTAGTTAGCGGTCTGATTCGCAATTAACTGGCAGCCTTCTCACCCGCTCGTATTTATAGGTCCTCATTTCTATGTGGAAGTTTCGGGAATCACAATCCCGTCTGTTATACAATATTCATTTCATCGGAATGGAAACCACATCCTCACACATATACAAACAAACCAATGCATGTAAACAACAAATTTACATAAATACGAGTGAGTGAGAATGCTCGACTAATAACGTAACAATAAGATCTCTAAAGTTGAAACTGAGACATAATGAAATAAATATGGGAAGGAACAACAATAGCTATAGTAAAACAAGCATGTAATACAATAGGAGATTGTAGAGAGTTCCATGTTTTTGTTGCAAACTAAAACAAGTAAAAAAACTGTAAGTTCGGCCGGGCCGAACTTTGGATACCCTCCACCATTTGGAACGAATTTGGCAATTCTCAAAAACAATAAAATGCGTTAAAACTTCTGTTAAAATCTAAAAAATACCGAATGTAGCTATTATATTAGGGTCTATACGACGACATGAACCTGCGTAGGTAACATTTGTCATAAGCCATTACAATATTCAAATGCGTAACTTAAAAAAAAATCGGTTATAATGTCGATAAAATAAAAATACCGAATATCGGGAGATACCGTTATATGGGGGCTCTACGAAGAGGTGGACCTGCACAGACAATTTTCTGTCTTAGGCTGTTGTATCCATTACGAACATTAAATACCAAATTTGAAACAAATCCGATGAATAAATTCGCTAGAATAATCAAAATACCGAATATCGGGACGTGGACCTGCAAAGACAATTTTCTGTCTTAGGCTGTAGTATGCATTATGAACTTCAAATACCAAATTTGAAAGAATTCCGGTGAATAAATTCGCTAAAATCATCAAAATACCGAATATTGGGACGTACCGTTATGTGGGGGCTATACGAAGACGTGGACCTGGAGTAAAATTTTATCAACCTACTTCATTTTGTTCGGAAGCTAGAGTGATTGCCACAAACGGACAGACGGATAGACGGACGGACATTGATAAATCGACATAGAATTTTATGCTGATCAAGAATATATATACTTTATAGGGTCTAAAATGTGTATTTCGAGGTGTTACAAACGGAATGACAAACTTAATGTACCCTCCATACTATGGTGGAGGGTATAATAACTTAATTAACTCAAATCTACTAGTTACATGTGTAACAGAAAGTACGAAGGGAATGATTGAATCAAAATTTCATTGCAAACCTATGGGGTCAGAACCTCTTATTACCGAGGGACATTGTTATTTCAGTTTTTTCAGAATTTTTAGAAAATGTTAGATCGTGCGTGAAGTTCCAGCTATAGTCAAAATTACAAAAAAAAAATCGAACATTTATCACAAATTTTATGTGAAATCATAAGTTCCATATTCATCATTTAGATATAACAAGAATCGCCAGAATCGCCAGAATCGCCGACTTGTTTAGTAAGTTATGACAGATAAAAGTATTGAAAATTGTGACCCTTTGTGGGTTAGGTACCAGAAAGGGTTCACAGATATACAAGGTGAGATAAAAAAACTGCAACAAAGTCAAACGCCATATTGTTTTGCGGTATTTTGGCTCATTCCCGACGAAGCGCTTGCTTGTGGTGATCGACACTTTGGTATTTTTTAGTATCAACCTTGCTTTCCAAAATACTCCAGACACAATAGTCCAACGGATTGGTATCCGGAGATTTTGGTGGCCATTGTGCGCTGGTAATGAAGCGAGGAACCTCATTTTGTAACCATTCTTGGGTGGAATGTCCAAGGTCTGCGGCCAAAATGTTTGCGTGCCCAAGGCATTAATACACCCTCCAGAAAATTTTCGCGATAATATTCGGCATTTATTCTGATGCCACGGTCTATAAATAGGAGCGGAGAGCGACCAAAGGCTGTTATATCGGCCCACTCCGTCACCATGGCTAGCGCTTGAGTTCTGGTGGCCAACAGAAGGTGCGCATTTTCTGGACAACGAATGTTTTCTCAGCGGAATATACCAAATTCGGCAGTCAACAAGCGACCAAGCCAAATGAAGTAACTCTTTAGCTCTTTTGAGTCTATTTCCTATCTGTTACGGTGTAAGTTCTTGCACTTTTTGGAATTTGGCTTTATGGCTTTACCCTGAGCTCATTCTTCAATATTTGCCGAATGGAATATTGCGATATGTTCAGCTTACGAGCCATTTTTGGGCCACTGCGACGCGAGTTTCGATCAAGTCGTTTCTTTACTTTTCGAACTATTTCTGCTGATGTTGCTGTTTTCTTCCGTCCACTTCCTTGACGTCGGGCTATGCTACCAGTATCACGGTAATGAGCGATGGTACGAAACACAAAAGATTTATTCACATTTAAATGCTGGAGTGCTCTAACGATAGCCATTTGTGGTTTTCCAGCCAAATATAAAGAAAGCACACTATCACGCTTGAATTCCATCACGAATAACTTTTGTTCTGGAAAATTCTCACCAAAATGGCTGTGTACGCTTGTAAACAATAGAATGAGCTGTCACTGGAATAGTTTTAACCGCTGTCGGACGAGTGGCTTAGAAATGACAGCAGTCTGAAGTTGCTTGCAGTTTTTTCATCTCACCCTGTATATATAATTTTTTAGTGTCCTGGATACTAATCCTTTTTCTACTCACAATGGATAGACCTTAACATAACTATAGTACTCCTTTTTGAATGTTTAATTTTTCTGCATAGAAGGCTTATCTCAATTCCATTTCAAAATCGCATATCATAACATGTATTGAAGAAACAAAAGTCTACAAACTTTGGTGAAAACGTGGCTAACTTTTTTTATGAAAACTATTTTTGGCTAATCATACACATAAACCTCAAAAGCGTGTATAAGCTTCCTGCAAATTTCTTGGCGTTAGCTCGTCCACCCCATTAATAACCCATCAATGGCCAAAGTTGCCAAAAAAAGATTTTTCCATGTAACCGCATGAATCATAGCCATGTGCGTCCATCATTTATCAAACGTTTTGCGAGTGAAACAGCAGTTCCTAATCACATCATTGACAATGTTGCACTTCCTGCTCAACTCGCACACATTTAAAGTGCAAATATTGATATGCCCATGTGCGTATGTATGTTTTCGTCTTATGTAAATATAGAAAAGCAGATTCATGTCGAGTATAATTGGTTATGGTCACAAGACGTCATCTGTTGGCAACCTTCAAAAATCATACGCTTGATTTATAAAAATCAAACAAACTGATGGACCTTTGTCTTGGCCATAGCAGTGAATGAACGAACTACCGAGCGAATGGCCAAAAATGAACGGATATGACTTAAAAAAAAAAACTGAACTAAAGAAAAAAATTGGATGGCTGCACCAAAGCAACTTATTTCATTCACAAACATAATTATTGGCAGCCACAGCAACAGATTTACGCACACACACTCACTCACGTCTATCCGAACGTTGCCCTCACTCTCTCATAAACTTGACACATTAAAATGTAGAAAATTAATAGAACATTTCACGGCATCAAACATGACAACACACACAGGAAATTGTCACAAGAGCAACAAGAAACAGAGGAAGATGAAGACGAAGATGAAGATGAATGCGAACGAACGAACGAAAAATATCAAAATCAAGATTAGGGCCAAGCAAAAAAAATTGAGGTGAACAAATTGCAAACACACACACACATTCGTACCGTTCTACACAAAAATAGCCACCATCTGTGGGGAACTGAGGTGCTAAAGGGTGAGGTGCAGAGATGTCCTTATTAAAACATCAAAAGCTAGATTTTTCAAAATCTCAAAAAGTGTCAAAATCAAAATCACATTGGCCATGCCATGCAAGACGAAAATGCCGCTCGTCCGCCAACGGACCGAATGTGGGGCCTATCATCACTTATTCCTAGGCGAAAAGAGGTGAATTATTGCAATTACTAGTTTTATGATCCATCTGACGATACAGAATTCATGAAATAGTGTCAAATTGGCAAGATGTACGAGGGTGGTTTTGGATGTGCAGAAACAATTTTTTGAGGTTTCATGTTGGGATAAGAACATTAAGAAGGTGGTTGGTTTAGGACCTTTGAGAAGTATTCTAGGATAGAACATCTTGCAGAGGCCGTCTTTAGATGGAAGATTTTTGAGAGGTCTTCGACAGATAGAAAACTTTGAAGACGTCTTCTACAAAGAGAAGTCCTTTGAGAGGTCTTCTACGGATAGAAGAGCTTTAGCTGGTCTTCTACGTATATAAAATATTTGAGGGTTCTTCTACGGCTTTTAGACCCTCAAGAGGTCTCCTATGGGGGACCCTTGACAGGTTTTCCATGGATTGAAGAGCTCTAAAAGCTAAAAGCACGGTTATAAGACGTTTGAGGAGCCTCCCATGGATGGAAGACTCTGGACAGATCTTCTATGGATAGAAGAGCTTTAGCAGATCTTCTATGGATAGAAGAGCTTTAGCAGATCTTCTACGGATATAAAACATTTAAAAGAGTCTGATCAGGTCTTCTACAGATAGAAAAGTCATAGGAGGTCTTCTATAGATAGAAGAGCTTTAGTAGATATTCTACGGATATAAAACCTTTGAAACCTTCTATGGTTAGAAGACATTTAGAAGAGCCTGAGCAAGTCTTCAATGGATAGAAGAGTCATAGCAGGTCCTCTATGGATAGAAGAGCCTTAACAGGTCTTTTAGGACTAAATGACCCTTAAGGGGTCTTATGGCAAAATACCCTTAAAATTTCTTCTATAGATTAAGGAAACAGGTCTTATATGGATAAAGGATCCTTCACAGGACTTCTATGGATAGAAGTCCCTTAACAGGTCTTCTAGGGATAGAAGCCCCTTAACTGGTCTTCTATTGAGAGAACCCTTAACAGGTCTTCGAAGGTTAGAAGACCCTTAACAGGTCTAGAAGTCCCTTAACAGGTCTTCTGTGGATCGAAGACCCTTAACGGGTCTTCTAGGGATAGAAGATCCTTAACAAGTCTTCTAAAGATAGAAGAGCCTTAACAGGCCTTCTGTGGATATACGACCTTTAAGAGGTCTTCTATAGATAGTAGACCCATAGCAGGAATTCAATGAATAGACGATCTTTAAAAGGTCTTCTAAGGATAAAAGACCCATAACAGGTCTTTTATGGCGGGGGACCTTTAACAGGTTTTCTGTGGATAGTAGACCCTTAACAGGTCCTTTGAGAGGTACCTGTGGGTGGAAGCTCTTCAAGAAGTTTCCTACCGATAAAATAATTTTGGGAGGCCTTCTGTGAATAGAAAACCTTTGAGAGACCTTTGGGAGATTTTCTATGGATAGAGGACCTCTGTGTAGTCTCCATCGGATAGAAGACCATAGAAGAGTATTTTACAGATATAAGACCATTCAAATGTCGTATAAAGAAAAAATAAGTTTGAGGGGTTTTTTGCGGGTAGAAGACCTTAAGCAGGGCTTGTATGATTGGAATATCATTATTTGGGCTTGGATGGGTGACCTTTAAGTGTAAAAAACGACTTTCTACAGGTCCTCTGTGATAAGAAAACTTTATTTAAGGAGTCTATTCTAAGAAACGAAATTGTTAATGGTATCAAATACAGACCCCTTCGGATAAAATACCCTTAACATTTTTGAGAGGCCTCCTGTGAATCGAAAAACTTTGAGAGACCCATTTTTGAGATGGATAGGGGACCTCTGTGTGGTCTTCATCGGATAGAAGACCACAGAAGAGTCTTTTACAGATAAAAGACCATTGAAATGTCTTCTGCAGAAAAAATATCTTTGAGAGGCCTTTTACGGGTAGAAGACTTTAAGCAGGACTTGTATAAATGGAATATCTTTTTTTGGGGTTGCATTGACCTGTTAGAGGTCTTCTGTGGATGGGTCAACTTTAATAGTAAAAACGACTTTCTACAGATCCTCTGTGATTAGAAAACTTTATCTAAGGAAGGTAAGGTTGATGGTATCCACTACAGACCCCTTCGGATATATATTCATTTCTGCATTCAAACGTAAACAAAAAATTTAGAATTTTGTGAAAAATTATTGCAAATGTCAACAGAACATCAATTGACAAAGAACTTGGCTCGTTTGTTTTGCTCAGTCATTCAGTTCAAACATAAAGTCTGCCGGCCAACACAACTTACGGTTGGTTAAACTTATGTAAGCGTGTGACCGACCATTTGTTGCAATGAAAATTGCAATAAAAATTTTATGCAAAAAAAAAAAAGAAAGAAAATATCATAAAAATAAAATGGATTTGGCTTGTGCCTCTTCAGAATTATTATTATTTTTGTTGTGTTGTTGTTTTTTTTTTTTTTGGTAATTACAACAGCCAGCGGATAGACTGCATGACGATCGACTGACACCCACATGACATGCATGTAAAGTCGCGCTACAAACGTAGCCATTTATTTTGGTATACACATACATACATACATATATAAATATCATCAATATGTGTAGAGAAGCATTTTTATTTATGAAAGCCAAGAAAAATAAAATCAAATCATTTTATTTCATTTTATGAAACGGTAGCAGCGTCAAACAACGGCAGATGAACAATTTTCAAAAATAATTACCGACACGGACATACAAACTCAGATGGCGTGTAATGGTATTCATTACACACAAACGTGTTCATTTGTGTGTTTGTGTGTGTGTGTGCGGTTCTGCAGTGCAGTAAATCATACACGTTCCAAATCACATGAATATGAAAATTTATTCAATGAACTGCACTGGCAACTGCAACTGGCCATTTGAAATTCTAACAAGAATCAGATGAAATGTGAATGAATATTCTTGAATGCAGTGGCAAAGTTGTTTAGATAATGAAAATGGGGAGCTTTCAATGAGTCTTTATGGCTTATATCATGCGATTAAGGGTATATGGTCAATATAAATGTCTGAAAAAATATCTCGGACTACGCAGATTAGAATGTGAATTATTTTATTTTTAATGGACCATAAGAGACGTAAACTTGGATTTTTACAGATTTTTGAGTAACATCGGAGTTATTGTCGTAGATTTTTTAAGTATTTGTTTTTTGTACTATGGATCTATAATAACTAATTTTTAAGGTTTTTTTGTATTAAGTTGTAAAAGGAATTACTGTGGATATTTAAAGAGTTTTAATGCATTATCTTATTGGAGCCAGGATCGTGAGATTTTCAAGGAATATAAGAATTTTCTTCATGGAGAAGAAGTACCTCAGCAATATTCTTGAATTTTTTAAGGATTGATATACAAGATGCCTAATTGTGAGTTTTACGGAATTTCAAAAGAAATTACTTCTTTCTTTATTATCATCGACTCTTCAGGAATTTATTTTCGAGAATTTATAAAGGGTTGTTTTAAATATAATGAAGGTTCATTTAAGGAAACACATTTAGGTAGTCCTGAGAACTTTTATGATTTTTTTGGATTTTTTTAAAGATCGATTGTAAGATTTAGAAGACTTTCCAAAAGAATTTTAGTTTTATTTAATTCTTTGGTTCCTCTTCTATTGAGCTTACGATCTCGTCACTTGGGTAAAAAATATTTTTTGTTTTAAAAATTATTTTTAAAATAACTTCTGGGGAGAATATCCCAGACAAAAAAAAAAAAAACAAGGGAACTGATGAGGATTGGTGGCTCTTTCCGAAACCTAGGTATTCCCTGCCTTACCCCCTGGTAAACATTATCATCGTTCTCCACTAATTAACAAACGCTGTTTTTATAAAAACAACAATAAGGGGATTAAGCCTGGCCATTTTGCAACAACAAAATACTATTTTTAAATATGTTTTCTCTCATGTCATTTGGGCTATTTGGAATATAGAGGATTTTAAATGAAAATGTATTGGCTATTGAATCAGAAATCGTGGAGTTTTATAGATATATTTGACAAGGGCTGTCTGAGCAGTAATCTTGAATATTTAAGGACATTTCCCCCAAAAACTATATATATAACAACTGTAGATTGTTTGAGAAATTTGCGCTTTTAAAGAAATTAATTTCAAGAAGGACAATGTAAATATTTTGGACTTTGAGAATTTTTTTTGCAAGGAATATTCGTAGTATGACAGTGAAGTTTGTCCAAATTGTTTCTCAAGGATAACCGAAGTTCTTATCGTAAATTTTCTGTAGATAGTTTTAAAGAACAGCAATGGTGAATCTTTTACATAATTATTTGCAAGGACAATACGAATGAATATTGATAAAATTCTTAATATTTTTCTTAAAGGACTAATAGAAGATTTTTTTTTTAATATTTTATAAAGAACAATCATAGCAATTTTCATGAATTTTTGAAGGTCTTTTTATCAAGGGCCGTGTACAGAGAAGGTGTTGTGGGGGGAAAGAAGACAAATAAAAACTAGTAAAAAAGCTGTAAGTTCGGCCGGGCCGAACTTTGAATACCCTCCACCATTTGCTTCAAATTTGGCAAATTTCAAAAAATTAAAATACATTAAAAATTCTGTTAAAATCTTAAAAATACCGAATGTTGCCGACGACGACGTGGACCTGCATACACAACTTTTTTCATAAGCCTGCACAGACAATTTTCTGTCATAGGCTGTAGTATTCATTACGAACTTCAAATACTAAATTTGAAATAGTTCCAGTAAATAATGTAGCGACATTATTTACTATATTAAATCATCAAAATACCTAATATCGGGGGGTACCGTTATATGGGGGCTATACGAAGACGTAGACCTGCACAGACAATTTTCTCTCATTTAGACAATTTCTCTCTCAGACAATTTTCTCTCTCTTTAAATACTAAATTTGAAATAGTTCCGGTAAATAATATCGCTAAAATCATCTAAATACCGAATATCGGGGGAACCGTTATATGGGGGCTATACGAAGACGTGGACCTACATGGCCCATTTTCTGTCTTATGCTGTAGTATCCATTACGAACTTTGAATACCAAATTTAAAACAATTCCACATTTGAGAAAATGTTTATCAACATACTTCATTTCGTTCGGAAGCTAGAGTGATTTCCACAGACGGACGGGCATTGTTAAATCGACATAGAATTTTATCCTGACCAAGAATATATATACTTTGTGGGGTCTAAAATGTATATTTTGAGGTGTTACAAACGGAATGACAAACTTAATATACCATCCATACTATGGTGGAGGGTATAACAATGGATGTAAGTGTGGTTTTAAAATAAATACGTTCGCAGGTTTATTTGGTGAATTCCTTTGTATACCCTCAGCCATATGGCTACAGAGGGCCTATATCATTTGAAATGGTCAAAACGTGCCTAGCCGAAATAACGGTCTAACCCTAGGTCTCTTTGGACCAAATCCGTTTCAGAACATTTGGGGTCGATCCACCGATGTCCGTCCGTCCGTCTGTCTGGCTGGTGTGCACGAAAACTCTTGAAGGAATTATCCGATTTGATATGATGATATTACTTGGTACATCGTAATAATTTTGTCAAACTTAGATCGAGTTCGGAGATGGGCAATATCGGTCCACTCCTTCTGGTACCTCCCACACAAAATGTCATAATTTTCAAAGAAAAGAAATTATTGCACAGAAAGAGAAGGGATAATCCGATTTTGCTCGAACTTTGCGAATCCTAATATTTTCATCAGTGCTAGGTCATGTGCGAAAATTTACAATATCGGTCCACTCCACCAGTACCTCCCCCACAAAGGGTCAAAATTTTCAATAATTACAACTCTTATAAAATGTGATGTAAGAGCCCGACAGCCTTCAAATTTCACACATCCCAATAATTTTTTTTATTAGTGTTAAGAGGGAATATATCGGTCCACTCCTTTTGGTACCTCCCTCACAAAAGGTCGAAATTTTCAAAAATATATATAAAATATATTTTTTTGCATTGAAAGAGAAACGATTACCCGATTTTGCTCTAACTTTCAAAATCCTAATATTTGTGTCAGTTCTAGGTCAGGTGCGAAAATGAGCAGTATCGGTCCACTCCAGCAAGTACCTCCCCCACAAAGGGTCAACATTTTGAATAATTATAACTCTTATAAAATCTGATGTAAGGATCCGAACGTCTTCAAATTTCACACATTACAATATTTTTATAAACCAAAGATCTGGTGTTAACATGGAATGTATCGGTCCACTCCTTCTGGTACCTCCGCCACAAAGTGTCGAAATTTTGAATACCCATGAAGCTCATAAAACGCGAAATTAACATCCGATTCCATTCAGACTTGGTACATCTCAATATTTCTATCAACACAAGATCTGTTGTAAAGGTGGTATATATCGAACCATTAGACCTAAATAAACAATCCTTGCTAGGATGTCTTAAATTGCGACTAGTACCATTAAATCTGCCGGTACAATTATATGGGGGCTATACCAAAACGTGGACCGAAATGACTCATTTAAAATATCAAAAATTCTACGCACCTAAACTAAAGTTTTGTTTCCGGACTTACTAACTTATGCTAAGTCGTGATATATTTTATTTTTGTTTTAGGAAGGATTCATTCATAATTTTTTTAGATTTTTTTTTCAAAAATGTTTGATTTGAAGGAACTTTGCATTTTATTATAAATATTTGCTATTGAATGAAAGTTTTCTGGATTACCGAAATTAAAATTGAAGTAATATAGTTATAGTTAGAGTTGAAAGAGATGGAATTTTTTGATTTTTTTTACGACTATGGGACTTTAATTTAATTAATATATATTTTAAGCACTTGAAATCTTAGAATTTTGAAGAAACTTTGAGAGAAGCATCTGGGAAATAATTATGGACTTTATTTAAGATGTATTGTTTTGGATATTTAACGAATTCAAGATTTACTAGATTCATAATCGAAAGAGTTACTATAGGTATATTTGGAACCGTGTGTTGGGATGAGTTTTTTTAAGACTTTCCGAGGTAAACCGCGAATTTTTAAAATATTTTTTGAAGTATTGCTTCAGCTATTGTTATGGGTTTCATAAGCGATTTTTGGGCTTCTTGAATTTTTAAATAATTGTTTGAAGGAAGGATTATCAGTCCTAGTGTTTTTTAAAGGACTATCGGACATAGGGTCTTTCTTAAAGCCATATACTATCTATGTGGGACGTACAGGTACATTGCTATTCGAGAATATTTTCAAAGGCCCAACAGGTAAAAAGCTAAAATTTCCATGCAAAAAGTACAAAGCATTTCAGAATAGTAATAATTTCCAAAATGTAATGGTTGGGCTGTTTTTCCACTTATTCTGTATAAAAAGTACTTTGATCAATTTTCAAGATCATCACCATTCAATGTCACTGCTAATGACATCAATGCCATATCAAGATAAAGCTTCATATTGCTGCTGCTAACAAGGGCTGCCGATGTCGTTACTTTCCACCCGCCAAATGCACAACATCTGGAATAGTTTTATGAAAACATGAAAATTTCATTTCAACGAAATTGTTACGCTTCGTTTCGCATCTTTGAGAAGAAACCTTGACGGGCTTAGATGGCGAAAAAAAAAAGAAAAAAAAAAACAACAACGAAAAAAAGAAGGCGTGGCTTTTGTGACTACTTTTTTTCTTGCTCCTATTATCGGGCTATTGTATTGCTCTTCATTTATTTTTGTATTTATTTATTTGTTCATTACAGTTCATTCATTCATATCGTAGTTGTTGGTGTTGTTGCTGGTTTATTTTGCATTGCATTGCTGGTCTTGTTTAGAGGCCCCTTAGCGATGATGTATAGATGGATGTTGCTTGGGGCTTTTTTGCTGTCGTCGTCGCAGTCGTTTCTGTGTGTTGTGAAAACATTGAACTAATTTAATTAGTTTTCAATTAAGTGTGGAAATACGTTTTTCTAATTAACTTATTATTATTTTTTCTGAGTCAAAAAAAAAAAACGAAAAATACGACAGAGAAAATAAGCAATTTGTGAAAATTTATAGACTTATTGACAGAATGCTAGGGAGACTACTACGACAACACATCGAGCGATCGTTCGATGATTAATATCTTGTCCAAATGGAAATTCACGCGAAAAACGACAACAAAAACATGACATCATATGCCAGCAACGAGCGTCATTAGCCCCGTGTCACTGCTGTTCCTTTTATGATTTCATCCAAAAAATTTAGGAAAGCTACTGAACAAAATCGTTTCAGTAGTCAATTGAATTCAATGACGTCGGAATCGGAATTGTTTCAAATGAAATTGACGTGAATTTGTTATTGTTAGGGATTTTTTTTTAAATTTTTTTATTGCCTGCTTTTGGCTTCGACAACAATGACGAAAATCCTTTTTCATTTGGTGTTTGTTTTTGTTGGCCACAATTTGTTGTTGATTTGATGTGCCAAAGATTACAACATTCTTTGCATTTGTAAATGTGCTGCGATATCCGAAAAGAAAGGTTTCCCTTAACCAGATTCCCACAGACAAATTCATCAACGTGTAAGGTCTCCGCGTCTAGACAGTTTTTCTAGGTGTGAGTCATTTTGTTGGTGTTCTAAATGAAATTTAGTGAAAAACGAGGGTCGTTGCAAAAATTTGAAAATGCCTTTCAATTTGTATTTTACATGCTGACGGATATGTCTTATCCGAATTTCGTTTTAGTTCTAATATTCGATCTTGCAGTCTCGATGGAAATCCTATGCTAAGTGAGATTGACTAAGAAAAAAATTTGGTTGTGTTACTGTGCACCATCCAATCTGGGGTGTGGGAAATTTCAAGTGGAGTTGGTATTCGTTTAGTAAATCAAAATACCAAAACGGGTTTGGTTTCCCTGGCCAAACTCTTTTTAGGGCTCATTATATTTAAGATAGGACGTTTGAATTTGATACAGGCCTATTGGTTCATGTAGAATTATTTGTAAAAAATATCGGTTCACGATCTGGTATAGCTCCCAAATAAGGGTATACCCCGATTTCAAGTATTTTTCACATTTTAGCCACATTTTTATACCCTCAGCCACATGTCGAAATAACGGCCTTACATATTTGATCTCCAAATCCGCTTCAGAACGTTTGGAGTCGATCTAGGTGTGTCCGTTCGTCCACCTGTCTGACTGCTACGCACGCTAACTCTCGAAGGGAGTATCCGATTTGGTCCAAAACTTAGGTCGAGTTCGGAGATTGGCAATATCGGTCCACCCCTTCTGGTACCTCCCCCACAAAAGGTCGAAATTTTCAAAAAACATATTTTCTGCCCTGAACGAGGAACGATAATCCAATTTTGCTCCAACTTTGCAAATCGAAATTTTTGAGTCAGTGCTAGGCCAGGTGCGAAAATTAACAATATCGGTCCACGCTGTCAAGTACCTCCCTCACAAAGGATCAAATTTTTGAATAATTATATATCTTAAAAAATTGATATAAGTGTCAGATTGTCTTCAAATTTCACACAGATGGAAAACATCGGTCCACTCCTTCTAGTACCTCTCCCACAAACGGTCAAAATTTTTATTGCACAAGATCCGTTATAAAGATGGTATATACCGGACCATTCCTTCTGGTTTCGCCAGACTAATGTTTTGGATGAGAGTCATGGGTATCATGGTAGATATAAATAAAAAAGGACGAATTTCCGGGTTATCCTGTTTAGTTTTAAAGGAACGAGGTAAACAGTTTTTATTCTTTTTTATTTATTTATTTATTTATTTTTCTTATTATTTTTGAAAAAAGTAATTTGTAAAAAAAAATTTTGGGCGACTATTGGGTCTTCTTGGGCTACAATGGCGAATTTTAATCGTAGACTTTTAAGGTTTTCATCATTGAATCTTGGGATTCTTCGTATTATCGTGGACGTAAAAAGACATTTTGGAGACTCCTTTGAGCTGCATCTTGGATTTAAAAAATATCGAAGAACTCCTACAGCTTTAATTTTTGATGTCTACTTGCCAGACTCTAAGGTGTACAATAGTCTCTCGGAGCCGTACTCGTGGACAGCTCATGACGGACTCGCATGGGCTATAATCTTGGATTTAAAAAAAGATAACTTTTAGGTCTATATTAGATATTTCCCAGAGCCTTAATTGTGGGCGACTATAAAGTAGAACTTTAAAGACAATCCTTAGGCCAATAATAATAGATATTAAATAAAAATGTTGGTGAGTGAATTTAAAAAAAAAAAATCGGACGGATTTCGGAGCTATAATCATGGGTTTTTAAAAAAATATTTTTAATGATTCTCAGGGCTTAAATGATTCTTAAGAAACGTTTTTAATTTTGCTTTGAAATTTAAATATAATTTTTGGATGATTTAGGATTTGCAAGGCTTTCCGCGCCATAATTCTTGGGTTTAAGGCTATGCACGTGGATATCTAAGAAATGTCTGGATGTCCTTCTGGTCTGTTGTAATTTTATTTGAAGATATTTTATTTGTAGGATTATCAGGGCTCTGAGTGGAGGTTATAGACGTTTAATATTTGTAAATTGGAATACAATATTGTTTTTTCTTTTTTTTAACGGAGAGACTTTGATGCTATTTTCGTGGATTTGAACAAACATTTGGATAGTCTTGTCGATGAATTTGTTAATTTTTCGTTTGTAGAAAAGTTAATTATCGTAAAATTTTTTATTACTTCCCAGGGCTGTAATCGCAAATTTTTCAAAATTTGCAAATTTTGATGGGCTACAATGCGTTTTTAATAGGGAACTTTGGGCCTATAATCGTAGATTTTCGGAACACCTCTGAAGAGTCTCTAGGGCAGAAATCGCAGAATTTTCAAAAAAAAAAAAAAAAGAAAAACAGTTGTAGGACCTAATATTTTCGAGAACGGAGAGTAAAACAAGTTTAAAAAGATCGGAAAATTATCATGTTTAAAAGATTTATTGGAGAGAAATTTAAATTTAAGTAATTTGTGGACATTTCAAGGGCTTTTATTATTATTTTAGTGGCTGGGTCAATTATGATTTTTTAAGAATTTTTCCATGATTACAAGAGCCTCACCTTGGTTTTCTATAGGAGATTTTGAGTAAGGATCATTGTTCATAAAATCGTATTTTATAAAGAAGTTTCCAAGCTAAAATCGTCCATTTTTGAAAAAAAAAAAAAAACAAAAAATAGATGTGGAGACCTGGGCAGCAATTAAGGTTTCTCAAAAACAAAAAAATAAATAAATTAATAAATAAATAAATAAAAATAATAATAAATAAATAATTGGCAAGTCTACTTGATTAGATTGAGAAACAATTCCAAAGAGTACGTCGGTGTTGTTATTGGAATTCAAGAAATGGTGTGGGCTTTTTTTAAAATACAAGAGAGTGTTGTAAAATAGTTTTTATCCGGACCAAAATAATATTTCCTTGCATAAAAAAGTTACAATTAAATATAAAAAGCCAATTTTCCGAAAGATAAATACGCTCAACGTTTATTTATGGATATATTTTTGGGGACGTACCACAGAGAGTGGACCTGTAAATTCTATATTTACTATACATCGAATGTTAGTACAAATATTGCAATTTGGGAATTAATTGGAAGAGGCTTAGGCATTTTAGGTAAAAATGAGATAAAATTATTTATAGTTTTCATCAAACATCGTGTCCATTTCGAGTGAAAAAGCTAACCGATATTGCCTTTCTCCGAGCTCAATCTATGTTTGGTAATAATATAACGATATATTAAGTTTGAACGAAATCGAGGGTTAGCGGGCTGATTTACATGTCCGATAACCAGAAGACGGATACCTCTAGACCTAGGGTTTATATACCTTTATTGCGATGAGCACCTTTTGACGTATCAAATTTTTTATTGAGTTTATATTTTTTATTTAACTTATCGTTTGCTTTCAGCTTCCAAATATGATTAAAAAGTTTTTTAAACATAGTATGGACCTAACTGTACTTATATTCAAAATTGTAATTAGATATAATCTAAATCATTTCAAAATTGATTCCACAAATGTTTTTTTTTTATAACAAACAAAAAAACTTAAAATCATGCCCATCGTACATAACGTACCTGAAGAAAACAAATCACTCAAGACTATGCCAAGAACCACAACAAAAAATTAAGAGATAAACGTACCTTCAATTAAATACAAAACAATAAACCAACCAAAAAACGTAATCACATTTTTGCATTGATTCTCTGCTGTTGTGGGAGAGCTGGCTATTTTGTGCGTAATGTTAGCAGAGAATGTTCGTTCGTTCGATCCAATTCAATCAAATCAATTGAATACCACTTGGATAAATTGTCGGCCAACCGAATGGACGGATGGTTGGTTGGATAGATAGATGGTCCATTAAATTTTAACCTCAAAGGCAATAATTTTCTTTTCTATGATTTCATTTAGGTCTGACCTAAATACATTGCAAAAATACGAAATATTGATGTGGTCTGGTGTTGAACTCATTGGTTCAAAACGATATTTTGCTTTGCGATTTGTTGGGTTGTTTTACCATAACCAAGGTATAAATGGGATATTATTTGGTTAATGGGATTTTAAGTCCCTGATAAATGCCATATCCTAAAATGATATTATTTTTTTTTATTTAAATAAGATGCAAATATTTGTTTTTTTCCAATAGCGAATAAATGAGACCTTGGCAATTAAGAAACATTTAAGAAATAGACAGATATATTTTTTGGGTACTTCACGAATCTCTTACTTAAAAAATAGGCAATATAGGTTCACATTTTGGCTTGACTATTTCCAAATGTTACATCTGCTTTGAGAAAATTTCATTAAAAGTTTATGGAATAAATTTGATGATTTCTAACCCATTTTTATTTTAAAAACCAAAAAATACAAGTAAGAACGCAGCATTCGGTACCCCGAGAGATATGTAAACTCAGCATTTCAAAACATAAATATTTTTCTGGAAATCCCAAATTTCACATTTCAATCGAACTCTCATAGACTTTGTGTTGGTAGAAATTTTGTGCCAACTTTGTCTATGGGGAGGTAACAGTGATAGTGGACCTCAACTCTCGATTTTAATTATAACCAATTTTTATTATATTTTTAATTTTTCAGAAAATTGGTCCGTCTGTGGTAGAAGGTGTCAGCTGACATTGTACATTTTTTTACCTGACCTACGTCAGAGAGCGAGTTTCGCTCATTACTCGAATTAGATTAGATACTATATTCCAATATCGACATCGCTCGAATAAGAGCAATTATGTTTTATATATTTTTTAGAGTGGGAACATAACTTGAACGAAATAGAGCAGATCCACTTTTGCCTTTTACTCTTTTAGTTTTTGAAATACCATTGTTGCATTTGCGTGTAGCTGCATTTAAACTCACAATTATTTAAGAAAGAGTAACTCAGGAGCGACCTCACTTAAAGCAAAAGATTGGAGAGGAAATTCGTATAAAACTCGTATGTCCTCCAACACTCCATCTCGCGAGCAAGCTTCACTCCCGCGCAAATTTGCTCTCTAAATACAATTATTGTGATTTCCAAATATTAAACCAAATACGAGGCTCGCCTTACATAAGATTATTTATTTTTTTTTTTTTTTTTTGAAAATTTAGAACCTTTGTGTATCGAAAAAATTGACAGATATTGTCCAGTTCTCCGAACTTGATCTATGTTTGGTAAATACGCCAAAATGTTCACATTTTTTAACGGTATTGAGTGAAAGCAAAAGTTTAGATTTGTACGAACGTCACCTTTGGCACGAATTAATAAAACCGTCACACGCTGTCCGAATGTTGCTCTGCGGTATATTGGTCCAGTCCCGGCGAAGCATTTGCTTGAGGTGATCGACACTTTGGTATTTTGACTGGCAACTTTGCTTTCCAAAATACTCCAGACACAATAGTCCAACGGATTGGTATAGGGAGATTTTAAAGGCCATTGTGCGCTGGAAATGAAGCGAGGAACCTCAGTTTGTAACCATTCTTGGGTGGTGCGTGCTGAGTGCGATGGTGCTGAGTCCTGTTGGAATGTCCAAGGTCTGCGGCCAAAATGTTTGTGTGCCCAAGGCTTTAATGCACCCTTCAGAATATTTTCGCTATAATATTCGGCATTTATTCTGATTCCACGGTCGATTAATACGAGCGGAGAGCGACCATCGGCTCTTATGGCAGCCCACACCATCACCATATCCGGCGCTTGAGTTCCTGTGGCCAACCGAAGGTGCACATTTTCAGCTGACCTCTTTGGCAAGTAAACACGATCACTTTGTTAGTTTACAAACTGCTGGACAACGAATGTTTTCTCATCGGAGACGGAGAAAACCAAATTCGGCAGTTCACCACTTTCGAAGCAACTCTTTTGCTCTTTTGAATCTATTTTCTTTATATTGCGGTGTAAGTTCTTGCATTTTCTGGCTTTACCCCGAGCTCATTTTTCAATATTTGCCGAATGGAATATTGCAATATGTTCAGCTCACAAGCAATTTTTCGGCCACTGCGTCAAGTCATCAAGTCGCTTCTTTACTTTTCGAACCCTTTCTGCTGATGTTGCTGCTTTCTTCCGTCCACTTCATTGACGTCGGGCTACGCTACCAGTATCACGGTAACGAGCGATGGTAAGAGACACAAAAGATCTATTCACATTTAAATGCTGGAGTGATCTATCGATAGCCACTTGTGGTTTTCCAGCCAAATATAAAGAAATCACACTGTCCCGCTTGAATTCCATCACGAATAACTTTGGAAAATTCTCACCAAAATGCTTTTGTACGCTTGTAAGCAATACAATGCGCTGTCACTGGAATAATTTTAACAGCTGTCGGACGAGTGGTTTAGGAATGACAGAAATCTGAAATTGGTTGCAGTTATTTTTATCTCACCCTGTATATGTCTCAAGCAGCAACCTGAGGTGGCTATGGAATTTATGATTTCGTATAAAATTGGTTATAAATGTTCGATTGTCTTGCAATTTTGCCCACGCCAATATTGGCCATTCCTTCGGAACCTACTCCATAGAAGGACAAACATTTGAATATTCATAACAGAAGTTCAAATTTATTTAAATAATCAAACATCGGTTGTGGGTATACATACATCTGTCGGCAAAACCGACTGATATTTTAACCTTGTTTTTTTTCTATCTCAAGTTAACCCTGGTTTCCTAGTACAACTCAAGATGTTCCACATGCCTTTCAAAAATCATCAGAAAACCAAAAATAAAATCCGCAAAAAATATCGGTGCAAATTTAGAAACTTCAGCACCTTGCATCGTTAAGACAACAAGAAGGTCTGTGCCAATATTAATAATATTACTTAGTCAAATGTTATTGACCCTACGTCTTAGTAGAGGGATTGGAGTAATATCCATTGTAAAATCTAGATTGAAACACGACGATGTTGTTGGTTGTACTCATGGAATAAAACACCAACGATGTTTCTTTTGAAATCGGAAGCATTGTTCATTCGTGTATATTACCTGTTTAATGTCACAATCCGTAAGCTTTGACAATCGTGGGTTATTTTCCTTTTTAAATCTACAGTGGCATAAACAGGTTAAAGAAATCACAGGTGACGATCATGGTGGCCTATGAGTTATATTTAAACAGATCTATGAAAAATATATTTTTTAAATAATATTTCTGCAAAATTATCTTGTTCGGTCACTGAATAGTTGCATTGAACTTAATTGAGTTTCTTCGAAATAAAAGCAATAGGAAATATTTCATCCTTCATATCTTTTGGAACCACCGACTGACTAGTGCTGCATTATTTCTTAAACAGATAAGGGGTTTGTGTCGTTATATGGGTTTTAAGGTTTCACATATTTTTCCAAGGTTGAATTTCAATTATTTAATTTTTACTCGAAATGAAAGTCCTCTTAACCGACTTTTCACTAAAATTTCAAATTCCAAAATTTTTTATAATGCTGCTTTCATAGGTTATATTATTGAAATTTTTGTAAGATCCAGAAATCTAGAAATTACACAAAGATTGGTCATCTTTAGACCAACACAGACATATTTGTCTTCCCGAACCCCTCTTTCTCATCCCAACTTGATTCACATGCCAACCGAACATTCATCAAAGCTAATAATCTGTTATCAATACATTTTCTTTGCAATTTCTTCGTGGTGGTCCATTTTCTTCAACGATTGATTGGTCATTGCAACCTTTCAAAGTGTCAAAAGCCACAACACGAAGGAGATGAAGCAGAAGTAGAAGAGCACGATACAGGAAACCCATACAGCAACGATATTTAAATTTATTATCTACAATTAGATTTTTAATTAAATGCGCACATTTCCGCTCTAGCAATGCTAGCCAATATCATTATGATAGTCGACGTCATTCTTCTGCTGGGGCGAGTTGTTTTGATCGATTTGTTGGTTGGTTGGTATCACGCCAGCCAAACTGGCCACTGGTCGTTGTTGTTTGGCAGTCAACCTGAAATAGATAAACACCTCCTGTTACCTCCGATGTATGGTTGCTTCTTCGTTCATTCCTATTTTTTTTTTTTTCTTGGCCATGGTTGAAAGATGGCAGCATCCCATCTTCAGAGCCAAAACCAGAGACCGGTCAATGCCAATGGTTTTCACTCAAAAAAAATCATTGCCACACTTTGATCGTGTATTCCACCACACGAGCTATGAGGTATCACCTACTCATCCATGCAGGCTCCGACCAATCAACAATAAGAATTGAAAAACGGGAAGGAAAAAAAACCAATTCATCAGCCCACCATGATTACATTGATGTAAAACCCAGTTCGGGGCAAAAAAAATTCATTCAAGAAAATTTGAATTTTCAAAGCTTACCCCTTAAAAATCTTCTACTATAAACGCAATTTGTGGCGATTCCGTTCATTCCTTTTTATAATTTGTTAAATTTTGTTCGGCTGCTGCCTTGTTTTCGTCTTCTAACAAATGGTGTCATTTCACAAAATGTTGCCAAATAAATAACAATTTCGATGTATTGTAAGTTTTCTTTTTTTCTTCTTCGTGCCTGTGTTGTTGGTGGAACTAGTCCAATTCTTTGATGAAAAAAAAAAAAAAAAAAAAAATAGATGAAAATAATGTTGCCCATATCAGAGGCGATGACATAAATCAGCATGAAAAAATGCAATTAAGATGTTTTGTGTGTGCAGCAATGTTCAAAACGCTCTCGACTCTTAGATCAGTTGGAGATCAGCAGTGCAGTCCATATGTTGATGTTTTTTTATTTGCGTTAGGTTTTCTGTTCGCATAAAAATTAGGTCTCTCCACAGTCGCAAAATAGCTAATAGTGCAAAAATCAAGATAATGAACCAAATACTCCGTCAGACATGCAGCCCAGCAGTGCAAAATGTGAATGGTGGACAAAAATACGAGGTGTGTTAGGGAATGATATAAACAATTAAGAAGTGGGAACACTGAGTGGACATGAGTGCCATCTCATTTTGAACTTTTCAGTCAGTTTTTTTAAAATTAGGATATAGATGGCGTTAGTTACAGAATTTTACAATGTATCAACAATTTTGTCCTTATTTAAGTATTTATAAAACAAGGACTCAATCAGAACCTAATTTTTGCCATATTGGCTTTGGATAATGCTACATATATCATTGGTATAGTCGAACTAGAATCAAGTAAAAAATCTGTAAATTCGGCCGGGTCGAACTTTGAATACCCTCCACCATTTATAACGTACTTAACAATTTCAAAAAAATAAAAGCTGTTTAAAATTCCGTTCAAATCTAAAAAATACCGAATTTAGTCGTATGTATACGACGGCGTGGTCCTTCAAAATCCTTTACAATATTTAAATGTGAAAAAAATGAAAAAAAAATTAAATTTGATAAAATCATCAAAATACAGAATATCGGGAGGTATCGTTATATGGGGGCTATACCAAACCTGCACAGACAATTTTCAGTCATAGGCTGTAGTATCCATTACGAACTTCAAATACCAAATTTGAAACAATTCCGGTGAATAATGTCGCAAAAATCATCAAAATACCGAATATTGGGAGGTACCGTTATATGAGAGCTATACGAAGACATGGACCTGCACAGACAATTTTCTGTCACAGGCTGTAGTATTCGTTGCGAACTTCAAATACCAAATTTGAAACAATTCCGGTGAATAATGTCGCTAAAAAACATCGAAATGTCGAATACCGGGAGGTACCGTTATATGGCGGCTATACCAAAACATAGACCGATATATTTTCAATACCAACTATACTAAACATAATACAAATTGTTCTGCCAAATTTTGAATCTCTATGTCAAATAATGTGGGCTGTATCGTGATTTCAACAGACACACAGACGGTCATTGTTAAATCGACTTTGAATTTTATGCTGATCATACTTTATGGAGTCTACGACGAATATTTGCGGGTGTTACAAACGGAATGACAAAGTTAATATACCCTTCTTTTTAAGGTGGAGGGTATAAAAACTTCAGTCAAACGCCAAAATTTTTACATATTTTTTTTAATTTATTGAATGAAAGTCGGAAATAGCATCAAATTTAAGAATTAGTTTAGATTTGTTCGAACTGGTCACCTTTGGCACGAATTATGGTCTTCAAACGGCCAATAAAACCGTCACACGCTGTCCTAATGTTGGTCTGCGGTATTTTGATCCATACCCGGCGAAGCACTTGCTTGAGGTGATCGATACTTCGGTATTTTTTAGTACCAACCTTGCTTTCCAAAATGCTCCAGACACAATAGTCCAACGGATTGGTATCCGGAGATTTTGGTGGCCATTGTGCGCTGGAAATGAAGCGAGGAACCTCATTTTGTAACAATTCTTGGGGGCGCGTGCTGAGTGCGATGGTGCTGAGTCCTGTTGGAATATCCAAGGTCTGCGGCGAAAATGTTTGCGTGTCCAAGGCTTTATTACATCCTCCAGATTATTTTCGCGTTAATATTCCTCATTTATTCTGATGCCATCGGTTGTTATGGGGGCCCACACCATCACCATGGCCGGCGCTTGAGTTCTGGTGGCCAATCGAAGGTGCACATTTTCAGCTGACCTCATTGACAGGATCATTTTGTTTGTTTACAAACTGCTGGACAACGAATGTTTTCTCTTCGGAGAAAACCAAATTCGGCAGTTCACCACTTTCGACCAAGCAAAGCAACTCTTTAGCTCTTTTGAGTCTATTTTCTTTCTGTTGCGGTGTAAGTTTGTGCACTTTCTTTTTAACCGAGCTCATTTTTCAATATTCGCCGATTTGAATATTACGATTTGTTCTGCTCACGAGCTATTTTTCAACCACTGCGATGCGGATTTCGATCAAGTCGCTTTTTTACTTTTCGAATCATTTCTGCTGATGTTGCTGTTTTCTTCCGTCCACTTCCTTGACGTCGAGCTACGCTACTCGTATCACCGTAACGAGCGATGGTACGAGACACAAAAGATTTATTCACATTTAAATGCTGGAGAGCTCTAACGATAGCCACTTGTTGTTTTCCAGCCAAATATATAGATGTATAGTCACTGAAATAATTTTAACAGCTGTCGGCCGAGTGGCTTAGCTGTGACAGCAGTCTGAAGTTGGTTGCAGTTTTTCCATCTGACCCTGTATACCTAAAATATATCGATTCCAGGGAATTCGATTTCGCATAGTTTCAAGAATGTAAAAATGTATTGAACTTTTCCACCCTGATCTACTGAAAGTAGATCATGTGTTCGTTAGGGTAGAACAGCATAATGGGATCTGGAAATCTTTGCTAATCTAGGTGTAACGTGCGATATCTATATTTTAATTTTGACAGTCCTCATTGTAATTTTTCTAAATGATTTTATTGTAAAGAACGACATCTATACCTCATGTTTCTTGTTATACTTTATTTAGTTTATTTTAAATTACTGGGATTTTTTACCATAGTCGTGGGTTTAGTTCACCAAATTACCATTGATTCTTCTCCAATTGATTCTTCGAACTTGGAACTGAAAGAATATTAGTTGTTTCGTGAAGGCGAATTTTAATGTGGAGATTTAAAGGTTTTCACCAGAGGCGAGCAAACGTTTATACATGTTATAATCTGGATTTCAAGAGAGACATCTATACGTCAGGTTTCGTTGCTTTAAGAGCGTTTTCTAATAATTGTATTGTAACGAACGACATCTATACTTCATTTTGAGTATTGTATTTAAGTTATAAAATATTTTGATTGCCTTATAAAATTTTGTGGACAATAGACTTGCTTTTCGAACGGGCTGTAACGAGCGACACTTTCACGTAATTTTTTACTATTTTCTAGTTCATTTTCAAATATTTTTTCTGAACCGAACGACATCTAACTCTAACTCTTGGAAACTCAGAATTAGAAAGTAAAATTTTGGTAAAATGATAATCAGGGCCAGATATTTAGAAATCGTTTTAACCTTCACCATATATCTTCGAAGAAAAACATCCAAAGATCGACCTTCGTCGATCTGAAACGAAAACACTCTGCACGGTATCTTGTCGCACGTCGATATAATTTTACAGATTACTGTAATGAAATTACAATTGAAATTCATCAGCATGAGTTGTGTGGAGTACCAACCGAATAACAACAACGGCAACAGCAGCAGCTATCAGAAAAACGTTTGATGAATATCAATTAAAAATCACCACTTCCAGAGCTCGGTTGTTTGCTTGCTACAGATCATGGAAATTGACATTGCCATAGAATGAATGGTGGCATTTACTTGATATTACAATCCGCTCTAATTGACTTGTTTGTCGATGCAAGTTTGTTGTAGTAGAAATGGTATTTTATTGTCATTAATGTGGGTTAATTAGAATTCCTAGGAATTCTGGGAAATTATCCGCAAAAAAAAAATGCGGATATACTCTTAAATCCGGTTATAGAAATTTACTTTCATATTTGAAAAGAATTGTAGTTATCTCGGCCTTTGAGGGATGATTATATTCTCCACTTAATATGACATGGAAAAGGCATGAACAGGGCCAAGGGAACTATTTTGATAAGATAGAAACGGAACGAAAATCTATTAAAAATTTCAAAACTAGATGGCAGTCCTTCAAATTAGCATAGCTGTTAATCTGATGCAAATATACATGCTTTCACATTGGTTTTTCCAATTTTTTTTTTAATAAAAAAGGGAATAATAAATAGAAGGGAATAATAGGGAAAGGGAATAATAAAAAGGGAATAGGGAATGCCAAATTTGTTTGCCTCTTCTTTCAAATTTGCCTATAAGTGTTACAAGATTTTCAACGAGGAAAAAAGTTTCAGCAAGGGTATGAGTTATCTACATGTAAGGGGAAAATGTCACAATTCGATGCTGGAAGAAGCATCTATTATTGAAAAGGCTTTCAGAGATGCACCAGCTAAACGTGAAAAATTTACAAAAGTTGAAGAAACCAAGAGACCTGATGAGGATAGGTGGTTCTTTCCATAGCTCTATATAGCAAACATTACCGTTTTATAAAAAAAAGTAAAAAAGCATTAAGTTCCGCCGGGGCGAACTCTGCATACACCCCACCTTTTAGAACTAATTTGGAAATTTTCGAAAAAGATAACATTCGCCAAAAATTCTGTTAACATTTTAAAAATACCGAATATAGCCTTATATTAGAGTCTGTACGACGTGCACCTACATAGGCATTGTTTGTCACAAGCCATTACCATATTCAAATTCGAAACTTAAAATAAACGGTAAATAATGTTGCTAAAGTCATCAAAATACTGTACATGGGGAGGTATTGATATATGGGACCTATACGAAGACCTGGACCTGCATAGAAAATTTTCTGTCATAGGCTGTAGCATATATTACAAACTTCAGATACAACATCTCAAACAATTTCGGTGAGTATTGTACCTAAAATCGTCAAAATACCGAATATAGGGAGGTACTGATATATGGGACCTATACGAAGACCTGGACCTGCATAGACAATTTTCTGTCACAGGCTGTAGTTTCCATTACGAACTCTAAATACGTAATGGAAACTAAAATCATTAAAATAGCGAATATCAGGAGGTACCCTTATATGGGGGCTATATGGCAAGGTGGACCTGCACAGACAATTTCTGTCCTAAGCTGTAGCATCCATAACGAACTTCAAACGCCAAATTTGAAACAATTTCGGTGAATAATTTCGCTAAAATCATCAAAATACCGACTATATGGAGGTACCGTTATATCGGAGCTATACGAAGACCTGGGCCTACATAGACAATTTTCTGTCACAGACCGTAGTTTCCATTACGAACTTCAAATAGACATCTCAAATAATTTCGGTGAGTATTGTACCCAAAATTTTCAAAATACCGAATATAGGAAGGTACTGATATATGGGGCCTATACGAAGACCTATATATACGAAGAATTTTCTGTCACAGACTGTAGTTTCCATTACGAACTCTAAATACGTAATTTGAAACTGCTGCGGTGAATAATGACGCTAAAATCACGAAAATACTAAATATTGGGAGGCACTGTTATATGGGGGCTATACGAAGATGTGGACCTGCATAGACAATTTTCTGCCTTAGGCTGTAGTATTCATTACGAACTTCAAATGCCAAATTTGAAACAATTCCGGTGAATAATGTCGCTAAAATCATCAAAATACGGTATATCGGAACGTACCGTTATATGGGGGCTATACGATATCGTGGCCCGATATAGCCCATCTTCGAACTTGACCTGCCTGCAGACAAAAGAGAGATCTGTGCAAAATTTTAGCTTCCTATCTTAATTCGTTTAGACTGTAGCGTGATTACAACAGACGGACAGACGGACGGACAGGGCTAAATCGTCTTAGAATTTTACGCTGATCAAGAATATAAATACTTTGTTGGGTCTAAAATGATTATGTCGATGAGTTACAAACGGAATGACGAACTTAATATACCCTCCATACCTTTTTTGGTGGAGGGTATAAAAATGGGATTAAGCCCGAGTCTCTTCAGTCTTTAGAGGTGCCGAATCTAGATACCCAGTTAACGAACTTTATTTACATTTTATATCAATCAATAAAAAGGAAATTTGTTCTACTTTCTTTTTGCAAAAACAGAAAAGAAAACAAATCTCCAAATTATCTCACTCGTAAGAGAGACAAAAAAACATGAAATAAAATCAAACACCTAGACAACTATGGCGTCAGTGATTCGAAAGCTAAATGTCGCCAAAAAAATAAGAAAACATACCTGCAACGACATCCGACATAATTGCCACAGACACAATGGGCCCAATGCCAGCTAGGCAGCCAACCAGACAGTCAACCATACAGCCACCCAAAATCCAATGGACCACCAACACGAAGAAGTCACGGCAGAAGGCATCTAAAGGAAATTAAATAAAAATAGAGAAATTTAGTTATTACATTTGAAGATTTAAAAACAATTTATATTTGAAAGACAAGACTTCCTTTGAATGTCACACCTATCATATTTCTAGGGCACACAATGCTGTTGCAAGTACTATCTATTGGTTTTCGTGTGCTTAACATTTTCTGTGACAATACATGGCGAAATGGTCATGATCAAGTTGAGGTACACGGTGAATGTCAATAGCATAACGATGTGATAAAAAAGACTGTGGTACCAAACAAAAATAAATCAACAGTAAAAACCTTTTAATTGTTGCATTTAATTTTGCTCGCTGAAAGGATGAAATGTTTAACAAGTAAAAACGCGTTAATTTCGTCGGGGCGAACTCTTAATACCCTCCACCATGAAGTACGGAAAACCTTTAAAATAAAAAAATTGGGATTTAAAATAGGGTCCATTCCCATTTTTATACCCTCCACCATACTATGGAGGGTATATTAACTTTGTCATTCCGTTTGTAACTCCTCGAAATACTCATGTCAGACCCAACAAAATATATATATTCTTGATCAGCGTAAAATTCTAAGTCGATTTAGCGAAGTCCGTCTGTCTGTTGTAATCACGCTATCTTTCGAACGAATTGAGATAGAAGGCTAAAATTTAGCACACATGTTTATTTTTCCAGTAGACAGGTTAAGTTCGTAAATGGTCCATGTAGGTCCACGTTTTCATATAGCCCCCATATAAAGGTACCTTCCGATATTCGGTATTTTGATGATTTTAACGACATTATTCACCGGAATTGTTTCAAATTAGGTATTTGAAGTTCCAAAAGGATAGTACAGACTAAGACAGAAAAATTACTGCCCCCATACAAGGATTCTTCCAGATATTCGGTATTTTGAAGATTTAAGCGACATTATTCACCGGAATTGTTTCAAATTTGGAATTTGAAGTTCGTAATGGATACTACAGCCTACGACAGAAATTGTCTGTCCAGGTCCTCGTCTTCGTATAGGCCCCACATATCAGTACCTCCCTATATTCGGTATTTTGATGATTTTAGCTATATTATTCACCGTATATTTCAAGTTATCGAATTTGAATATAGTGATGGATTATGACAAACAATGCCTTTGTAGGTCCATGTCATATAGACCCCAATATAACGGCTATATTCGGTATTTTTAAAATTTAAACAGAATTTTTTAAGGATTTTATTTTTTGAAAATTTCCATATTCATTCCAAATGGTGGAGGGTATTCAAAGTTCGGCCCGGCCGACCTTACTGTTTTTTAACTTGTTGCTATTGAAATCGGTTGGTAAGATCTTAAGGACACAAAGTCGATGGTACTGCTTTCATGCCAAAGTGGCTGTCAAGGTGACAAATCACAAAAATACAAAATATTCGGAGGTACAGCCTTATGAGTGATAAAGAAGTAATGAGAGCATTCCAGCAATTTTCTGTCATAGAAGACAGAACCCATTACAAACTCTACATATCGAATTTTAAACGATTCCCCTGAATACCAAATATACAGAAGTACTGCAACATATTGTGAACCTATATGGACAATGATCTGTCCCAGGAGGCAGAACCCATTGCGAGCCCTAAGTACTGAATCTTAAACAAATCATTTTGAAAATGTTGCTTAAATCGGCCAAATGCCAAATATCGGAGATTCTACTATATAGTGACTATAGGACCACGTTTTCTTGGTCCTATATAGACAATGTTCTGCCACAGAATGAAGAATCCATAAAAATTTAACACTTTTTATATCCTCCACCATGTGGAAACTTATATTCCCAGATAGGCTTTAAAATACCTAAACTGGCGAAAAAACCTCCATAGGAAAATGTGCATAGGACCTTAAAAAACACCAATATTTATGATCCACTGTTGTATGTGTACATGTTTCCGGAAGGACCTACAAAATACCAAAAATCGACCGGATCCACTACATGGGGTCTCTGTCGAAACAGGGCTAGATATTATAAATATTTCTTAGGACAAATTTGGAATAAGAATTTCGATTGGAAATTGTGGCCAAAAAAACTAAAAAGACAATTTTTGTTGCTATTTAATCAGATTTTTCGAAAATTCCACCACTTGTGTAGAAGGTATCAGAAGGAATGGGCGGTACAAAATATGGGAATCTGGTACAAAATATGAGAGCTAAAGCTGTATCTGAACCGATTTTCACCAAATTTTATGTCTTTGCTTCCAGGCATATGTGCCAAAATTCATGTCATTTAGAATGATACTCTCCATTTGGTGTACCAATAACCCGAAATCGGTTTGGAAGCTATATCCAAATCTAAACCGATCTTAACACAATGTGGCAGAGGTATTTCTAAGATGTATCTGATATCTGGTACCAATTCTTGGGGAGTACACATTACTAATGTGAGGGCTTAAAATACCACAACGGATGTAACATATATATGTGAGCTATAGCTATAGCTGAACCGATTTTGATTGACCAAATTTGATGTACTTGCTTCTACACCGAATTCGGTCGGATGTGTCAAAATTCAGGTCATTTTGGACTGATATTCGCCATTTGGTGCACAATTAACCCGAAATCGGCTGAAGATATATATGGGAGCTATATCTAAATTTGAACCGATTCTCACCAAATTTTAATAGGATTCGTCTTTTGGACAAACAAATATTGTTTGGAAAATGTCATCTCAATCGGAGAATAAATGCGACCTGCAATACATGGACAGACGGATGGACTGACATCGACTCAGAAAGTAATTCTATGAAAATCCTCAAAAGTAACTATGGGTCTATTTCTCTTCCTTCTTCATATTACAAACAAATGCACATATTACCCTTACCACTATGTGTAGGGTCTAATAACCCTCCACGTCTAAAATGCACAAAATTTATCAAACACTGGTAAGTTGCAAAAATGGAATTCTCAAAAAATAACAATTCTCTTTAAATTAAAAAAAGAGACTTACTTTTTCGAACTTCGCAATATTGATACGAAAATTAAATATAACGTAAAGATAACGTGTTAGGTACCTTACGTATACATAAAAGTTTTTTTATAACGGTAGATCTTCGTGGTGCCAACATCAAGCTTTAATCTTTAAATATAATTTTATTTCAATCCTCTACTCTAATTTTGAATCAAACATGATTAATATTAAACAATTTATATTTTTATAGACCAGTGTTTTTAAATATGTATATTCGTTTAATATATATCTCTTTTGTTTTTAAATGTTATATGAAAAATTGTCTCACATTTTTTTTGGTTTATAAAAAATGTACGATTACATAGCTAAATTTTAATTAAGAATCACGTGAGGCGTGCTTATGCTGCGGCAACAGAATGTCTTTAGCTAACGAAAACATATGCCAGTCTGTGTGCGATTGTTTACAACCATTGTAATTTGTATGGTTTTTTGACATTTCTAAACATATATTTAAATTATCATCGAATCTATCATCATTGCCACGAACAGCAGCGGTAGCATAATTAACGATATCATTATCATGATCTAGCTGATGATTATCATGAACACGATCATCGGTGGGAGATTGTTATCTGTGTTTTTGGCGTGGCACAAAGCAAACACGTCATTGGCATTGCAACAAAAGTGGCGGTGTTGGGGCTGTTGGTGCTGCTGCAACACAACTAACTAAGAGAATTGACCAAACGACGACTACACGCCGATGATCAACGTGTCATTTTGAGTGATCGTGCCAAAGTGTGGACATTATAATTAACGCAAAATGCAGACAAGCGGAAATGTTCGCATTCCCATCAAAAGGGGTTTTCATCATCGTCATCATCATCTGGCAGCAGTGGTGGTGTTGTTATGCTCCCCCAGCCACCTTCTTATTTATCTATCCTTTTTTGTGACTGCACTGCCAGTTTATGTTTACAAGCCATAGATGAGTTCATTTCGCTATTCTTGTTTCCAAGGAGTCCAACCAGAGACGAAAAAAAAAATTGTTCATCATTTACCTGCCAATTGTGGGATGGCCTGCATTAGTTACACTTGTTAATCGAATGGCGCTTTACAAGGTAAACTAAACTAAAAATGGAGGATATATTGCATTTGTCATTCCGTTTGCCCGACAACGTGGAATATTCGTTGGAGATTCAAAAGAGGAATGATGTCTGCAGGTCTATAACAGAAAACCTACGGCTCGTCTATAACAGAAGACCTACGGCTCGTCTATAACAAACGATCTCCGGCTGTCTATAACACACGATCTCCGGCTGGTCTATAACAGACGAACTCCGGCTGGTCTATAACAGACGGCCTCCGGCATGTCTGTAACAGACGACCTCTGGCTCGTTTATAACAGACGACCTCCGGCTCGTCTATAACAGACGACCTCCGGCTCGTCTATAACAGACGACCTCCGGCTCGTCTATAACAGACGACCTCCGGCTCGTCTATAACAGACGATCTCCGACTCGTCTATAACGGACGATCTCCGACTCGTCTATAACAGACGACCTCCGGCTCGTCTAAGAGAGACGACCTCCAGCTCATGTAAAAGAGACGACAACCAGCTCGTCTAAAAGAGACGACGACCAGCTCGTCTAAAAGAGACGACGACCAGCTCGTCTAAAAGACAGGACGACCAGCTCATCTAAAAGAGACGACAACCAGCTCGTCTAAAAGAGAAGACGACCAGCTCGTCTAAAAGAGAAGACGACCAGCTCGTCTAAAAGAGAAGACGACCAGCTCGTCTATAAGAGACGACGACCAGCTCGTCTAAAAGAGACGACGACCAGCTCATCTAAAAGAGACGACAACCAGCTCGTCTAAAAGAGACGACAACCAGCTCGTCTAAAAGAGACGACGACCAGCTCGTCTAAAAGAGACGACGACCAGCTCGTCTAAAAGAGACGACGACTAGCTCGTCTAAAAGAGAAGACGACCAGCTCGACTAAATGAGAAGACGATCAGCTCGTCTAAAAGGGAAGACGACCAGCTCGTCTAAAAGAGATGACGACCAGCTCGTCTAAAAGAGAAGACGACCAGCTCGTCTAAAAGAGATTACGACCAGCTCGTCTAAAAGAGAAAACGACCAGCTCGTCTAAAAGAGAAGACGACCAGCTCGTCTAAAAGAGAAGACGACCTCTAGCTCGTCTATAGGAGACGACCTCCAGCTCGTCTATAGGAGACGACCTCCAGCTCGTCTATAGGAGACGACCTCCAGCTCGTCTATAGGAGACGACCTCCAGCTCGTCTATAGGAGACGACCTCCAGCTCGTCTATAGGAGACGACCTCCAGCTCGTCTATAGGAGACGACCTCCAGCTCGTCTATAGGAGACGACCTCCAGCTCGTCTATAGGAGACGACCTCCAGCTCGTCTATAGGAGACGACCTCCAGCTCGTCTATAGGAGACGACCTCCAGCTCGTCTATAGGAGACGACCTCCAGCTCGTCTATAGGAGACGACCTCCAGCTCGTCTATAGGAGACGACCTCCAGCTCGTCTATAGGAGACGACCTCCAGCTCGTCTATAGGAGACGACCTCCAGCTCGTCTATAGGAGACGACCTCCAGGTCGTCTATAGGAGACGACCTCCAGCTCGTCTATAGGAGACGACCTCCAGCTCGTCTATAGGAGACGACCTCCAGCTCGTCTATAGGAGACGACCTCCAGCTCGTCTATAGGAGACGACCTCCAGCTCGTCTATAGGAGACGACCTCCAGCTCGTCTATAGGAGACGACCTCCAGCTCGTCTATAGGAGACGACCTCCAGCTCGTGAGATTACGACCAGCTCGTCTAAAAGAGAAGACGACCAGCTCGTCTAAAGAGAAGACGACCCTAGCTCGTCTATAGAGAGACGACCTCAGCTCGTCTATGAGAGACGACCTCCAGCTCGTCTATGAGAGACGACCTCCAGCTCGTCTATGAGAGACGACCTCCAGCTCGTCTATGAGAGACGACCTCCAGCTCGTCTATGAGAGACGACCTCCAGCTCGTCTATGAGAGACGACCTCCAGCTCGTCTATGAGAGACGACCTCCAGCTCGTCTATGAGAGACGACCTCCAGCTCGTCTATGAGAGACGACCTCCAGCTCGTCTATGAGAGACGACCTCCAGCTCGTCTATGAGAGACGACCTCCGGCTCGCCTATGAGAGATGAACTTCCAGCTCGTCAATGAGAGATGAACTTCCAGCTCGTCGATGAGAGACGAACTTCCGGCACGTCTATGAAAGACGAAGTTCCAGCTCGTCTATGAGAGACGACTTTCCAACTCGTCTATGAGGGACGACCTTCCAGTCCGTCTATGAGAGTCGGCCTAGTGCTCGTCTATAAGAGACGACCTTCAAGCTCATCTATGAAAACGACCTTTCAGTTCGTCTAGGACCTCCGGCTCGTCTATAAAGACGACCTCCGTCTCGTCTTTGAGAGAGACCTTCCAGCTCGCCTACTAGAACCGACCTCCGGCTCGCCAATGAGAGACGACCTCCGGCTCGTCTATAACCACGACCTTCAGCTCGACTATAACGACCATCAGTGCGTCTATTCTGAGCCTAATGCCTCAATATTTCCACCTGTTTTTGGACTCTGGTTACAACATTCAACCGAAGTGGTAATAGTTTCATATCTCGAAAACTTAAAGGGGAAAAACCCTGAATTTTATGTGTGGAGAAGGGCATATAAAATTCGGTCAAGCTTTTATTTGTCCTTTCCTCTTTCTGGCTCTAAGAATGGTTCTAGAATTAGTGGTGCCGTCATGAGGACTGTTTACCTTCTCCTTCGTAGCTACAATGTTGTCATTTTACGCTTAATTTTCATTGACGCTATTATCCCTGCTTATGGGAGAATATTCTGGTGCTGTTTGCAATGTCTTCAAGCAAGCCAATGACATGGCCCAAAGTATTGTAGAATTGCCCATAACGAAATCATATCCTAATGTTGATTAATGTTGACGTTTCTCCGTCAACATCCTTGGGAAGATACATAATAATGCACAGTGGGGGAAATGTTAACATTATAGTAATTTTAAGTGTCGTTGAGGTTCCTAAGTACCTAGCTAGTCTAGGTAAAAGAGATTCTATGTCTATAAAATATATTCGCTTCCTCCTAGTTTCCATAGAAACATTATGATTTTTCCAAGATAATATATCAGTAACAATTAATTTGGGTAATTTTGGGAAAACGCGGCATATTTCCGAGCCCTTAAGTGAAATACCCACAAGTCTTCCTGAATGGGATATTCGCCTTATCTTCTCCATATCCTTCATCATTCCTTTTGGTGTTGATTTTTCACAAAAAAGCATTTGTTATGCAATTTTTTCACATGCCATCACCATCTCCATCACTCCAAGCTTCGTTACATGGTGAGTTACATGATCTATTCGTTACACCTTATTTTTATTCTAAACAAAAACGTGACTATACTCGAAAATCATCCTCCAACTTCCCAAGACCAGCCAACGAACAAAAGGAAAAAAGCGGATAAACAAAAATATGTTTTCGACATTGTTAATGAAAAAATTCCCAATTAGACGCAGTTATTAAAGTTGGAAGTATGGTTGTTTTATTCTTTTCTCTTTTTTGTTAAAAAATAGGCGTGAGAAAAGTAAACACAACTAGCAATGACAAATGTCAGCTATTTGCTGCTGGACGACCGACCAGTCGCATGTACATAAATAAAACAATTTTATTGACATTTTTTGTGAGAGATGGCGGTAAGTTCTTAGAGGATGAGGCAAATGTGAAAGCTAATATTTAAGCTATGAGAGAATTCTATAAAATTAATATTTGCATTTAATACTTTTTTTCTATTGGAGGTTTGTTATTATTTGTTAATATTACTCATACGACCAGGGGGTACAAGCTATTGGAAATAGAAAGACACACCCTTAGCTTAAAAGTTGTTTAATCCCAAAACCACCTTTCACTTGTCTATAAAGGCTGTAGACAAGTGAAAATCTAGCTCTATAGACCAGCGGAAGGCTGGCTCTATAGACCAGCGGAAGGCTGGCTCTATAGACCAGCGGAAGGCTGGCTCTATAGACCAGCGGAAAGCTGGCTCTATAGACCAGCGGAAGTCTGGCTCTATAGACCAGCGGAAGGCTGGCTCTATAGACCGTCTCGTCTATATCGAAGACGGCCTTCAGAGCTCGTCTACATCGAAAATGGGCTTCAGAGCTCTTATATGTAGAAGACGGAGTTTGGAGATCGTCTATATCTAAGACAGGCTTTAGAGATCGTATATATCGAAGACGGGCCTCGAAGCTTTTCTGTAACGAAGACGAGCTTAAGAGCTCGTATATATAGAATGTGGGCTTCAAAGCTGGTCTATACCGAAGACGGGCTACAGAGCTCGTCTACTTCGAAGATGGGCTTCAGAGATCATCTACATCATAGATGGTCTTCAGAGCTCATAGATGTTGGGGATAGGCTTCAAAGCTCGTAGATAGAAGACGGCCTTCAGAGCTCGTCTATATCTAAGACAGGCTTTAGAGCTCGTATATATCGAAGACGGGCCTCCAAGCTCTTCTGTAACGAAGACGAGCTTAAGAGCTCGTCTATTTCGAAGATGGGCTTCAGAGATCATCTATTTCGAAGATGGGCTTCAGAGATCATCTACATCAAAGATGATCTTCCGAGCTCACAGATATTGAAGTCAGGGATGGGCTTCATTGGTCGTCTATAAAATACGGTCTTCAGTGTTCGACTATAGAAGACGACTTCCGGCTCGTCAAGGTGGACAACCTCCGGCTCGTGTAGGTGGACTACCTCCGGCTCGTCTAGGTGGACTACCTCCGGCTCGTCTAGGTAGGACGACCTCCGACTCGTCTATAGAGAACAGGAGCTCCGGCTCGTCTAAAAGAAGGCTACCTCCGGCTCGACTATGAAGACTAGCTCCGGCTCGTCTATAGAAGACGACCTCCAGCTCGTCTATAGACGACTTCCGTCTCCTCTATAAAGAAGACGACCTCCGTCTCGTCTATAAAGAAGACGACCTCCGTCTCGTCTATAAAAAATATGACATCCGGCTTGTCTATAAAGAAGACGACCTTCAGGTCGTCTATATAGAAGACGACCTCCACAGCTCGTCTATATAGAAGACGACCTCCACAGCTCGTCTATATAGAAGACGACCTCCACAGCTCGTCTATATAGAAGACGACCTCCACAGCTCGTCTATAAAGAAGACGACCTCCGGCTCGTCTATAAAGAACAGGAGCTCCGGTTCGTCTATAAAGAAGACGACCTCCGGTTCGTCTATAAAGAAGACGACCTCCGGTTCGTCTATAAAGAAGACGACCTCCGGTTCGTCTATAAAGAAGACGACCTCCGGTTCGTCTATAAAGAAGACGACCTCCGGTTCGTCTATAAAGAAGACGACCTCTGGTTCGTCTATAAAGAAGACGACCTCTGGTTCGTCTATAAAGAAGACGACCTCCGGTTCGTCTATAAAGAAGACGACCTCCGGCTCGTCTATATGGAAGACGACCTCAGGCTCGTCTATAAAGACGACCTCAGGCTCATCTATAAAGACGACCTCAGGCTCGTCTATAAAGACGACCTCAGGCTCGTCTATAAAGACGACCTCAGGCTCGTCTATAAAGACGACCTCAGGCTCGTATATAAAGACGAGCTCAGACTCGTCTATAAAAACGACCTCAGGCTAGACTATAAAGACGACCTCAGGCTCGTCTATAAAGACGATGTCAGGCTCGTCTATTACGACGAACTTTAGCAGGCCTCTTGCTCTTTTTTAGATACTTTATGAGTTAAAAACTTTAAAGAAACCTTCTGAACTTAAGAGTCTCTCTCACAATATCCTTCTCATGTCTCCGAAGATGTCTTCTCATAAATTCCATATTTAGAACACAATGACGCCACTTGATTATTGAACAAGCACTTATCAGTTTTACGTGACGTGTTTGCCAACAGATCTGACCATTTTTTCTCAAATCGATCACATGTGCCTCCGAAATACGAGAATCAATAAAGAACGGCTTCTCATTGCCACTGCCATTAGCGCCACACCACATTATGTATGCAAAGGCCGAGGAGACAAGCTAAGAGAAGAACGAGAGGAGAAGGTAAATATTCATAAATAAATGTAAATTAAGACGAGAATGTGAACGCTGTCAGCCGATTACCATAAAGCCAGACTCAAGCTGAGTGAGGCACATGTCGCCCGTCAATGAAGTGGTGCGAATTTTGCTAAGCTGCTAATAAATTAGGAAAATACAGCTAACGCCAGGAACACCCACGAATTTTGGATGAACGAATTTAGCATTTTCTGGGATAATTGAGTGGGTTACACTGATCCACAAAATGTCGGATATAATTAGTTGTCCTCTAATCAAATCGAATTAACAAATATGTTCTCTTAACGAGGATGTGAAGAAGGAGAACAGTTCTTTTAAATTTCGGCCACATTTATCAGAAGCCAAACGAAATCGAACTAGGCCCCAAATATTGCTATACTGCCTGAGAAAACGTTTCTTTAAACTCCGATCCGAATTCTTGTACGTAATGTAAGTAGTTCAAAAAAGTGTCCAAATTAGAGCCAGTAGGATTTCAGCAGTTCCAGGAGCTCCAACTCTGGATTTATTGAAATTTTCTCAAAATCGCCTCTCCATTGTCATACATGCTTTTAGAATTTCAAAATCTCACCTCTCCCATCCCTGGAGTCCACTGACCACACATCAACAACAAAACCTACTCCACAAACATTCTCCAAATATGCCATGAAGCGTCTAACAAGTGTATGGATGATAAAGTAAATATTGGACTTGAGCAAACAAAACAAACAAAAAAAAAAGTCGACTGAAACGCGCAGACGCAGCGACACAGCGACACAAGTCCAGCAAAAACAACAAAGAAACCGACCAGCCTCAATACAATTTCACTTGGCCAATACTTTCGATGCCATCAAATGTATTGCTAACCTGGTGTATTGGCGTTGTTTTTGTTGCTGTTGTCAACGATGACACCTAAAGGTAGTTTTTTTCTCATTCTGAATGGAACACACGCCGCGTCATTTTACCGGCTGACTGAAGCAAACAAACAAAAATCTCAGCCACAGAGGAAGACGAAGTAGAAGTAGATGTGTCATTCCCGGAAAGTGGAAATACAAACAAGCCGAGATCGAAGCTTTAATGAATGGCTTCACTTGCATTCGAAAAAGGGATCGAAGACCTCTGCATCTGGTGAGAAGTTGGCTTGAAAGAAATGAAGTTGTTGTATTTGTATATTTAAATGTTATTGATCAGGAAATATGAATGAGTGGGGTGGGATCAGCCGTTCAAGGTGTGGTGGAAAATTATACAAATTATGAGAAGTAATAGAGAACTTCAACTAAATCTTCTACAGTAAGAAGGGCATTTATAAAAAACCTTATAAATTAAAGAATTCCAAAAATTCTCAATAAGGATACTGAATTTTAGAATTCTTTTAGAGAAATTTGTGCTCTATGAGTACAAGACCTTCTGAAGATATTCTACAAAAGGACATCATTCTATATGTGTTCCATACAGGGTGAGATGAAAAAACTGCAACCAACTTCAGACTGCTGTCATTTCTAAGCCACTCGTCCGACAGCTATTAAAATTATTCCTGTGACAGCTCATTATATTGTTTACAAGCGTACAAAAGCATTTTGGTGAGAATTTTCCAAAAAAAAAGTTATTCGGAAAAAAGGAATTCAAGATTGATAGTGTGATTTCTTTATATTTGGCTGGAAAACCACAAGTGGCTATCGCTAGAGCAATCCAGCATTAAAATGTGAAGAAATCTTTTGTGTCTCGTATCATCGCTCGTCACCGTGATACTGGTAGCGTAGCCCGACGTCAAGCAAGTGGACAAAAGAAAACAGCAACATCAGCAAAAATGGTTCGAAAAGTAAAGAAGCGACTTGATCCAAACCAGCGTCGCATTGGGAGAAAAATGGTGTCGGCCGCAATAACGGCCGATGTTCGCTCCCCGCTCGTATTAATCGACCGTGACATCAGAATAAATATTATCGCGAAAATATTCTGGAGGTTGTATTTAAGCCTTGGGCACGCAAAAATCTGGGCCGCAGACCTTGGACATTCCAACAGGACTCAGCAGCATCGCACAAAACACGAGCCACCCAAGAATGGTTACAAAATTAGGTTCCTCGCTTCATTTCCAGCGCACAATGGCCACCAAAATCTCCGGATACCCATCCGTTGGACTATTGTGTCTGGAGTATTTTGGAAAGCAAGGATGGCACTAAAAATACAAAAGTGTCAATCACCTCAAGCAAGCGCTTCGCCGGGAATGGGCAAAAATACCGCAGAGCAACATTCGGGCATCGTGCGACGGTTTCATTGGCCGTTTGAAGGTCATAATTCGTGCCGAAGGTGACCAAATCGAACAAATCAAAACTTATTCTACAATTTGATGCTATTTCCGATAGTTTTTTGCTTTCATTCAATAAAATTTAAAAAACAAAATTGTAAAAATTATGGCGTCTGTCTTTGTATAGCCCCTGTGGCCGTAAATGTGAGGGTATAAAAATAGCAAAAAGTAGCCATTTTGGAGTGGGCCAGGAATCCACAATGCATACACCTCTGCTATTTTATATGTACATCATAAATAGAAGGTATTATATGGCGTATTTAGTTATAGAAGGTCTTCTACGCGTACATAACTGGCCTTTCTAAAGCAGTTCGAAGGTAAAAGACCTTTCAAAATGTTTTCATAGATAGAAGACTTCTCAAATGGTTTTAATGAGCTGATACTTTTCAACAAGTCTGGGGATATTGGATCTCCTAAAGGACTTGGGTGAATAAAAGACAAATAAAAGTTCCTTAATAAATAAAGTACCTCCTAAAATATAGGGATGGAAGACCACGAAGGTCTTCTATGGGTGGAAGGGACACAAAAGGTCATCTTTCTATGAAGCACAGATTTTCTATAGGACTTACCCATAAAGGACTTCTGCAAATAGACTTCTTTGAAACAGGTTGTTTTCCAGACACCTCCTGCAGCTAGAGGGCCCCACGAGGGCCTCTTTAAAGAAAATATAACGTATGGAAGTACAAAATTTCCTAGGATTTTTCAAAAAACTGAAAGTCTACAAAATACACGTATAGGAAAGACCTCCAAAGGATCTTCCACAGAGATGAGATTTTACAAAGGTCTTCACAATGTATAAAACTAAAAGGCCTGTCAGTGCCCCCATTCAATACTTTCTGAAAGTTCTATTATGCGTAGAAAAGCTGCCAAAGGTGTAGTATGGATAGATGTCCCTTAAAAGAAAAGATAACCCGAAAAGGTCTTCGAAAAATCTTTCACAGATAGAAAATCTGCAACAGGTCACCTGAAAACCTTCCAAAGCAAAAAGAAGTCCTTCCACATTTCTATTGTTAAAAGACTACCCAAATGGTTTTTAAAGCCAAGAAATGTCAGTAAAAATAGAATACGTCGTCGGTCGTCTAAAATAAAAAACCTCCCCAAATAATTAATAGCGGAAATGGGAAATATAGATACAGATTTTAACATAAGTTCGATATAGTATAGACGAATTTAAAATATAAGGGCATCTAGGAAGTCTATATGGCTGACTAAGTATCTCCGGAACACTATCTAAGTATCTACCGAACACTACTCACTTTTAATATCTTATTTAAATCAAACCCAATATTCCATTTAAATTTTAACCGCTGTTATCTGCAACATTAGATCTACAGCATTGATAATAATAAAGATTTCATTTCATTTTCCATTTCATTGGAAATTCACTGGTGCTTCTTTAGCTCCGTAAGTTTTCATCGGTCATGAATCATTATTTTGTTTATTTTCTTTTTTTTTTTTTGATTCAACAGAGGAAAATCCATTGACATCTTTATAAAAAGTAGATCTAGAGATTTCATCAGTATCCAACAAAAACAACAACAATATTCATTCATTTACACTTTAAATTCACACACAAACGCACTTTGGCACGAAGGAGACCCCCACTTCACATGAATGAAAACTGAGGACAGCAGCAGTGAATGCATCCGTATCTACTGTGGCCCGCTGAAATTATAAGTACTAATCTTATAAATTTCTTAAGCAAACACTTGAGATTCTCTTGGACATGGACACTCTATTGTGGTCATAATAAAGATGAAGAGGAGAAGAAGAAGATCACACACATGGTGGTGAAGCTGCTACTCCATGAAGGTCTCAACTGACCAGGTCTGGTCAAGAGATGCATAAAAGCGATAAATTGATATTTTTTGCCGTGTCATTGATTGTCTGTGTGAAGTCTTCTTCACAGTTTTGTTAGAGGCCACGCAGGGTGGCAAGTGTCCAAAGTTGCACTTGTCGGCATCTTTCATGTTGAGTGTGGAATGGTGAGAGATAGAAATGAGTGGTGACTTCAATAGAATTATATTAGGCGCTTGGAAATGAATGAAGTGGGACTTGTTGTAAATAGTATAAGGCCTTCTTATATAGATATCAAAATAGTTAGTTTACTTCTGGATATAAAATAACGGTAGATCGACCTTGTGGGCCTGACCTTTACAAATTTATATATAACTTTTCCAACATAATTTTTGTGGGTCAAAATATAACCTGACCTTTCTCTCATTTTTTTTTGGGATGTGACATTATTCCATCCCCATTCCCTGCTCAATTTTCCACAAGGACCAAATTCTTTCTCATCAAAATTATATACAGGGTGATATAAAAAAACTGCACCAAAGTCAAACGCGATATTTTTTCATTTTTTTTAAATATTTTTTTGAATGACAACAAAAATGTCGGAAATAGCATCAAATTTTAGAATAAGTTTAGATTTGTTCGAATTGATCGCCTTTGGCATGAATTATGGCCTTCAAACGGCCAATGAAACTGGCACTCACTGCCCCAATGTTGTTCTGCGGTATTTTGGTCCAATCCCGGCGAAGCACTTGCTTGAGGTGATCGACAATTTAGTATTTTTTAGTACCACCCTTGCTTTCCAAAATACTCCAGACACAATAGTCCAACGGATTGGTAACCGGAGATTTTGGTGGCCATTGTGAGTGGGAAATGAAGCAAGGAACCTCATTTTGTTACCATTCTTGGGTGGCGCATGCTGAGTGCGATGGTGCTGAGTCCTGTTGGAGTGTCCAAGGTCTGCGGCCTCTAGAATGCCACGCTCGGTCACCATGGCCGGCGCTTGAGTTCTGGTGGCCAACCGAAGGTGAACATTCTCAGCTGACCTCTTTGGCAAGTAATAACGATTGTTTTGTTTGTTTGTTTACTAACGAATGTTTTCCAAGCGAAGCTACTCTTTAGCTCCTTTGAGTCTATTTTCTTTCTGTTGCGGTGTAAGTTCTTGCACTTTTTGAAATTACAATGGTTTTACCCCGTGCTCATTTTTCAATATTTGCCGAATGGAATATTGCGAATATGGCAGCTCACGAGCCATTTTTCGGTCGTCGCTTCTTTACTTTTCAAACCATTTCTGCTGATGTTGCTGTTTTCTTCCGTCCACTTCCTCGACGTCGGGCTACGCTACCAGTATCATGGTAACGAGCGATGGTACGAAACACAAAAGATTTAATACTGGAGTGCTCTAACGATAGCCACTTGTGGTTTTCCAGCCAAATATAAAGAAATTACACTATCACGCTTGAATTCCATCACGAATAACTTTTTTTCTGGAAAATTCTCACCAAAATGCTTTTGTACGCTTGTAAACAATATAATGAGTTGTCACTGGAATAATTTTAACAGCTGTGGGACGAGTGGCTTAGAAATGACAGTAGTCTGAAGTTGGTTGCAGTTTTTTTATCTCACCCTGCATATGTTTCAAGTTTTTCCAAAAATTATTGCATTATTGTAGTAGATATAGTTCAAATCTGGCATGTTGTAATATTTATTTATGTAAGACTTAGTTCGGATATGAAATGGACAACATTAGTCCACCGAACACCGAACCCTCCATAAACGTTCAACAGTTTGAATAATAATAACGTAGGTAAAAACTAATTTTCAAAGCAATTAAAGGCTGAGGGCATACATCTATAGGCAAAACCAACTGATACTTTTTAACTTGTTTAAATCCATTATGATGAGTTAAGGTGCCGAGAGCAAAAATGTGGCATTTTCTTTGCTACAAATAATGGCATATTCTTAACCTAAGTTTGGGTATTCCAAGACATGCTCCGATTAGAAACCCTATAACTAAATTATAGCTAACTCAGTTCGAAAGCATGGTAAAAACCCTCTCAATAACCAAAATTAGGAGTCTTCTTATAATAGGGGCTGAACCTAAACGTATATTTTCTTCTTCAAGAACTCAAAATTCTAAAATATTCCGAAAACCCACTTCGATATTATTCCTATTTTCAACACCCAGTTAAATAAATTTTTTCAACCTATCAAATTCATTTGCATAAAATTGGCTTATAGTGGTCAGTGTCGGCAGTTGAATAACAAATAAATCAATGTGCAACAAATGAGAATTAATTCATCGTCCTCATTGGACCCAGGACCCACAAATCATATCACACCAAACAAGAGGTGGTCAGTGGAAAAATCAAAAACAAACACTAGAAATGTGTGAATATTAGCACAAATGATCTGTAAGCATTTCATAATTAGAACTAATTTCATATTAAACAAATAAACAATTTAAAACAGTCCAGCCGATGGAAAACAGCCAAGAGCTGTCATAGTCTTTCTTTTTTTGGTTTCTGGGGTGCCATGCAGAGTTAGACGTTATTTTCATTTTTATTTCTTAGATTCTCTTGAATGTCCGCTGCTGTTTTTCCAAGATGTCGATTGGCATCTGCTGTCGACAGTGGGTGGCGTTGCGTCTTTTATAAAGAAAAAATAAACTTTTTCTATGTTAAATAAATAAATATGGCCAAAATGAATAACAGCAGCTATTTTAAATTTGTTTTCTAATTGACTCTTGCGGTGAATGAAAAGTTGCAGTGTTTAAACGGTTAAGTGTGAACATCAATTTGTTTTGTAAAGTACTTTTTGGAGGAGGTAATAGGATCACTTGCTCCCACTGGGTTAGTGTAAAAACAAGGTGTAACACTGTGGGTGTCAATAACATGATTTATGAAGGTTGATAGGACAGCATTTTTGGAGAATAAATAAGAATTTTGAATATTTCATGCATTAGGATTAAAATACAACAAATACAAGTTCCGTATTTAACCGTATAAATAAATTAAGATAAAAATTAAGAAAATATTGCAGTAGCATAAAATAGGTCAGCTTTCTGAATTTTTGTTTAAATTTCTTCGTTCCTTTGTAAAAGTGAAAACCTTCTACAGACCTAAAATCGGTGAAACAGTTATATAACAGTTACTGTACCAAAACTTGAACCGATACTCGAAGAGACCGTCAAATATCAAATTATAGCATTTCCTCGTCAAATATAGTGAAAAATACTAGAAATCGGTCAGACTGTATTCGAAAAATTAAATTAAACATTCTAATACCAAATTATGGGTACTAATTTTAAAATCAGAATATTAAAAATAACGAATATCTTTAGAGGGACTATAAATCAAATTTTAGTCTTTAAATGTGAGAGGGACAAAAGGACAGATTGACAGACGTATGGAAACTAGCAAGTACCCGCTACTTCGTCAGCGAAAAAGTAAAATTTGTTCAGATTGACAGCATTTTTAAGTCAAAACTTTGTCAAAGAAAATGTTTACCTTTTACGCCAAAAAATTCAAAGCTTTAATTTTTAAGTTTACCGAGGAGGACTCACACCCAATTTTTCTGTCCAAAACTGTTTCAACGTCTCCATATGTAAACCCAATAATAAATTTATCAACATTTAGTACGCATATACAAAACATACTACAACTCTCTATCCTAGACACCAAAAAGCATACTATTTAGTACTTTTCGAACAGTTATAGTAAGCATTTACAAACCAACCACCAGATATCAATCGAAGATACCAACAGAGACCTTTATATTAAATTTCGGGATTAAAGCCCTATCCCTTCCTCCAATACCAAACTTGGTAAAATTTAGTACTTTTCGAGCAATTATAGTCATATTTTCAAAATCATTTGCATATATCAATTCCAGATACCAAGAGAGACCTCAATATCAAATTTGAGGATTTAGAAGGCATATTCAAAGCAATTAATATATCTACAACCTAGACACCAAGAGTGATCCAAAACTAGTACCTTTAGTACTTTTCGAACAACTATAGTACGAATTTCCTTCTCTCAACCACAGACAGCAGCAGTGACATCCATATCAAATTTCAGGATTTCAGCTCTATTCTTCCCAATACCAAATTTAATACTATTTAGTACTTTTCGTACAATTATAATCTACATTTAAAAAAAACACTTCTTTATCTCCATCCCATATGCAATACCAAATTTCGTGATTTCAGCTCTGTACCTTAACCCAATATCCAATTTAGTACCACTTAGTACTTTGCGAACAATTATGGTAGCCATTTCCAAAATCACCAATATGTCTTAACTACAAACACCAACTGTCAGATCGATATCAAATTTGGGAATTTCAGCCTTATATCTTCACTCAATACTAAATTTAGTAACTTTCGTACAAATAAGGGACGCATTTTTAAATCGCAGCCAAATCTCAGGCACAGATACCATCAGTAATCTAAATATGAAATTTCAGAATTTTATCGTCCAAGACCAAATATAGTACCATTACGTTCTTTTCGTACTATTATATTACGCATTTCCGAAACCAGGAAATGCGAGGTGGCTTAAACCACTTCTATATCACAAACGTACCACCAACACGGAACCCAATACAAAATTTCAAAACTCCAGCTTCATCCGTTCGACCTTATCAAACTGTTCTAAATTTAGTACCATTTAGTACAGCACATTTCGAAAACCACCTTCATATATCCAACTTACTTTCCAACCTTGATTCTGACACCAAATTTCAAATTTTTAAATCCACGCTCACATAATACCAAATTGTACAATTTTAGAAGTTTAGTGCAATCTTATAACTTTTCGTAACCTTAAACTTCGAATTTCTAAATATTCTACATCTATGCTGCACTCCATCAGTGACTCCCATTCCAAATTGGGAAATAAAAGTTTGTTTAGTACAAAGTATTCAGTTTTTAGTACATTTTAGTATTTTTCGTATCCTTTCGGTACGAATTTACAAAAACCTAGTCTTATCGCACGGCCTATTATTTCATTTCCATTAGATTTTCCTAGTCTCCTTTTCATGGCTATTGCGCATTTTAAGGACATTATATTTTAAATAGATTCTTAACATTTAAATAAAGAACTCATATATTCAATACAAACATATAATGAGGAATCCACTACCAAAAGTAAAGTATCAAACATGGCACAATAAGGAGGTAAAACAGCTTCGTACTACTACTGATCCCTGAGGCTATACCCGCTTCCTGTCAGAATTATTAAAAATTATATGCAACAGTTGTTTACATTTATTTAATTATACCCTCAGTCATATTTTTAGAGAGGGTATATATCATTTGCCGCAACCAAAATGTGTCTCATCGAAATAACGGTTTTAAACCCTAGGTCTCTTTGGACCAAATCCGTTTCAGGATATTTGGAGTCGATCTAGCGACGTCGGTCCGCCTGGCTGGCTGGCTGGCTGGCTATACGATTTGATTCAAAATTGGTACATCGTAATTTTATTGTCAAACTTAGATCGGGTTCGGAGATGGGCAATATCGGTCCACTCTTTCTGGTACCTCCCTCATGCAGAAATTCAAGATTCTGGTTTAGATTTTTTAAAATATTTTGGCTTGCTACGATCCCGTTTAAAGGGAGTTTTTACAAAATAATGCTCGTATTGTCAAAGACACTATATACCTAAAATTATAGTATTTTAAGGAATCTGAATACAAAAAGGTAAAAAAATGTTGAAAGAGCGGGATGAAATCTTAAAAAAACTCAGACACACGGGTCTTTCATTTTTACACCCTCCACCATTTTATGGATGGTACATTAATTTTGTCATTACCTTTTTAACTCCTCTAAATACTCACGATAGGCCTTACAAGCTACATATATTCTGGATCAGGGTAAAATTCTAAGACAATTTAGCAATGTCTGTCTGTTGTAATCTTTTGAACGAATTGAGATAGAAGGATAAAATTTTGCACAAGTGTGTATTTAGGCAGTAGGCAGCTTAAGTTCGTAAATAAGTCCACTTTTTGTATAGCCCCCATATAACTTTACCTCCCGTTATTTGGTATTTTTATGATATTAAGGACATTATTTCCCAGAAATAATTCAGATTTCGTGTTAGAAGATACTAATGAGTATTACAGCCGTTGACAAAAAATATTTATGCAGATCCTCGTCTTCGTATAGACCCCATATAACGGGTTTCGTTTAGCCTATAGTTTTTGACGACATTTTTTTTTTAATTTTTGGAGGCTTTAACATCGGTCCATCCGAACTTAGTTCCTTTTTACTTGTTTGCTTTAGATTCATAACCTGAACGTTTTCCTGTATTTATTATTAAAAAAATTAATTTTGTCCCACAGTGTAACGCGAGTTCTATTGTAATTTCAACATATAGACAGATAGGTAGAAGAACATGTTTAAATCAACATATAATAGTATGCCGATTTATATTTTATAGGGTCTCCGAATCATATTTGAAAGTGTTGTTATTTTATGTTGAAGGGTATAAATGTATGGGCCATCTTCTTTTGGTGCCAGTCCCTTCTCGAAGCTAAGAAAAGTATTCCATCTTATAAAAAGTAAAAAAAAAGTAAATTTTGAATACCCTCCACCATTTCAAAGAAATGGTATTCCTGTGAATTTGGCAATTAACACAATAAAAGAAAAGTGGAACATCATTCGGGAATACACGAATATGCCAATGAATCTATTCTTAGAAATTTTAACGATATGCATAAAGGACTCCAGATATTTTGTATATAACGACAAAATATTTGAACAATTAAAAGGGATGCCGATGGGATCACCTGTTTCCCCTATAATTGCTGATATTGTCATGGAAGAGTTACTCAATGCAACCACGAAAACATTAACTTTAAAACCAAGAATATTAACAAAGTATGTCGACGACATATTTTGCATTGTGCAGAAGGACCAGGTTGACAACACCTTGAAGACACTGAATTTGTATAACAAAAACATAAAATACACAGTGGAATGTGAATCGGACCTCCAATTACCATACCTTGACGCTGTTGTAATAAGACAAGGCAACCTTCTATTTCTAGACTGGTATCAAAAACCTACGTCTTCAGGAAGATTAATAAATTTCAATTCCAAACATCCACGTAGAATCAAGGTAAATACAGCCACTAACTTTATTCAGAGAGTTCTAAACATCAGCGACGTCAAATTTCATTCTGATAATATTAACAAAATCAATAATATCTTAAAGATGAACGATTTCCCTGAAAATACGATTAACCAACTTATAAGACACGTGAGATACAAAAGACTGGACAATATTGAACAAAAACCAGAAAAAAAAATTTACAAACGTTCCACTTATATACCTGGCTTTTCAGAACGTTTCTCTTATTCAAATTTGTACAATAAAGAAAAATATCAGTTAGCATTGAGAAGTACCAACACTAACAACAATTTTTTCAGCAGAACAAAATCAAAAACTCCTCAAGATGACAAATCCAATGTTGTATACAAAATAAAATGCAATGGCGACGGGTCCAACGTATGCAATAAAGTATATGTTGGGACAACAAAAACAAAATTAAAAACAAGGTTAAGTGGTCATAAATCTGACCAAAAAGCTAAAGACAAACCTCTTGAACAGAAAACAGCACTTGCCGAACACTGTGCAACAACCGGACATACTCCTAATTTTAAAAATGTTGACATATTAACACAAGAGAACAATTACAAGCGAAGATACATGTTGGAAATGCTTTACATAATTAATGTCCCTATTGAAAATAGAATGAATTACAAATCAGACACAGAACACTGTGCGCAAATTTATAGAAACACAATAGAAAGACACCGAAAAGTTTAGTCTGAAAATCTCTGTAATGTGATGTGGAAGTGAAATTGTGTTTAAGAATATAAACAAATGTAATTATTATAATTGTTAATTATGTTTAAAAATTTTTAAAATATTAAAATGCATGTTATTTGTTTTTTAAAGTTCAATCCCTGATGAAGATCGTCGATGCCGATCGAAATATTGGAAATAAAATGATGAAACAAAATTAATTGTTTTTTATTCTACTGACCTCAAGCCAAAATAAAATAAGAAAGAAAAAAAATAAATAATAATAATAAAATGGAATCCGGTAAAAATTCTGCTAAAATCTTAAAAATACCGAATAAACCGACGTGGACTCGCATAGGAAAATTTCCGTCACAGGCTGTCGTATCCATTTCGATGTGCAACTACGAAATTTGAAACAATTCCGAAGAATAATATTGCCAAAATCATCAAAATACCCAATCTAGAGAGGTACTGATATTTAGGGGCCATACAAAGATCTGCACAGACAGTTTTTTATTATAGGCTTTAATATCCATTATGAACTTCAAAAATCAAATTTGAAACAATTCCGGGGAATAATGTCGCTAAAATCAGCAAAATACCAAATATCGGGAGATGCCGTTATATGGGGGCTATGCGAAGACGTGGATCTGCACAGACAATTTTCAATACCAAAAGTCCTGCAAATATAATATACAACCTACTTCATTTCATTTGGAAGCTAAAGTGATTCCACAGACGGACGACATAGAATTTTATGCTGATCTGTATATTTTAAGGTGTTACAAACGGAATTACAAACTTAATATACCCTCTATACTATGCTGCAGGTTATAAAAAGGGACTGGGTCTCCAATTTGGTCCTAATTTTGACCATCACAATGCGATAATCAAACTGGAAAAGGTTCTAAAATAACCATATTTCCGTCTTAATTCCCGCTCAAAAGACAAGCATACACGTAATTCTCACTAATAGAGAGGCTTGATTATTTGTACCAAACTCTCTTTCTTTTGGTCAGATAAGGGTTGAGCTAGAACGTTGATATAAGGACCCATATGGCATTAGGCAGATTCCAATAACTATTTAAATCTTATAAAAAATCGCAAAATATCGTCAAAATATTTTACAACACCCTCCCTAAATAGTATAAACTTGTCTCAATAATTTTTACACTTAAAAAAATCGTTGAAGCTAAAAATAAAATAGTGTTAACAATTTTGTCTGTTACCAATTGACACCTCTCAAGTGCTGACGAATTTGACTGAAGCATTCCGAAATCTTTGTATCAAACGCTGAAAAAAGTTTCCTTTGCGTCTTTTTTGAAACACTCTCAATGGCTGCTGCGCCAAAGAAGAGCAGAGCGATGATCAAAATGTTTCGGTGGTATGCGGACATGGTGTTTATTTAATGGGGGTCCGTCCGTCGGTTAGTCGGTCATTCTGGCAGCAACGGTAACCGCAGTATTCATCAGCATTTTGTTGATGTTGTTGCTGTTGTTAAATTGTTGTTGAGTTGTTAAGGCTGTTAAGTGGTACTGCGGTAGCACTTGAAAATATCTAGAGTCAGGGCATTGTTTATTTGGTTTTGTTTGCTGCTTCACTTGTTTGTTGGTGTTATTGTTGTTGTTGTTGTCTTGTGAACGCTTAAGAAGCTTATTGAAATTAAATGACATCTTCAAGTTGCTCTCACTTTGATGCGGTGTGTTCGATGGTGTTCGTGTGTGCGTCTAAACACCTAACAACCAAAATAAGACAAAACATGCCCAAACATCAGATGAATCCAAGTAAATCGATTCGAATCAAATCAATTGAAGCTGTTGTGGTTTTTGGAAATGTTTCGTTTATACCAATAAACTAAATATTATTTCATCAATGAAAACAAATCATAGTAATGGGCAAATTTCGTAAAGCCTGTACTCATTGTGATTGATTATGTCAAATCAAACAGAATTGATAAATACAAACACTGCAAAACACTGCACTGCTGATGTGTTCAAAATTAAAACATTTATCAAGAATACCCTTGGATATGGCGGAAGGCACAACTTCATGGGTGGCACAATCTTGGCAAACAATATCTTCTTAATTTCAAAATAAAAGTGTGTGTGTGTATGTGCATCAAATTGTTTGCTGGGTTATGTTTATCATACTCTCAAGTAGAATTACTGATAACAAGTGCGCTCGTAAGTATCCAGCGGATTTCAAGTGTTTTAATAGATTATTTCATATTAAATTGTTATTAATATAATTAAAAACGAATTCAAGATATTTAACATAAGAAATAGAACCTTCCCAGGGCTAACAATTGCCTTTAGACCACCCAAATAAAATGAGCAGAATGTGGAGTATATTTAAATTTGATTTTTTAAGAGATCTTAGAAATTCCGCATTAAAAACAAATTTCTTTATGATATTTATAATTCAAAGATGGCACTCCATAGAAGACCTGAACTAAACCTTCTATCCTCAGGAGACTTTAAAAATGTCTCCGAACTTTTTAAGTACAGAAAATGTATAGTTTTTCCTCAATTATTATAGAAGAACTTCTGTCGACCGATAACAATTAGAAAGTCAAACTTTTTACAAGATATTCAAACTTTAAATCATCAATGGAAGTTTTTCTTACTACATTTATTTCAGGGGACTAGTTGAAGCTGACAATCTATATAAGCCACCAATCTCCGGAAGGCAATTTTAACTTTTTTCTTTAACTTCAACTTTTTCTGCATATTTAGAAAATAAAATCTTTTCATAGATGATTTTTAGAAGGTACTTGTTTGATAGGAAATCTTTATAAGGTCTCCTGCACCAAGAGTATCTCTATAAGGTTTTCCATATAATTTTGGAAATGTAACCAGAATAGAGTACGATGAGGACGTCTTCTGTTTAGGGAATATCCTAAAACGTATGTCAATTGGAAGGCTTTTAGTTAGGGAATAACTTTTTGTCTATAAAAGACCTGTCTTCGGCATATAGAAGAAATTTTGCACATTTTTGCATATATAGAACCTATTGGAACATTTCTGCTCAATGACGAATGATAAAATTATAATCATACAATTGTATATCTGTGAAAGAACTCCTGTTTACAACAGGCCTCTAAAAAACCTTAGTTTGGAAACCATTTAAAAAACATTCTTTAAACCTTTAATTTAGAAGACCTTAAGAAGTTTTTACTTCTGCCGAAGGGATTTTCTCTATAGAAGATAAGTAAACTGAATTCTCCATATATAGAAGTCCACTAGGTCATCCCTATATAAAAGTCCTATATCCCTATCCCCTATATAAAAGTCCTAGAAGGCCATCTCTGTTCAGAAGTCATCCAGAAGGCATTTTCTCTTCGGAAGACCTCTATTTTCAATACAGAAGACCTGTAGGAGATTATTTTTCTGTGGAAGACCTGTAGAAAGTCTTCTCTCTATGGAAATTCTTCAGAAGGTATTTTCTCTGTGGAAGTCTTTAATAAGATGTTCTCTCTACGGAAGATTTCTTGAAGGTCTTCTCTCTTCGGAAGAACTTTAGAAGGACTTTTCATTATGGAAGAACTGTATGAGGGGTTCTTTCTATGGAAGACCTGTAGAAGATCTTCTCTCTACGGAAGATCTCTAAAATGTCTTTTCTACGAAAAATCACTAAGTTTTCTCTCTCCGAAAAAAAATCTAGAGAATCTTCTGTCTGCGGGAGACCAATATAAGGTGTTTTCGTTGCGGAAAAAAGTCTTCTCTTCAGGAAAATCCTCCAGAAGACCATCTCTCTATAGAAACCCTCTTGAAGGTCTTCCCTCTATAGAAGATCTTCTCCTTACGAAACAAATGGGAGATCTTCCTTCTGTGAAAGACCTGTAGTAGGTCTTATCTCTATGGAAATCCTGCAGAAGGTATTTTCTCTGTAGAAGTCTTTTATAAGATTTTCTCTCTACGGAAGATCTCTTGGAGGTCTTCTCTCTTCGGAAGAACTCTAGAAGGACTTTTCATTATGGAAGACCTGTATGAGGGGTTCTTTCTATGGAAGACCTGTAGAAGATCTTCTCTCTACGGAAGACCTCTAAAATGTCTTTTCTACGGAAAATCCCTAGGTTTTCTCTCTCCGGAAAAACTCTAGAGAATCTTCTGTCTGCGGGAGACCAATAGAATGTGTTTTCGTTGCGGAAAAAGGGTCCTCTCTTCAGGAAAATCCTCTAGAAGACCTTCTCTCTATAGAAACCTTCTATAGAAGATCTTCTCCTTACGAAATAAATGGGAGATCGGGAAGACCCGTATTAGGTCTTCTTCTCTCTATGGAAATCCTGCAGAAAGTATTTTCTCTGTAGAAGTTTTGAATAAGATACTCTTAACGGAAGACCTCTAGAAGGCCTTATCTCTATAGAACACTTCTATATATAGAAGATTTTCTCTTTTTTAAAGATCTCTTAAAGGCTTTCCCGTTAAGGAAGATCTCAATAGAAGCCCTATATAAGGTTTTCTCCCTATTGAAGACCTTTAGAAAGCCTTCCTATATAGAAAGCCTGTAGAAGGTATTTTCTCTATAGAAGACGTCTAAAAGATCTTCGCACAATAGAAGACCTCTAAAACGTCTTCGCACCATTAAATACCCCTAAATGGCCTTCGGTTTAAAGAAATCTTATGGAAGGACTTGTTAATACAGAATACCTATGGATAGTCTTCTCGAATACCTATGGATAGTCTTCATTTCTTCGTTCAATAGAGGACCTACAGGAGGTATTCGCTTACTAGAAAACCTCTAAAGGGTCTTATATCAATTAAAGACCTGTATAATGTATTCGCTGTATCTCCATAATAGAAGTTTAGAAGGTCTTATCACTTAAGAAGACCTATCGAAGACCTGCCGGTGGTCTTCCCTCTATAGAAAACCTGTAAACGTCATTCTCTACACAGAAACCATTTATTGAAGAAGTGCACCTCTCTATAGAAGATATCTAGAATGTCCTGTTTCAAGAGAAAACCTCTTCTCACTATATAATAATTTTTGAAGATCTCTTTTTGTATAAGAACTTCAGAAGATCTTCTCGCTATATACTAACTTTTCTTAAATACATATTTTTATGGAAGAAGAGGTCAGGACAATACAAACAGCTTACAATTTACAAAAACTTCTGCCTTGAGAATACATTTTGTTTTCAGAAGACCGTTGAAGCTCTTCTGTCTTTTAGAAAATCCTCGTTAGTAAAAAAATCAAAGGCATTCGTTCTTTAACAGGTATTCAAAGCCTGCTCTTTCTAAATATAAATTTGGGATTTGGATTTGGATATACAGAATGAAAAATTACAAAATTAAAAATCATCGTCAGGATACTTTTCATATGCCATTTTAAAGTTGTAAAAATTTTAAAGCAAGTTCCAAAATGTCTGATATTTACCCCCTATTTTATACCTGCACATGCCTATTATCATAATTTCTAAATTCGCTACAAATAATTCCGGTTCAATCTAAATAAGTCCAGAAAACAAATATTAACATTTCTCTTAATTTAGATCACCTGTTTCTTTTCCGTTTGGCTCTTGTTTTGCCAATTAAAATCCCATTAATTAATTGGTAATTAATTAAAATTTCAAGTCATAAAAAATTTATTGATTAAATTTCATTGATTCTTATCGAGCAGCAGTCATAAACATTTTTTGAAAATTAATTTGAAATTCGATGACACCTTAAAAATACAAAGTAGCATTTCTTCTTAGGCGTGTGAATTATTTTTTTCATTGATGGCTGTTCGGCGATTTTGAGACGTATTGAGAGAAGGAGGAGAGGAACCTGCCTATAATGAAAACAGGAAATGGAATATTTTTTTATTAAGATTTTATTATTGCCAGCCACCTCGTTAACCAATTAATTTGTTGTTGCTGTTATCAATTGTTAATGATGTCGGTATTTTTAAGCGTTATATTTTCGAGTTGCTTGTTTGAGAAGACGTTGCTGTTCATAATTCAAAATAAAACAGCTGGAGTCCAGAACTAGCTAGATGAAGTGCTAGGCAACAAATATTCAAAATCTAATTAAAAATTAGAGCAGTTTTATTTTCGAGTGAATGCCAATGAAAGGAAATTGATATTACGGTGGAAAAATCAGGAAATACAGGGTGAGATGAAAAATCTGCACTAACTTCAGACTTCTGTCATCGCTAAGCCACACGTCCAACAGCTGTTAAAATTATTCCAGTGACAGCTCATTATATTGTTTACAAGCGTACAAAAACATTGAGAGGTGAGAATTTTTCAGAAAAAAGTCATTCGTGATGGAATTCAAGCGTGATAGTGTGATTTCTTTATATTTGGCTGGAAAACCACAAGTGGCTATCGTTAGAGTATTCCAGCATTTAAATGTGAATAAATCTTTTGTGTTTCGTAGCATCGCTCGTTACCGTGATACTGCTAGCGTAGCCCGACGTCAAGGAAGTGGAAGGAAGAAAACAGCAATATCAGCAGAATTGCTTCGAAAAGTAAACAAGCGACTTGATTGAAACCCGCGTCGCAGTGGCCGAAAAATGGCTCGTGAGCTGAACATATCGCAATATTCCATTCGGCAAATATTGAAAAATAAGCTCGGGGTAAAGCCAATGAAATTCAAAAAAAGTGCAAGAACTTACACCGCAACAGAAACAAAATAGAAAAGAGCTAAAGAGTTTTTTCGCTTGGTCGAAAGTGGTGAACTGCCGAATTTGGGTTTCTCCGATGAGAAAACGTTCGTGGTCCAGCAGTTTGTAAACGAATAAAATGATTGTGTGTACTTGCCAAAGAGGTCAGCTGAAAATGTGCACCTTCGGTTGGCCACCAGAACTCAAGCGCCGGACATGGTGATGGTGTGGGTCGCCATAACAGCCGATGGCATTAGAATAAATGCCGAATGTTACCGCGAAAATATTCTGGAGGGTATATTAAAGCCTTGGGCACGCAAACATTTTGGCCGCAGACCTTGGACATTCCAACCGGACTCAGCACCATCGCACTCAGCACGCGCCACCAAAGAATGGTTACAAAATGCGGTTCCTCGCTTCATTTCCAGCGCACAATGGCCACCAAAGGTTGGAAGGAAGGTTGGCACTAAAAATATCAAAGTGTCGATCACCTCAAGAAAGGACTTCGCCGAGAATGAGCCAAAATACCGCAGTGCAACATTTTGACAGCGTGTGACGGTTTCATTAGCCGTTTGAAGGCCATAACTCGTGCCAAAGGTGACCCAATTCGAACTAATCTAAACTTTTTCTAAAATTTGATGTTATTTCCGACATTTTTTGCTTTCATTTAATAAAATTAAAAAAAAAATATGTTAAAATTATGGCGTCTGTCTTTGATGCAGTTTTTTCATATCACCCTGTATACATGGAAGTTTTTGAGACTTTTACACGAGATATTTCCACGAAAATCGTTAAAGTCAGAATACTATATTTTTCCTACTTTTAATTTGATGAAAAATGTTAATTTAGGGATGAAGGTCATAAACTCTTGGAATCCTTGTTTATAATTATCCTATCGCCATGAGTTTTAATTTAGATTTCAAGGTAATAAGAACAAATGCAACTGAATCCTACTGAAGTCCTCAGGAAGGAATTTTCTCTATGGAAGAATTCTAGGGAGTCTTCTCCCCTTCGGAAAACCTCTAGAAGGTACTTTATTTATGGAAGACCTGTAGAAGGCATCCTTTCTACGGAAGACCTCTAGAAGATATTCTCTCTATGGAAAACCTCTTGAAGGTGTTTTCCCTGTAAAAGCCTTCAATAAGATATTCTCTTTACGGAAGACCCCTAAAAGGCCTTCCCCAATATAATTTTGTTAACAATTTATTCATACGTATGTATCTATTTAATAAAAAAAAATATCTTATTTTTCTTTTCAATCCTTCTATTTTTTCTTTTCATGAACCTCAACTATTTAAATCCAACTAATTTCCTTTTGCTGGATTATTTTCTCATCCACCCACAACACTGATGTTTGCCGTTGCTGTTGGCTTCTTGCTGCGATGACAAATCAACCTCTTCGCCGTAAATAAATTTTCGTGCTATGACAACAATAAAAAAAAACCCTGACAGGGCTGAGGGCTCGAATATTTTACTTGATCCAGATTTAATGTGCAAAAAGACACGTCGTCTACGTGGTAAAATGGCTGAAATTTGCCGACGCGATTCTGCCCTCCTGAAGGAGATCATCAACGGCATTAATCTAGGCTTCCGAGAATGTGAATTTCAATTTCGAAATCGTCGCTGGAATTGTTCAACGTTGCGCAAAAGCATGAGAAAAATCTTAATGAGAGGTAAGTGAGAACGCAAAATGTTGGTAATTTTAAATTGACTATTTTTTCATGTAGCCAATGGAACTGGCTATGGGAATTCATGGGGTTTCTAAAAATAAGAGTGGCTGAATGCCTCTTTGACGCCCAAAAGCACCGGTTAGGGCTTAAAATTTGAAAATTAGCAAATTTACAGCTGTTGGTGGGCGATATTTATCTTTTCTTTTATTTAGAAACGGTCGCGAGTGGGATAAATGAGTCTACATCTTCTGGTACCTCCCTCAAAACGGGTCAAAATTTTGAATAGCCATGAAATTCGTAAAACGTCCAATGCGTATCTGATTCCTTTCAAACTCGGCGCATTTCAACATTTCTATCAACACGAGATCTGTCGTGAAGATTGTACATATTGGCCCACTACTTTTAGTACCTCCCCCACAAAATATCAAAATATTGAATAGCCACAACAATAAGAAGTAAAATAGTATCAGTCGGTTTTGCCGACAGATGTATACCCCCAGCCTTGAGTTGTGATTATTCAAACTGTTGACCCTTTATGGGGGAGGTTCCGAATCATTTGGACAATATTGAATATTCCATATTCATACTTCATCTAATACAGATAAAACAAGTAAGCAAAGGCTACAGTCGAGCGGGGCCGACCGTTGAATACCCTACAACACTATAATAAAAGATACAGCTTATATGGGCGAGATACTCGAAAGAATTCCACAAGATATTGTGACAAATAATAAAAGAAAACCATCAGGTTTCGTTCTCTAATTTTCGAATAATAGCAACTTAAACTAATTTGCTCATTTCCAATTTATTGGTAATTAAATTGTCTTCCTTGATCTGGAATCAATATTTCCCAAAGACATATAATCTCTCAGAAGTGGCAAAATATTAACATTTATTATTGGTTTTTGACTGAAACGCATCTATATGAGATACAGCCATTTGACTATATTCTTCCACGAAATCAGCGTTAACGAAATAGTCAGAAATGCGTCTTTCCTGTCCGGTAACCCCCATTCAAATGTGCGTGAGGATCGGGCGATAATTACGACCTGCTGACAATTTTGCAGTTTTTTGGTCCATTTCAACCCCTAAATATATGGCGATCATCTCCAAAAAGAGTAGGCTTCTATTCTGACCCTCATCTTATCCCCATGCAGAATTTCGTAAGGATCGGGCCATGAATGCGATCTGTATATGATATCCTGATATCCTAACTACTTAGTTTTGTTAGCTGTAGAAATATTACCAAATGTTTAATTCAAAATGAAAATATGCCAAAAATATGGCAAAATTGAAAAAATATGAGAAAATGTTAGAAAATCAATATTTTCAACTTTAGAGAGATATTTTTATGCGATTTTTTTAGACGTTGTTTCTTTCCTGCCAAGAGGCCATTCTGAATTAATGAGAACTGTCGAAATCAGTTCAGCCGTTCTCGACATATAAGAGATTTTTCAAGCATATCTTCTTTGATAGACATATATATCGCACATATTTTGTTATATATCCGTTTTGTTGGATGTTAACATCAATGTAAAGATCAGGAGTAACCTTGTCTTAGCTTTGTGATTTCGCCGCGATTTAAAATATTCGCGGTTTAATGAAAAATTTTGAATTTTTTCAACACAATAGATATGGTCTATTTTACCCGCTAAATATTATCCGATGACCACACAAATTGGTAGGCTTCTTCCCCGCCCTAAACTCTAGCTACATGCGAAGTTCCGCGTCGATTGGTCTATAATTGCAACCTGTATAGCTATTGCAAAATCCGACATTTTTTCAGTTTTTGGTCCATTTCGTCCACTAAATATTATGCGATCATCTCCAAAAGAAATAGGGTTCTATTCTGACCCTAGCCCCACCTACATTCAAAATTTCGTGAAGATCGGGCCATAATTGCGACCTGTAGAGTGATTACAAATTAACATGGACAGACGGACGGACGGACATACATAGCTAGATCGACTCAACTCGGCGAGCTAGGAAGATCCATATATACTTTCCTATGTGGGAAATCAATATTTCGAGGTGTTACATAATTTTTGGCCCAATCAAACTTATAATACCCCCAACACATAGTGTTGTAGGGTATAAATATTGATGTGTGCAAAATTTGGAGGAAATCGAACATTTATATCCAATTGAATGCGAACTCATAAATTTCAATAAATCGCATATTCATATCAGATTTCTGGTTAAGAGAAATATTTAGATATACAAAATTGTAAAGAATCGCCTTGTTTCGCAAGTTATGACAGATATAAGCATTGGAAAATGTGACCCTATGTGGGTGAGGTACCAAAAAAGGGGTTGGCAAATATATATAATCTTCACAACAGATCTTGCGTTATCAAAAAATGTGGATTTGTAAAAAATTGAAGGAGTTGGATACGATTTCGCTTTCTTTGAGAGTTTTGTTTTTTAAAATCTTGAACCCTGTGTGGAAGAGGTACCAGAAGAAATGGTCCAATCTTTACGCTCCTTATAGATCTCGTGTTGATGGAAATACTGAAATGTGCCAAGTCAGAATAGAATCGGATGTTAATTTCATGTTCTATGAGCTTCTTGAATACTCAAAATGTTGACCATATGTGGGGGAGGTACAAGAAGGAATGGACCGATATATCCCATCTTCACACCAGACCTTGGCTTAATATAAATATTGTGTTGGGTGTAATTTGAAGAGAACCGGATGCTTATTTCAGATTTTATGATCGTTTTTTTTTTTTTTTTTTTTTTTGATTCGAAACTTTACCAAAAGAACTGGTCCGATCTCTGCCATCTTTATAATAGAACTTGTGTTGATAGAAATTTTGAGATGTGCCAAGTACGAATAATTTCGTGTTTTATAAGGTTAAGAGATAATCGACATTTATGGGGAAGGTACCAGAAGTAGTGGACCGATATATTCCATCTACACAACAGACCTTGGGGTAATGAAAATATTGTGAGGTGTATAATTTGAAGACAATCGGTCTTTTACATCACATTTTATAATAGTTTTAAAATTTTTAAAGTGTTGACCCTTTGTGGGGGAGGTACTGGATGGAGTGGACCGATAATGTCCATTTTTGCACCTAACCTAGCACTTACAAATATTAGGATTTGCAAAGTTGGAGCAAAATCAGATTATCCATTCTCTTTCTGTGCAGTTTTTTTTTTGTTTTGAAAATGTTGACATTATTTGGATGAGGTACCAGAATAAGTGGACCGATATTGCCTATCTCCGGAATCGATCTAAGTTTGATAATAATATTACGATGTACCAAGTTATGATAAAATCAAATACTCCCTTCGAGAGTTTACGTGCACACCAATCAGACAGACAGGCGGACGCACGGACATCTCTGGATTGACTCCAAATGTACTGAAACGGATTTGGTCCATAGAGACCTAGAGTCTAAAACCGTTATTTCGATGAGGCACGTTTTGACCGTATCGAATGATACATACCCTCTGTAGCCATATGGCTGAGGAACTTTTGGCCGGGCCGAACTTTTTATACCCTCCACCATTTGGATGGAACTTGTAAATTTTTAAGAAAAACTTTCGTTGGGCTATACGAAGACGAGAAACTGTTTAAACGAAATCGAATACTTCCTTTGAGAGTTATCGTGCGGACAGACGGACGGACACCTCATGGATAGACTTCAAATAGCCAGATTTCGTCCAAAGAGATCTAGGTTTTAAAAACATTATTTCGATGATGCTTACTTTGGCAATCTTTGTAACTCGGGCCAAAATGAATACTCCATTCGCCTTTATGGGATTGAGAAGCTTTTCCTTGGCTGCCCTAGACCTAATCTTGATGTAGGCAACTTTTGAACCGAATCGTGAATCCAGTTGGCCTTTAAACCATTTTGTGGGAGGGACACCAGAAGGAAAAGACCAATATTGTCCATGCTCGTACTCGACCAAAATAAGAAGGTCAGAAGCTTCAGGGTATAAAAACAGACTACTGATAAATTTGGCTTCCATCATAATCAAATGAATAATGTCAAAAAGTTCAAAACGAACAAAAACCGTATCGTAGCCAACATTAAAAAATTCCTTTGCTAAAGTAAATGTTAGCTCTCTAACCAACATTTACTTTTTGACGAAGTCAAATTTCAAACTAAAACCACAAAAATGTGGTAAGACAGCTATGATGGAAATGGGTTCAACAATGAAGAGCTCTGGCAACATATTATTCAAATATTTCTTTCAAATTCCACTTAATTAATTAGTGAATAGAAAAAAAAAACGACTACAGTTTAATTAAACCATTTTGACTTCGTGCATAATTATTATCAATAAATAACTTAAAGAAATGGCAAGAATTTGAAAATTTTTCAGAAAAAAACATGAATTTAAATTTTGTGGTATAAACAATTGGCAATATTTTTTTTAAAATAATGACTCATAGTGGATGGAATCTTTTGAAGCATACATTCTTATTTAGACTATAATAGACAATAATTCATGACGAGGTATGGGGTAGTGTTTTCTCGAACAGGTACCATTCTAGAGTGTCCTTTTCAGCATAGACTCGTATATACTCTTGTATTTGTCCAACACTGGTTGCAAATTATTGAAATAGCTCGGTAAAAATACGAGCTTTTAACATTTATTTTACCTCGGTTATACTTGATGTATATGATTTATTTTTTGTTGGGATGGAATCAAAAGGATTTAGACCTGTTTACCTTTTCCTTTTTACACCCTCTACCATACCATATGTAGGGTATATTAAGTTCGTCATTTCGTTTGTAAATCATCGAAGTACATATATTCTTGATCTGCGTAAAATTCTAAGACGCCCTGTGAATGTTGAAGATGAGCAATACCGGTCCACGGCATCGTATAGCTCCCGTACAAGGGAACCCCCCCCCCCCCCCCCTAACCTGATTAAAATTTTGATTATTTTAGCCACATTTTTCAATGGATATCTCTGAAATTCTTTGTGTATACTTTACCCCCTGAACGAGAATTGTTTTTATAGGTCCATGATATCGTACAGCCCCCATACAACTGTGACCCCCGATATTTGCTATTTTGATGATTTTGAAAAAAATATTTACCAGAATTAAAGAAAATCAAAGTCTTTTTTGAGATCTTTTGAGAATTGCTTTTGGGAGGTACCAGAAAGTAAGTAAGTATAGATTTGTTCGAATTGGTCAACTTTTGCACGAATTATGACCTTCAAACCAATACAAACGCCACTGAAACCGTCACACGCTGCCGAATGTTGCTCTGCGGTATTTTTTAGTGCCAACCTTGCTTACCAAAAAAAACTCCAGACACAATAGTCCAACGGATTGGTATCCGAAGATTTTGGTGGCCATTGTACGTTGGAAATAAAGCGAGAGACCTCATTTTGTTACCATTTTTTTGGGTGCTGAGTGCGAAGGTGCTAAGTCCTGTTGGAATATCCAAGGTCTGTGGCCAAAATGTTTGCGTGTCCAAGGCTTTAATACACGCTCCAGAATATTTTCGCGATAATATTCGGCATTTATTCTGATGCCACGGTCGATTTATATGAGCGGAGAGCTACCATCGGCTGTTATGGCGGCCCACAACATCATCATGGCCAGCGCTTGAGTTCTGGGGGCCAACCGAAGGTGCACATTTTCAGCTGAGCTCTTTGGGAAGTAAACACGATCATTTTGTTTGTTTACAAACTGCTGTACAACGAATGTTTTCTCATCGGAGAAAACCAAATTCGGCAGTTCACCACTTTCGGCCAGGCGAAGCATCACTTTATCTCATTTGATCCTATTTTCTTTCTGTTACGATGTAAGTTCTTGCACTTTTTGGAATTTCAATGGCCTTACACCGAGCTCATTTCTCAATAATTGTCGAATGGAATTTTGCGATATGTTCAGCTCACGAGCCATTTTTCGGCCACTACGATGCCGGTTTCGATCAAGTCGCTGTTTTACTTTTCGAATCATTTTTGCTGATGTTGCTTTTTTCTTCCGTCCACTTCCTTGACGTCGGGCTACGCCACCAGTATCACGGTAACGAGTGATGGTGCGAGACACAAAAGATTTATTCACATTTAAATGCTGCAGTGCTCTAGCGATAGCCACTTTTGGTTTTCCAGCCAAATATAAAAAAATCACACTATCACGCTCGAACTCCATCACAAATAACTTATTTTCTGGAAAATTCTCACCCAAATGCTTTTGTACGCTTGTAAACAATATGATGAGCTGTCACTGGAATAATTTTAACAGCTGTCGGACGAGTGGTTTAGAAGAGACAACAGTCTGAAATTGGTTGCAGTTTTTTCATCTCACCCTGCAAAGTGCCGGAAGTAGTCGATATAGTCAAAACCTGGCGTGCCGCAATATTTCTATCATATTTATTTAAGTCCGATACGAAATTGACAATATTGGCCCATTCCTTCAGAACCTACTCCATAGAGGGTCAACAATTTCAATAATCATAATAGAAGCCATATATTTAAATAATCGAGCATTGGCTGAGGGTGTACAGGGTTGTCCATATTCGACGGACCCATCTGGCAACGCCATAACTTTTGACAGAGATGTCACATCGCTTAATGACATACCGCGTTTGAAGCGTCAGTCCAAGCAGATTTTTACCATGAACCAATACACGCCACGCGAGCCTTCTGAAATAGTTGAAATTTACATTCAACAGTGAAAACTCAACGTGCTTTTAAAAAATTAAAAAATGTGAGAAGTGCGCCTTCTAAGAACACCATTAAGCGTTTATACGAAAAATTTTCGACTGGTAAGGCTCTTTCTAATCCAAAGAGGCCATATAAAAGTCGACCAAGGCGATCGGCCGCGAATATCGCTGCCGTACGAGCCAGTGTTGAGAGGTCCCCAAGAACATCCCAAAAACGCCGTTCTCAGCAGTTGGGCATGGCTCGGTCCACTTTACAACGGATTATTCGCATTGATTTGCATTTGTTCCCGTACAAAAATTCAATTGACGCAAAGAATGTTGCCTGCGGACAAGCCTCGTCGATTGGAATGGGTCCGTCGAATATGGGCAACCCCTTACTTCTATCGACAAAACTAACTGATAATTTTTAACTTATTTACCCTAGATCCAATACCACCAGAAATATTGAATTGTTTGAAGTTTAAATTGGAAGAAAATCAAACACGTATTTCAGATCTTTAGAGAGTTGCTGTGGGAAGGTACCAGAAAGTACCACGGGTCTCGGTATATTTCGGGTTTTTAGTAGGTAGTTTGCTTCTAACCAAAAATTGTCAATATAGGTTAACTAGTCCGAAGGACTAAGTCAGTATACCTCTAAATCGATTGGGAGAGATATTAAAGTAACATCTTTTCATATAATAAATTGAAATCTTTCAAAAAGCCGATTCTGGGATCGGGATCCAATAAAATTGGTCATGTTTGGATCAACTCAGATAAATGGCTAGATCAACTTCAAAATTTCACTCATCTTCCATTGGAGGACATATAATATTTTGAGGAGATTTATTATCCGTGAAAAGTCTATTCATCCAAAATTCACTCTTTAACGCCCTGTTTAAGAAAATGTTCGATTAACAATAATGAGAAAAATTCCCCTCGCCAGCTCTCCTTGTAGTCTCAACATTCACTTACTTGTTACAACCTCCACACAACAAATTCGCTGACCATTAAAACTCGTGTTAAGCCATTTAATTGTTAGTGATTTTGTCAACTCAAAATCAAATGGGTGTCTGTCGGTATGAATTTATTAACGACAGTTACAACCGTTTAATTTGCATCTGAGCTGGACAGGTGGACGGACGATTGACGTCCAACCAACCAACCAAGCAGCCAAATGAACAACAGCAACATTTGGCTGTCTACCTTCGTTCGTTTTGACATATCTGATAATAAATTGGATCGTTAAGTATTCTGTAGTTTTTCCACCGTGGCTGGTGTGGTTGTTGTTGTTGCTCTTAGTGCCGTTCGTATATTAATTTATGCAGTGTTAATGTTAGTTATTGCTCCCCATTTTATTTATGCAAAGTTGGACGAGAGAACACAGTCATCATCGCGCCAATCTGTTTGCAAACTTTTTTTTGCACAACCAACCCCCGTCCGTCCACCTCTTCGTTACATGGTATGTATGTATGTCGTCGTCGTTGCCGTTGTACGTGTCGCTGTGTAGGCCTCTCTTTCTCTCACTGCGTCGTTGTAATATTTAAAAACTTAATTCAGTTTGTTTAACTAAACATGTCAACACTTGCTTTACATAGCGCACAACATGACAATGGCTTTTTTCCTCTCCTGCAAAATACAAAGCGCCGCTAATAGACAACAGCAACAACAACAACAACAACAGCGACAACACCACACATTTAAAAGATCAAAACCCAGCGATCAACACAACATCAACATCACCACACTACCATAATCATCTTGTAGGCAATAGCCCAGCTCAGCTAGCAAGCAGCGTCGAACAGCAATTACAATTACTCTCAGCACACTGAGAAAAACAGGCACCCTGAATATCACAATAGGAAGACAGATATGTAAATAGACAAGCGATATTTGCGGTTTTTATATCAATGGGTAAACTTTTTAAGGATTTCTTTTCAAAGAACAATGGGTATATAGACTGAAGATTTTCCAAAAAGATTCCTACATGGAACTCTATGGAGTGAGATATATAGCATATTCACAACAGATCTTGTGTTAGCAAAAGAGAGTTGGATGCTTATTTATCTTTCTTTGAGCGTTGTTTTTCAAAAATATGAGGCAGGTAGCAAAAGTAATGGTCCGACCTCTACAATCTTTATAACATATCTTGTGTTGATGGAAATATTGAGATGTAACATGTCTGGAATAGAATCGGATGTTGATTTCGCTTTTTATGAAGTTCATGGATATTCAAAATTTTGAGCGTTTCTGGGAGAGGTACCAGCAGGAGTAGACCGATAGTGTCCATCTTAACACCAGACATTTGGTTAATATAAATATTGGGATGTGTGAAATTTGAATGTAATTATTCAAAATTTTTACCATTTTTGGGGGAGGTACCGATATCTTCCATTTTCACACCTGACCTAGCACTGACGGAAATATTAGGATTTGCAAAGTTGGAGCAAAATCGGATTATACTTCATCTTTCTTTGCAAAAAAATATATTTTTTAAAAATTTCGACTTTTGTGGGGGAGGTACCAGAAGGAGGGGACTGATTTTGTCCAATATTGGGTTATATAAATATTTGGATGTGTGAAATTTGAAGATAATCGGACTCCTACATCACATTTTATGAGATTTGTAATTATTCAAAATGTTGGCCCTTTGAGGGGGAGGTACACGAAGGAGTGGACCGATATAGTCAATTTTCGCACTCGATATAATGGAAATATTAGGATTTCCAAAGTTGGAGCAAAATCGAATCATCATTTCTCTTTCTGTGCAATAAAATATTTTCTTTGAAAATTTCAACATATTGTGGGGAGGTACCAGGAGAGGATCGATATTGCCCATCTCCGAACTCGATCTAAGTTTGACAAAAATATTACGATATACCAAGTTTGGACCAAATCGGATACTTCCTTCGAGAGTTATCGTGCGCACCAGCCAGACAGACAGGTAGACGGACTGACGGACGGACATCGCTAGATCGACTCCAAATGTTCTGAAACAGATTTGGTCCAAAGAGACCTAGGCACGTTTTTACCGTATCAAATTGTATATACCCTCTGTAGCCAAATGGCTGAGGGTATAAAAACCTACAGGAAGAAGAAATTGTATACATTATATAAAGAAAACAGTCTTTACGTGTGTGAGAACAAAAGATGAGGGGTTCTCTATAGAAACAAATCTAGAGACCTTCTGTGGAAGAAAGACTTTCTATGGCTTATTATAGAAATAAGTTCTTGAAATCTATTAATTGCTTAAGTCTTTTGCCATTGGAAGACCAATAGGGTTTTTACTTCAAAATAACACCTAGTGAAGTTCTTTCTTAGAGGAAGAATATATATACTTTGTCGGGTCTTACATGAGTACTTTGAGGAGTTACAAATGGAATGACATAGTAAATATAGCCTTATAAAATAGTGAAGGGTATAAAAATCGAAGGTAAATATATACCTAAGATAAAAAAAAATAGTCTACTATCAATAAATCATTTTTTACAGGCTTCGTACAAAGAATACTTTAAATAGGCATTATACAGGCTGAAATGGAAAAACTGCAACCAACTTCACACTGCTGTCGTTTTCAAGCCACTCGTCCGACAGCAGTTAAAATGATTCCAGTGATAGACCACTATATTTTTTACAAGCGTACAAAAGCATTTTGGTGAGAATTTTCCAGAAAAAAAATTATTCGTGATGGAATTCAAGCGTGATAGTGTAATTTTGGCTGGAAAACAACAAGTGGCTATCGTTAGAGCACTCCACCATTTAAATTTGAATGAATCTATTGTGTCTCGTAGCATCGCTCGTTACCGTAATACTGGTAGCGTAGCCCGACGTCAAGGAAGTGGACGGAAAAAAACACAGAAAAATAAAGAAGCGACTTGATCGAAACCTGCGTCGCAGTGGCCAAAAAATGGCTCGTGAGCTGAACATTTCGTAATATTCCATTTGGCAAATATTGAAAAATGAGCTCGGGGTAAAGCCATTGAAATTCCAAAAAGTGCAAGAACTTACACCGCAACAGAAAGAAAATAGACTGAAGAGAGCTAAAGAGTTGCTTCGCTTGGCCGAAAGTGGTGAACTGCCCCCGAATTTTGTTTTCTCCGATGAGAAAACATTCGTTGTACAGCAGTTTGTAAACAAACAAAATTATTGTGTTTACAGCTGAAAATGTGCACCTTCGGTTGGTTCGGTTGCCCACCAGAAGTCAAACGCCGGCCATGGTGATAGTGTGGGCCGCCACAGGGGGTGTTACCATCTCCGAAATCGATCTAAGTTTGATAATAATATTACGATGTACCAATTGCGCACCTGCCAGACGGACGGACCCGCATTGCTAGATCGACTTCAAATGTCCTGAAAGGGATTTGGTTCAAAGAAACCTAGGATCTGAACCCGTTATTTCGATGAGGCAGCCTTACCAATTCATTCATATAAAATATCAATATAGGTCAAGCTCTTGGTACAGCCCTTATAAAAAGACATGCCCCGATTTCATTCATTTATTCTGATATTTTTTGTGTAAAATATTTCTTTTTTGAACGGAAATTGCACCCATGTTTGACCTCCAAAATTTCTTTCACTGTCCTCACGTTATAGACCCCAAAATAGTTACCGTACGTAACATCCAAACATACGTACATACATACACACATATGTTTGACTTTAACTGTGGAAATGAAAATGGAGTGACAGTACGGCGGTGTGCTGTCCGATTACATGTCGTTGTTCCGTCTTTCCAGAAAAGAAAGAGAGTGCGCGATGCATATAAACAACAAGTGCAATGGAATGATGAAGCCGTGCGATGATGTCTCCTGTTGTTGGCGTTGTTGCTGGTGTTGTTTATGCTGATGATGTTGATCGTGGCATGTTGTTGAATGACTGGACTTGATGGACGGCTAGATGGATGGATGAATGAATGTCGGCGGTGGTGGCGGTTGTTGGGATGGTATAGCTTGATCTTGATTTGGTTTCATTTATTTCGCTGTTCAACGTTTTTCGTTTTTTGTTTTTTTCTGTTTCTGATGGAACTGTGTTGTCAACACTGAATAATAATGAAGTTAATTTGTAACATTTGTATATCAACGGCAATAATAACAACAACAACAACAGCAGCAACAGCAAATAATATAACAACAATGATTTAACAATTTAAATGTAGCACAACTAAAACTATTTGCAGATTTCTAGAGGAGATGGTAAATGCAAAAATGTGAAAATTGCTGAGTTTTTCGCTCTCCTGTTTGTTTTTGTGAAAAATATTTCATTGAGTTTATGGGCCTGACATTCTAACAGTTTCCATGGCATGACTTGGGAAAAATATGCTCAATGAAGAAGTTGGGAATGTGACAACAGAGAATAGAGGAAATCAAAATTATAAGAGAATATTTTCACGTTTAGAGGTTATATTTTTAAGTAGCTGTCTGTGAACTTTAATAAAAAATGCTTACCTGAACATATCTTTCAAATGTAAATGTTAAATATCTTGAGGGCGTCAAATTTAACTAGAATCGATTAGATTCTATTTATTATAAAACCCTAGCCGATATTCCTTTGGAATAATCCTATGAAAGTCCTGATGCTTCCTTGTAAAACTGGCAAAAAATAGGAGTTGCATATTGTTAATGAAACAAATTAAAGATGGAGGCAAGAAACAATGACACATACATAGTTTGGTTTCTTTGCTATGTGTATTATAAGGAAATAGGTTCAGATCCATATACAGCCTCCATATATATGTTTCACAGATCAAAAGTTCTACCCTCAGCCAATCTGACCTTTGGGGGTTTTAATATATAGTAGACAAGGACTTTCATCCCCAAAATTATTATTTCACCCTGCTCCTGACTTTTGTATAACAGTTTTATAAGTCTGTAGTCTATGAGGTGCCAAATGTATTTCTTCGGTAGAATATCCATAGACGAAAACAATTAAAAACAGCCTACAAGTCGGGCGGGGCCGACTTAATGATACCCTTCACCCCTTTTGCATATTTATTAGAGCTTCATATAAGAAATCGGATGAACCATACAAAAATTTTTAAATTTTTTTTAATTTTGTTGAATGAAAGCAAAAATGTCGGAAATAGCATCAAATTTTAAGAATAATTTTAGATTTGTTCGAATTGGTCACCTTTGGCACGAATTATGGCCTTCAAACGGCCAATGAAACAGTCACGCGCTGCCCGTATGTTGCTCTGTGATATTTTGGCCCATTCCCGGCGAAGCGCTTGCTTGAGGTGATCGACATTTCGGTATTTTTTAGTGCCAACTATGCTTTCTAAAATGAAGCGAGGAATCTCATTTTGTAACTATTCTTGGGTAGCACGTGCTAAGTGCGATGGTGCTGAGTCCTGTTGGAATGTCCAAGGTCTGCGGCCAAAATGTTTTCGTGCCCAAGGCTTTAATACACCCTCCAGAATATTTTCACGAAAATATTCTGCATTTATTCTGATGACACGGTCGATTAATACGAGCGGGGAGCAAGCATTGGCTGTTATGGCGGCCCACACCATCACCATAGCCGGCGCTTGAGTTCTGGTGGTGGAAATTCTTGCTAAAAGTACTAAAATGTAATGAAAATGTAATATTTTTTATTGAACAAACGGAATGAGTTCGAATTCTGAAATTTGGAATGAGACCCACGCATGGAGGGCAGCATAGAGGGTTTTTAAAAATTCTTATCAAAAGGTTACGAAAAGTACTAAAATCTACAAAATTTTAATAATTTGTATTGGACATTAAAATTTGGAATGAGAGTCACTGATGGAGTGCAGGATAGTTGTACCAAAGGAATTAGGAATTCGAAAAGTTCTAAAATGGTACTAAACTTTTGCAAGGGCACCTTTTGGTATGTGAACGGATGGAGCTAAAAATTTAAAATTTTGTATAAAAATTAAGGTTGGTGGAAAGTAAGTTTGATAAATGAAGGTGGTTTTGGAACTGTGTACTAAATTTGCGAACTGTACTAGAGGGTCTGGTCTAGGGTGAACGGAAGAAACTGGATTGTGATAAAGAGGAGGTTGTGTAATTGTATAGTACTATATTTTTTACACTTTGGTATTGGGTGAACAGATAGTGTTTGAAATCTGGAATTTGGCATTAAGGTTCCTGTTCTTGTATAACCTGGTTATATGGGGGTGATTCTGGAAATGTGTAATATAATTTTAGGAAAAATACTAAATGTTTATTGGGCGAAGATATAGAGCTGAAATTCCGAAATTTGGAATTGAGGTCTCTGTTGATATTTGGGATCGAGATGTGCGGATGGTTATGAAAATGTGCACTAAATTTGAACGAAAAATACTAAATGGCAATAAATTTGGTATTGAATGAATGGATAGGACTGGAATCCTCAAAATTGATATTAACCTATCTATTGGTATCTGGAATTAATATTTGAAGGTGGTTTTGAAAATCTTGTATAACCTGGACATATTGAGGTAGTTTCGAAAATGTGAACTATAATTGTACGAGAGGTACGTATTCGTACCATATTTGGTATTGGGAAAAGTACTAGACGGTACTAAATTTAAAATTAAGTGAAGGAATAGGACAGGAATCCTTAAATTTGATATTTAAGTCTATATTAGTATCTGGAATTGAGATATGGAGTTGGTTTTGGAAATGTGTGCTATAATTGTACGAAAAGTGCTAAATGGTACTTAATTTGGTGTTGGGTAAAGAGATAAAACTAAAATTCTAAAATTTGGTATTTAGATTACTGATGCTATCTATGTTTGAGATTTTGTGGTTACTTGAAGGACGCCTTTTCACGAAAAGTACTAAATTAGGTATTGGGTGAAAGAACTGGGTTAAAATCTTTGAAATTTGAAACTATTAGTGTATGTGGATGAGAAAAGAAGTTGGTTTTATATGTGTGTACTACAATTGTACTAAATTTTGTATTGTGTGAATTTAAAGAGTTGAAAGAAATTTGATATTAAGAATCTTAAGTTGAGATTTGGAGGTCGGTTCGCAAATATCTATGTATATAGTTGTTCGAAAAGTGCTTAATTGAACTAATTACTGTTTTGTGTCTCAAATTGAAGAAGTACTAATATTATATGAAAAGTGCTAAATGTTACCTGAAATACCGAATTGTTAAAAAAACGCTAAATGCTATCAATGTTGGATCCGATTGTTTTGGGTATGCGTATAAATTTTACCAAATTTGGTATTGGGTGAAGGGATAGACCTTAAATTTGAGGTCACTGTTGGTTTCTAGGGTTTAAACACGAAGACGTTAAAATAGTTTTGAACAGAAAAATTGGAGAAAAATTGTGCATTGGTTTTGTTAATATCCTTCTCTGTAAATTTAAAAATGTATGATTATACCCTCAGCCATATGGCTAGAGAGGGTATATATCATTTGATACGCCAAAACGTGTTTCTTTGGACCAAATCCATTTCAGAACATTTGAAGTCGATCTAGCGACGTCCGTCCGTCTGTCTACCTGTCTACTAGTTGGTGCGCACAAAAACTTTCGAAGGGAGTATCCGATTTCCAAACTTGGTACATTGTAATATTTTTGTCAAACTTTGATCGAGTTCGAAGATGGGCAATATCGGTCCACTCGTTCTGGTACCTAACCCACCAAAAGCCGAAATGGTCAAAAACATATTTTACTTTATTTGCATCAGAACTAGATCAGGTCCGAAAAAGGTACTTGATGGAGTGTATATCGGTACACCTCCCCCATAAAGATCATAATTTTGAATAATTATAATTCTAATAAAATGTGAGGTAAGATAGACAAGGTCTGGTGTGAAGATGGAATATATAGGTCCACTCCTTCTGGTACCTCCCCACAAAGGGTCAAGGTTTTGAATATCCATTAAGCTCACAAAACGCAAAATGAATATCCGATTCCATTCAGACTTGTTACATCTCAATATTTTTATCAACACAAGATCTGTTATAAAGATAGTAGAGATCGGACTATTCCTTCTGGTACTTCCCCCACAAAGGGTGAAAGTTTTGAATTACCAAAACGATCATCAAATCCGAAATATGCATCCGGTTCTCTTCATGTTTCACAAATCCCATTGTTTCTATTAACACAAGATATACTGTGAAGATGGGATATATTGGCCAAATCCTTTGGGCACCTCCCCCGCAAAGGGTCAACATTTTGAATATCCATGAAGTTTTTGCGATTTTTTATACAAAATTGAGGACCACTTTTTTGTATAACGAAAATGGGTTTCATCGAAAATCTTGACCTGACATTGCCAGTTAAGATTTCTAAAATAAATTGTCTAAAAGACTACGGTCTAAACCAGTTATGGAGATGAAGGGCATTTCTCAAGGTTGTTTAATTAATTTCTGAATGTAGATAATTTTTCCGATGTCTATTACACCCACTGCTCTCCCATATCCTATTGTATTTCAAATTAAATTAAATAAATTCTAGTAGAACCATAAGCAGAAGACTTATATTTTAATTTCAAACGAATATTTTTTTTTCTTCCTGCAGTACCTAAATAATCCACATTCATATATGATTATGTTAATAGCCAATAATCCCCGTATACTGTTTACACAGCTTACATTAATAATTCATTACGAACACATGTAATTTAAAGACAAAATTAAGAAAAAAGATATTTTCTCTGGACAATGACAATTTAAAGCTCTTAAATTAATCACCTGAATGCCGGCTGACATTGATACACTTTCAAAAGTAAAGCATTTGGACGACAAGTACGCCATGACGGCCAAGACGTGGAGACAATTTAAGCGAAATACTTGAAACCAAAAACAAGAAGACAACTCTAATTTTCTCACTTCCAAGGAAGAACAATGACCAACCAACCGAACTCTGGCCACAAAACGAAAGAAAACCAAAAACTGGCCAGGCAATCAATTTCACAGAAACAAAAGGCCAACTGGTCGCTTAGCGTGTGTGTGTTTGTGGAAAAGAGAGTGGCTTTGCGGCTATTGATATTCGTAATAAATTTCGCATTAGTTAACTAAGTTGGACATTTAAATTGTTACCCAATGACAACTGTGGTATTCCATGGCCTGGAATGAATGGATGATGGTTGCTGGTGATCAAGATGTGCCATGAAGCCGCCGCTGCGGCCACGGTGATCCAGCAAACGTCGGTAATGAGTGCGCAATTGAGCCACCCCATTCTGTGGGACATCCAAGCTCAAAAAACAAACCAAGCTGACAGATTGACGTGACAACGTTGCACCAAACGTAAAATGCTTTACACTGCAATAATGAAGTTGAAGTGGCCAGAATGGTAACTTATTTGGGTCGTCTGAAAAGGGTAAGGAGGGAAGGTGTAGTATAACCTTAGCCATTCCAGACCTTTTCGACCAAAAGTTACTGGCTATTAATAGATCTCCAGTTAAATAAGAAATGAAGGTGTTTTCCATTGAGATTTATGGAAGACCTGTGGAAGACATATAAGGATATCTGACTATTAAGACCCTCGAAATAAATGAAACCATGAGGATCCCATGCATGGGCGCAACTGGGCCCAAACATGGACCTACATTGCAGATTTAGTGGGAAGAGCAAGTCAAAGTCCCAAGATTCCAAGTGAAAGCCATAGCGTTTTGAAGACAAGTTATAAAGTATTATCGGTTTTACCGACAGATGTATACCCTCAGCCTATGTTCACTTTGTTGACCCTCTATGGAGTAGGTTCCCAAATTCCAAAGAATTCGTATCGGTTAAGAGAAATATTTAGATAGTAAAGAACCGCTGCCTTGTTTCGCAAGTTATGACAGAAAAATCTATTGAAAATTGTGATCCTTTGTGGGTGAGGTACCAGAAGGGTTCGCGGATATATATCATCTTCACAATATTTCTTTTAGCGCTTTGTTTTTTAAAATCTTGAACACTTTGTGGGGGAGACAAAAAATAGTCCGATCTTTTCTATCTTTATAACAGATCTTGTATTGATGCGGATATTGAGATGTACGAAGTCCGAATTCAAAATTTTGACCCCTTATGGGAGAGGTACAAGAAGGAGTCTATCGATAGAACCCATCTTCACAGCAGATCTTGTGTTAGCAGAAATAATAGGATGTGTGAAATATTCGGATTTTAATTTCGCGTTTCATGAGCTCCATGGATATTCAAAATTTTGACCCTTATGGGAGAGGTACAAGAAGGAGTCTATCGATAGAACCCATCTTCACAGCAGATCTTGTGTTAGCAGAAATAATAGGATGTGTGAAATATGAAGATAACCGGATGCTTCTCTCGGATTTTACGATCGTTTTGTTATTCACAACTTTGACTCTTTGTGGGGGAGGTACCAGAAGGAATGGTCCGATCTCTACCATCTTTATAACAAATCTCGTGTTGATAGAAATAATAGAATGTTCCAAGTCTGACTGGAATCGGATGTTTATTTCTCGATTTATGAGCTTCATGGATATTCAAAATTTTGACCCTTTGTAGGGGAGGTACCAGAAGGAGTAGACCGATGTATCCCATCTTCACAGCTCATCTTGTGTTAGCATCAATAATTTAATGTGTAAGACATGAAGAGAACCGGATGCCTATTTCGATTTTATAACCGTTCTGGTTATTCAAAAGTTTGACCCTTTGTGGAGGAGGATTGTACCAGAAGGAATGGCCCGTATCTACCATCTTTATAACAGATCTTGTGCTTATAAAAATATTGAGATTTCTCAAGTTTGAATGGAATCCGTTTTTTGAGCTTTATCCATATTCAATATTGACCCTATGTGGCGGAGGTACCAGAAGGAATGAACCGATGTATTCAATCTTAACAGCAGATCTTGTATTGATAGCAATAAGGGGATGTGTGAAATATGAAGGGAACCGGATGCTTATTTCAGATTTTATATTCGTTTTGGTTATTCAAAACGTTGGCCCTTTGTAGGGGAGATTCCAGAAGAAATTGTCCGATCTCTATCATCTTTATAAAAATCAGGGTTTTATAGAAATATTGAGATTTTTCAAATCTGAATGGAATCGAATATTAATTTCGCGTTTTATGAGCTTCATGGATATTCAAAACTTTGACCCTTTGTGGGGGAGGTACCAGAAGGAGTGGACCGATATATTCCATCTTCGCACCAGACCTTGGATATATAAAAATGCTGTGATCTGTGTAATTTGAAGACAATCGGAATCTAACATCACATTTTATAAGAGTTGTAATTTTTCAAAATGCTTTGTGGGGGAGGTAACAGAAGAATTGGACGAATATTGTCCATTTTTTCGCACCTGACCTGGCTTTGGTGCAAATATTAGGATTTGCAAAGTTGAAGCAAAGTTGAATTATCCTTTCTCTTTCTGTGCAGTAAAATATTATTTTTTTTAACAGAAGTAGTGGATCCATATTGCCCATCTCCGAACTCGATCTAAGTTGGATAGTAATATTACGACGAAACAAGTTTGGACCAAATCGTATACTCCCTTCGAAAGTTATCGTGAGCACCAAACAGGCAGACGTATGGACATCGCCAGATCGACTGCAAATGTCCTAAAACGGGTTTAGTCCAAAGAAACTTAGGGTCTAAAACCGTTATTTTTATGAGGCACTTTTGGCCTATCAGCCCTCTTTGGCCATATGGCTGAGAATATAATGAGGCCAACACCCTCGATATGAAAGTTACTCTATATAGGCCTAGCAGCTATTTAAACCATTTCTATTCATGATTAAATATGAAGAAAGTCCGGCAACACTGGCCACATTGATCCACTGCTGTAATCCACTCCGTTACCCTCGGTTATTTATGGCCTTTGAAACGGATTTCGGTGAACGATTTTTGGATTTGCTCAGCATGATTTTCACATGTGTCATGTGCGAGCAATTATAGTTGCCGCATTCTTGGGTCTGTTTTCTTTACAAGATTTGTATCTGAGTGTCATCACCAAATGTGTGGGACATACGGAGGGGGTCTTGGTGAAAACGATTGACACTTTACCTTTCCAACACACACACACCCAAACGTCACCATTGGTATTCGTCACCTTGCCATCTGGACTCCCGCAATAAGCGAATATCAGCAACTATATTGGCTGTTTTTTATTATTGCCTAAAGGGTGTCGTTAAACTTTACAGCCAGCCACACGACGACTCTCCAACGACAATGGGTGAGTGTGTCAAACCTTTGCGGCTTCTTTATTGGAGTTCGGTTTTTTTTCACTCCAAAAAAAAATCACAAACTTTGTTACGATCCTCACTAATCGTTGTTGTTTTCGTTGTACGTCTTTTGTTTGGCCATTTGGAATTCTGCTGGCCCGTTCGATGATCGGCTTCTGAGGTATGTCGTCAGCTTGGCTTCCTTCAACGCTAAAACGTTTCATTGTAAACTTGGCCATAATTTATTTAAATTGACAGCATGGATGCTCATTTTAAGCGCTATTCATCAGGTTTTATTATGCAACTTGATGGATGATGTGGTTTAGCGTTCAGGTGACGACTATCCAAACGAGGAGGACAAGGAGACCACTACCAACATTATGCCACGCCATCATACACACACACACAATCACACAAATATTGTAAATTGTTGCAATAATTAGTTAACATACAAACGCGGCAAGCAACTTCGTGGCTGCAATTACACTTGACATCTAAATGGAGGATGTACGTCAAACAAATAGAAGTATCCTCCATAATGGCCATAGATGATTTCCTTTGGTGCTGCAGCAGATCATTCATTATGACATACATACTTGAGTGTCTGGTCGCTCATCAAACCAGACATGTGGATGACTGAACGATAGTCTGGAATATTAGGAATTAATTAATATAACGTAAATATAATTGCCCACTTGGGATAGGCTTCATCATCATCCCGATTACCAATGGAATGGATGTTATTTGAAATTATCTATTGTCTGGAGCAGCCACTTATGGAAGAATCCTAATTAGGTCAGCTTAAATTATGTGTAGCTTAATTACTCAAATAAGAGATGCCTCGAGCACTCTGAGAAACATGAAAAGTTGTGCTATGGATAGCAAACGCTTTGGTGGCAGGGCTACAAGGTGATGTCAGTAAGATAAAATGGTATTAAGTTTGTCCAGGACGGCATTTAATAGCCTCCGTCATGTGAAAACTTAAATTACGCTGTTGCCTAAAATCTCCAAAAGTTTAGGCCCTGGTCATATGTAAAACCCTGTGGAAATACCGAATTTTAGTCCATTCAATTAAAAGGTGTGGCTATTACCTTTAAAGTACACATATGTTAGAGGGCTGCCGTTAAATGGGGTGCCACTCCAAAATTGAACAAGAAAGAAATTCTTTCTTCTACTCACTAAGGTCTCAAAATATAAAACTACAGCACTGGATGGAAAATCAGACCATGCCACTAAAACCTCTTAAAATCTGCCGGTCCGATAAAACGCTAATGTCAAAACACCTGTCTGTATTGAGAACCTCTTATAAGATGAATTTCATCAAAATAGAACATAATGCCCAGCCAACTCGTGTTGGCAATTGTGACTAAGCCTTAGAAAATACCAGCAATCAGATGTTACTTCAAAATCGGGCTATATAAAATAATGAACCTGAAACGAAAATGCAGAAATGTTCAGAGAACCTAAAACACTACTTTACGACTACTTCGATTGGTTGGGGATTTTAAGGCAAACCTGTAATTTTTTCAAAGGCAAGTACCGTGGTATTGATTCTGTTTAACTCAGGGGAGTGGGGGAAAATTTCGACAGTTTTGTGTGATGGTAAGGATGATACGGGTGTGTGGTGATGATGGTGAAAGGAAGAAAATTATAAGAAATAAAATACAGGCAAGAATTTGTTTTATTCGTAGTATAGTACAGGTTTTATTGGCGCTTCTTCTCATTCAAAAAAATCTACCTTTGAAATTAGGTCCGAAGTCAAAGGTCTGTTTAGTAATAACGCGAAAGGAAATAATTATTCGCGACATGAGTACAGGGTTGCCCATATTCGACGGACCCATCTGGCAACGCCATAACTTTTGACAGAGATGTCACATCGCTTAATGACATACCGCGTTTGAAGCGTCAGTCCAAGCAGATTTTTACCATGAACCAATACACGCCACGCGAGCGCTCTGAAATAGTTGAAATTTACATTCAACAGAAGAAGTCAATTGTGGAAACTCAACGTGATTTTAAAACATTAAAAAAAATTAAGCGTTTATACGAAAAATTTTCGACTGGTAAGGCTCTTTCTATTCCGAAGAGGCCATATAAAAGTCGACCAAGGCGATCGGCCGAGAATATCGCTGCCGTACAAGCCAGTGTTGAGAGGTCCCCAAGAACATCCCAAAAACGCCGTTCTCAGCAGTTGGGCATGGCTCGGTCCACTTTACAACGTATTATTCGCATTGATTTGCATTTGTTCCCGTACAAAGTCGATTGGAATGGGTCATGGGTCCGTCGAATATGGGCAACCCTATACACTTTAAGTACTGAACGACAAATGAAGGCAGAGTACCACAAGTAAATATTCCAATTAGAGAAGTAGCAGAGAGAGAGAGAGTGAGAGAGAGAGAGAGACCCTCGTGGTGTCAATCAGCATCCGTGATTTACTGGATTTGAGAAGTTGAGGTGGAACGTATCAAATTGTTATATGTTCTATACCAATGAGATTGCCCATACTTTGAAATTTTTTAGAGGGCAGAATTTACTTTTCCGCAATTGTTAATGTGAAATTACAAGACTGACTTGTTAGGAAGGTGCGGCTGGGATCTTCGAAATGCTGAAAATCAAAAAGTATTATTCTATAGGGACTATAAAAACTTCAGCAGATTACGAAAGCAGAGCTAAAAACTTAAAAAGCTGCTAAGTTCGGACGGACCGAACTTTTAAAACCCTCCAACATTTGGAAGGAATTTGAAAAATTAAAAACTAAATCCGTTGAAAAATACTGCTAAAATGAAAATCGTTTTACGATAGCTATACGAAGATCAGTATCCCATTAGGACCTTCAAGTATGAAATTTAAAGCAATTCCGTTGAATAATGTCGTTAATATCATCAAAATACCGAAGAGGTATACGAAGACGTTTACCTGCTTACATAATTTCCTGTCATATACTGAAGTATCCATTACGAATTTCAAATATGGAATTTGAAACAATTCCGATGAATAAAATATCATCAATATACCGAATATCGGGAAGTATAGTTATGTGGTAGCAATACGAAGACGTGGACCTGCATTTTGAACCACGGAATGTGTTTGTCATAGGTTGTAGTACCCATAACGAACTACAAATACGACAATTTCAACAATTCCGGTGAAAAATGTCGCTAAAATCATAAAAACACCAAATATTGAGATGTACCGTAAATTGCGGGATATACGAAAACGTGGACCGACTGGAACATTTACGAACTTAACATGGCTACTGGCAAAATAAAGGAGTATCCGATTTCTTCTAACTTTGGTTTATTGTAATATTATATGAAACTTAGATCGAATTTTGAGTTGGATAAGGGAAAGGCTCGAGGCTTATAGAGCCTGTGTTTTTCTGCAGTCGTCATATCAAAAGGCTGACTCTCGAAGGGAGTATACGATTTGATCCCAACTTGGTACATCGTAATATTATTGTCAAACTTAGATCGAGTTCGGAGATGAACAATATCGGTCTACTCCTTCTGGTAGCTTCCCCACAAAAGGTCGAAATTTTCCAAGAAAATAATTTACTGCACATAAAGAGAAAGTATAATCCGATTTTGCTCCAACTTTGCTTTGCAAAAATGGACAATATCGGTTCACTCCATCCTGTACCTCCCCCACCAAGGGCCAAAGTTTTGAATAATTATCAGACTTATAAAATGTAATGTTAGTGTCCGATTGTCTTCAAATTACACACTTCACAATATTTTTACCCAAGGTCTGGTGTGGAGATGCTACCTCCCCCACAAAGGAACAACATTTTGAATATCCATGAAGGTCATAAAACACAAAATTAACATCCGAATTCATTCCAACTTGGACATCTCATTATTTCCATAAGATCGGATCGTTACTTCTGGGACCCCACAAAGGGTCAAAGTTTTGAATAACACAAACGATCATAAAAACTGAAATATGCATTCGGTCCAAGATTTTCAAAGAAAATAATTTACTGCACAGAAAGACAAGAGATAATCCTATTGCTCCATCTTTGCAAATCCTAATATTTGCATCAGTTCTAAATCAGTGGGAATATGGACAATATCGGCCCAATCCATCTTGTACTTTCCCCACAAAGGGTCAAAGTTTTGAATAACATAACGTTCATAAAATCGAAATAAGCATCCGGTTTTCTTCAAATTACACACACCACAATATTCTTAATTACCCAAGGCGAGGTGTGAAGATGGAATACATCAGTCAACTCTTCTGGCACCTCTCCGACAAAGGATCAACATTTAAAATATCCATGAAGCTCAGAAACAGCGAAATCGACATCCGATTCCATTCAGACTTGGTACATCCCAATATTTCCATCAACACAAAATCTGTTATAAAAATGGTAGAGATCGGACCATTTCTTCTCGTACCTACCCCACATAGGGTTCAAGATTTTGAAAAACAAAACGTTCAACGAAAGCGAAATAAGCATCCAACTCTAAATTAAAATTTCACACATCTTCTTTTACTAACATAGGATCAGTTGTGAAGATAATATATATCTGCGAACCCCTTTTGGTACCTCACCCACAAAGGGCCAATATTTTTAATACTTTTACCTGTCATAACTTGCTATATCTAAATATTTCTCTCATCCGGAAACCTGAGATAAATATTGAATTTATGATTTCCGCATAAAATTGAATATAAATGTTCGATGTTCTTGTAATTTTGCCCATATCAACATTTTTGTCTGTATTAGACGAAGCACGAAAATGAAATACTTTGGTCGACTATATCTGGTAACTCACGTACAATCTAAAATTGGCTATATGAACCTTAGATTCCCCAAAAAAAAAAAAAAAAATACAAAAAACCTCTTATCGGACCTTTTATAACTAATAACTTTCAACAGTGAATCATTTGAAAATTTCCCCGGCAAGTATTAATCACATAACTTTTTGGGAATCCCCCCCACACACACAAGTGCTATTATGTTGAGCTCATTATGCAAATGGAGTTTCCCCTCCCCAAAGAAAAAAAAACAAAACACTTATTCACAAGTGTAAACACTTTTTTCCGTTCAAGCTACGAAAAACGTAACAAACTACCGATAACAACTTGAAGCCATTAACAAACAACAACAGCAACAGCAAAAAAAAACTGTGTGAAAAATGTTGTCGCATTTTGACAACTGACAGGTTAAGTGTCACAAAAAGAGTTAAGCCAAACATGTCACAGGTGTTTGCAAATACCGACACACACACAAACTCACACTCTAATGGAGATAGCAAAATAGTCAAATATTGGTCAACACTCCTCGCTTCTCGCTCCGTAACGCACACAGCTCAGCTTTTCGGACGACCACGTAATGCGTTTAACGACTACTTCGACTACTATTTAGCTGTTAAATACTCTGCTAATTACTCATTGAATAGATGTCGTTTAGATGTTGTATTTACTCGAACAACAACATCGGGAGCAACCACAACAACAACACGAATAGTACATTCTGACTTAAGCGACCGATTTAGCGTTCAAGTTGGAGATATAACTTCCAGCGTTACGATCTTTAAACAAGGAATCGCAAAACAATAAGTCAATTATGTTTGGAGATGAGAAAATGTAGTTGTGAGTGTGTTGTCGTAGGAATACCCAGCAAACATTTTATGTGAAAAACTAAATTTTTGGTGGAAAACTTCGACTAAAATATGAAATATTTTTCAGGCACTATCGAAACCATAACCAAGGATTTTTTTTACGAATTACAGGCGACAACATTTTTGAAGCATATTTTTTCAGAAAATATCAGGTATTCTTAAGGGTTCTAAAATCGTCGGTTCTTAATTAATTTTTGGAAGGAATATTAGAAGAGATTTTTAAAGAAGCTTGGATTTTTTAAATAATATTTACAACAATTGACAATAACAAAGACTGACGGAGTAATAATTCGGGAGTTTTAGGGAATATTTTTGCAAGGACCAACAGAGTTATGATCGGAGATTTTTAAAGAAGAAGACTATTTGTGCTATATTCGTGGATTTTGATGAAACATCTTTTCAAGGTATATCAAAGCTGAACTTGGGAGATTTTAAAAATAATATTTCAAGGGTAATCAGAGCTATAATTGTAGATTTAGAAATAATATTTTAGAGTACTATCAGAACTATAATCGTGGATTTTTAAGGATTGTGTCCTAAGGTACTATTAAAGCTATTAACGTGGTAGAAAAAAAGAACTATCAGGGCTATTAGTGTGGATTTTTTAAGAATATATTAGTAGAGCTACAAGTGTGGATTTTTAAAGAATATTTTTAAGGACCATCAGAGCTTTATGCGTGGATTTTTAAAGAATATGTTTTCAAGAACCATCAGAGTTATAAGGGAGGATTTTAAAGAATATATTTTCAAGGACCATTAGAGCTATAAGCGTGGATTTTTAAAGAATATGTTTCCAAGGACCATCAGAGCTATAAGCGTGGATTTTTAAAGAATATGTTTTCAAGGAACATCAGAGCTATAAGCGTGGATTTTTAAAGAATATGTTTTTAAGGACCATCAGAGCTATAAACGTGGATTTTTAAAGAATATGTTTTCAAGGACCATCAGAGCTATAAGCGTGAATTTTTAAAGAATATGTTTTCAAGGACCATCAGAGCTATAAGCGTGGATTTTTAGAGAATATTTTTGCAAAGACCGTCGGAGCTATAAGTGTGGATTCTTAAAGAATATTTTTTCAAGGACCATCAGAGCTATAAGCGCGAATTTTAAAGGATATTTTTTCAAGGACCATCAGAGCTATAAGCGCGAATTTTAAAGGATATTTTTTCAAGGACCAACAGGACTATAACCGTGGATTTTTAAAGAATATTTTTTCAAGGACCATCAGAGCTATAAGCGTGGATTTTTAAAGAATATTTTTTCAAGGACCATCAGAGCTAAAAGCGTGGATTTTTAAAGAATATTTTTTCAAGGACCATCAGAGCTATAAGCGCGAATTTTAAAGAATATTTTTTCAAGGACCAACAGGACTATAACCGTGGATTTTTAAAGAATATTTTTTCAAGGACCATCAGAGGTATAAACGTGGATTTAAAAAGAATAGTTTTTCAAGAACGATCAAAGCTATTAGCGTGGATTTTTAAAGAATATTTTTTGAAGGACTACCAGAATATTTTTACAAAGACCCTCATTGGATTTTCTAATATTTTTCCAAAAACCATCAGGGCTATTGTCTACCAGAATAGATTTACCGGGACTATCAGAGCTATAATCTTAAGGACTGTCTGAGCCATGAAGATTTAAAGAATATATTTGCAAGGACTTTTCGAGCTATAATTGCGTATTTTTGAAAAAGTTTTTTTTTTAAAGGAACCTCAGTGGTATAATCCTGAATTTTTGAAGAACATTTTTCCGATTACTATCAATACTGCAGTTATGGATATTTGAAGAATATTTTGAAAGCTCTATCAGAGTTATAATGTTGGATTATCAAAAGCTGCCGAAGCTATGACGGTTAATTTTTAAAGAACCTTTTTTCAAGGTCTATTAGAGCTACGACCGTGGCCTTAGAAAATATGTCAAGGGCGATCGGAGCAGTAATCGTTAAGTTTAACAAAAAAATCAAGGTGTCTAGGACTATAATGGTGGAGCTACTATCGAAAAATTTTAATCGATTTTTTTTTACTTTTTTAAAAATTTTCCAAAGATTTTTGTGATTGTTGACTAGGTTGTCATCAACTACGTGTACCTCATTTATATTAGTATTTGTGGGGATGTTTGCTAGAAACAAACACAACTACCAATAACAGTAACGACGTCATCCACAAACAAACAAAACAATAGCAAATTGTCAAATGTGTCAGTATTTAAGTCAATGTGTCATCTACGGGTAAAAGTGAATGACAGTTATCAAGATCGATGACTTGTCTCACTCGTCGTTGACTGTTGCAATTGCCGTCGTCGTTGTTGTTGTTATTGGTAACACACAATACATAATTACAAATTCTCACGATTATCTGTTTTGTTTGCTTTTAAGCATTCAATGCTAGCTTTGCGATATGTTAGCCTTCTTTGCTTCCTTAAACTTCCCCACTTCCCAAAACATTCCCACCCACCAACATTGGTTGAGGGTTTCGAACAAATCAAACATTGTTGTTAACATGGTTATTAGTGTTGGCATGATTTTTCTTATTGTTGTTGTTGTTGCTGTTGTTGTTATTGTTGTCTTAGAAACTATTGCCATTTAAGTGAATGAGTGACTTTTTGCCTGAAACACAACGTTCAGCCAGCCAATATGCAAATGAGAGTGAGAACGTGACAAATGTCAAACAACTGTCACTTAGTAGTGTTGATTAACACAAATAAGCCCCCACACTTGTAAAACAAAACAACAACAACAATAATAATGTTAACACATAACATGGCAAATGCTAAACGACAATGACAGGTGGTCCATTGTGTCTTGAATTTTATTGCAAGGAATCATAGAAATCGTTCCAATGATTGATGGATTACCTTGATGAATTATCAACCAAGGAAAGTATTGGGGATTTGAATGTGAGATATAAAAATAGATCTGTGAATCATGATGAAATCAATATAGACTAAACTGTTTAGACGAATTAATAAAAAAAATAATTTTTGGAAATCATCACTCCAACCCATAATTATTAACAGATCACTGCCATAAACTCTAAAACCTCTTGCTTCAATTGAATTGTATATCAGACACATATGGTCAATATTATATTTTGGTCCATTGCATCTTCTTAATATTTTGTGATCATCATCAATCCAATTCCATGCAAAATATCGTAGCGATTGTTTCATAAAATTTTACCAATTTACAGTAGACTGATGGGCGGATCAGATCCTTTGATTTGGTGGAATATACAATGGTATAAAATAAGTTTCGAAATAATTTTCATCAAAATTTTGCAATGGTAAAAGTATATATATTTCAATCATCTACAGGCCACTTCGAATGTTATACACCAATTATCCTGGTTGAGGTTGTAGCCTGGGAATTCGACTGAAGACGATAGGAGGCATATAAATGGTCTTCTTTCGATTGAAAATGATTTACTTTTGTTAAGACAACGCAACCTCTCAACCCGATTTTAAGACAGAAAATGCCTAAGACTTCAATATAGCAACATGCCTTATCAATAATAAACAAAGCAAATAAAAAAGCAACCAAATTAAGAAATATTTTCAAAATTTGGTCGAAAAATATCTTTTATATGAAAACCGTTATATGGTGGCTATGCGAAAACGAGGACCTGCCTACGCAGTTTATGCCACAGACTGTTGTATCCATTAGGATCATCAAATTTTAAATTTATAACAATTCCGTTGAATAATGTCACTAATATCATCAAAATACCAAAAAGGAAGGTACCGTTTGTGGGGTATACGAATACGTGGACCTGCATACACAATTTTCTGTCATAGGTTATAATATCTATTACGAACTTTAAATACGAAATTTGAAATAATTTCAGTCAATACGAAAGATAAGCGTGATTACAACAGACAGAGGACATCGCCATAGAATTTTACGCTGATCAAGAATACATATACGTTGTTGGGCCTGACATGAGTATTTCGAGGAGTTACAAACAGAATGACGAATTTAATATAACCTCGATAGTATGGTGGAGGGTATACAAATTAGTAAATGTCTTTCATAGATAGAAAATCCTCTAATGGTTTTCGGTAGACACACAAACAGATGAAAGGTCTCATTTAAATGGAAAACCAAATAAAGGTCTCTAAATCTTTTTGTTTGAAGTTTTAAAAACACCTTATACCTCATACCAAAACGTGAACCTACATAGACAATTTTTTGCACAGAGTTTGGTGTCAAATACCAAATTTGAAATAATCCCGTCGAAAAATGAGCATAAAATCATAAATATTGGAAGATATCGTCGTATAGTGGAACCTATTACGAACTACTAATACCGAATTTTGTAGAAATCCCTTAAAAAATAAGGCAGAAATTGCCAAAACACCAAATATCCAGAGGTAGGGGAACAATCTGTTTTCACAGGGGGTAGATCCCATTACAACTCTAAATACCAAATAACAATTTCGTTAGAATACCAAATAAAGAGAGGAGGTTTGGAGGTTACTCCAAAACGTGAACCGACATGACTTATTCACGGACTACCCCTACCTACTCTCAAAAAACGCTTGTGCTGAAAATGTGCTTTCTCAGTGTGCTCAAAATATCGTATGATATAGAAGTTACGAACGGAATCAAAATTTGATATAGTGGATGATATTTTGAAGACTAAAGATCAAGAAAAGTTTTTTAATGTGAGAAATATTTTTTTCCTTTTTTATGCCTTCAGAAATATTCTAATTTTAGTATCGTCTACAGTAAGACCTCTAAAATGTCAGCTAAAATAGTAATAATAAAATATCTCCTTGGATATGTTATGGACTTAATATCCCCGAAAGGTTATCTTTAGTTAGCAGACCTTTCGGCCGCCATACTGGAAGACCTCCCAACATCCATCTATTGATAAAAGGCATCACTTAGGTGGTCTTTCACATAAGTCTTAATGGTCCTGCAAAAACTATTACCACTTTATCCAGAAGGGATTTCATGTACCCTAATTATAAGTCAAGAAATACATATTATTTTTCCGCTCAAAAGCGAGAGATGTCTCTCACCTTGTCGCTGGCCGCCTAAAGGCCCCAGAGGCATCAAAAATGTATAGCACAATCTTCTTTTTCTATATAACATCGGTAAAAAAAAATTTAAGTTTTATTACGAAAGTCATTATAATGTTATTTTTAGCTGTTAGATGGAAACGCTGTGAATCGATCGAGCATATCATCTTGAAATGAAAATATTTCTTTCTCAAGATCTTTTTAAAGAGATAACCGCTAGAGTCAAAACGAATTAAGATAGGAAGCTAAAATTTTCCACACATCAGTCTTTTGTCTGCAGATAAGTTCACGATATCGTATAGCTCCTATATAACGGTAACCCCTATATTCAGTATTTTGATGTTTTTAGGCAAATTTTTCAATGGAATTGAAAGGCGAAAGGAGTTCCTTCTGAGTACTTTACCCCCTAAAAGGGAATTGCCAATACAGGTTCACGATATCGAATAGACCCCAAACAACGATATACCCGATATTCGCTATTTTAATTAGTGGCTTTACTCGTCGGAATTGTTACCAGTTTGATGATATTAAAGACGTTTTTACTGGAATGGATTCAAATTTCAAATTTAACGTTCGTAATGGTTACTACTGTCTATGACAAAAAACGCTATTTTTTGAAGGATTTTTTTTTTTTTCAAAAAAAAAAAACAGAAAACAGAATTCTGCCCGGCCGAACTTAGCTGATTTTTTAAGCGTTAAGCCTTTCACTGTAAAATTCACGGACCTAAAACGAAAAATTCTACCCTCTGCATATTGAAAACCCAAATTATAGACGAAATTGTTATGTACGAGATGTATAGTTATATGGGACTAAACACAATAATGGATCATCCTTGGAAAAATACAGAGATTAGACAAATTACTTAAAATCCCGAAAATCTAATTAAAATAGTAATAATTCAAAATCTTTTGTAAAACCAAACATTAAATTGTTCCGGCTTTATTGGAATGGCAAGACATGTTAATAAGTTTGGAAGTTAATGGTTTGGAAAAATATGACTTAAAAGCTAAAAATATTAATTCTTGATAAGGACCTTAAATGGGCCCTATTTATGCCAGCATGTACAAAATGTGCAAAATGTTAACCTTCTTTGTGGATCAACGGATTTGAATTAATATTGTACAGAGAAATGCGTAAATTTCAAAGCATTATCCCAAAAATACGAATGTCAAACTCAGTCTCGATGACTATTAGGATATTGTTATATGCATAGTGGGCTATAACTTATGAAAATTCCCATAAATTTCCCTCGTTTGAGCTTCTTCTCTTGATAAATAACTCTCTTTCTATCTCTCTTTTATTCCAGATACTCGCGAAACAGGATTCGTTAATGCAATAACAGCGGCCGGTGTCACATATGCCGTGACAAAAGCATGCACCTTGGGTAACCTGGTGGAATGTTCGTGTGATAAGAGCCATTCAAGGCGAAATGGTGGTCAGCCACAAATGGTCAATGCTGTGACAGCAGTGGCCGCCTTGGAAAAACAACAGTCAGTCTTTGAGAGAAATTCCACTAAGAATCCGCTGAGAAAAGGCAACGGAAATCGGCGGAGAAGACTTTTGAAAAACATCAAATTTCCCGAAGGTGAATGGGAATGGGGTGGATGCAGTGATAATGTGAATTTCGGTTTCCGGCATTCAAGGGTGTTTTTGGATTCAAAATATCGGCGGAGAAGTGACTTTCGTACTCTGGTCAAGCTGCACAATAATATGGCAGGACGATTGGTGAGTAGGAATTTTCGGAAAAATGTGAAAAAAAATATTTTTTAAATAGAACAGTTTTGGCATGTTTGTCCTGGATACCATAGTATTTTGTTGTTGCAAAATAGTCAGGCTTAATCCCTTTATTGTTGTTTTTATAAAAACAAAAAAAAAATAAAAACAAGTAAAAAAACATTAAGTTCGGCCGGGCCAAACTTTTAATACCCTCCACCCTAGGGTAAAAGAACATTAGAAAAAATGTGGCAAAAAACATTAAAATGCGAATATCGGGAGGTACCGTTATATAGGGGCTACACCAACACGTGCACCTATAATTACAATGTTTCGCCACACGAGCTAGGACCCATTATGACCCACAGATACCAACTTTTACACAAATCAGTGAAAAAATGTGGCATAAATCATCAAAATACCGAATATCGGGAGGTACCGTTATATGGGGACTATACCAGAACGTGGACCTATACATGCAATGTTTTGCTACACGCTCAGGGACCCGTTGTGACCTACAAATACCAATTTTCAGACAAATCCGTGAAAAAATGTGGCATAAATCATCAAAATACCGAATATCGGTAGGTACCGTTATATGGGGGCTATACCAAAACGTGGACCTATACATGCAATGTTTTGCCACACGCTCAGGGACCCGTCATGACCTACAAATACCAATTTTCAGACAAATCCGTGAAAAAATGTGGCATAAATCATCAAAATACCGAATATCGGTAGGTACCGTTATATGGGGGCTATACCAAAACGTGGACCTATACATGCAATGTTTTGCCACACGCTCAGGGACCCGTCATGACCTACAAATACCAATTTTCAGATAAATCCGTGAAAAAATGTGGCATAAATCATCAAAATACCGAATATCGGGAGGTACCGTTATACGGGGACTATACCAGAACGTGGACCGATATATCTCATTTTCAATACCAACCATCCTAGGGACAATACACACACTTGTGCCAAATTTCAAAGGTCTACGTCAAATAATGTGGGCTCTATCGTGATTTCAACAGACAGACAGACAGACAGACGGACAGACAGACAGACAGACGGACAGACAGACGGACATCGCTAAATCGTCTTAGAATTTTATGCTGATTATGAATATATATACTTAATGGGGTCTACGACGAATATTTAGAGGTGTTACAAACGGAATGACAAAGTTAATATACCCTCCTACCCATGGTGGAGGGTATAATGAAAAATGAGGATTGGTGGCTTTTTCCGAAACCTAGTCTTACCCTCTGGTAAACATTACCATCTTTCTCCACCAATAAATAATCGTTGTTTTTATAAAAACCATAATAACGGGATTAAGCCTGACTATGTTGCACCAATATTTTGAACCTTTTATTTTGTTTTTGTATTTTATTTTAACATATATTTTATTATTAGTTTTTTATTTATTTATTTATTGTTTTTTTTTTTTTGTATTTTTGAATATTTTAGGCCATACGCGATTCCGTGCGACTGGAGTGCAAATGTCACGGCCTATCCGGCTCCTGCACGGTGAAAACATGTTGGCTTAAAATGCCCTCATTCCGTGAGGTAGGCAATCGTCTACGTGAAAAATTCGATGGTGCCTACAAGGTAGTGCTACGCAACGACGGCAATAGCTTTATGCCCGAAAGTGAGCACGTGAAACCTCCTTCCAAATATGATCTGGTCTATTCCGACGATTCGTCAGATTTCTGTGCACCCAATGTACGCACTGGATCGCTGGGTACACAAAATCGTGAATGTAATGCCACTTCACTGGGACCTGATAGCTGTGATCTGTTGTGTTGCAATCGAGGCCATCGGCATCATGTCGTCTCCGAATGGGTTAATTGTAAATGTGTTTTCAAGTGGTGTTGTGAGGTCACGTGTGAAAAGTGCCTGGAAACAAGGGATATTAATACGTGTCTATAGGATTAGAGGATACCACTTTTAACATTCGCTCTCATATGCTCTCAAAACTTGTCCATCCATGACTTAATAAACTTAACACAGTAATTTAATACGCCTACACCCACAATACACCCACAAATACACATTAGTTTTTGTAGAGAAGAAGAAACGCAAAGCTTTCCATTGCGTGTGATAATTGTAATTACAATTTTGAACTTAATTTATTAATAATAAATGTAATTTTTAATTTTTAGCTTAAGAACAAATTGCAGTTTTAGAATTTAGATTCGTAAAAACTTCATAAAATTCATAAAATTTAAAGGGTAGCATATCCAGAGATTGGTTTCTGAATTGCTCCATATTAAGGCCATTTATCATTTATGGTAATACCGATGTGTCGAATATACTATTAATTAATTAATGGCTGTCCTCTATATTCTCAAGATTTTCTAAAGAAATAAAAATCGGATAACTTATGTCCCGTCGAGACAAAATAATAAAAATTTGGAAGATAACAGAACAAAAAATTCAACGCATGCAATTGGAATTGGCTTCCTGAAGCCCAAATATAAGGTTGTTCCAAACACAATCGCTGGAAGAGCCACATAATACAGGGGAAGTTTCAAAATGAATCTATCTATTTCATTTTTTTTTAATTTTCAAAAACCTAGGAAACTAACCCAATTGCTAGATTTATTTTATTCTTAAACTCCTATTGGGTTGCCATGAGAAACAGCCAATCGGGGGGAGTGGGAGGTGAATTCCAAATGGAAGTGATAGTATTCGGTTTGTAGATCAAAAATTCCAAAAGGATTTTATGTTCCCAGACCAAGTTATTTAGGGTCCATTAATCAGGGTGAGATAAAAAAAATGCAAAAAAGTCAAACGCCATAATTTTTACATTTTTTTGTTAAAAATTTTATTGAATGAAAGAAAAAATGTCGGAAATAGCATCAACTTTTAGAAAAAGTTTAGATTTGTTCGAATTTGTCACCTTTGGCACGAACGGCCAATGAACCCGTCACATGGTATTCCAAAATACTCCAGACCCAATATTCCAACGGATTGGTATCCGGAGATTTTGGTGGCCATTGTGCGCTGGAAATGAGCGAGGAACCTTTATACACCCTTCAGAATATTTTTTCGGCATTTATTCGATTAATACGAGCGGAGAGCGACCATCGGCTGTTATGGCGGCCCACACCATCACCATGGCCGGCGCTTGAGTTCTGGTGGCCAACCGAAGGTAAACATTTTCAGCTTACCTCTTTGGCAAGTAAACACGATCATTTTGTTTGTTTACAAACTGCTGGACAACGAATGTTTTCTCATCGGAGACGAAGAAAACCAAATTCGGCAGTTCACCACTTTCGGCCAAGCCAAGTAACTCTTTAGCTCTTTTGAGTCTATTTTCTTTCTGCTTCGGTGTAAGTTCGTGCACTTTTTGGAATTTCAATGGCTTTACCCCTAGCTCAGTTTTCAGTATTTGCCGAATAGAATATTTCGACAGGTTCCGTCCACTTCCTTAACGTCGGGCAGCGCTACCAGTATCACGGCAATGAGCGATGGTACGAGACACAAAAGATTTATTCACATTGGAAAATTCTGACCAAAATACTGGAATAATTTTAACATATATCGGCCAAGTGACTTAGAAATATAACGGTATCACTTCATATTCGGTATTTTGATGATTTTATTCACCGGAATTGTTTGAAATATCGTATTTGAAGTTCGTTCGTAAAGGGTACTACAACCCATGACAAAAAATTGTCTATGCAGGTCCACGTTTTCGTATAGCCCATCTAACGGTATTTTGGCGATATTAGCGACATTTTTCACCAGAATTATTTCAAATATTGAATTTGAAGTTCAAAGTCGGTACAACAGGCTATGACAGAAAATTATGTAGGCCCACATCTTTATATACCTCGTTTTCATTTAGGCGGTAATTTTTGACGGACTATTTAAAAAAAAATCAGGTTTTTTTTCAAATGGTACTAATTTTGGCTAATTTTTTAACTTGAGTCCTTAGTAAGAAGAAAGCATCCTTGCAAAATATTATCAATATATGCTCAAGCTTTGGTATAACCCTCATTTGAAGATATCCCTTGAATTCAATTATTTCCGGAGTTTTGGCCACATTTTTCAATTGATTGTGCCCTTATTAGGCATCATTGTTTCTTAGGGTAGGAAACCTGTTCGTAAAAAAATGTTCAATGTAGAACAACCTTTCAGAGTAGCGTCCATATAAAGGTACTTCCTGATACCGATTTAACTAAAAATTTGTATTTAGATTACTTTGGGGGTGGGGGACCGGGGGAGGAGTTAGAAAACCCTCTTACAGAAACCACCAGAACGTAACCTAAAACTTGTCTCACAGTGTTATCCATCAACGTCGAATTTATAATTTATCCTCCGACAACAATTTTAGCACCCTCAGCAACAACAATTTGTAAATGTATTAACGTGATAATAATTATAGAAATGCACAAACACAATTTTGATTCTAATCTAGTTTTTGAACTTAATAAGTATTTTAAGTATTAGTAAATAGTATTCGATTTAGATGCATACTCTATATGTGTTTAGTTGTACTTTGTCAAATCTATGTAAATAATTTTATAAATACTTAATAAAAAAAATACTAATAAAAAACTAAATAATAATTATAAACTCTTAAGAAGTAAAATAAAGTGCAGTCTTATTTTTAATGGAGAAATTTGAGAGGGTAAGTACTTACATAGATTAGAAGGTAAAGGGGTTACCTAAAAAGAGAAAAAAATGAAAAGTTAAAAAACTCAGAACGAACACTGCAGCAGAAGCCGCAACAACAACAGAAATATTAAAAAAAATTCAAAATGTAAATGTAACTATTGGGTACATATACATTTTTATATAAATCAATTATAAAAATCAATTAAAGAAAACAAACAAAGTTCTGAAATGGTTCAACTTTGAAAATTTTCAAGTTCGTCATATTTCGGCAGCATAAATAAAAATACACATTTTCAAATTCATTAGCGAAAAACGTCAATGGCGTGCATCGGGTACTAGGCAGGGGTGACGTATTTTTATCTGAGTGTACCAATGGTACTAAATAGTAATCAACTTAGAGTAAAGTGCAGAAATTATGATATTCGGTGTAAGTATAACTGTTAGTGTTAAGCTTTGTGATAAGGTGTTGAATTCGGAAGTGTGTGGTATATTGTGTACAAAAGGTACTAGCGCTTCGCCCGGAATGGGCCAAAATACTACAAAGCAACATTCGGGCAGCAAGTACCTGTTTCATTGGCCGTTTGAAAGCCATAATTCGTGGCAAAGGTGACCAATTCGAACAAATCTAAACGTACTCTAAAATTTTATGGTATCTCCCACATTTTTTGGAGCAATATTTAGTAGGAGCTTGAGAATTTATAGAGACCTTATGTTAACTTCAAGATCCATTGGTTCAAAAAATCGGTTACGCCGGTCCACTTTTCAACCCCCTTTTTAGATATTTTTAGGTTTTTTTTAAGAATCTCTACTAGGAAAAGAACAATATTGATCCACGTTTGGTTAAATCCGGATTTAAAGATATCCCCTAATTTTATTTACTGCGAGGATCAAGAAAATTTTAATAATATGTGGTTGTTTTAAATATCGTTGATATGTTTTTAAATATTTCTCGAAAAATGTACTGGCAAAGAAAAGTTACCACCTAAACATTTTTTCAGAGATCTCTCCGAATTGAAAAGCATGGATTTTTAGGCATATACTTTCCGAAATATCACTCTTCAACTTGGTTCGTTGTAATATTATAATCAAAGTTATATCGAGTTCTGAGGTGGACAATATCGGTCCACTCCTTTTGGTACTTCCACCACAATAGGCTAAAACTTTCGTAGAAAATAATTTACCACATACATCAAGAAATGATCATCAAATTTTATGCAAACTTTTCAAATCCCATTCCTAGGTCAGATGTCCATCAAGTGCCGGTCCCCAAAAAGGGTCAAATTTTGAATAATTATAACTCTTGTAAAATGTAAAATATGTGAAGATGGCACATATCCGCCCTCTCTTCCTGGTATTGTCCTTACAAGTCGTCACAATTTTGAATAATCAAAAGGTTAAATGAGAAATCCGATTCTTTCTAAAATCAACATATTCCATTATTTTTTCTAACACAAGGTCTGGTGTGAATATGATTTATAAAATATTTCTCTCAACCAGAGATATGATGTGAATTATGTAACATTTATTAGCCCAATTAATTATATGAAAAAATGCGAAAGTCCCACCAGATTTTTTTTTCAAGGACCTCATTAGCAAAAACTATCATATTCAAGAACAGTGGAATTTTCTGATCAAAAATAACAGATTTTTAGGAATAAATTTTCATAAGCTTCGTATTTAAAAATTATGGATTTTATATTAACATTTAAGAGAACTATGTGAAAATAAATCAAGATTAGGTGGTTTCTCAAAAGCCTCCAGATCAAATTATAGTGGATTTTGTTAACCACAAGAGGTCAAATTTTTAAAAACAATATTTAACATAAATTTTGCTCTTCCTGGCAAAAAATTGTGGGTATTTAAAAAAATATTTCTTAAAAAAATGTGGGCACTGAATTATGGATTCCTGAAAAATATTTTATAAGGACTTCCTATAAAAATATTTCATAGTAACTTCCTAGGTGAGAATAGTAGTTTTTATAATATTTTTACAATATTTTAGAAATGGGTGATCAAAGACCTTGGATTTTATAAGATATGTTATGAGAGCTTGCTGGCCAAAATTGTGGAATTTATAAAAATATTTGAAAATAGTAAAATATTTCGAAGAAGTTCTCTAGACATTTCGACCAATCATGGATTTGTTAGAAATATTATTTCATAAACGTTATGCCAACATATTATAGATTTTATAAGGACGTTTTAGTGGCTATAAAACGAGACTCTGATATTTCTTCTATAACTACTTGGCTAAAATAATGTGGATTTTGCACAAAAGTCCAACTTTTTTTGTAGCAATATCTCAAAAACTATGAGCTATGTGCAAAAATCGTAAATTGGTTTAAAAAAATCCACATCATTTTTCGACAACCGACTTATTACTTTCTAACTTATTTGTTTTTTCTTACGACTTTGTCAGGTTCTACAGCTTCACAAAAAATTGAATCTTTAACTCAAACAGAAAATAACACTCGCCACAAGTGTAAATTTGTTATTGTAATGCAATCTAAATATTTGCCCTTCTAAATAGGCCATTTAAAAAATAAATATTAAAAATGAATAAGACATTGATTTTAAAAACATCTCCTTTTCCCAGTTACAGGCTTACAGGCAGCTAATAATAATAATAAAGATAATTCCAATTCTCGCCATATTTGTTGTTGTTTTATTACCTTTTCATCCTATTCTGTTGTAGTATTATAAGGGGCTGGTGCAACAGCAACTTCATTCATTGTTCTTCAGTTCGTTCGTTCGTTCGTTCGCTGTTGTTTTTTAGTGGACCTACACCGCAGCATAATCTCTTCGTCGTCATCGCCATCCATTCCTTTCCATTTTTATAACATTAATTAAGGTGTTGCCTTCGTTGGTGTTCTTCACGCCTTTCCATACAAATTACTAAGGAATTTCATGTTTTCTTCGTGTTCTTCTAACCCCCCTCCAAAAGCAAAAGAACCTAACAAAAAAGCAGACCACAGAATATGGCCAAGCGCGAAAGGACGGTGGTCAAGAAGAGGGTACCCCAAGAATAAATATTGAACCAACCAACAAAAAATCAACTATGAAATTGTTCCTCGTTCATTCCATTAACTCAAAAACAAAAAAGATGGGAAAAATGGCAGGAAAAGGAATGGTGGATGGACGGACGAATGATCAGAGGACCAAAGGCAGGGAAGAGTGGACAGACATGTTTTAAACATGCAATTTGGTTTGAAATAAAAACAAATTATCGTGGTAATGATGCTGTTCATTATTGACACAAACACAAAAGGTGTTTGGAATATACATACACACAAATGTTAATACATAGATATTTACATTTGTTTGTATGTATGTATATTCCAAAGGTTTTTTGTGTTTGTGCTGTGTGGGGTTTTCATAAGATATCATTTTGGACCATCATAATGTTTGATAATGATCATAGGGGGAACATTTTAACAGGTATGACGCTTATCACCTATAGCTTACATTTATTTCAGATTCTTGAGTAAAGTTCACATTTCTTTTTAGATTCTATTCCCTAAAAAATTATTGAAATGATGCCATTGACATTCCCTGCGCCTCGTTTTTATTGCGATTGTCCCCTTCCATTCCCTTTCAATATCACCTGCCCTTTGATGTTTAATAAAATAACTGTTGATATTGATAAAAATTGTAAAATCATGTCTCGAATCTGTAACATTTATCTCTGCCCTGAATTCCGGAATGATCCATCCGTCCATTAAGGTTTTGTTTTTTTGGATAATCTTTTAGGCGCCATTTTTAGCGCCAAAACTAAAATTAAAATTCTCCCAAAGAAATGATCCATAAAAATTGGAATTTTATCACCAAAGAAATGGACGAGAGATTACGGAGCAGCAGCAGCGTAAGCCATGGCTGGCACAGTGGTCACAATGATTCGATAGGGCGGAATATTTTTGGAAATTCAAATAAGAAGGGTACCAAAATTACGAAATATTGCTTCAGTTATATATTTTTGTGTGCGGGAACAATTCTAAAAAAATGGTAGTATAAAGGTGCCAAAAGTACCAAAATGAAGATAATATTGACATCTGGTGAACGCATAGACCTAGAAATTTGGAAATTGGTATAATAGTCCCTCTTGGTGTGATATTTTTAACAGGAGTTGGAATAATTCTTTTATGACCGATTCAAATAATGAGTTTCTTACAATTTTTATTTTTTAAACCCTCAGCCATGTGGCTAGAGAGGGTATATATTATGTGATACGACCAAAACGTGCATCATCGAAATAACCCCTCATCGTAATAGACCCCAGATCATTTTGGACAAAATCCGTTTCAGGACATTCAGGATTTGGAAAAAGGATCATCTAATTTCCCTCCAACTTTACAAATCGTTAAATTTGCATCAGTGCTCGATCAGGTGCGTAAATGGATAATATCTGCCAACACCATGAAGTACCTCCCCCACAATGTGGGAATAATTATAACTCTTATAAAATGTGATGTAAGAGTTCGATTGTCTTCAAATTGGACATATCCGAATATTTTTTGTAACCCACGGTTTGGTGTGAAGATGGTATATATCGGAGAACTTCTTCTGGTACCTCCCCCACAAATTTTTGAATATCCACGATTCCATCAGGCACATCACAATAATTCTATCGACAATAGGTCTGTTATAAAGATGATGGAGATCGTACCATCCCTTTTGGTACCTCCCCAACAAAGGGTAAAATTTTTATACTCTCAGCCATATGGCTAGAGAGGGTATATTACATTTGATACAACCAAAACGAACCTCATCGAAATAAGGGCTTTAAGCCCCAAGAACTTTTTGGACCAAATCGGTTTCAGGACATTTATAGTCGATTTAGCCGTTCGTCCGTATGTCTTTATGGCTGGTGCGCACAAAAACTATCGAATGAAGTGTCCGATTTGGTCCAAACATGGTACATCGTAATATTATTATAAAACTTAGATCGAGTTCGGAGATGCGCAATATCGGTCCATCCCTTCTGGTACCTCCACCACAAACGATCGGCATTTTCAAAGAAAATATTTTACTGCCCAGAAAGATAAAGGATTATCCAATTTTGCTCCGACTTAACAAATCATAATTTTAGCATCAGTGCTAAGTCAGATGATATTGGAACACTCTATCAAGTATCTGCTTCACAAAGTTCTGGTGTGAAGATGGAATATATCGGTCAATACCTTCTGGCACCTCCCCCACAAAGGGTGAACATTTTGAATATCCACGAACCTCAAAAAACGCGAAATTAATATCCGATTCCATTCAAACTTTGTACATCTCAATATTTCCAACAACACTATATATGTTATAAAGGCGGACAAAACGTGCCTCATCGAAATAACGGTTTTAGTCCCAATGTCTCTTTACACCAAATCCGTTTCAGAACATTTGGAGTCGATTTAGCAGATCCATCAGTCCGTCTGTCAGTCTGCCTGGCTGGTGCGCACGATAACTCTCGAAGGAAGTATCCAATTTTGTCCAATATCGTAATATTATTATAAAACATAGATCGAGTTCGGAGATGGCAATATTGGTCCATTCTTCTTGTAACTCCCCCACAAAAGTTCGAGAAAAATATTTTCTGCCCAGAAAGAGAAACGATAATCCGATTTTTTGACAATATCGGTCCACTCCATCAAGCAACTCAACACCTCCCCCCCCTCACCCCCAAAAGGGTCAAAAATTTGTATAAGTATATATATTAAAAAATATGAAGTAAGAGTCCGATTGTCTTCAAATTTCAAGCAGCACATAATTTTTATTAACCCAAGGTCTGGTGTGAAGGTGCAATATAGTGGTCAACTCATTCTGTAACCTCCCTTTCAAAGGGATTTTGAATAACCAAACAGATCATAAAATTCGAAATAAGCATCCGGTTCTCTACATATTTCACACATCCCATTATTTCTACAAATATAGGATCTGTTATAAAGATAGACAATATCGGTCCACTCCATCTAATACCACCTCCACAAAGGGTAAAATTTTGAATAACCATAAAGCTTATAAAACGAGAAAATAAAGTCCGATTCCATTCAGACTTAGCACATCTCAAGATTTCTCTCAACACAAGATCTGTTATAAAGAATATAGAGATCGGACCATTCTTTCTGGTACCACCCCCACAAAGGGTCAAAACTTTGAATATCCATGAAGCTTATAAAACGAGGAAATAAATACAATTTTCAATACTTAAATCTGCAAAAACTTGCGAAACAAGTGAGAACAATTGAGTGATTCCAGAAACCTGAGATGAATGTGGAATATATGATTTCGTTTAAAATTTGTTATAAAAGTTCGATTTTCTTGTTATTTTGCCCATACGAATATTTTTATCTGTATTAAATGAAGTATGAAAATGGAGTACTTCCGATTATACCTGGTACCACAGGCACACTTTAACGTTTTCTAAAATTATCACAAATCTCATATAAAGTGAATAAAGTAACCAATATTGTCCTAATCTGGCACCTCGCAATATTTTTATCATATTTATTTCGGTCCGATACGAAATGGTCAATATTGGCCCGTTCCTACGGAACCTACTCCAGAAAGTGTCAACAATTTTTTATAATCATAACAGAAGTCAAAATATATTGAAAAAATCTATCATTGGCTGAGGGTATACATCTGTCGGCAAAACCGACCGATACTTGTTTACTGGTCTTTATTTATTTTTTATTAATTTTTAAAGCCTATATTATCCTTCAAGATCTTTACATTTAAGGGATCAAAACACACTGTCCTGCTCCCAAACGCCGGTGCATAAAATATTTCATTCCATTTGTTCACTGGGCCCTCAAGCAACATGCTCGAATGCATTTTTGGTCATTTCACTGGGCCATTCATGCGACCGATCATTGGAGAGAGGCAGCATCGGCATTGACATTTCGATAACATTTTTGTTTTTGGTGGAACTTTTTTTTGTGGCGCTTATGCTGCCACCAAATTAATTCAAAAATCTTATCAATTTTCAACATCAAGGTTGATTAAGGTATTGGGTCAACGGCTTCTTCAGCAGCGTGCGCTCTCCCTCTCCTGTCTGTCCATCGTTCGGCCGGTCTCGTTCGGTCATCATATCAATAAAATTGTGAAAATGTTCCAAGGCAATATTTGAATGTTGGGTTACTGGATGGCTGGCTGGCTGGCTATCTTCTCATTTTTTTGGTTACTTTGCTGTAGATGATCCAGCCAAGCGACCTACCATCCGCTCGCTGACCGTAGATTGATGACTAATATCTGAACTCCACACCATTAATTGAAGGCAAATGATACGAATCTTTCCAATGACTTCAGATACAAGCAAATCTCATTAAAAGTAAAGAGATAAAAATTTGTTGTGACATTTGTTTTGGACATTTGATTTGACAAAAGGCAGAACGACAAGAAAACGATGTTGGGCGAGAGCGATTTGGGGGGTGGGGGTTTAGTGAGGGATTTTTTTCCGTGAGAGACACAGGGAAGAGTGCATGGCGGAGATAAGAGAATTATTTCAATGTAGAATAATACAAATTTGATAAAAACGGTATAAGCTGGGGTTTTGTATCCATAAGTTTCAAAATTATAAAATAATTGGACATGAAACCTCTTCTGTGTGGGATGTGTATGGAGGAACCTTAGTAGATTATAATAGTGCAAAATAAGAAGCAATTTTCTATAATAAAAAACTACTTGAAAGTCTGATTTGTATTGAAAAACTCTGTCAAGGAATAGCCACTGGCGCAGCCTAATAAGTGGAATACATGATACAAAAGAACTCGTGGGAGCCCTTTAGATATATAATCAGTTTCTATATTGAGAGTTCTTGTAGTCAAGAAACTTTTAGAAATTGTTTACAGAACTTTAGAATAGAATAATTAGAAGAGTGTCTAAAGGTAATTTTTCTGTTCAAAACCTCTGAAGGATGCCTTAGTGATTTTCTATAATTAAAAGAATTCTACAAGGATGGAAAAAAAATAACCCGCACGGGATGTCAACAACGGATGTTTCTCATTCCGAAATTATCTACATTAATGAAAGATTGACTGATTTACTAACTGAGAGACTGGGTGAAGCATCAAAGCCCAGACAAAGCGCTTGAAGCTTCAATCTTGCAATTATGGGTAAGGGTCAACATTGGGACAGAGCAACTTATCAAGGCCACTTTTTTCGAAACTCGTTCTATAAGCGTACGTTTGGTATGGAGTTTCTACAAATGAAATACGTTTTAGACATATCTCCCAGAAGATCTTAAAGTATTTTTTATCAAAATATGAACTTAAATTTGTACAGAATATATTTAGGAGTCCAGGATCTTCTTTTAAATAAAGGACCTGTATAACGTCTTCTACGCAGGCAAGAAGTAAACATAATTCTTGGGATAGAAGACCTTTAAGGGACTGTTATGGATATACATCTACAGAGATTTTGTTTGGATTGGAAGTTTTAAAAGAGCTGTTTTATAGAGGGATATAAAAGGTTTTTCTTGGAATAAAGGACACTGAAAGTCTTCTTTCTACAAAGTACTTCGAAAAGGTTTGCTATGGACAAACGACAGGAAATTTTCGGACAGAGGAACCTCTGTAGGTCCCTGTGAATGTAACAAATTTAAAAGTATTAGTCGGTTTTCCCGACTATATCGTTTTATTAAAATATGCGTTGATTTATATTATAAATATTCAAAATGTTAACCCTTTATGGAGGAGATACCGAAATAGTGGGCCAATATTTTCCATTTCCCATCTGTACCAATTCCGATGTAAATATTAAAAAGTGGCCGATTTAGACTATAGAGGGTGAGATGAAAAAACTGCAACCAACATCAGACTGCTGTCATTTCTAAGCCACTCGTCCGACAGCTGTTAAAATTATTCCAGTGACAGCTCATTATATTGTTTACAACATTCGTTGTCCAGCAGTTTGTAAACAAACAAAATTATCGTGTTTACTTGTCAAAGGGGTCAGCTGAAAATGCGTATCTTCGGTTGGCCACCAGAACTCAAGCGGCGGCCATGGTGATGGTGTTGACCGCCATAACAGCCGATTGTCGCTCTTCGCTCGTATTAATCGAACGTGGCATCAGAATAAATGCAGTTTATTATTCCGAATATTTTCTGGAGGGTGTATTAAAGCCTTGGGCACCCAAATTTTTTGGCCGCAATCCTTGGACAATTGGCCGTTTGAAGGCCATAATTCGTGCCAAAGGTGACAAATTCGAACAGATTTAAACTTTTTCTAAAATTTTATGTTATTTCCGATGTTTTTGCTTTCATTTAATAAAATTAAAAAAAAAAGTTTAAAAGCAGCTTCAATACCCTCCACCATTTGGAACGAATTTCGAAATTTTCAAAAAAAAAAAAAAAAACAAAAATCCTTAAAAAATTCTGTTAAAATTTTAAAAATACCAAATATAGCCGACATATTGGGGTCTGTACGATGTGGACCTATATAGGCATGGTTTGTCATAAGCCACTACCATATTCAAATTCGAAACTTAAAATAAACGGTAAATAATGTAGCTAAAATCATCAAAATATCGTATATAGGGAGCTACCGTTATATCGAAGCTGTGCGAAGACCTGGACCAGCCAGACAATTTTCTGTCAGAGGCTGTAGCATCCATTACAAAGTTAAAATACGTATCTCAAACAATATCGTATCTCAATTTTGTACCTAAATTCGTCAAAATACAGAATATAGGGAGGTACTGATATATGGGGCCTATACGAAGACCTGGAGCTGTATGGACAATAGTCTGTCACCGACTGTAGTTCCCATAACGAACTTTAAATACGTAATTTGAAACAATTCTGGTGAATAATGACGCTAAAATCATCAAAATACCGAATATCGGGAATACCGTTATATGGGCGCTATATGAAAACGTGGACCTACATGGCCCATTTACGAACTTAACCTGCCTACTGTAAAAATAAACATGTGTGAAAATTTTAGCCTTGTATCTCAATTCGTTCGAAAGATAGCGTGATTACAACAGACAGACGGACAGACAGACAGACGGACATCGCTAAATCGAAATAGAATTTTACGCTGATCAGCAAGATATATACTTTGTAGGGTCTGACAATAGTATTTCGAGGAGTTACAAACGGAATGACAAAGTTAATATAACCTTCATAGTATGGTGGAGGAATATGAATGGATAGAAATATTGAGATACACAATGTTTGCAGAAAATCGCTGACTTTTTTAAGAGAGTTATAATATTATGATGGTTATAATTATTCAAAATGTTGACCTTTGTGAGGGACGGACCAGAAAGAACAAGCCGATGAGTTCCATATTCATAATAAATCTAATTACTATTCTAAATTATAAGGACTAATTCTAGATGTTTTAAGAAAAAACAGGCAAAAATAGTGTTAAGAATGCTCACCAGGACACGAAGCGAGCCTAAGTCTTTAAGGATTTTTTTACATAAAAAATTTCAAAACATAATTTTGGATTTTTACGGGGACTTATATAGAATTTATTATAGAACCATTGAAATGAATTTATAAAGATATTTAGCAGGACCAATTTCGAATATTTAGGGTTTTTGTAACAGGACTAATTTCGGATTTGTAAAAGAAAAAATGACCAAAAAAAATTAAATATGTTTTACTAGGACTACTTTCAGATTTTTAAGGTATTTATTTAACTGCTTAAATCGTGAGTTATTAAGGATTTTCTTCTCTTTGACGGCATGCTTCCAAAATTATGTTTTTATTTATTTATTTTACTTTTTTAAGACTTCTATGAAGATAACGCTTTCTGGACCATCCTGTACATACAGCCAAAGTTATTTTCTAGTAGCCTGCTGCATAGAGAAGAATTTTTGAGAGTTTCCAAAAATTTCTTTAGAGAAAATACCTCAAAAGTAATACAAATATATAGGATGTGTTTAAAATTTTTCAAATTAAATATACGACATTTGATTCAAGAATTCCTTTTGTAATCCGTAAAATTTTTATTAAAATTCGACCATTCCTCAGTATATCATTATCTATTTAAAACATTTAGAAGGCATTAATATGATATTATGATAGCTTTCGATCTATTGAAAGTGTAATAAAAGGAATTTCTCCCAAAGACTTGTCTGCAGATGATGCGATATAATTTTCCCCAATGATTCACCCAATTATTTAAAAAAAAACCATACAACATATATCTAATCTAATTAAATATTAATAGAAAATAAAAATATGCAATTTTTTAATGAACACAGCAGCAGCAACAACAAAATTGTCTACCGGTGACGGTGATTACTCAACATTTATGATAATTTGTTGTTTCAATTCATTAATAAATTGAAATGAAACCAGTTGAATGAACTAACGATCGAACGATCAAACGTACGAACATGTCTCACAAGCAACATGTCTGTCTGCCTTGCTGATCTTCCAACATATTGTGGCTGTGACTTTCCGGAGAAATGGATGGATGGATGAATGAATCAAAATCTATGAATAGGCGAAACACTCAACGACTGGAGTTTGAATTTAATGATAAATTTTATAAATTTCATCTGCGACAACAATTTTTAACGATGGGAAATGAGAGTAGCTCTAATCTGCGACAGATAATCTTTTGTTAATTTCTCTATAAAAAAAATACAAATAGAAACATAAAAATATATTTCAACAACATAGGGGAGGGGGATAAATGGGATGAGGATGACGTTGTGATCATTGACTTCTCTCCAAAGCCACAATTTTTATCTTTGTGTCATCGGACAGCGGAATGGTCAATGAATTGGTAATAAAATGAAATTAGCTTTCCCACCTGCCTCCGAACAGACCACACCTGCCGCTCTCCTTTCACAGCCGCAGCGGAGAATCAATTAATTTTATTGGTTAATTTTATATTTTATAACGTTGTCAATGCTTGTCATTATATTGCTGGTGTGCTTTTCTTTAGCCTTTAATTGAAATTATAATTTGCGTCACCCTACATCAGCATCTTCTGAAGTTGGATAGATGTCAGGTGGGAAGGTATATTTTTGAAAATTGAGAATTAAAGGTATTTTTTGAGAATTGACTGAATTTAAAAATTTATTTTAGTTTTTTTTTTTGTAAATAACCCGCAGTAAATCCTTACTGTATATCGTGTAAGAAAAACTATCATCCCTTCGTAATAATATTCTGTTCTCGTACCTAATTTCCACGAATTTTTAAATTTTGTTAAGGATAACCTAGGTATTAACCACGATTTCAAAAGGGCTGAACTGAATCGAGGATTTTTTTTTTTTTGACTTTAAGTAATTTATTTTAAGGACTACTTGAGCCATTGCGTCAATTTTTATAACCACCACCGTATTACGGAGGGTATATTAAGTTTGTCAGTCCGTTTGTAACACCTCGAAATATACATTTTAGACCCCTCAAAGTATATATATTTCTGAGCAGCATAAAAATCTATATCGATTTAGCGATGTCCGTCCGTCTGTGGAAATCGCTATAGTTTCCGAACGAAATACAGTAGGTTGATAAAATTTTACTCAAATGTGTATCATGTCTGCAGGTACCTCCTTATTTTCGGTATTTTCCTGATTTAAGCGAAATTATGCAACGGAAATGTTTCAAATTTTGTATTTAAAGTTCGTAATGGATACTACAGCCTATAACAGAAAATTGTATGCGCAGGTCGTCTATGTTTTGGTATAGCCCCCATATAATAGTACTTCCCTATATTCGGCATTTTGATGACTTTAGCTACATTATTCACCGATTTCTTTTTTATACCCTCCACCATACTACGGAGGGTATATTAACGTTTGTAACTCCTCGAAATACTCATGTCAGACCCAACAAAGTATATACATTCTTGATCAGCGTAAAATTCTAAGTCGATCTACCGATGTCCGTTTGTCTGTCTGTAATCACGCTATCAAGGCTAAAATTTTGCACACATTCTTATTTCTTCGGTAGGCAGGTTAAGTTCGTTAATGGGCCATGTAGGTCCACGTTTACATATAGCCCTCCATATAATGGTACCTCCCGATATTCGGTATTTCGATGATTTTAGCGACATTATTCACCGGAATTGTTTCAAATTTAGTATTTGAAGTTCGAAATGGATACTACAACCTAAGACAGAAAATTTTCTGTGCAGGTCCACGTCTTCGTATAGCCCCCATATAACGGTACCTACCGATATTTGGTATTTTGATGATTTTAGCGACATTATTGATCGAAATTGTTTAAAATTTGGTATTTGAAGTTCGCAATGGATACTACAGCCTAAGACAGAAAATTGTCTGTGCAGGTCCAGGTCTTCGTATAGCCCCCATATAACAGTACATCACTATATTCGGTATTTTGGTGATTTTAGCGTCTTTATTCACCAAATTTTTTTCAAATTACGCTTTTAGAGTTCGTAATGGAAACTACAGTCTGTGACAGAGAATTGTCTATGCAGGTCCAGGTCTTCGTATAGGCCCCTTATACCAGTACCTCCCTATATTCGGTATTTTGACGAGTTTAGGTACAATACTCACCGAAATTATTTGAGTTGTCGTATTTGACGTTCGTAATGGATGCTATAGCCTGTGACAGAAAATTGTCTATGATGGTCTAGGTCTTCGCACAGCTCCGATATAACGGTACCTCCCCATATTCGATATTTTGATGATTTTAGCTACATTATTCACCGTTTATTTCAAGTTCCGAATTTGAATTTAGTAATGACTTATGACAAACAATGCCTGTGTGGGTCCACGTCGTATAGGAACCAATATAACGTATTCGATATATAAAATTATATATTCGGTATTTTTAAAATTTTAACAAAATTTTTTTAGGATTTTCTTTCAAAATTCTTTCCAAATGGTGGAGGGTATTCAAAGTTTGGCCCGGCCGAACTTACTGCTTTTTAACTTGTTCAAGTTTAGCATTTGAATATTGAATTGGCTTATAACAAAAGTTGCCTATTCAAATCCACGTCGTCGTATAGACCCTAATATATTCGGTATATATAAGATTCTAACAGAATTTTTGACAAATTTTATTTTTATTTATTAATTTATGCATTTATTTATTTTTTTTTTTTGTTTTGTAAATGGACAAATTTATTCCAGATGGTGGAGAGTATTCAAAGTTCGGTATTCAAAATCTGAGACATATGCTGACTTTAAAGGAATTTATATTATAGAATATATAAGTCTTGATTGGGTATTTTTTGGAATTTATTAAAGACCCAAAATCGTTTAGGGATTTTAAAGAGTACTATCTGAGCCCCGATTGCGGATTTGTAAGGAATGTATTTCAGATCGATGGCATTTTACTGAATTTTTGAGGTATTATCAAAGGCTCTACCACACTTTTGAAGAAGATGTCCCTAAAACCAGACACGTAGTGCATTCCATAATCGGTTCCTCCCATTATATCTAATTGACTAAATAGTTAGGCGTTTTTTTTTCTTGCCGTCCTCATTCACTTGTTTCTCGATTGCATTTTTTTTTTTCACTTTTGCAAATAATTTACAATTTGACATTTGCATTGAATTTGAATTTGAGTTTTAGATACAACATTTATTTGGTCATAAATTTCACGACGTTGAATTAAGTCAGTTATTTTTGTCGTTATTTCAGATCTCAACACATGATTAGCGCGGACATGAAAACATGACACTTTTTTATTATCGAGACAGCCATGTCGGTCCGAAGTGGTATGAGTGATACGAGGCCTGTTTGCTAATTAGATGTTGTATTGATTGCATTGGCAGCGAAATTGAGATTACATTTGATTTGTTTGCACTTTGTCACATTGAAAAGGCGTGGGAACAAATAATTGGAATTCAGTGGCTTTCCGAAGTAGCTGAAGTCAGATTTTCTATCCGATTCGTTGGCTTCAACAATTAAGGCATAGAAATTTTGGACTAGACTCCAAAAAAAGGGGAGTCTCATTTAAACAGTACATCTCTACAGGTGATGTATCTACTAAAAACCCTGAAAAAGGTACATTTTAGGGATTTCTGCGGATTTTATATCAAAAAAATTAAGCACCATAGTCATATGGCAAGATATGGTATATATCATTTGATATGGCCGAAATAACGATTTCAAACCCTAGGTGTCTTTAGACCAAATCCTTTTCAGGACATTTGGAGTCGATTTAGGTGTGTTCGTCTCTCTGGCTGACTGGTGTGCACAATAACTCTCGAAGGGAGTATCCGATTTTGTACAAATTTGGTACATATTAATATTATTGATGGACAATATAGGTCCACTCCGCATGCCCCAAAAAGAAAAAGGATAATCCGATTTTTTCAACTTTGCAAATGCTAATATTTGCATCAGTGCTAGGTCAGGTGCGAAAATCGATAGTATCTGACATGTATCTGACACCATTAAGTACCTCCACCACAAAGGAAGATGAAGATGGAATACTCCACTCCTTCTGGTAACTTTCCTACAAAGGGGGAAAAAAATTGAATATCCATGAAGCTCATAAAACGCGAAATTAACATCCGATTCCATTTAGACTTGGCACATCTTAATATATCTATTAACACAAGATCTGTTATAAACATGATAGAGATCGGATTTCTCCCTTCGGATATTTTCTATGACTTACAGTCCTATAACCCGCAGTTTGGAAGACAAGTTTAAAGGACGGTTAGGAAGAAGAATTAAAGCTTCAATATAATTTATTTTTAGGATTAAAGTGAGTTTTTTTAAGATTTAACAAAAATCAGGGAGTTCAAAACAATTTTCATGTCGGAAAATCGAGCCATGATCGTGAATTTTTAAGGCTTTTATTCTAAGTCGTATTCGAAAACTTTTTAAGATTTGTTATCAGGATTTATTGCCGATTTTTTTAGGAATTCATTTGAAAGCCAAAATTTAGTATTGGTAAGGATTATTTAGCCGGAATAATCGCAGATATTTAGGGATTCTGAGCCACTATTTATTGCTGATTTTTAAGGATACCTAAAGAAAAAATAATTATATTAAACAGAACATTTTAATGAATTTACGAAAATGTAACCTTGAATTTTTGAAAATTTTACTATCAGCAAGAATTAATTTGATCTTTAATGAAAAATGTTCAATAAGCGTTTATTAATGTTTATTAGAAATTAATTACGGAGCTTTTAGTGAATTTATTTTACTAGTATACTTAGGGTTTTTAAGAAATATTTACCCGAACTTAGTTCAGCTTTTAAAGGACTAATTCTGGATTATTTGGTGATTCTATACATGGCCTAAATAGAAATATTTAATGAACATTTTTCAAAAAAGTAAAGATTGTCACCAGGATTCTTTAAATGATATATATTCCGTATATATTCCAGTGCCATAATCGTAAAGTTTTTTCGGAATCTGTCAGTAGGCGGAAAATCTTTTCCTTTTGGATTTTTCGTTTGGCTTAAGGTCAGGTCGGAATTTTATTCATGTTTCCGATATCTCGATTACATTCGATAGACATCTTCAGGAAGTTTACTTTAAAGAAAAATTTCCAAAAAATATTAAAAACTTTTTACAAAGACTAATGACAAGTATTTTTGGATCTCTTGCAGATTTTTTAGGGAAATTCTTCAAAAAATATAAGGATTTTTACTGAGGAATTTATTTCATAACCATAATCGTAGATTTAAGTAAATATTAAATTTCAACAAAAAAAAATGAGTAGTTTTTACCAGGGCTTTATTTTTTTTCTTCCTGTATTCCTATTTTTAAGGATTTTATAGCAGGACTAATTTTTTTAAAGAATTGTTGTTGCAAAATGGTCTGGCTTTATCCCTTTATTGTTGTTTTTATAAAAACAACGTTTGTTTATTAGTGGAGAACGATGGTAATGTTTACCAGGGGGTAAGGCAGGGAATACCTAGGTTTCGGAAAGAGCCACCAATCCTCATCAGTTCCCTTGTTTTTGTCTGGGATATTCTCCCCAGAAGTTATTTTAAAAATAACTTCTATGACAAAAAACATTTTTTTACCCAAGTGACGAGATCGTAAGCTCAATAGAAGAGGAACCAAAGAATTAAATAAAACTAAAATTCTCTTGGAAAGTCTTCTAAATCTTACAACCGCACTTATAAACATTTACATCTTTCTCCACTTGTTATGCTTTCGTTCAGCCTGAACGAAGTAGCATAACCATGTAAGTTGGTTTTGTCTGTTACAACAAAAACCCCTTCGTCGACCGTGCCTTGTCTATTAATAGAACAGTGTAAAAGTAAAGGGATAAAGCCAGACCATTTTGCAACAACAAAATACTACGGTATCCCGAACAAACAAGCCACACTGTTCTATTAATAGACAAGGCACGGTCGACGAAGGGGTTTTTGTTGTAACAGACAAAACCAACTTAAATGGTTATGCTACTTCGTTCAGGCTGAACGAAAGCATAACAAGTGGAGAAAGATGTAAATGTTTATAAGTGCGGTTGTAAGATTTAGAAGACTTTCCAAGAGAATTTTAGTTTTATTTAATTCTTTGGTTCCTCTTCTATTGAGCTTACGATCTCGTCACTTGGGTAAAAAAATGTTTTTTGTCATAGAAGTTATTTTTAAAATAACTTCTGGGGAGAATATCCCAGACAAAAACAAGGGAACTGATGAGGATTGGTGGCTCTTTCCGAAACCTAGGTATTCCCTGCCTTACCCCCTGGTAAACATTACCATCGTTCTCCACTAATAAACAAACGTTGTTTTTATAAAAACAACAATAAAGGGATAAAGCCAGACCATTTTGCAACAACAAAATACTACGGTATCCCGAACAAACAAGCCACACTGTTCTATTTTTTAAAGAATTTACTTCAGAGTCATATCCTTAAATTGAAAGCATTTTCTGAAGACTACTGCATTTTCGGGGATATTTGTATCAGGACAAATCCTAGAAACATAAGATTGTCTAAAGAATGTTTGTATGGACCCTTATTGGGGCAGTCACAGCTACAATCCTAGGAGATTTCCAAGGGGTATTAAATCCAAACTGCGTATTGTTTCTAAGTCTATTATAGTGAATTTTTAATGAGCTTTTTGATTACTATTTGAACGCTAACCATCCCTAATCGGAATTATTATATTCTTATCGGGTACTATTACAGATATAACGGTAGATTATAAGGAATAATCTCCAAGGACTCTCAGAACAATAATCTTTATTTATTTTTTTTAAGAATTTATAGTGAAGTTTTAAAGACTTTTTAAAAACTATTGACCCGTAATTTCTATGAATTTCATTTACAATGGCTGGAAGACCCCTTGTTGTGTATTTTTCAGAGATATATTTGTTCAAGCACTACCAAAACCCTCAGTCACATGGCTATATAGGGTATATATCATTTGATGCGACGAAAACGTACCTCATTGAAATGACGATATAAGATTATAGGCCGATCTAGGGATGTTCGTTTGTCTGGCTGAAGCAAACGATAACTCTCGCAGGGAATATCCGATTTGGTCAAAAATTTAGTACATCGTAATATTATTATCAAGCATAGATCGAGTTCGGCGTTTGGTATCCAATTTCCTGCAAACTTTGCAAAACCTAATATTTTTATGATAATATTATAATGTCTTCAAATTCCGCGCATCCCAATATTTCTAACAACGCAAGATATAGTGTAATTGACCCACGACGGGATAAATTTCTGAATAATATGAATAATAAAATAAGCATCAGATTCTCTTTAAGTTTCACACATCCCAACATCTGGCATGGTGTAAAGATCGGATATATGTACCGGCTAATTCTGGTACCTGTCTCATAAAGGGGTTAATTTATCAAACATAGGTCAGATGCAAAATTCACAATATTGGCCAACTCCTTCGGCAAACCCCCATAATGGGTAAACAGTTCATATCGCAAGTCCAAATATATTTAAATAAACGGTCATTGGCTGAAGGTATACCTCTGTTTACGTAGCCTTAACAATGGGGTTGTAAGGAATATTTTTCATGAACCATAAACGTTAATAGAGTATATCTGGTAAGGTATTTGATTTACAGAATATCTCCTTACAATTGTGTAGAAGTCCTTCTGCCTTTGAGACATTTTAATGAAATATGAGCTAAAACCGATCTAAAATTTCTTTCGTCTGCAAAAAAAAAATCACTGAAAACAATTCTATTAGCAGAGTAGGTTAAAAATATTCTACAGAACTTGGGTAGGAAAGCAAGGTCCAAATCATTACTCTGGTAATCTTCCTGATTTATAAGACATATCCGTCTATAACCAATCAGGTGTATAGGATTTCCTTTTCCAAAGCAGTGTTACTGATTATTTTTAAAATTCCTAATGTACCTTCATGATATTAGTGCCATAAATACAATTTTTATTTATATTTGTAAAGCAGATTATTAGTGAGGTAAAGATTGAAAATACCTTTGCTCCTTATTGAGAGAAAAATTTGCCTTGCCGGGAAGAACAAATAAACAATTTACTTATCACGACATTTGTATTTTACATCATTCGATCTTCGGCGAATAATTGCTCCACAATTTGATACCCTTTAGTTATCCTTAAATCTCTAAAACAAATTTCAATCTCAGCCAGCACTGTCACTACACAAAGAAGTCTATCTTATCAATTGGGCCAAAAACAACATCATCATGACGTGGCAAAAATACAGAAGATGATGGGAATAAGGACATGGCGGTTGATCTGACTGTAGTAAAAGTTATGAATATCTTCATCATTTCTTCCCTGTTTTTTTCCCCTCATTTTTATGATCGGTGTTTGTATCTATGGAAGTCATCATTTTTTGACACTTTAATGCTGTAATTAGGGACTTTTAGAATTAGCACCATTTGCAGCATGGCATCCATCCATCCATCGGCCATCCATCCATTCATCCTGTGTGCCTGCCTTGCAACGAAATATGAATTTTGCGGCACAATGCAAAAGGCCATTTGGAAATGTCCGAAAAAATGAATTCCCAGAGCCTGAACAAATATTAACACAAGCGAGGAGAATTCGTTTTACCAATATTACTACACACACACAAATACAAAGACATGACTGCTGGCCTGACTGCCTGAACATGGCAATCAGGTTCATATCTTTGGCAAATATGTTTATATGGTTGGATGAAAATCATTTCTTTTGAGGTGAGATTTTAGATGGATATCAGCGACTAAAGTGGTAACGCCTTCTACTCACCTTTGGATGCGGATGATCAGAGAGGGTGAGGGAGAGAGAGAGAGCGGCAATGAATGTGTCTGCCTGGGAGTTCATTTGATCCTTCCTTTTGGCATTTTTTTGGTAATAATTGTTGGTCACAGTGATTTGTAAACCAATCCTCTTTAAAAAAACCTACTTTTGTAGAGAGAACATGGCTTGGGTTACACCTGACCATTAACTTGCAACACTGTGCCATATATTCATCAGGTGTTATTACTCTGTGGCTAATTCCTCGGCTGATGTTGGTTTTTTTGTTTCTTTTATTTTAACGGTGCTGTGTTAAATTGGCTTAAATCATTAAAAGATTACATTGGACGATTACCAGCCGAATATCTCACAGAGGAGCTGATGAAATTTGTCTGAAACTGAGAAATCATTTTTTTTTATTTTTAGTTGGTTTTCAGATAATTAACTGAGTTTTTGGTTTTGTTCTTAGGAAGGATAACTTCAATAAAATGCGACTTATTTGAAGAGATCACAAAAAGGACCACAATATATTTTTGTCTATGCGGTTAATAAACAAGTCATCTTGGATTCCAGTATCGTCCCAAAGTGCTTGGCACAAATTGGAGACATAAGCCTGAAATAGTACTATGAATGGATACCAGAATTATTGGGACTATACTAAAATTAGAAGTGCTTATATGGTATGTGGCCTTTATGAAGCGATTCGCATATATGGGTACACCTCCAATGCAGTTAATTTTTACACCAGAACTACATATGATACTGATATAGCGATCTTCACATTTTTGGACTAAGTTCTCCTACAAGTTAGATTGTGATTTTTCAAAATTTTGACCATTCGATACTCACGTCGCTTCCTTTAGGTAACCAGAAAATATTGAAATTAACTTTTCAGGGCCATAAACTTATTTCTATCTTGTTTACAATTCCGAAAATAAAACAAAAGGCCACTGTTTCAAATTTCCACGCCAGCAAAAAAAAAAGGAAGAAAATAACACGTTGGAGAACTACGGACGTTTTTCCGATTGATATTAACTCTCAACATTTGACCATCTATTTTTGATGTAGGTAACATAAATATTCCACCCAAATATTTTATTTTTATACGAGATTTAATGTTTGTAGAAATAATGCAGAAGAAAAAATATATACAGGACAGGGCCGACAAAACTATACCCTACACCAGTATGCATATTTAGTACAACTTACTGCGACAAGCTTCCCTATATTTCGTCAGTACATCTTAAAATTTTAGATTTTACAAAACAGTTAGTGTTAGGGTTTTTGGTACTCAAAACGCACAATTTTTTAATCAAAACTTCATAAATCGTACTAAATTTTTAGAAATTCAAGGTTCGGAAAGACATCAAATACCAAATTTAGTAAAATTTCGAATGCATATCCAAAAAAAATTACATTTCTCCATCTTAGACTTTAACAGTCCCCCAGAAATAGTACCATTTAGTACTTTTCGAACAATTAAAGCAGGCATTTGCGAAGCCATATCTATATCTCAGTCCTAGATACCAACAGAAATCTCAATATAAAATTTGATAATTCCAGCCCTATCCATTCACCAAATACCTCACTTAGAACTTTTCGTATAAATATAGGAGGCCACCGCCAAATCTCTCTAAATATCAAATTTCAGAATTGTATCTCTATCCCTCCACTTAAGACATTACACATTTATGAAACAACTCTAAAAATGCTGTAGGTATTTGGAATTGAGATATGAACTCAACAACAGAGACCTCAATATTATATAACAAGATTCCAGCCCCATTCCTTCACTCTAGACTAAATACAGGGTGAGATAAAAAAAAACTGCAACGCCATTATTTTTACATTTTTTTAAAATTTTATTGAATGAAAGCAAAAAATGTCGGAAATAGCATCAAATTTTAGAATAGGCTTAGATTTGTTCGAATTTGGCTCTTTTGGCACGAATTATGGCCTTCAAAGGGCCAATGAAACCTTCACACGCTGCCCGAATGTTGCTCTGCGGTATTTTGTTCCATTCCCGGTGAAGCGCTTGTTTGAGGTGATCGACACTTTGGTAGTTTTTAGTACCAACCTTGCTTTCCAAAATACTCCAGACACAATAGTCCAACGGGTACTCGTAGATTTTGGTGGGCATTGTTCGCTGGAAATGAAGCGAGGAACCTCATTTTGTAACCATTCTCGGGTGGCGCGTGCTGTGTGCGACGGTGTTGAGTCTTGTTAGAATATCCAAGGTCTACGGCCAAAATGTTTGTGTGCTTAAGGGTTTAATACACCGTCAAGAATATTTTCGCTATAATATTCGGCATTTATTCTAATCGGTAGTTATGGCGGCCCATGCCATCACTATGGCCTGCGCATGAGTTTTGTTGGCCAACCGAAGGTGCACAATTTCAGCTGACCTCTTTGACAAGTAAACACATTAATTTTGTTTGTTTACAAACTGCTGGACAACGAATGTTTTCTCATCGGAGACGGAGAAAACCAAATTCGGCAGTTCGCCACTTTCAGCTAAGCGAAGCAACTCTTTAGCTCTTTTGAGTCTATTTTCCTTCTATTGCGTTGAAAGTTCTTGGACTTTTTGGAATTTCAATGGCTTTACCCCGAGCTCATTTTTTAATATTTGCCGAATGGAATATTGCGATATGTTCAGCTCACGAGTCATTTTTCGACCACTGCGACGTGGGTTTCGATCAAGTAGCTTCTTTACTTTCCAACCATTTCTGGTGATGTTTCTGTTTTCTTCCGTCCAGTTCCTTAACGTCGGGCTAGGCTACCAGAGTATTACGGTAACATTTAAATGCTGGAGTGCTCTAACGATAGCCACTTGTGGTATTCCAGCCAAATATAAAGAAATCACATTATCACGCTTGAATTCTATCAGGAATAACTTTTTTTCTCACCAAAATGTTTTATACGCTTGTAGACAATATAATGAGCTGTCACTGGAATAATTTTAACAACTGTCGGACGAGTGGCTTAAAAATGACAGCAGTTTGAAGTTGGTTGCAGTTTTTTCATCTCATCCTGTATAATTTTTAGTATAACCTCACATCGTAATATAATATATATAATTTTATCATATCAATGAAACTTTTAAATTCCGTAAGGAATTTGAACAGTCCTCAAGCAACTCCTAATCCTTATTTTTTTATTTTTTTCTATATTTCATAATCATTATGAAATTCGCTTTGTAATCATAAAAAATCAAAAAGGTTTACGACACGTGAAAAAGTATAAACTTAAAATTCTGAATTCATTGACCCCTTCAAAACAAAACACGGAAACATTCACACTTCATCCATCCAGGTGCTTTTAAGCCACCTAAACTAAAAAATAATAACAAATTAAATATCTCAGCCAAAATATAGTTGGATGCAGTTAATTTTTTTCGCCCAAAATTCCACTGGGAAGAACGCTTTGGCCAACCACATTTCAGTTAACTTCCAAACACCCGCTGTGCCGGAATGGACAGCCGAACCAAAATTAATAACTTAATCTTTAAATGCGTTCTAATGGCTTAACCTTTGATCATAAATTCATTTGCTTATAATTTAAGATGCCCGAGAAGGAAGGACGCTTTGTGGATAAACCTTTTCCAATGTTGAAGAATGTTGACTGCATTTCTGGCCATGCTGAATGGATGGCTGGCTGGATGGCTAGCTGGCTGCAGGGAAGATTTTGAAACATTGCAATTTTTTGTTCATTTATAAGTTATAATTTCCTTAGGGGGCAAGGAAAATTAACCCATTACTTATGTTTGAAAAGCCCTAACAAAAATATGAAAATGATCTCCTGTAGTGGACTTTTTTCATTTTAATTTTTTTTAAAGAAGGGGTTGTCTTTAGGTCTCTCTAAGCTAGAAAAACCTCTTAATGTCTTTTACAGATAAGAGACCTTCTAAGAGACATAAAAAATAGTCAAAATATATAGGTCAATTGCATCTTTAATAGCAGGGATCATCGAAGAAGCCAGAATTGCCTTTTGGGCCCTTTTTAAAAAGTAAACAAGTTAAAAAGTATCAGTCGGTTTTTCCGACAGATGTATACCCACAGCCTAGCGTTATGAGTGTTCAAACTGTTGACCCTTTATGGGGGAGGTACTAGAAGGAGTGGGAAGAAGATCTCTGGTAGAGAGATATTTATAGAGAAGCATTGCTGATTTTTTCGCAAGTTATGAGAGATATAAATGCTGAAAATTGTGACTCTTTGTGAGGGAGGTACCAAAAGGGGTAGGCCGATATATCCCACCTTCTAACCAGATATTTCGTTAATAAATAAATTTCGATGTGTGAAAATTAAAAACAATCGAATGCTTCTATGAGCGTTTTTGTTCAAAATTCTAAAACCTTTTTAGGGGAGGTACCAGAAAGAAGAATCTGATATCTACCATTTTCCCAACATAGCTTGTGTTGATAGAAGTATTGGAATGTGTCCCTATTTTGCATTTTATGAGATATAAAATTATGAGAGATAGAATTATGAATGTGTCCCTATTTCGCATTTTATGAGAGATAGAATTATTCAAAAATTTGACCCGTTGTGTGGGAGGTACCAGAAGTAGTGAACCGACATTGCACTAGATTTTGCGTTAGAGAAAATATTGCGATATGTGAGATTTTAAGACAATCGGATGTTTATTTCCCATTTTATGAGAGATAGAATTATTCCAAATTTTGTCCCTTTTTGGGGGACGTATTTGATAGAGTGGATCGATATTGTCCATTTCCGCACCTAACCTAGCACTGATGGAAATATTGGAATGTGTGAAATTTGAAGACAATCGGATGCTTATTTTGCATTTCATGAGAGATAGAATTATTCCAAATTTTGACCCTTTGTGGGGGAGGTACCACAAGGAATGGTCTTATATATTTCGTCTTCACACCAGATCTTGTGTTGGTAGAAATATTGTGATATGTAAAATTTGAAGCCAATCGGACTCTTATTTCAGATTTTATAGGAGTTATAATTATTCAAAATTCTGACCCTTTGTGGGGAAGATACTTGTTGGAGTAGGCCGATATTTTTTCATTTTTTGTACCTAACCTGGCATCGACGAAAATATTGGGATTTGCAAAGTTTCTACAAAAGCGATTGATGCTTTCTCTTTCTATGAGTTAAATAATTTTCTTTGAAAAGTTGGATATTTTGTGGGGGAGGTATCAAAAGGAAGGGGCGATATTGCCCATCTCCGAATTCGATCTAAGTTTGATAATAATAATACAATGTACCAAGTTTGGACCAAATCGGATACTTCCTTCGAGAGTTATCGTGAGCACCAGCCAGATAGACGGACGGACGGACATCGCTAGATCGACTCCAAATATCATGAAACGGATTTGGTAAAAAAAAAATAGGGTCTAAGACCATTTTTTCGACGTTTTGACCGTATCAAATAATATATACCCTATCTAGCCATATGGCTGAGGGTATAAAAAACAGTAATTTCAGCCGCCCGAAGTTTGTCGCCATTTGGAAGAAATTTGAAAATTTTCAAAAAAAATCCGTGGAAAACTACCGCTAAAATCATGAAACTACCGTTATATTGGGCGTATATTGGGAAACAAGGACGTGTAAATTCAATTTTCACCATAGGCCATTACGAAATTCAAAAACGAAACTTGAAAAAATTCCCATTAATAATGTGGCTAAAATCATTAAAATACCGCATATAAGGGCTATCCGAAGATCGGAACCTGTATATGCAATTTCGTGTGATAGGATGTAGTTGCTATTAGGAACTTTAAATACGAAATTTGGTACCGAATATTTTGAGGTACAGTTATATGGGGGCTATACGAATTCATGGATCTGCATTTTTTCGGTCACAGGCTATAGCACCCATTACGAACTTACAATACGAAATTTGAAACAATTCGGGTTTATAATGTCGCTAAAGTCATAAAAATACCAAATATGGGAGGTAGCGTTATATGGGGGCTATACGAAGATGATGACCTAAATGTGCAGTAGGAACTTCAAATTCCAAATTTGAAACATTTTCGGTGAATATCTGGAGGTACAGTTCTATGGGGACCATATCAAATCATAGACTTAGACACCTCCAATTTACAGCAAATTTGGGTTAAAAGTGTGACCAAAGCAGTCAAAATACCTTAAATCTGTCGGCATAGTTAAGTGGGGGCTATACCTAAACGTGGAGAAACATTCCTCAAATGGACGGGCGTCGCTAAATCGACATCGAATTTTATGCTGATCAAGAATATATATAATTTTTGGAGTCTACAATGCCAATTTCGAAGTGTTACAAACGGAATGACAAACTTAATATACCCTCCATACTATGGCGGTAGGTATAAAAATAGGCTCTCTCGAGCAAGAAAAAGTCTAAGAACTTGCGTGCCAAAAGTCGACTTTAAGACGTTTTTATTTTCCTCATCAAATGGGCTTCGAAATAGATCTTCGATTTGAAATCGTCCGACAGCTGTTAAAATTATTCCAGTGGACGGAAGAAAACAGCAACATCAGCAGAAATGGTTCGAATAGTAAAGAAGCGACTTGATCGAAACCCGACTGGCAGTGGCCGAAAAATGGCTCGTGAGCTGAACATATCGCAATATTGAAAAAGCTCGGGGTAAAGCCATTGAAATTCAAAAAAGCGCAAGAACTCACACCGCAACAGAAAGAAAATTGACTCTTTTGAGCTAAAGACTTGCTTCGCTTGGCCGAAAGTGGTGAACTGCCGAGTTTGGTTTTCTCCGATGCGAAAACATTCGTTGTCCAGCAGTTTGTAGACAAACAAAATGATCGTGTTCACTTGTCAAAGAGGTCAGTTGAAAATGTGCACCTTCGGTTGGCCACCAGGACACGAGCGCTGACCATGGTGATGATGTGGGCCGCCATAACAGCCGATGGTCGTTCTCTCTCTCGTATTAATCAACCGTGGCATCAGAGTATCGCGAAAATATTCTGGAGGGTATATAAAGCCTTGGGCACGCAGACAATTTGGCCGCAGACCTTAGACATTCCAACAGGACTCAGCACCATCGCACTCAGCACGCGCCTCCCAAGAATGGTTACGGAATGACGTTCCTCGCTACATTTCCAGTGCACAATGTCCACCAAAATCTCCGGATAGCAGTCTGTTGGTCCATTGTGTCTGGAGTGTTTTGGAAAGCAAGGTTGGCACTAAAAAATAAGTGTCGATCACCTCAAGCAAGCGCTTCGCCGGGAATGGGCCAAAATACCGCTGAGCAATATTTGGGCAGCGTGTGACGGTTTCATTGGCCGTTTGAAGGCCATAATTCGTGCCAAAGTTGACCAATTCGAACCAATCTAAACTTAATCTAAAATTTAATGATATTTCCGACATTCAAAAAAAATAAAAAGAAAATGTAAAAATTATTCCGTTTGACTTTGTTACAGTTTTTTTATCTCACCCGGTACGTGTCCCCATTTTGTAAGACCCAATCCTTATCTTCTAATTTGTGTAAATAATGAACTAATTCTCTATCCAAAAATGTGATATTCATTGAATGGGTGCAACCAATACAAATGTCCCAAATGGGTTAATCGAATGCAACGTGTGTGGTATCCTGTTCATAACCGACACTACCACTAACCGACATTCATATCTTTATTATGGACACCTTCATTTAACTTCAATTTTATTTTGCTGGCACATCTTTTCCTCGTGGACTTCAGCTCCACCACTCGAGGTGGCATATCATAAATGGAGGGCCCCCAAACACAAAAAAATAAGAAACACCCAAAAGATTTGATTTGCAACAGTTTTGCTTTGATTTGATGTCTGCAACAAAAGAATGTTGTCGACTGACTGTTTGATTTCGTTACTCGCATCTGTTGGATTCTGAATTTGTTGTTGTTGCCTGAAGTCCATTTGATTCCATGACGTTGTTGTGGTTGTTGCTATTTTTGTTTGTTTGATTTCTTAATGTTACGGTTGCTGTCTTAATGCTGTCCGACTTTGTAGAGCTAGAAGTGTTGGTAAAAGGTGTTGACGTTTATTACACTATGATGTGTTCGGACAACACCCTGAAAACGCATCTTGACTTTTTGGCAAGAAAAGAGTAGAACATAGAAAAAACCAGTTGGAACGCGTGAACCGGTATTGCCGAAAGATTTATGCCCTAAGCCTATGACCTTATATATGAATATTCATTAATAAAATGTTGGAAATATCGCGACGTGGGTCTGAGTCGGGAACTTTCGATTATTCCTTTACATTTATGGAAAAAATTGAACATAATTAAAAATTGAACCATCTAGACCAAAAAGACATCATCGAATCAAACATGTTTGGTATGAGTGTATAGTAAAGTGACTTAAAGTGACCGAAAGTGGTGAACTGCCGAATTTTGTATTCTCCGAAGAAAAAACATTCATCGTCCATCAGTTTTTAAACAAACAAAATTATCGTTAACTTGCCAAAGAGATCAGCTGAAAATGTGCACCTTCGGTTGGGCACCAGAACTCAAGCGCCGTCCATAGTGATGGTGTGGGCCGCCATAATAGCCGATGGTCGCTCTTCGCTCAGAAAAAAAAAAACAAATATTATCGCGAAAATATTCTGGAGGGTATATTAAAGCCTTGGGCACGCAAACATTTTGGCCGCAGACCTTGGACATTCCAACAGGACCTAGAACCACCGCACTCAGCACGCGTCACAGAAGAATGGTTACAAAATGTGGTTCCTCGCTTCATTTCCAGCCCACAATGGCTACCAAAATCCGGATACCCATCCGTTGAACTATTATGTCTGGAGTATTTTGGAAAACAAGGTTGGCACTAAAATATACCAAAGTATCGATCACTTCAACCGAGAGCTTCGCCGGGAATGGGCCAAATACCGCAGAGCAACATTTGAAGGCCATAATTCGTGCCAAAGGTGACCAATTCGAATAAATCTAAACATATTTTAAAATCTGATGCTATTTTTGACATTTTTTGCTTTCATTTAATAACATTTAAAAAAAGTAACAATTATGGCGTCTTAATTTGTTGTTGTTTTTTTATCTCACCCTGTAGATCTAAATTGAAAAGTTTGTCTGTCCGTCACCTATGGAAGTCTTTGGCTTTAAGAAGACCTTTTTCATCGTCAGTTTTTAGAAGACTATTAACAGGACATCCAGAAAACTTTTCAGAGGAATTTTCTCTATTGAAGTCCTTTCCGGTGTCCTCTAGCTAAGAAAGGCATTTAAAATGCCTTCTTAATATAATTGAAATTTTCAAACATTTAAAAGGTCTACTCCCCATTGAAGACTTTTCAAAAGGCTTGCGTCCATAGAAGACGTATCGAAGCAGAACTTTTCATAGAAAACTTTTCACAAGTCTTTTTACCAAAGAATACCTGTCAGAGGCCTTCTCCCTATAGAACACATTTTTTTCTCTTCATGGAAAATCTGTTAAAGGTTTCCCTCCACAGAAGATTTTTCCATGTACTTCACTACGGAGATTACCGTTTCTGTTGAGAAAATCTTTTAAGGACTTATCTCCATAAAAGTGTAAACGCGTTTCCCTCTATCAAAGATCTTTTAGAGAGCTTCATCTCATGAAAATCCTTTGTAAAGGGTTCTCTTCATAGTAGAACTTTCAAAGAGCTTGTCTTTATAGGAGATCATCTAAAGATCTTTTCCATAAAAAATGCTCTTCAATGTCATTCTTCCTGTGGGAGACCTTTTACAGATCTTCTCCTCATGGATGTACTTTCTCAGATTTTCTTCTCTAAAAGGCCTTTTTCTCCACCTCTCTCTCTCTCTCTCTCTCTCTCTCTCTCTTCCTCTCTTTATAAATACCTCAGAAGGCGTTTCTTCATAGAAGATGTCTTTAGAGAGAAGACGTCTCAAAGGGTTTCTCTCTATAAAAGCCCTCTTATTGGTCTCTCCATATTTGAGAGGGCTTAAATTTATAGCAGACCATCTAACGATTTCCTCCATAGAGAATGTCCTTCAAAGGTATTCTTCCTATGGTAGACCTTTTACAGGCCTTCTCCGTATAGAAGTACTTTCACGAAAGTTCTTTCTAGAGGACTTTTCTATAGACCTTTCAAATCATAAAGATGTCCGTAGACAGACATAGAAGACGTCTCAAAGGTCTTCTCCGTATAGAAGTCCTTTCATTAGTTTACAGAAAAGATCTTTCACAGGTATTCTCTCCACAGATGATATTTGACAAGTATTTTCTCTATAGCAAAACTTTTACAAACTTTCTTTCCATAGAAGATTTTTCAAAAAAGTTCATCCAATGGCCTTCTTCTCATTGAAAAACTTTCACCGATTTATTGATTTATATTTTTTTGTGAAAGCTTTTTAACAATCTTTTATATAGACTTCGCCCCCTATAGGAGAAGGAGTACACCGATATTGGCTAAGATGTGCAGAGTTTGGTCTCACCGGCTAGGCAGACAGACGGAAGCAGGGACGGTCCAAATATGCTAAGAATAGTTCTAATTGAATTGTCCAAAGAAGAACTTCTTAAAATTTGTACCTTTGGATGTCTTTTTTTGTGGAAGCCATTTAACGGTTTTTTATATAGACTTCGCCCCTATAGGAACGTTCACTGGGCTTCCCTCTACAAAATGTAGTTCAAAGCGTTTCTTCTTAGAAAATATCTTACAAAAATCTTCTCTACATAGAAGACCCTTTAAGGGGTTTATTTTCTAAAAGACCATTTAACGATTCTCCCCTTAGACAATTCCTTTCGAAAATATTCTTCCTATAAAAACCTTTCACACGCCTTCTCCACATAGGAGTTCTTTCACAGGAGAAGACTTTTTAACTGTATTTTCTCTATAGACGATATTTTAACTGTCATATTCCCATGGAAGCCTTTTAGAGGTCCTTCAATATAGAAGACATTCAAGGATCTTGTCTGTGTGAAAAGTCATTTCTACCCCATTGATGTCAATTGTCTGGAACTCTCTCTATAGAAGAAACGATTTCATATGCCTTCTCTCTGCACAATACATTGTTAAGGTAATCTCCGTACAGAGCTTTTTCAAGGTTCTTCTCTCTACAGAACACCTTCCAAAAATGTCCCTCCTATGAAAGGAAGCCATTGCATAGGATTTATTTCTAAAACAAGGCAAAAGGCTGATGTCTATACATCTTTGGAGAGGTCCTATTTATATAGAAGAAATCAAGGACTATTGTCTACATATGACCTTTCAAAATTCTTCTCCTTATATAACACCTCCAAGTAGTCTTCTTTCTGCGCCGTCTGTCAAAAGAAAATCTTTAAAAGATATTTCTTCTTTATAATATCTTCAAGAAATGTTCTGTTTTCGATACAACTTTCAAAAAAAAAATCAAAATTGGACCTGCAAAAGGTTTGGCGTATACGGGATACCTTTCAAAAATTCTCAGAAGGTCTTCAATTTGTGAAAGTGCCTTCAAGGATATTAATCTCTCTTCAAAGGACTTTTTCACAGCTTTTCATCCAACGAAGGAGCCTCTAAATACATATTTCGAACGTTTTGGATGTTATTTTTTAATTTTGTTATACATTCTCAACATAACACCTGTAGGGTACCATTGGGAAATCAGAAACCACAATTTGCCGCTTGCTTTCAAATCAAAACAGATCGTACAACAAAAAAAGAACGTGGAAACCTCCCCTGCTGAGCATCAATCCACACCGGCCAACGAACGTTTAAATGGTCAGCGTGTTTTTGGCTGGAATTTCAAGTGCGGACAGCAAAACAACAACATTTGTTTAAATCATCATCATCAGCAGCCATAGTTCCATCAACAGCCAATCAATAGTAAAATGAGTTGATTTAGAAACAAATATTCCAAAAAATTTCCTATTTTCTTTGTAATTTATTTGAAAAATGCAGATAGAGTTGCCAACTTAGAGGTTCGAATGGAGGCTACAAATTATTGTCTGGCATAATTTAAATACTTAAATAATTACGCAAAATTCTATAGACGTTCTACCTTTCGCTTGGGTATTTCGTCCAATATTTCAATATTTGTTTGTTAAAGTACCTGATATAACATATCTCTTGTACCGAAAAGAAAACTTAAATTAAATCCTTTGGCATCTGATCGGTATATTATTTCTATTTATAGTCTTAAAGACATTTAACTCCCATATTATGGTCTTTAAATGGGCGTTTCATTTTAGCATTTTTGTTCGCATTGTCTGCACCTAATTTTATTACAGACAACAGCAGATTGTAAACCACAACAATAACAACTGCAAACATAACGACAACATTAAAATCAGCAACAGCAACAAAAACAACAACAATCTCGTCGACGGAGACCACAAACGATAATTCACATAAATTATGGCCAAGAGTTTTTCATTACGTCCCAAATGAAGGTCTTAAATGAAGTGACCATCAATCCATAATTCTGTCCGTCCGCCAAGACACAGGATCGAACCTATCACATGTATGTGTGTTTGTAACGATACGGTTGACCCCCAACGTCCAGAAAAGCCAATGAATTATGTAAACGTTTAATAAAATCATTTCATTTGAATCCTCGTTCGTTTATGGCTAAAATCTCACGCGCATGCGTAGACCCCCGACTTGGCGTGGAACGGCAATTTGGTATCCTCCATATGGAGATTTTGATTTTTTTATGCAAAGGAGTTGGGAAAGACCAGGGACTTCGCACAGTGGGAGAAGGTGTCAACATGATTTATAGAGGGAAATTGAGATTCTTTACTTTTCGTGCGGAAATGCCCATGGATATTTTTACTATCTGTAAAAAAATGGTAGAATTTAAAGTTGTTAAGGTATTGAAGACCGAAACTTCAACTTATATTTATTAACTTTTCTTCGGAGGCCTGCACATTGTACGTGTAATTTTTGGAGTACTGGAGCGGGTTTTTAGAAAAAGTTTTGAAAATTGCAAAAATAAAGATTATTAATTATTCTAGCTATTTTCAATTTTTTTCTTGAAACCGCTCCGTTACTCAAAACAAAAAAGCAAAAAGTATAGCCAAGCTTGAACTTCGCAAAGTTTATATGATATTTATGATATTTCAAAATAGTGACCGTTTATCGGTTAGGGACTAGAAGAACTAGACCAGTGTGTCACATATTCAATCTGGTTAGATTTAAGACAGAATTCCCGAGTCCACACGAACTGACTGACTAATTTATGAAAGTCCAGGCGAAGCGTCTAAAGCTAGAATCCTGCAATGTTTCATATGGGTCAAAGTTGATGAATATGGGTGAGATAAGCCTGGGTTTCTGTAAATTCGAACTATATGTGGACTAAAGTACTAAAAGGTACTAAAAATGTAATCCATTGCTTACAACAATAAAGTTAGTGCCATTTAGTGCTATGTACAGGGTGAGATAACAAAAAACTGCAACAAAGTCAAACGCCATAATGTTTACATTTTTTTTTTTTTAATTTTACTGAATGAAAGCTAAAAATGTCGGAAATAGCATCAAATTTTAGAATAAGTTTAGATTTGTTCGAATTGGTCACCTTTGGCACGAATTACGGCCTTGGAACCGTCACACGCTGCTCGAATATTGCTCTGTGGTATTTTGGCCCATTCCCGACGAAGCGCTTGCTTGAGGTGATCGACACTTTGGTATTTTTTAGTGCCAACCTTGCTTTCCAACAATGGTCCAACGGATTGGTATCCGGAGTTTTTGGTGGCCATTGTGCGCTGGAAATGAAGTGAAGAACCTCATTTTGTAACCATTCTTGGGTGGCGCGTGCTAAGTGCGATGGTGCTGAGTCCTGTTGCAATGTACAAGGTCTGCGGATAAAATGTTTGCGTAAGCAAGGCTTTAATGCACCCTCATGAATATTTTCGCGATAATATTCGGCATTTATTTTGATGCCACGGTCGATTCATACGAGCGGAGAGCGATTATCGTTTGTTAAGGGGGCCCACTCCATCACTATGGCCCGCGCTTGAGTTCTGGAGGCCCACCAAAGGTGCACATTTTCAGTTGACCTTTTTTGGCAAGTAAACACGATCATTTTGTTTGTTTACAAACTGCTGAAGAACGAGTGTTTTCTCATCGGAGAAAACCAAATTCGGCAGTTCACCACTTTCGACCAAGCAAAGCAACTCTTTAGCTTATTTGAGTCCATTTTCTTTCTGTGTGAGTTCTTATACTTTTTGGAATTTCAATGGCTTTACCCCGAGTTAATTTTTCAATATTTGCCAAATGGAATATTGCGATATGTTCAACTCACGAGCCATTTTTCGGCCACTGCGACGCTGGTTTCGATCACGTCGCTTCTTTACTTTTCGAACTATTTCTGCTTATGATGCTGTTTTCTTCCGTCCATTTCCTTGACGTCGGGCTACGTATCACGATACCAAGCGATGGTACGAGACACAAAAGATTTATTCACATTTAGGTGCTGAAGTGCTCTGACGATTGCCACTTGTGATTTTCCAGCCAAATATAAAGAAATCACACTATCACGCTTGAATTCCATCACGAATAACTTTTTTTCTGGAAAATTCCCACCAAAACGCTTTTTTACGCTTGTAAAAAATATAATGAGCTGCCACTGAAATAATTTCAACAGCTGTAGAACGAGTGGCTTAGAAACGGCAGCTGTTTGATGTTGGTTTCATCTCACCCTGTATGAATGTAGAACAAGTAAAAAAGCTGTAAATTCGGCCGGGCCAAACTTTGAATACCCTCCACCATTTGGAACAAATTTTGCAATCCGATAAAAATTCTGTTAACATTTAAAAAAAACCGAATGAAGTCATTATATTAGGGTCTCTATGACGACGTGGACCTGCATAGGCAACTTTTGTCATAAGCTATTACAATATTCAAATTCGAAACTTAACAAAAAATAAAAAAAATCGGTGAATAACGTCGCTAAAATCATCAGAATACCGAATATGGGGGGGTACCGTTATATGGGGGCTATACAAAAACGTGGACCTGCACAGACAATTTTTTGTCTAAGACTGTAGTATCCATTACAAACTTCAAATTTCAAATTTGAAACAATTACGGTAATAATGTCGCTTAAATCACCAAAATACCGAAAATATGGAAGTACCATTATATGGGAACTATGCGAAGACAATTTTCTATCATAGGCTGTACCAGCCATTACGCACAACAATTAGGAAATTTAAAACAATTCCGATGACAAATGTCGCTAGAATCAACAAAGTATCGCATATCGGGAGATACCGTTATATGGGAGCTATACGAAGACATGGACCTGCACAGACAATTTTCCGTCATAGGCTGTAGCATCCATTACGAACATCAAGTACCAAATTTGAAACAATTCCGGTGAAAAATGTCGCTAAAATCATCAAAATACAGAATATGGGAAGGTACCGTTATATGAGGGCTATACCAAAACGTGGACATACGTGGTCCATTTTCACCCATACGAGGAGTCCTGGAGACAAAATATACATATGAGTAAAAAATATCAACCAAATTCATTTCGTTCGGAAGCTAGAGTGATTTCCACAGACGGACGGACATTGCTAAATCGACATAGAATTTTGTGCTGATTAAGAATATATATACCTTGAGTGGTCTTACAGGTATTACAAACGGAATGACAAATTTAGTATAGCCTCCATACTTTGGTGGAGGGTTTAAAGAGAGGTAGTATTATGAATATTAAAATATAGAAGATAAAGTCCAAATATCGTGGTAGCAGCAATATACAATATTGGCCAACTGCTTTTCATAAGTCACATCCCCCTTAGAGGTCAACATTTTAAATACTAATAACTTTCAAAAAATATCAAATAAGTATCGGTTTTTTCTTATTTTTTTGCCAGCGAGCTTTGCACGTGACTTAGGTCTGGAGCAAAGTTGATAAAAAGTCAACCACTATTTATCTGGCAATTATTGCCATATAGGGTTTGAAAATTAGTTTAAAAAAATGGCAGTTTTTAGAATTATGATGACTCTGGTCAAAGCTACCTGAATTTTAAGAAGAATTTAATTTAAGAAAAATGTGTGTGAAGAAAATACCGAATATCGGGGGTACCGTTATATGGGAGCTATACGATATCGGGACCGATATAGACCATCTTTGAACTTGATCTGCCTACAGAAAAAAGACAGATCTGTGCAATTTTTAGCTTCCTGTCTTAATTCGTTTTGACTGCAGCTTGATTACAACAGATGGATACACGGACATGACTAAATCGTCTTCGAATTTTACGCTGATCAAGAAAATGGTATATACTTTGTTGGGTCTAAAATTATTATTTCGATGAGTTACAAACGGAATGAAGAACTTAATGTACCCTCCATACTATGTGTGGTGAAGGATATAAAAAAATGTTCCCCACTGTAAATACTTTTATAGGAAATATGATACGAGCATTTAAAGCACGCGCTTACTTGTAAACGACATTTATGGTCTAGTCGGATACTCTTTGGCCAGGACAATGCACTTGCTGTCATCACAGATGTGTGTATATTTTTTTAAAAATCCATAAAAAATACTTCTTTCAAATTGCAGAGAACACATGTGAAGAATGAAAGGATTACAGGAACAATTATTTGCTTTAATAAAATCATTATAAAAAACTCCAAAATATGTTCAAATAACAAACTTAAATTTAAAAATAAAAATTCGATACAATATACCTTCCGCAGATGTTTAACTGAAACCCAAAAGGTAGATAAATCGTAAATTTATCTTCGCAACAAGTTCAAATCGTTTAAAGCTTTCAGTTGCCCATTGATTGCAAAAGCTTCTTGGCTTTAGAACTTGAACTTTTGCCACACTCACAGATAAAAGCTTGCAAAGCCAAAGCTTTCCCAAATGATTCCTACCATTGTTGTGATGACAGTCCGCCAGCCTGGCCAGCTGGCTAGCTCCTCCTATCGCTATTGTTTGCATTTGAATGTTTTTTGGTTGGCACAGGCGCAGTCTTCTTCCACCCACCCATACCACTCTCCATTGCGGAAACAAGATGTAGTCCATCATTGTCATCATCATAATAATCATGGATGTGATGTGAGCCACACACATGGATATATGTACGTACATATGAATGTGTTCCGTAATTTTTTTGGGGGGACATTTGCATGGCTAGCTGGCTGCTTGGCTGGTTGACTTGGTTGGTTGATTTTGTCAAATGTATGGTTGGCTCCAAGTGTTTGTGTGTTCCGGCTTGCTTGTTGAGGGTTAAATTGCCTCAAGTGGCCGTCTCTCGTGTCCGTATGTGTGTGTGGGTGCCATAAGAAAAACATGCAGATCTTCAGCTAAGTGCACTATCCCTCCATGGACATGGGCGACATACCATTGACCATTCTAATGGAAATTTTAGTTTTTTCCTTTCTTGCATACATTTTTTTGTTGAGAGGATTTGGTCAACTTATCACAGGACCGAATGAATATGAGAGCTATTGTTGTTATTTTTTTACCATCGTATGAAGTAAGAAATTTGGACAGTAACTGCAATTTGATGACGATTAAGAAATTTTAATTGTTACATATTCGGATGAGAACTTGTTGTTTTAATTCAAGGCTCTTATCAATGGTCGGGTATATTTGAAAGGTCACATGGGTAACGTGACCGCATATGACTTATTCGTATGAATTCATTTCAATGACATATCGAAGGTAGAATTTAAAACGCCGTAACTGGGACTAACAAATGAATACCTATGGAAAGCATCAATGATAGGATCACATTGAGTTTAGAATTTTTTATAAGATGACATCTCAGCTATAGAATAATTATAAACAAAATTGAGAATATACATAAAAAAAATATACATAAAAATTATTAATTTTGAAATTTTAAAACATAATTTTTAGGAACAAATAAAGCATTTACATCCTTCATTTAATATGAGAGGACAAAAATGTACACCAACAGAAGATATCTAATCCACTGACTGACTGTCTAGTCCATCAACGCCCAGACGAAACTGCGGGGATTACAATTTGTTTATAACCTTGAGGGTCTCCATAGAATCACTTTCTGAGTTGATTTATCATGTCCATGTATTCTTGTGAACAAAATGCAGGTCGCATTTATTATCCGATTATCCGATTGAAATTTTCCAAACAACATTTGTTTGGCCCAAGGAGGAACCCTATTGAAAATGGAGATAATCGGACAAAATTTAGATATAACTCCCATATATATCTTCGTCCGATTTGCCTTTTATTGTGCACTAAACGTGTAATATCAGCCCGAATAGTATGGAATTTTGCACATACAATCAAATTAGGCCTGAAAAAAGTATGCCAAATTTGATCACAATCAGATATAGCTATAGCTCCCATATATATTCGTCCGATTTTTTATTTTTGTCCTCCGCAGCCGAAATATGCACTCTAGAACAACAATATTTGGGGAAATATAGCAAATACAGCTCAGAAATAAATTTGCTAAATTTTATAGAGATCGGGACAGATTTGAATGTAGCCCCCATATATAACTTCGTCCGATTTGCTTTTTTTGTGCACCAAACGTGTAATATTAGACCAAATGGGATGGACTTTGGTACTTACGACCGAATTTTGTCTAGAAGCTAGTACGTCAAATTTCGTGAAGATTGGTTCAGATATAGCTATAGCTCCCTTATATATTGTTCATCTGATTTGTTATATTTGTTCCCCCATGCACTCTGGAAAAACGATATTTAGGGACATACTATCAAATACAGCTCAGAAATATCTAAGTCAAATTTTATCGAGATCAGTTCAGATTTGGATATAGCTCCCATATATATCACTATTCGATTTCAAGTTAATTGTGCCCCAAATGGACAATACAAGCCCCAATTGAAAAGATACAAATTCTTCGGCAAATTAAGTCCTTTGAACTTAAATTATAATAATGATCATAGCTCGTATGATCTAATTGTCCCACAAAAACTTTTAATTGTTATGTGAAGCTCTACTAAATATGCAAAGGGGTGTAGGGTATCATAAAGTCGGCCCCGCCTGACTTTAAGACGTTCTTTACTGGTTTCCTTCTTGGGAAGGAGGGCGAGATAAAATAGGATTTCTGAAAACTCGTTCAAGAAGGATAATAAAAGTACTACATAAGACGTTATTTGTATTGAGAATGGATATTTAAAGTGAGGGGTAATAGGTGGTTGGTATATGAATAAGTGGGAGTGTGAAGCTTTTAGATAATGTGATGGATTTGGAAATAAGTCGCGTGTAGTGCACGAAAAGTACTAAATTGTACTAGAATTGTGAATATTTGTATATGGATCACAGTAAATGTGTAGCGATTATATAAAGAGGAGAATTTGGAAATTCGGACTATATAGTGTCCGAAAAGTCCTAAATTGTAATAAATTTATTATATTGTGTAGGAATCGTGCTGCGTTCTTGACTTTTTAGAAACATATAGCGTTTAGATTAGGAGGCGGATTTGAAAATGTGTAGTATTTAGTGATGTAGTGTGCGTTGGAATTGATATATTCGGTATTATAAAATTCTGGTATATTCGGAAAAAGACTTATTTATTTAAAAATATGAGAGAATTGCAATATTTAAATTTCTCTTACCAAATTCGAAAAAAACTATAATTTCGAAAGTCTTCTAGAATTGCAATTTTCCAGTTTTGAAAAATTAAATGATGCCGACTGACTGTCAAACTAGCTGAAATAGATAAAGGATGATTTTAAGGATTTTTAAAGGATGAGTAAAACCAGATCTTATTGTAGGAGTACGAAAGTTATTAAATATAGATCAAAATTTCTCTGTGTAGTTTTGTCTTTCGTAATCTTAATGGTTGGCGCAAAAGAGTTTTAGCTTTTCTATAAACCTACGGATTGGTAAGAGATTAAGCATAGATTTTTGTTCATAGGGTTTTGTCAACGATCAAATTAACGACCAAAGAAAAATGTTTTCAGTACCCTAAACTAAAAAAAAAAAAAACAAGTTGAAAAGCAGAAAGTTCGGCCGGGCCGAACTTTGAATACCCTCCACCATTTGAAACGGAAATAAAGTCCTGAAAAAACTTTGTTAAAATTTTAAAAATACCGAATATTGCCGTTATATTGGTGCATATACGACGTGGACCCACACAGGCATTATTTGTCATAAGTCATTACCAAATTCAAATTCGGAACTTGAAATAAACGGTGAATAATGTAGCTAAAACCATCGAAATACCGAATATCGGGAGGTAACGTTATATGGGGGCTATATGAAAACGTGGACCTACATGGCACATTTACGAACATAACCTGCCTACTGTAAAAATAAACATGTGTGCAAAATTTTAGCCGTGTATCTCAACTCATTCGAAAGATAGCGTGATTACAACAGACAGACGGAGGGACAGACAGACGGACAGACAAACGGACAGACAGACGGACATCGCTAAATCGACTTAGAATTTTACGCTGATCAGGAATATATATACTTTGTTGGGTCTGACATGTCGTGGAGGTACAAACGGAATGACAAAGTTAATATACCCTCCATAGTATGGTGGAGGGTATAAAAATAGAGACTAAAAGTACTATACATTTTACACTTGGTCTCAAGAGATCAATAACATTTTGTGCCCTAATTTTTGTGTCCTCAGCCTTTTGGCTACGGAAAGCATTTATAATTTAATACGATTGAGATTGATTAAAAATTACGATTGGTCAACTATGGGATGCAACCATGCCTCTTTGGACTAAATCTGCTACATAACATTTGTCGATATACCGATAGCCTCCCTTCGTCTAGCTGGTGCGAACAACTACTCTCGAAGGTAGTATCCGATTTGATTCAAACGTGGTACAACGTAAAATTTCTTTCAAACGAATCGATACTAATAATTGGCAAGATCGGTCCTCAACTTCTGGTACCTGAATAATTAGTTAAAAAATTTGCTTATATCACATAATGCAAAAGGAATTCTAGAATGGTTTGAGACTTTAGGCTATCTATTATTTTCATCCTGATTGAGCCAGGCAAAATAAATAATATCGGTCAAAGGGTAAACAAAATATGGCTACAAAACGAATACATCATTTGATATAGCCAAAATGTGCCTCATCGAAGCAATGAATTTAGACCCTAGGTCTCTTTGGATCAAATCCGTTTCAGGACATTTGGAGTCGATCTAGGATATTTGCCCTCCTGTCCGTCTGGTTGGTGCCCACCATAAATCTCGAAGGCAATATGTGATTTGGTACAAACTTGGTACATTGTAATATTATTATCAAACTTAGATCGAGTTCGGAGATTGACAAATTAGCCCACTACTTCTGGTACCTCCCCACAGCAGGTCGAAATTTCTAAAAAAAATATTTTACTGCACAGAAAGAGTAAAGATAATCCAATTTCGTTCCAACTTTAAAAATTCCAATGTTTGCATCAGTACTAGTTCAGGTACAATATCGGTCCACATCATCAAGTACCTCACAAATGTTTAACATTTTGAATATCCATGAAGCTCATAAGACGCGAAATTAACATCCGATTCCATTCAGACTTGGTATATCTCAATATTTCCATCAAGACAAAATATGTTACAACGATGGTATAGATCGAACTATTTCTTCTGGTACCTCCCCCCAAAAAGAGTTCAAGCTATTTATGATTTCACATAAAATTCGATAAAATGTTCGATTTCCTTGTAATATTGCGCATACCAATACTTCTATCTTTATTAGATAAGGTAGGAAAATGGAATACTTCCGTCGACTATACCTGGCACTGCACGCACATTTTAATATTTTCTAAAAAAAATTTAATTGAAAGTGAAGGAAGTGACCAGTATATTCCAAATCTGGCACATCGCAATATTTATATCAGAATTATTTTGGTCCGATACGAAAAGGACAATATTGACCCATTCCTTCGGAACCCACTCCATAGAAGGTCAACAATTTAAAAACTCATAACAGAAGTACAAATATATTTAAATAATCCTCACATCTGTCGGAAAAACCTGACTGATACTTTTTAACTTGTTTTTTATATACAGTGGAAATAGAGATTTATTTTCTTTGGTGACTCATAATAAAATTTGATAAGGAATATTCCCAAATTCGATCAAAGCTAGGTTGAGAATTACGTTTAAGGCTGCTTGAGATGTACTTTTTGAGTCTTATAGTCGATGCCGAGCGCTTGAGGTGGACAAAACCACAGCTTTATACAACCAGTGCATATTAGCAGGGAGAGAGACTCCAGCTCTTCCTATTAGGGTCCTATAGGAATAGAGTGCAATAAAGTCCATTTTCATTCCTTCCACAAAGTTTTTTTTTTTCTCAATGGACAAACTTTATCTAAATATTTGACTTTAAATAAGAGCTTTTAATACAGCACAGATGGAATAAATTGAAGTCGATCTAGCGATTACGCCCATGTGGTTATTCTTGAAGGGATTATCCGATTTGGTTCAAGTTCGGCACGTCGTAATACTTCTTTCAAATTACTTTGTTTGCATTGGTAGCTAACAATAAACCTTGAGAACACCAGCAAAGCATTTTCAGAACATTAAATTGCGTATTTATGGAAATATTAATTTTAAGCAGGATACAACTACATCATAATGCGGTCATGTAAAATTGGAAGATTACAAACCATTTTAACAACTTTGCTATGTTTATGGATGTACATATAAGGATTTATGTGATTGCAAATACTCTCTGCTCTCTCTCTCTCTCTCTCTCTCTCTTGTTGTGAATATATATCAAGTTTGTTATCTGTATGTTTATTTTTACGTGCATTCGTATCTGTAATTTCGAAAGTGAAAACAATATGAATGGAAGGACATGGATATGTCACAGACACGACCGCCGCGTCGTAGAGTGGGTAAGTATTGCCGGTAATCAAGCGAACCACCGTTGCATTTAAATTAGATCAATTACATTGATAATCTGATTCGCTTTTGTTGTTATTCACGGGACTTTCTTGTTGTTGTCGTTACTCGTTCCTCTCGAATGGTGTTGTGATGATGACGGATGAGTGATGTGGCACAGTGGGACAAAAATGCCAAAAAAAATCTCTAGCGAAAAAATAAATATGCTACGATCTTCCATGTGAATGCCTTCAGTTCATTTATCTAAAAGGACATTTTAATTTAATTTCCATGTCTTTCGGGTCTAGATGTAGAAGATCTTTAGCCAAGGAGAACACCTTCTGATTTCAGGTATTTAGGGAATTTTATGGGATGACTTGTTTGTAATATAAAAGAGAGAGAGAATACCTTCTTCTTATCCTCAATTGTTGCCTTCTCTGAGGCATTCTCTGAGATGGCCTTGTGGCCTTCTCCGAGAAGACCTTCCCACCTTTTCTGAGAAGATCTTCTGGCCTTTTCTGAGAAGATCTTCTGATCTTCTCTAAGAAGACCTTCTGGCCTTCTCTAAGAAGACCTTTTGGCCTTCTCTAAGAAGACCTTCTGGCCTTCTCTAAGAAAACCTTCTGGCCTTCTCTAAGAAGACCTTCTGGCCTTCTCTAAGAAGACCTTCTCGTCTTCTAGGAGAAGACCTTCTGGCCTTCTATGAGAAGACCTTCTGGCCTTCTATGAGAAGACCTTCTGGCCTTCTATGAGAAGACCTTCTGGCCTTCTATGAGAAGACCTTCTGGCCTTCTATGAGGAGACCTTCTGGCCTTCTATGAGAAGACCTTCTGGCCTTCTATGAGAAGACCTTCTGGCCTTCTATGAGAAGACCTTCTGGCCTTCTATGAGAAGACCTTCTGGCCTTCTATGAGAAGACCTTCTGGCCTTCTGGGAGAAGATCTTCTGGCCTTCTGGGAGAAGATCTCCTGGCCTTCTGTGAGAAGACCTTCTGGCCTTCTGTGAGAAGACCTTCTGGCCTTCTCTAAGAAGACCTTCTGGCCTTCTCTAAGAAGACTTTCTGGTCATCTCTGAGAAGACCTTCTGGTCTTCTCTAAGAAGACCTTCTGGCCTTCTCTGAGAAGACCTTGTGGCCTTCTCTGAGAAGACCTTCTGGCCTTCTCTGAGAAGACCTTCTGGCCTTCTCTGAGAAGACCTTCTGGCCTTCTCTGAGAAGAAGACCTTCTGGCCTTCTCTGAGAAGAAGACCTTCTGGTCTTCTCTGAGAAGACCTTCTCGTCTTCTATGAGAAGACCTGCTCGTCTTCTATGAGAAGACCTTCTGGCGTTCTATGAGAAGACCTTCTCGTCTTCTATGAGACGACTATCAGGTCTTCTATGAGACGACCTTCTGGTCTTCTGTGAGACGATCTTCTGGCCATCTATGAGGAGACCTTCTGGACTTCAATGGGAAGAACTTCCGGTATTCTTTGAGAAGAACATATGAACCTCTATGAGAAGACCTCCTGTTCTTCTATAACAAGACCTCCTGGCCACCTATGAGAATACCTTCGGATCATCTATGAGGAGACCTTCGGGCCTTCTATGAGAAGACCTTTTGGCCTTCTATGAGAAGACCTTTTGGCTTTCTATGAGAAGGCCTTCTGGCCTACTATGACAGGTCCTTCTCCCTTCTATGAGAAGACCTTCTAGAATTCTATGAGAAAACCTTCTGGTCATCTTTGAGAAGACCTCCGGGTAAATTGGAATTCTATAAGAAGATCTCAACTTCTATGAGGAAACCCTTGGTCTTTATGGTACGGGTCTTTTATGAAAAGATTAAAAAATATAAAATATTGTTTAAAAAAATATACCACTGTTCTCTTCTAAACATTGATAATGATGACGATGATAAGCATGTCAAGGAGTCTATCATTTCACATTTCCACAACGACAACAACAACAATTGTCACAACGCCACAGGAACAAGAAAACAAGTCCTGGAGTATTAACACGAGTATCTGTCACATAAGTCCCTCTAATGCTTTATTAACATTTTCGAATGGCAGCGGTAGAGGCAGGGGAAGCAGCATCGACAGCAGCAACATTAAGTCAGATGTGACAAATTATCACATTTTAACCCTAAACGTCTGACGCAGCAGACAAAACGAGCTAAACTAATTGGAGAAGGGGTGATTGAGGTGGATTGAGTTATTTCGGGATTTCCTAATGTTTTGGGTGGGCAACACAGCTCTGGCGAAAACAAAACGAAGCGAAAACGGGGCAGAAGAGATTTGTTTAGATAGTGAATTTGTTCTGGTCGAATTATTTGAAAGGGTTGCTGTTGAAAGGTTAGCTGAGCTGGCGAAGGATGAGAATGATTCGCATCAGCAAATGTTGTGTTCGTCGATGTAAACATATGTACCTAAACAACAGCAACAACAAGACAACAACAAACATGTGAATACGCGAATGTTGATAAAAACTCGAAGCAGATGACAACTGTATTGTGTAATTGATATGTGCCATCGTTGTTGTTATTTTAAAACAAAAGAATACCTATTTAATGTTATTGCTGTCGTTGTTGTCAGAAGATCGCATTGCACAGATAACCGAAAAAATAGCCCAGAGATGGATTCTCCATTATGTAATCGTGCCTACCAAAATTGAATTGTTTTTGCTTCGAAAGGGGGTGGGTGAGTTGTGAAATGCTTGTTCGAAGGGAGGTGTATGGTTTATGTAAAAAACAATATTTCGGAAATAATTTAAGTATTTTAAATTGAAAATTCGAACTTGAATAAATTAAAGAATTTAATCAGCTATTACGTAGATTTTTGCGGTGTACTGGCTGAGAGATCCTTCCGATCTGCCTGGCTCTTCCTAGAGAAAACCTTCCGATAATTCATGAAAATAGGTTTCAATAGTGTAAGAATGAATAGCTTTTTCGTCCGAACTTCGAACTTTTTTTTTGTTTTTTTTTTTTTTGAAAACCTAATGATAGAGGCCTTAGATTCAGCATCATAGGGAAGTTTCTAAATAAGAATTAGAATATTTCTCCAGTTATTTGGACGCTTATGAGAAGACTGACACATAACAACAATTCTTCCAAGTTGGAGATAATCTACTGCAGATTCCAGGTTTTTCTTTTTGATTTAAATTCAACGATCTTTTATTGGAGAACTTTCTAAAATTTCTCCAGGTCTAAGTGTGAAAAATGTATTGCTTTCCTGCGCAAAAATGAATTTCATCTTTTGGAAGAGCTACATCTAAAAACATTCATTATTTCTTAAGAAAGTCCATTTTCATCATTCTACGGAAAGCTATTGGTCTTCTTCCATGGAATGCTTACGGAATCAAATACCTGAAAATATTCTTGAGGAAAACTGGAAAATTGCCGGTATTTCTCTATGGAAAGCATTTGTGCTTTATACATTGAGTTTTCAGGGTTTATGCTGCAAGGGAGCTATTTAAGCCTCAGGTCTTCACCAATAAAATAATACTTCGGAATTCAAGACTTAGATTCCTTCTATGAGAAAATCCTATTTGGAGAGCAAAAATACTTTCCGATATTTTTTCGAGGTAAGATTTTCAGATCTTCTTCTGTTTCAAGACCTTCGGTTCTTCTTCTATGAGAAGGCCTTCGGCTCTTCTTTGGTGAAACGGCTGATAGCTCGTCTTTATGTTACCTTTCTGATACCATCAGCTCTTCTGAGCGACGATCTCTTAAGAAAAGAAATTCTGCTTCTGCTGCTTGAATTGTAGGTATTTTCTCAGAGGAGATCTTAGCTTGATCCTTACCTTCAATTCACAAAGATTAACTCAGCTCTTCTTCTAAGAGTTTTTTCTGTGGTTTTGAGAGAAGGCCTTTAGATCCGCTTCCGCTTTTCTGTGGGACACCTTACGATCTTCTGGGGAAGACCTAGTGAGAAGATCTTCTTCAGCTATTCTAGTGAGAAGACCTTCTTCAGATCTTCTAGTGAGAAGACCTTCTTCAGCTCTTCTAATGAGAAGACCTTCTTCAGCTCTTCTAATGAGAAGACATTAAGCTCTTCTAATGAGAAGTCTTTAAACTCTTCTAATGAGAAGACCATGAGCTCTTCTTATGAGAAGACCTTGAATTCTTCTAAAGAAAAGACCTTACGAGAGGACCATAAAATCTTCGAATAAGAAAACCTTTAGCTCTTCTATGAGAAAAATGGCAGATCTTCTAGGAGAAGAATTCTAGCTCTCTTAGGAGAAGAATTTAAGTTATTTTAGGAAAAGACCTTCTGTTCTTCTATGAGGAGACCCTCCGCTTTTCTGTGAGAAAATCTTCCTTTCATACCTTTCCCACTGCTTTTGTTAGGGCATTCAGCTCTTCTATATACAGACCCTTAAATTTTCTGAGAGAAGATCTTGTACTATTTACTGACAATACGTTCTCATCTATGAGTTCCTCCTTAAGAAGCCTTTTAGCATTTCTCTGAGAATATCTTCTTCTCCTTCTACGACAAAAATTTTACTATCTCTCTTCTCTTATGAAGAAACTTAAGCCTTCTCTCATCCTTGGATTTTCTATCAGAGGTTCTATTATAGAAACGATTTTAGCTCTTATATTATTATTCCATGAATAGCCACTTAGCTCTGGAAAAACATCTGAAGGACGTCTGTAAAAAGAGATTTTATGGGAAACACTTTAGGTTTTTCCTATGAGAATACCTCTAAGAAAAATTGGTCTTCTTCTGTGAGTAGATTTTTCGATCTTCTATTTCAAATTCTGAATGGGCTTTAATTGAAGAACTCTCGGTGGTCTCTCTTTTCTGACAGCTCTTCATCATTGGTGCACATGGAGAGAGGCTTTTTTCTGAAATATTTGAAAGAAGATGTTTATTATATTTTCCTACATTTTCGATGCTTAGACAACATACATTTGTTTAGGAGAATACCAACAATTTTTAATTTATCGATGTTTCGGCGTAAGAAACTGTAAAAACGAACTTAAAAAACAGCAACACTAATATACTGGTGCATTACTGCTTTACCTTCTCCTAGCTCGAGAAAACTCTCTAGTGTTCTTCAATGAGAAGATCACCTGGCCTATTGTGAAAGGATTCAACAACTTTCTATACCTGTCTTCTTCCATGAAAGTCCCTTTAGCCTTAGTAAAAAATCTAAATCTGTAGGAATTCCTTCTTTTCCGAGATTTTTCCCGGGACACACCATCTACTACAGTTCTCTGAGAAACAATACTCCCGTTCTTAACCGGGAAGATATCCTATAATCTGCTCTGGGATGAGATTTCCTCTATTTCTGCTTCATTTATATATGGTACTATATGGAACGAGGACCATTTATGACCAGAACTGTGTGATTTATTTGTTCGAGCGTATAAAAGGGGAGAAATTCCATTAATTTAAAAAATGTCCTTACGTTTCCATACAGTTTTCCAATATTTGCTAGGAATAATAATTCCCATAAATAAATATTAAACATTTATATCGCAACTTATTTTTTCCTCTACCATCCCCCCATCGTCAGCCCGCCAAATATGACAATTTAGTTTTTTTTCGTTCCCCTTTAAATTCTTCATATTTTCCCTGGCGAGACTGGAATCAGTGTCAATGCCCTTTTTGGCAAATAAAAATAAAAGTTATTTCTAACCCTACAAAAAAACGTGTCTTCATTCCTAACCAATATCTACGAAGAAAAAAAAAAAACAAAACAGCTGTAGAAGTATCTTCTTCCGCATTCTGGTACCCCAAAACCAGCAACGAAACTCCCCAAAAATGGCAATGGAATCCCTCCAATAGATGTGCGTAACGCAGCATCAAATGCACCACCAACCAATGCAGCAGACTGGCAATATGGTCTTCGTGTAGTTGATGCTGTGGATGATGGTGGCGGTAGTGGGGAGATTTTTTATAGCTGCTATTTGGCCATTTGCCCCAGACACGCCCTTTTTCGAATTGCAATTTTAACTGTTGCAAAAACAACAACAACAACCAAAACATGACGATAAGAATAAATGCACACAGCTTCTTTGGCTTCCTTTTCTCCTTATATTGTTTTTGTTGTTTGTGCTCCTGCCCGATACCAATGATGATGGTGGCTGTGTTGTGGGTACTTGAAGACAACAATAACAACTGTTGCTACTCCAACGGGTACTACCAACCATATGATGATGCTGATGATGGTGCAGAAGTCTTGTAAATATTCCCTTCTAGGATAAATGGATGGCTGATGGCTGGCTGGCCGTTTGCCCTGCTTCAATGGCTGACTGGCAGGCTGGATGGATGGTTGACGGACTAACTGATGGAATTCTTGTAATTGCCAACAAATCGACGCAATATATATTTTTGCCATATAAAATTACAAATGTAAAGGTGTGTGTGTGTGTGTCCATACACAACCGACCCCATGCCTCTGTGGTTATGCCCATGTATGTATGTGTGGGTTTCTGTCCGTGTAAATGTTTCCGTCTTTCTTTTCCACTTAACATGATTTGACTTCAATGCCTTGTTTTATTTGGTTGGTTGATTTTTTGATTTGTTCGTTTGTTGTTGTTGTTGCTGTCTTGTTGTCGTAGAAATTCCGTGTTCATCTCAATGTTCATCATCGACAACAACAACAACACCGAACACCATCATCTTAATGCAGTTGTTGTTGATGGTTTCCCGTCAATTTTTTTTGCGTTTTGTTTTAAAGATGGCTGGCTGACTGGCTGGTGGCCTGACTGACTGCTCTTGCTGCAGCCGCCGCTGATGCTTCTGCTGCTGTGGTTCAAGTCTACTACAACCTGCCCTGCACTTGAACTTTCATTTCATCCAAACCAACATCCCATGGTTTGTTTTTGGTTTTCGAACTGCCAACTCCATCTCCAATACCATCATCCTCGTCACCATCGCCAGCCATGTCGCTGTTCGTCATCTTCAGCGTCATGTCGACGAGGACGATGGTGATGTTGCTGTTGACGATATTCCGATGTTGTTGATGTACCAGCTGTTGTTGTTTTTTTTTTTTCGTCTTATTTGCGGTTAGCTAAACCACATGCAACTATTTTTAATTGTGTGTTGCTGTTGTTTTCAATTCCGACTTCTTGCCTGTACTGAACTCTCTGGTATTGTTGTGAGTTTCAGTTTTGTTGCTGTTGGAGAATTGTTGCTGCAGTGATTTCTACTGCTGCTTAACACACTGGCTGTTGCTCTTGTTGTTGTTGTTGTGTTATTCTTATTTTTTCTATATCAACATTATTGAAATTCTCAAATTCCTTAGCTTGTTTTGCTTTTAGCTGAGAGGGTTGTGAGGAAAGGCCTTAAAAGGGTGTTACATAGAAGACAGCTTCCAAATGCATTTGATTATAAGAAGATCACATATAGATGGAAGAGCATCTTCCGATAGCTTGCTTTCTATAAATTGGAAACCAGTACAGTACTTAATAGATGAAATGACCTCCAAAGACCCTTTATTAGGACAGAATACATCCCACAAGAGTTTTCTTTACAAGTCTTTCACAGGTCCTCTGCCGATAGAAGTCCTTCCCTAGACCGTTTGTATATAGAAGATCCTACACAAATCTTCTACAGATAAAATACCCTCCAGGTAGGTCTTCTACATATACAGGGTGAGATGAAAAACTGCAACCAACTTCAGACTGCTCTCATTTCTAAGCCACTCGTCCGACAGCTGCTAAAATTATTCCAGTGACAGCTCATTATATTGTTTACAAGCGTACAAAAGCATTTTGGTGAGAATTTTCCAGAAAAAAAATTATTCGCGATGGAATTCAAGCGTGATAGTGTGATTTCTTTATATTTGGCTGGAAAACCACAAGTGGATATCGTTAGAGCACTCCAGCATTTAAATATGAATAAATCTTTTGTGTCTCGTACCGTGATACTGGTAGTGTAAGCCGACGTCAAGGAAGTGGACAAAAAGTAAAGAAGCGACTTGTTCGAAACCCGCATCGCAGTGGCCGAAAAATGGCTCGTTAGCTAAACATATCGCAATATAACATTCGGCAAATATTGAAAACTGAGCCCAAAGTAAAGCCATTGTAATTCCAAAAAGGGCAAGAACTTACACCGCAACAGAAAGAAAATAGACTCAGACTCAAAAGAGCTAAAGAGTTGCTTCGCTTGGCCGAACTGCCTGCACTGATCTGCCAAATTTGATTTTCTCCGATGAGAAAACATTCGTTGTCCAGCAGTTTGTAAACAAACAAAATGATCGCGTTTACTTGCCAAAGAGGTCAGTTGAAAATGTATACCTTCGGTTGGCCACCAGAACTCAAGCGCCGATCATGATGATGGTGTGGGCCGCAATAGCAGCGGATAGTCGCTCTCCGCTCGAAATAATCGAGAATATATGCCGAATATTATGGCGAAAATATTCTAGAGGGTGTATTAAAGCCTTGGACACGCAAACATTTTGGCCGCAGAACTTGGATATTCCATCAGGACTCAACCAGAAATCCAGCGCCGGTCATGATGATGGTGTGGGCCGCCATAACAGCCGATGGTCGCTCTCCGCTCGTATTAATCGACCTTGGCATCAGAATAAATGCCGAATATTATCGCGAAAATATTCTGGAAGGTGTATTAAAGCCTATCCTTGCGTATCCAAATATTTTGGCCGCAGACCTTGGATATTCCATCAGAACTCAGCACCATCGCACTCAGCACGCGCCGCCCAAGAATGGTTACAAAATGAGGTTCCTCGCTTCATTTTCAGCGCACAACGGCCCCCAAAATCTCTGGATGCCAATCTGGAGTATTTTGGAAAGCAAGGTTGGCACTAAAAAATACCAAAGTGTCGATCACCTCAAGCAAGCGCTTCGCCGGGAATGGACCAAAATACCGCAGAGCAACATTCGGGCGGCGTGTGACTGTTTCATTGGCCGTTTGAAGGCCATAATTCGTGCCAAAGGTGACCAATTCGAACAAATCTAAAGTTATTCTAAAATTTGATGCCATATCCGAAATTTTTGCTTTAAAAAAATTAAAATTAAAAAAATGTAAAAACTATGGCGTTTGACTTTGTTGCTGTTTTTTTATCTCACCCTGTAATATACCTTCCACAGAACTTGTATAGTTAGTAGATCCTCCACAGGTCTTCTTCAGTTGAAAACCTTCCACAGATCTTCTATGAAAGCATAGTTTCCACAGGTCTTCCATAGATAAAATACCGTCCACAGGTCTCCTACAGTTAGAAGACCTTCTACATGTCTTCTAAAGATAGAAGACTTCCGAAGGGTCTTCTATAGACAAAATAACTTCCACAGATCAACTTAAGATCTTTTAGAAATAAAATACCTTCCACAGGTCTTCTACAGATGAAATACCTTCCAGAGGTCTTCTATAGATAGAAGGACTCCCACTCGTCTTCTTGAGGTAAAATACCTTCCAAAGGTCCTCTACAGATAGAAGACCTTTCACAGCTCCTTTATAGATGGAATAGCTTCCAAAAGACTTCTACATATAGATGACCTTCCATAGGTCTTTTGCAGATAAAATACCTTCCACATGCCTTCTATAGATAAAATACCTTCCACATGGCTTCTACATATAGAAGGCCTTCCACTGATCTTTTAGAGATAAAATAACTTCACAGGTCTTTTACAGATAAAATACCTTCCACATGTCTTCTATAGATAAAATACCGTCCACAAGTCTCCTACAGTTAGAAGACCTTCTACATGTCTTCTACAGATAGAAGACTTTCCAAGGGTCTTCTATAGACAAATAACTTCCACAGGTCATCTATAAATAAAATACCATCCACAGGTCATCTACAGGTAATATACTTTACACAAGTCATCTATAGACAGAATACCGTCCACATGCCTTCAACGTGTAGAAGGCCTTCCACTGATCTTTTAGAGATAAAATACCTTCCACAGATGAAATACCTTACACAGATCTTCTATTGATAGAAGGACTTCCACTGGTCTTCTAGAGGTAAAATACCTTCCACAGGTCCTTTATAGATAGAATACCTTCCAAAAGACTTCTATGTATAGATGGCCTTCCATAGGTCTTTTACAGATAAAATACCGTCCACTGGTCTTCTACATATAAAATATATTCCACAGGTCTTCTATAGATAGAAGACCTTCCACAGGTCCTTTATAGATGGAATAGCTTCCATAAGACTTCTACATATAGATGGCCTTCCATAGGTCTTTTACAGATAAAATACCTTCCACATATCTTCTACATATAGAAAGCCTTCCACTGGTCTTTTAGAGACAGAATATCTTCCACAGGACTTATACAGATAAAATAACTTCCACAAGCCCTATATAAGGCTTGAATACCTTTCACAAGTCTTATATTTAGAGAAGATCTTCCACAGATAGAAAACTTTCTACAGGTCTTCTATAGTTAGAAGAATTTCCACAGATCTTCTATGGGTAGAATATTTTCCACAGAAAGAAGACTTCACACGGAACTTATACAGACAGATTATCTTCCACAAACCTTTTATATATAGAAGATCTTCCACAGGTCTGGGAGAGAAGTCCTTAGACTAGTCTTTTAGAAGAAATTTAAATCTTTTACAGGCAAAAAACTTTCATCAAGTTTCTTCTTTGCAGCACATTTCATATAGAGATCTTCCTTATTAATAATGCCCTCATTAACCAAATACCTATTTAATACCCCGTTTAATGACTACTCCACTACATTTAAGATAAAAATATTCATGTGTTTGTGTGTGTGCGTGAAATCCTTGCCAAAACTTCCAAACTGAAACATTCGAAACATTTCCAGTCTCTGCTCCCGCTGCTGCCACTGCTCTCAGCCACTTGAGCTGATTATTTGAATTATTTTTCCCTTCCACATAGCTCTGGGGTGGGTTGTTGGTGGCGAAGTTACGTTTCGTACTGGGTACGTACATTCGATTCGGTACGTACAATCTTTTGTGGCTGGCATACTTTAGCTAGAGAGATAGATTGTTGCCGTTGTTGTTTGTTACTGCTGCCGCTGCTTCGTGTGGTATGCAGACATTGCAGGCAAGAATTTTGCCAAGAAATAGTTAAGGAAACACGCTTGCGAAAGTGCATGAAATTTAAATTAAATATTTTAGGGAAAAATGAATGAATTTTCACTAAACTCTCCAACTCATTTGTGGTTAAGGTCTTTAGCTGCCGCCATGCCAGAAATATTTGTTGGGGCAATTCAGCCCTTCCACCCAAGATGGCCCACAACAAACCGTAGAACCAACAAACTTGAACTTGGTTCAAACATCAACATGAGTGTAATTAACACGAATGGAATACAAAATGGTGAGGAAAGGGAAAGGTATGACAGAAATCACCAACCTCCCATTAAATTACACACATACGCACATATTTATATTGGTCTTAAGGAAATTCCTTGTTCTGCTCTTCTCTTCAGGCCCTATAAACTTTGGGACTATGGTCAATATTTTACTTTTCCTCCAAGTTTTTTTTCTTCCCGGACCTTACAATTAAAAATGAAAAATGTTCCCACGATTGGGCCAAGAAATTAAACAGCCATTCTTTCAACGACCACCACCATCATCATCGTCGTCGTCACTTAGCACCATTGGTCATCGGCAAGGTGACCAATGCCCGGCCAAAAAGGCCATCTTGCAGAGCGTCTGCAATCACAGTGTTAACCATGAAAGTTGCAGAGGAATGGCTGAACAAATTGTATTTACAAAAACTCCGGCCCCAACAACAACGACAACACTTAACCTCCCTTGTTTTTCTTGTTGTTGAACCCAACAACATTAGTGTGGCTGTAGGATCAAAAAGGAGCAACTGAAAAAACCATCAACAACATCTTTCACATACCACTACAAATTACGCTTGTTCTGTAATAGTGCGTAAATGCACCACCACGGATTTGGTGATGCCAGACACCAGATTTAAGTGTTGTCTACCAAAAATTATTTTAGCCTATGTCCGAATATATAAATACCGTCTGCGGCCAAAATGTTTGCGTGTCTAAGGCTTTAATACACCCTCTCAAAAATATTTTCGCGATAATATGTTGAATTTATTCTGATGCTACGGTCGATTAATACGCGCAAAGAGCGACCATCGGACGATATGGTGGCCCACACCATGGCCGGCGCTTGAGTTCTGATGGCCAACAGAAGGTGCACATTTTCAGCTGACCTCTTCTGCAAGTAAACACGATCATTCTGTTTGTTTTTACAAGCTGCTGGACAACGAATGTTTTCTCATCGGAGAAATCAAATTCGGCAGTTCGCCACTTTCGGCCAAGCGAAGCTGCTGAGTCTATTTTCTTTCTGTTGCGGTGTAAGTTCTTGCACTTTTTGGAATTTCAATGGCTTTACCCCGAGCTCATTTTTCAATATATGTAGGTCCACGTTTTCATATAGCCCCCATATAACGGTACCTTCCGATATTGGGTATTTTGATGGGTTTAGCGACATTATTCACCGGAATTGTTTCAAATTTGGTATTTGAAGTTCGCAATGGATACTACAGTCTATGATAGAAAATTGTCTGTGTAGGTCCACGTCTTCGTATAGCCCCAATATAACGATACCTCCCTATATTCGGTATTTTGATGATTTTAGCGTCATTATTCACCGGATTTATTTCAAATTACGTATTTAGAGTTCGTAATGGGAACTACAGTCTGTGACAGAAAATTATCAATGAATGTCCACGTCTTCGTATAGACCTCATATATCAGTACCCTCCCTATATTCGGTATTTTGACGAGTTTAGGTACAATACCCACCGAAATTGTTTGAAATGTCGTATTTGAAGTTGGTAATGGATGCTACAGCCTATGACAGAAAATTGTCTATGCAGGTCCAGGTCTTCGCACAGCTCCGATATAACGGTACCTCTCTATATACGATATTTTGATGATTTTAGCTACATTATTCACCGTTTTCAAGTTCCGAATTTGAATTTGGTAATGACGTATGACAAACAATGGGCCCACAGTCGTATAGACACCAAAATAATGGCTATATTAGGTATTTTTAAAATTTTAACAGAATTTTTAAGGATTTTATTTCCAAATTCGTTCCAAATGGTGGAGGGTACCAATGGAACTTACTTCTTTTTAACTTATTTAAGAATACCTTAAGACAACATTTGTCCATTCTGACAGTAATCGCCAAAATTTCGTCAATGTGGCATCTCCACAATGCAACATGTCGGGGGCCAACAAATTACAACTAACCAAAAAAAAAACATCATTTGGGAAAAAGTAAAGAAGGTACATCCAAAAAACAAAACCCTTGTTTTTAAATCCGACGACAACACATCATTTCACGAAGCCCAAACAGTACACTTTTTTATTCAAGCATTTTAATAAAAAATGTGCACTGATTTCTTTTTCTTGTCAAGAGCTTTTTTCTTTCTCCTTCTAAATTTCTTTTTTTTTCGGCTTTTGGCCAGATTCGATGCGCCAAAGGAATTTTTCCCATAAACACTGCCGGTAATTTTTGTTCACATAGAAGTTCGACAAAAAAAAAACCCCAAACCAAACCAAATGGTACTGACTTTTGGTCAACAAACGCAGATGTGAGGATTTTTTTCTTTTGTCATCAAATATTGGCCATTTCTCTTTTTCCTCCGACCAAACGAAACAAAACTAGTCACATCAAGCTAAGAAATATGCTCCAAAGAATTTTGATTCGTCGTTTCACCATAATGAGGAAGTAAAGCGTGAATGACGTATGTTTTTTCCTTCAAGACTGGGTTTAGTTGACATACAGTATTTTTTCAAAATTTTCTCATCATTTTTTAGTTTCACATTTTATTTCTTATTTTTCCTCAACATTTCTAAAATTTAATGAATATTTCGTGAAACAATAACAATTCTATGAATTTAGTCCCACAACTTCGATATTCTCAATGATGTTCTTTTAAAGAATTAGAAGACAAAAAAACACTTCAAATGATTTATTGATACATTCTAAGCCTGGTATTCGTACGAAAATTGATCAACAACTGAAGCATATTCAAAACTAACAGACAGAAATATTGTACAGAGTAAAATTTAAAGCTGTGACGAAAGAATATTAGTCGCATTTCTTCCTAAGCCAATAAAAAGGAGGGTCAAATATGAAAATACTGAATTATTCTCCATTCACTTGAAAAATGTGGTAAGGACTCAATACTCAAATTTTAATTGCAACAAGTAAGCAAAGGCTATAGTCGTGCCGGGCCGACCATGTGAAACCCTACAACACTACAATTGGTTCGAAGTCCTCTTATGTCCAAGTCCATTTTGGAAGATTTCGTTTTTGAAATAATATTAAAAAATATTATTAGTTTTCAATTGTGGTCTATAGAGCGACGACAAAATAAGAACATTTTTAATTTTTTATACCTATACCCTCATATTATACCCTCAAAACATAATGTTATGGGGTGTAAAAATTTAGAAAATTTAAAATTCAAAATTGTAAATCAAATTGAAAAAATTGCATGCGATAAAAAATATGACACAAATGAAAAAAAAAATGAAACAAAATATATAACTTTTTTATTGGTATATTATCCCGCGATTTCTTAGATTTTATCCTTTTCTGGCATGAGATCATTCCGAATTGATGGGAATTGTGAAAATCGGCCCAGCGGTTCTTAATTTATAAGCAGAATAAATAAGATCTATTCTTTATTTACATATCTATTGTACCTATTTTGCTATATATCCGATTTATTGGCTATCAGCATCACTTAAATGGTCAGAAGTGATATTTTAATGCATTTGTGATTTGGCTGGGATTGAAAATATTCGCGGTTTAGTGGAAATTTTCTTATTTACTTATTTAAAAGTTAGGGCCCATTTTACCCGCTAAATATTGTCCGATGGCCACCCAAATTGGTTAGCTTCTTCCCATCCCTAACTTCTAACTCCATGTAAATTTTCGCGTCGATTGGTTCATAATTGTGGCTTATAGAGCAACTGCAAAATCATGAAATTTTTCTGTTTTTTGTCCATTTTGACCCTAAATATTGTGCAATCATCTCCAAAAACAATAGGGTTCTATTCTGACTAACATATCACCTCCATTTTCAATTTCGTGAGGATCGGGCCATAATTGCGACCTGTAGAGTGATTACAAATTAACATGGACAGACGGACGGACGGACATACATAGCTAGATTTTGGGAGAATATTAACAATTCAGAATATCAATATTTTTATTGATTTCAAATTATCAAATCACAGCCACTTGGATTAGAAAATAAAAAATATGTAAATCAATATTTGACGTTATATAGGATTTAAATTCAAAGGTCAAACGATATTACCAAATTTTCGCAGGCCGAAGTTTCATTTAATGAAACCCCAAATTTTTTAAAAGCCAGCAATTCTGTTAAAAATTAGATCTAAAACATTCAAAATACCGAATACAAAGAATATGCGTCCCGATATATAAGGGCAAAATATGGACCCACACAGAACATTTTCTGAATGAAGGCCATACATCTACGTAGAACCTGGAACGCAAAATTGTTCTCAATTCGGTTGTAAAGTCTTACAAATTATGTTAATGTGGCTGAAATCATCAAAATCCTTATATGGGGACTATACGATTACCCTATTATACTATACGATATACCCCAGGTCTATTTGGACAAAAGCGGTTTCAGGACTTTTGGAGTCGATCAAAGGCTGTTCGTCCGTCTGCCTGTCTGTCTGGTGCGCACGACAGCTCTGGAAGAAATATATATAATTTGGTCCAAACTTTGTATATCGAAATGTTGTTATCAAACATAGATCGAGTTCGGAGATGAGCAATATCGTTCTACACCTTCTTCTACCTCCCCCACAAAGAGGCAAAATTTTCACAGAACATAATTTACCCCACAGAACAAGAAAGGATCATCCGATTATGTTTAAACTTTGCAAACTTTATAGTCGTATCAGTGCTAAGTCAGGCGTGAAAATGGACAATATCGGCCATTAAGATAGGAAGCTAAAATTTTGCACAGATCTGTCTCTTGCCTGCAGGCAGTCAATTTCGAAGATGGGCTATATCGGATCGCGATATTGTATAGCCCCCCTACAACGGTACCCCCCTGATATTCGGTATTTTTACGATTTTAGCCACATTTTTCAACGGAATTGTCTAAAAATTCACACAAGGAGTTGCTTGTGAGTACTCTATTCCCTGGAAGAGAAGTATCGGTATAGGTCCACGATATCGGATATATATAATGGTACCCCTCTATATTCGGCATTTTGATGATTCTCACAAGAAGTTCCTTGTGAGGAACTTTATCCTCTAGAAGAGAATTGTCTCTATAGGACCACGATATCGTATACCCCGATATTCGGTATTTTGATGATTTCAGCCAAATTTTTCAATTGAATTATCTTAAAATCCACAAAAGGAGTTCCTTGTGAGTACACCTCCCGATATTCGGTATTTTGATGATTTTTGCGATGCTATTCACCGGATTGTTTCAAATGTCGTATATAAAGTTCGGAACGGTTACTACAGCCCATGACACAAATTACCTACGCACCACCAAATGGTGGAGGGTATAAAAAGTTCGGCCCAGCCGAACTTAGCTGCTTTTTTTAAATACCTCCCTATTAAAAATCGTGTTGTTTTTTAAGATTATTAAGATTCTTTCTCAAGGACGTACTGCAGAATTATCGGAGATTTTTTAAGAAAAATCGTGGAAGTTTTTCCAATGGTCTGTATAGGAAAGTTTTAGGTTCTATACAATGACCTCTTGATTTAAAACCGCAAGGACCTCTAGTACATTTTTTAAGAAATGTTTTTATGGACATCATGTTTCTTAATCCTGGAGAAGAATAATCAGGAAATTGTAAAAAGTTTATTTTTTCATTTTTTTCGTAGATCTAATTCAAATTAGGTTTTTGATTTTTGAACGATGAGAATTATGATAATTTTAAATTTTGATCTACTCGAAGAGCTTCCACAAGGAACCGACAGATATTGTCGTTTTTCCATTCTGACCTATGTCTAATATTAACATTTCTATGAAATATATGATGTTATTGAAAATATTCACATTTTGAATGTACCAGGTACCAAAAAATCCTATGTCCACCTTTTGAAACAAATCGGATTTCCCGTTCCAAATCAGATTCTCACTTTCAGACTGAAGGAAGAACATATAGAAGTCGGTTCCTAATGTCCAGAAACCTAATTCATCCAATAATACAGAGTATTTAGAATCAGTATTTTTACGGTTTATGTTTGACCCTATCAACTGGTACATATATTAAGCGTACGGATGATGTATGTCATTTTATAAGACTGGGGATATAAATATTGAATATTAGACACCCTGAATGTTTTAAAAATACAATAACCAGATGTGTATTAAAGTAGAAAGATGACACTAACTTTACAAGATTAAGCATACATTTTTAAACTTTAGCACCATGTCTCTAATTTAGGTTTTATATAAATGCAGGAACTAATGAATTTTCCCTCAAAAGCACAGTGAGTATCTAACCTCAATATTTGAAGAAAATATTGGAATTCGAAAATAACTGAATGTCTTGTCACATAATTCCTTTTGATGACAAATTCCTGTGGATAACAATCACAACTTCTCTATTGATGTCATTATGTCAGTAGATCACAAAACTCCTTTGAGAGGATATGTAAATTGTTTTTTGAGAAAATATCCAAGTCATGGAAATGAGACCAAAAACGAAAATCTGCAGACAACAAAAGTTTACTTGAAAAAAATGTGAAGTGGCATCCGAAGCAAGGATAATTAGAGTAGTGCAGACATAAAAGAGAGCCGACAACAGCGAATTCATAGACATGTGTGTGTGGTTGGTTGCATTTCTTTGTCTGAATATTGATCGCAACAAGTGTCTCCTTGTTTCAGGACTATATAACACAAAGACTGTCTGTCTGCCTGCCAGCCAGCCACCCAGACAGACAGCCAACTTCAATGCAATGCAAATGCAACGAGCCAAGCAATGCAGCCGAAGAAACCTTCAAAATTGAATTTAGCAACGACATCAAAAAATACAACAACAACACCAAAAAGGAATACGAATTGACGACCCAGATTCTCATTTTCCAAATCTTTTCTCTCTCTCCCTTTCTTTCGCAACAATTGCCACTTATGCAAACTCAGGCTATGCCTCCAGGACTTCGGATGGGAGAATGGGAGGCTCAAAAAACACAGGTTGTTCAAATTCGAATGCATTTCTTTTTGGGGCTTGCCGCCTGCAATCACTGACTAACTCACCCACTCACTCACCAACTCACTTCGGTGCAATCAATTAAATGTTTTGTCTTTTGGCGCAAGGCGACAGACGACAGCCGACACTCAGCCGCATCCTCGGCATTCAAATTAGCATATTTTACAACTCCATCTTAGACTGGGGCATTTCTTCAAGCCTTGCAATGGTAGGAAAGAAAAAGTGCGTGAGCCAGTTAGAGATTGATTTTTTGACTTCTTGCACTCCCTTTCCCCTCGCTCTAGGTTATTCCCTTCTTTTTTGGGGGGTGTGCAGCATCCCAATGTGTGCCCATTGCAAGTTAATGGTTTTGCGCAAATCCTTTGATGTTTTTTGTTTTGTTTGCTCAAGTGCCACTCAGACAATGTGGATGTCCTTGTAATTGTTGAGCGATGAACGGGAGGATTGTTACCACAGCGGCAAAGCTAAACAAAACAAATCAGAAAAAAATAGCAAACCGAAAAAGGGAGCAAAAATAGAAGGCAACACTTAGTCATTTGATGATTGAATACATAACGAGGCAAAGTGCAGAGACAAGGTTTTCAATAAAGGAGGACACAATGACGGAGAAAAAAAGAAATACAATAACAATAATAGAAATACCAATTGTGGTTAGACAGTGGTTCTGACAAGGTTTTAGGACCTTTAGAAAGCATAAAATACCATATTTAAAAAAAAATCTCCTGCTGAGTAATCATAACCTTAAGACTCCCGAAATTCACTGGGAAAACTGTGAATTTGTACGAAACTTTTTTTGAAGAAATCCTGTGGAAGATAAGGATTTCGTAAATTTTTAGAGAAGATTTTTGAAGGACCTCCTTTTCAAAAATCATGCATTTTTTTGTCATTTTTCAAGGACATTCTGTCCAGAAATTATGGAGTCTTCAGGAAGTTTTACAATTTCTGGCAAGGACTTCAGAAAAACCGTGGGATTTTAAGTTAATTTTCAAGGTACCCACTGATGGATTATGGCGTATTTTTATAAATTTTCTTAAAGACTGCCTTTAGAAAATCATGTTTAGGACCTCCTGTAGAATAATCGAGGATTTTTTTAAATTTATTCAAGGCCATACTGTAGAATAATTATGGATTTTTAAAACTTGTTTTTCAGAAACTCCTGCAAACCCGAATCTTTCTAGAACCTTCTGTAGAGGAATTGTGAAATTTAAAAGTAAAGGACCTGCTTTTCAAAAATCATGAATTTTTATGGAATTTTTCAAGGACATTCTGTCCAAGAATTGTGGAGCTTTCAAGAAGTTTTACAATTTCTTGCAAGGACCTCCTTTAGAATAACCGTGGATTTTTCAAGGTAATTTTCAAGGTACTCACTGAAGGATTACGGCGTATTTTTATATTTTCTAAACGACTCCCTTCAGAAAATCATTTTGAGGGCCTGCTGCAGAACAATCGAGGATTGTTTGAAATTTATTCAAGGCCATACTGTGAAATAATCATGGCTTTTAAAAACTAGTTTTTCAGAAACTCCTGCAAGATAGTTGTAGATCCAAGAAACTCCCGAATCTTTCTAGAACCTTCTGTAGAGGAATTGTGAAATTTGAAAATAATTCAAAGACCTCCTGACAAAAATTGTAGATTTTTTTAACAACTAAGTTCCATTTAGGACCTCCCCACTTTCAGCAAAAAAAAATCACGGGCTTTTAAAGCAATTGTTTCAAGAACCATCTGTAGAATACTCGTGGATTTCTCTCGAGGACAGCATTTTTTCCAAGGATAACCCGTCCATAAACTTGGGATTTTTAAGAAAAGTTTTTAAGGAGACCCTGACTAAAAATATTGGATTTCTAAGACATTTTTTCTAGGATTTGCTGTGGATTTTTAAGGAATAATAATTTTGATGGACCTCCTGGATTTAAACGATGCTTATTCACTGACTTGCTGTAGAATAATCCTAGAATGTTGCAATCCTTTTTATGGACCTCCTGTAGAGTACTCGCGATACTCTATTCTACAATGTTTCTGTATAACATTTTTTTTTTTATTTTTTAGGCATTTTTCTAAGAATCTCTTGATAAAAATCGTTTGAATTTCTTCTGCAAGTGTGGCGATATTTTTAGGCACGTCGCGTGGAATTACCATGGAGTTCTAAACCATAATCGTTGATTTATGAAAATGTCTCCCTTTGAAAATGTATGAATTTTTATTAAAAAATTCTTAAGAATCTCCTGTAGAATAATCGAGCAATATTTCAGAATTTTGTAGAGGGTCTCCTCTAGAAAAAGTGCAGACTTTTCAGTAGACGTGTATCCTTAATTTTTAAGATTATTGTTCAAGGACCTAAATTCTTTCGAATTGTTCTCAGAGATTGCACAATTGTTTTGAAGGACCTCCAGACTAAAAATCAATGATTTCAGTATCTTTTGTGGGATAATTGTGTATTTTTAATATATTTTTCAAGGACCCCCTAACCGGAAATAGTTGATTTTGAACAATTTTGTTAATAACAGATTATAATCATGGATTTGTTAAGAACGTTTTTCAAAAGTCTTAATGAGAAAATTTGTGAGTCCGAGTTTATTCAAGTTATAATTATAAAAATATTTTTTCCCGAACATTATCTGATTAAAATCACAGACTTTTTTCTTTTAAGAATCCTATTAAGGGCCTACTGCAGAATAATCAAGGATTTTTAGGAAGTTTTGCGAGGAACTCCCTTAGAATAATTACAGAACTTGTAAGATTTCTTTCTAAGGATCTCTTGATTGAAAGTTTTATTCATGCAAATATCGTGAAAAGTCTCAGCTTTTTAAGATTTTCTAAGAAGTTCCTGTGGTAACGTTGTGGGTTTTAGTTTTTTTTTTTAGCGATTCAAGGACCTTCTGACTATAGTTCGTGGATTTTTAAGATTTTTTTCATTTATAATTATCATGATTTTTTTATGATTTATTAAAACCTCCTGTAGATAAAGAGCAAATTTTAAGAATTCCTAGAGAGCTTTTTTTGAACTGCTGTGGATTTTTTGAGAATATTTTAAGATTTAATGTTTTTTTAGGAATTCCAGGCACAAATCATGTTTTTTTTAATATTTTATTCAGGGCATTTTGCTAAAATTTGGTATTTTCATTTTTTCTGGGACTTCGAATATTTTTAATTTTAAATATTTCTTCTTAGCCTTTGTAGCCAAAGAAATTGCTAGAGTGATGTATCTATTTACAAACAGACCGACCCTCTCTTACCAACTATCGTTAGACACATGTTAACCACTGTTCCCCCTTCGAATAATTGACGGAGTAGGAATTTACAAAAAAAAATACAGCCGGAAGGATGTCATAACCCAACGTGGTCTAATTGGTTTAAATGAAGCGATTTATTAGCCAAACAATACAAAAAAAAATGTCTCAAGTAGCTGTTGATTCGTCGAGGAGATGAACAGATTCCGTCTTCAAATTTCAATGAAACGTGTTAATTTCAAACAATTGGAAAATTCTTTAATCTTTGGCCGCGCACAAACCAACCAATCAACCGAATGAAACTTGCGAGGAGGAGAGAATGTCAATAGCATCAGTATGGTTAATTACGTCACATGTAAAGGTAAAGTGGAGATGTGAGGCGATAGTTCTGCACCCTACGCACTGTCGATTTTGGTTGGATAATATAAGGAAAATAAAATAAGAAATAATACGTTTCTAAAGCCTAAATCAATGTCCGATTGTTTTCAAAATTTTTCACATTCCAATATTTTGTATATATTGGAGATAGTATTAAAATGGGATTTGTCGGTACATAAAAAATGAGTCGATTTTGGAATTGAGTACCTAAGTGTACCAATCGTAACAATGGATCTAAATATGGTACAATATGGTAGTATAAAGTCATCATAAATTCGTACGGCCAAAAATACGTACAATAATTGTGCGAAAAATACTAAATATTACTAAGTAGAAGTGGAACAGGAATTATGCGGGAATTTGCTAATTAGTCTCAAAAAATAGGGAAAAAATTCAACGGAATCTGATGCGAATATATGGGAATCAAAAGGAACCTCCCAAAAGGAAAAAGTATAAAATTGTAATATATCGGAGGACTCTTTTTTAGATGTGGCCGATTTGAGTATATAAGCGATTTATCTCATACCAGCAAGTGCCTGATATTTTGTCAATGAAAAGCCCACCTTAACATTTTAGATTCATTCCAACATCCGTTTTAGGCATTTTTTGTACCCAAAAAGCACAACTTGTTCAGTTTAACAACATTTTTAATCAGAATTTCGGATATCGTACTACATTTTCAGAATTTAAAGGCTTTTTATATTATTCTAATTTAAGAAAAAATACCAAAATATTTTGCACCAAATATCTTAAATATCTATCCTTTGAAGTTTACCGAGGAGGATGTAAGTTAAACCATCGCATAATAGGCCCACAACCTATTTTCCTGTCCAAAACCATTTTAACGTCCTAATATTAAATTGCAGGATTTCAGGATCCATATACAATTTCAGTATTTCTTCACCCAATACCAAATTCAGTACCATTTAGTACAGTTGTTACATTTAGTACACATTCGCAAAAGCAACTCCTTACATCAATCCTATTTCCAGGAATTGATTCTCATATCCAATTTCATGATTTTATCATCATAATTCCAAATTGCAACAAATTCGGGACATTTTAGTACTGAGAGTACACGAATTGTTAGAATTTCGAAAAATCCTTTAGTTTGTCTAACCTACACGACATCAAATACTTTTACTTCTAAAGGTGATCCTAATGTAAAATTGTAGACGAAGTGGAAATACGTACTAAATGGTACTAAGTTTGGTACTTTTTAGTACACTCCTAGTCCTAATTTTCAAAAAACCCAGCCAAATCTTACCCCTACCCACCAACATTGATCCACATGCAAAATATCAAGGTTCTAGCTTCATCCGTTTCACCTGGGCGATGATGGAGCAAAAGTAATCATCCTATCAGAAAATGCTATAAATGTTGCGATTGGCCCCTAATTTCACAGAACGCGGAACATTGGTGACTTCATTTTGACCAATAATCGGTCGGTGATTTTGGCACAACATGAATTTCGTCGCAACGCCTACTGGTAAAACACTTCAACGTTAAACCGCTCTCCTCGAAGAGACTGGCAGAACAAAAGATGCTGCCAAGGGTGGCAGACTTCGGAGTATCCGTTCTACAGAGAATATTGCTCCTGTAGCCGAGGATGTCATGGAAGCGTCGTCGACATCGATCAGACGACGTGCCACGCAAATGGGTATCAGTCGACGGTCTTTACAGCGAATTTTGGCACAGGATTTAAAGATGTTTCCGTACAAAGTCCAGATGGTGCATCAGTTGTTGGCTGCTGACCGCCAATCGCGTCTAACATACGCTCAAGCCATCCTTAAGCACCATCAAGAAAAAATATGATTTTTCATCAAAAATAATTATGCCTGATGAGGCCTATTTCCATCTGAGCGGATACGTAAATAAGCAACAAATACGCTTCTGGGCCCTGAAAATCCAACGAAGAGCAATTACACCACCTCAAAGTCACTGTATGGTGTATGTTTTCACTGAAAAAAGACGTCACGGGCCAAACGGTTACTATGTGAGCGCTACAATGCAATGATCAACGACTTCTTTATGCCGCAACTTGATGAGTTGGGATTGGAAAACTGGTGGTTCCGATATGCTGAAGGATGTATTTCCCGGTCGCCTAATCTCCGGTTTTGGCCATTTGCACTGGCCAGCAAGATCGCCTGATTTGATCGCTTCAGACTTCTTTTTGTGCAACAAGACTCAGACTCTTTCAGCTCCTTAAGATAATATCCGTCAAGAATGTGAGGACAATATCCGTCAAGAATGTGAGGACCTATCGCCGGAAGATTTGAGCAAAGTGATGAAAAATGCCATTAAAAAAGGACTCAAATGATAATAAACTGCCGCCACAGGACATCATATTCTCGACCTGATGTAAAAAAAGCTAAAAGTCCAAATAAAAATAACCCAGAAGAAGATTCGAAGTTTTAATTTATTTTGCCCAACCTTGTATACGACTGAAATTTTTATCTCGTTTTATGATCTAAAAAATTGGGAAAATACTTTATTGGAATGTTGTTTGAACACATGTATTTATTTAAAAGCGGCATTGACATTGAACTCTACTAACAGTTCAATATCGTAGAGATGATCAGGTTGTAGTTACGAATCTATTTGACAGCTGCAACAAGGCAATAATTAGAATATAAATGTTGTTACAACAAAAGGATATAAATCTCCAGTAGAAAGTGAAACTCATTAATTTTGGAAGCAGAAGAGCCGTATAAACAAAATAAACATAAACAAAATAAATATTTAGTTATCAATAAATAATAACATCAAAATTAACACTTTCACCTTTGACAGATTTGTCTACAAAGTGTCACAAAACTCCTCGAAATGTCCTCCCCATTCAGTCCTTTCGTAGGGTATTTCATATTTAACAAAACGCATTTCATTGCATTTGAATTGCAGGCACTTGGCATTCCAGCCAGCCAGCCAACCAACGAACCAAATAAACAAAACACATGGCCACCAACCAGGCCGAGGCATGCATCCAACTTCTAATGGAGTGGTCGGTCGGTCCAATGCCAGGATGTGCGTATGGCAGCATATTGAGCAAGTGCATCCTTCAACACACAATGCCATCGCAGGCCTCGACGACGAGGTTGGACCCAGAGTTTAGTGCAGGCAATTTGGTGTTTTGTTTTACTATCTCTTTAACGGATTAACGAGCATCCTGCTGCTACACTTACCTTTGTTTGTGTTTGCCGTTTGTCGTTTGATTGTAGTGGTGGTTTGTTTTTTTTTTTTTTTTTTGCCTCCTCGGCTCGTTCATTGCGTGCGTGCGTGTGTGCTTTTGCATCCTTAGAAAGTTTTGTGTCATTCGTTGCTGGTACGCACCCCAGTCAGCAAGGACGATTGCCACGCGCATAAACAACGTTGTCGTCGTTGTGGTCGTTGCCATCCTCACCATCGTCATTTCGCCTCGTCGTCGTTGTCAATTTGCAGGATACTAAATTAGCATCCATTCGCCACAACGGAGAGCAAAGAAACGTAACAGTGCGTGAGAGTGTATCGGTGTTCTGAGTTCGGGTCCAATGTTTCTCCGTGTATGTGTGCTCGTTGCTCGACTCGTGCTGTTGTTGTTGCTGCTGTCATCTTTGCTTCTTGATTTGCTGGTTAAACCAAAGGATTTGCATACGATTTTCTAACGTTTTCTGTTTAGAATGTTTTAATCTATCTTCGGGCGAGGATGTTCGTAACGGAAATTCGAAATAACAACGGGATTTTAACTGAAATGAAGAGATTAAAGAAATAATAATAAAGATAATTGTAAAATAAAATTGATTGTAAATTTAAAACTGAAAATTTAAAAAAAAATAGTTTTAATGACCTCAAGCCAAATAAAATCGACAGGAATATAAATTAATAAAAAAAATGTCATGGAATTCTAAAAATAAAATCAAACCAATTTGATGTTTCATTATTTTCAAATAAAATGTTTGTGTTCAAAGTGAAAATTTAAAATTTGAAAGAAAATAACAAACGAAATGCAAATTACAGTGGTGGTTCTGAATATAAAAATATGGTTCTGATGAATATAGATATATTGAAAAGTCACAAGGATAATAAAATGAGTTTATTCTCAAATTCGGAATAATTTAATTAGCAATAATGTAACCAGTTATATTTCTCTGTCAGGAAAAAATAAATATTTCCTGTGAGGAAATTTTAACTAAAATCATATTCAAAAAATCAAAAAAAAATTAAATTTATTAAAAATAAAATTAAATTTTTTTAATATTTTAAAAATCAGGCGTTAAACTTCCCTTTCCAAGAAATAAATACGAATTTTCAGCAGGACGAACCAAAAACGAAACATCAATTTCGCAGTAAAATATTGGAGGATGAAATTTAAATGTGTCATTCATTCAGTGTACTTAAATATTTGAGGAATTCAAAACAGGAGAGACTTTTCAGACCACAATCATTCCAATTAGAATAAATTTTATATGAAATTGGCCCCATTAATGATGAATAAGAAAATATAAATAAATTAATATGTATTAAAATAAATAAATCAATTTATTTCAATCTCATTGAAATTAAATATTAAAAATTCTCACTTTATTTTTTTGGAAAATAATTCAATTTCATACAAAAAATATTTTAAAAGTAGGCATTTTAAAACTGTGATGAAAAATACGGAAAACACCTCCCTCCTCCACGATTCTATGGAGGGTATATTAACTTTGTCATTTAGTTTGTAACTCCTCGAAATATTCATAATAGACCCTACAAAGTATATATATTCTGGATCAACGTAAAATTCTAAGACGATCTAGTGATGTCCGTCTGAAATTTTCTAAAATTTTGCACACATGCATAGCTTACCAGTAGGCAGGTTAAGTTTGTAAATGGGCCATGTCGTTTTCGTATAGCCCCCATATAACGGTACCTCCCGATATTCGGTATTTTCATAATTTTAGCGACAGTATTTGCCGGATTTATTTCAAATTTCGTATTTGAAGTTTGTAATGGGTACTATAGCCTATGACAAAAATTTTTGTATGCATACTCAGTATTTTTAAGATTTTTGTCATTCACCGTAATTGTTGGTATTTGAGGTTCATAATGGGTACTATAGCTAATGGTAAACAATTTTGTAAGCAGGACCACGTCTTCGTATAGTCTTCATATAACAGTTTTCATTTAAGTGATAGTTTCCGGAAGCTTTTGGAAAATTTTCAAGTTATTTCCAAATAGTGGAGGGTAGTAAAAGTTCGGCCCGGCCGAACTTAGCTGCTTTTTTACTTTTTTTTTTGGATTTTTGAAAATATAAATTCCATACTCACATATCTAATCCTGAGTATTTTATATCGAACATTTCTGAACTATGTAAGACTGTTTCGAATATAATCTAATCGGCCCTTCCTCTACATTAACTTATGATCAAGACATTATTATGTGATTATTTAAATTTCCGGCTTTTTGGAAGCAACATAGAGAATTTATTCCATACTCTAAGATCCAGAGTATGGAATAAAAAAAAACATTATATTATATTTTACAAAGAAATATTTGGACTAAATCGGACTCGATTTGTTCGAAATTTGTAAATTGTTAATTATTTTTTCAAAAAAAAAAAAATCAACATTTTTAGAAATAAAGCGTAAAAATGGGCTTAATCGACTCACAATATTCTGATATATCGTCCACCATGAGCCAGATTACGGGGTTTGATTTCCATAGGACCTTAATAAATATTATATAAATATTGAGACATGCCTAATTTGGACTACATCGGCGAATTCCTACACTTCATATGAGAAATGTGATACTTTTTAGAAAATATTAATATGTGTGTGAGGCACCAGATAAAAATATTCTTATGGCCAAAATTACAAGAAAATCGAACATTTATATTCAAATTTATTCGAAATCATAAATTGTTATATCAAGTTCCAAAGAATAGCTGACTTGTTTCGCAAGTTATGACACATAAAAATATTAAAAATTGTGAACCTTTGTGAGTGAGATACCAGAAAGGGTTTGCAGATATATATCATATTCACAACAGATCTTGTATTAGCAAACATGTTTGTATGTGTAGAACTTGAAGAGAGATTGATGTCTATTTCGCTTTCTTTGAGTGTTTTGTTTTTAAAAATATGTAACCATATGTGGGTGAGGTACCAGAAGAAATGGTCCGATCTCTACAATCTTTATAAAAGATCTTGTGATGTTGAGATGTACCAAGTCTGAATGGAATCCGATGTTAATTTCACGTTTTAAGAGCTTCATGGATATTCAAAATGTTGACCCTTTGTGTGGGAGGTAAAAGAAGGAGTGGACCAAAATATTCCATCTTCACACTAGACTAGGTTAATAAAAGTATTATATCCAATTTGAAGACAATCGGAGCCTTACATCACATATTATAAGATTTATAATTATTCAAAATGTTGACCTATGTAGGGGAGGTACTTGATGGAGTAGACCGAAATTTGGAGCAAAATCGGATTATCCCTTCTGTGTAGTAAAATATTTTATTTATTTATTTATTTAATTTAATTTTTTTTTTTTGAATATTTCGGCATTTTGTGGAGGTGGTACCAGAAGGGGTAGACAGATATTATCCACCTCCGAACTCAATCTAAAATACACCCTTCGAGAGTTAATGTGCGCCCCAGACAGACAGACGGACGGACATCGCTAGATCGACTCCAAATGTCCTGAAATGCCGTCATATGACGGCTATGTGAAAACCTGGAACCATACAGATAATTCCCTACTCCAAATATCCAAAATCATATAAATACCAAATATCGGGGGGACCGTTATATGGGGAATATATGATCAAATCAAGGTGAGATCAAATACTAAATATTAAGGCGGATTGTATTGTTTTATGCGGCCCACAACCAACAATTTTATGAGTTATAACAACATTTTTTTAAACTTTACTGCATCCCGTTCGGAATCATGAGTGATATCCAAAAACTACCAGTGCTAAATAGATATAGAAACTGATAATGAAATTCTTGATCAGATCACATACTTCACATCATATTCATATTGAGTGTTTAATAACGACGTGGATGGATGGATTTACATCCAAGGTATAAACCAAGGTTGAAGTTTCGAAAGGAGCCACTAATCCTCACCGATTCCCGCACTTTTGACTACATGACCACTATTTCTTACTTCTTTTACATATATATTTTTTGAAGACTATGCTATATTCCCCTACACTCATAGTTTATGGCTTTATTTTTACAGTTTTTACCAACATTCGGTATTTTGTATTAAATTCTTAAATTCAACTCTAATAAGCTTTAATAATAAGCTTTTTAGCTATTCGTTGCGACAAAAAATTGCCTCATCGAAATAACGGCTTCAGAAATTAGGTATTTTTGGCCGAAATTCGTTTCAGGACATTTTGAGTTGATACAGCGATGTCTATCCGTTTTGTCAGATTGGGAGTATCCGATTTCGTCCAAATACGGTACATCTTAATATCATTATCCAACTTTGATAAACTTCGGAGATGGACAATATCAGCCTACTCCTTCTGGCACCTCCCACACAGAAGGTCAATATTTTCCAAGAAAATTTGTTATTTATCACATAGAACAATAATATATCATCCAATTTAGTACACATTTGCAAATCCCAAAATTTTTAAACTTATTTAGACAATATCAGCCCACCCCATTATTTACCTCCCTCACTAAGGGTCAACATTTGGAATAATTATAATTCTCATAAAAAGCGAAATAAGCATCGGATTCTCTTCAAATGTCACACATCGCAATGTTTTTATTAATACAAGATCTGGAATGAAGATGACAGGTATCGGTCTACCTCTTTTGGAATCTTCCCCACAAATGCTCATTTAAATATTTATATCTTGCGGAACAAGTCATCGATTCTATTCAAACTTTATACATCTAAATATTTCTCACAACGATTCTCTGCTCTCTCGGGAGATACGAAATTTGTTATATATGTCTGATTTTCTTTAAAGTCTTCACATCCCAATATTTTTTTCAGTATTAAATGAGGAGGAGCACTTTGGTCCACTATATTCGTTATCTCACTCATATAAAGTAAAGGACATAGTCAATAAGGTCCTAATCAGACATGTTGTAATATTTATATCTGAGTTACTTTAAATGAGAAGTGCATAATATTGCTCCACTCCTACGGTATCTCCTCGAATATAATCATAATTATAATTTAAGTCAAAATATATTTCAATAAACTGACATAGGTTGCGGGTATACATCTGTCGGCAAAATCGACTGATAGTTTTTCATTTTTTTTTTTTAATATTTTGCAATTGTTTAAATTCAGTCCTTAGAGAAAACCTACAATTCACTAGTAGTTATTGTTACTCACAGCATTTTAAAATTTGTAGCATTTTTAGCTAATTTTCAATGATTTATTTTATCAACTTAGAGCTGGTTGCTGACCATATCAACCGAGAACTAACTAAGTGCAAAAGTCTCCATTTCCAATTATTTTGAAATCTTTCGAAGCAAATTGTTTTATTAATTGAAGGATTTTGAAAGTAATTTTTATTTTAAAAAATTTTGAAAAATGCATGGCCAGATCCTTTGCTTTTAATATTTTCTTTAAATAATCGACATTTCTTTAAATATATCGAGTTCGTCTGTTTTTACTGAGTCCTTTCCGGAAATCCCGTTCATCCAATAAAATACAATTAATACAACGACTTCGAAACTTATGAGATACATTGTATCCTCTCAATAAAACATTATTGTATCTTTAACTTTTGAGAGGTAAAAAATTCTTCACTGCACTCAAATTACAAAAATTAAGATATCTCTAAATGCTGCCGGGGGTTGCATATCACTCCGAATTAGATATAATTTCGAAATCCAAACAAAAAAACACATTTTTACAGAAAAATAGAAGCTCGCCCAAGTTATTTACTGATCGTTGAATGATAAGTGCTAATCACATGGCCACCACTGTAATTTCCATACATTTGAAGATATAAAAATTTGGTCTTGCCCTCAAGACGTATGAGTAATAATAATAATATGAATAATAATAACAAAATATAATGCAAATTTATAGTTATGAATGAACAATAGCCAGCGAACTAATGGCTATGATCGGTCACCGTTCAAACAGCAGCAGCAGCAGCAACAACGATTAAATTCGATACAAATCAGTAACTTTAGCCAAATGAAATATTATTCAAAAAGCCAGCCAACGAAGGCTTAGATAATGGAAATATTGATGGATAGCTGGACGTGTATTCGCATACATACATACATAAATATATACGGGTAGTACATAAGATTATGGTATATGGAAGTATATATGTAATATACTGCTGGATAGATCAGCGAACCTGAACATGCTGAAACCTAAGACAAAATACCGCCCAATAAGACAAGCCAGCCAAGCAAAAACAGCGACGACGACTTTAAAGCCATAACAAATTGAGAGTAAACGAACCACGTCCATAGCCACTAACAAACAGTTAACAAAGACCAATCAAGCCCAAAACGTCCGAACGCGTTACAAACAACATTGCCTTTTAAACTTTTAGTTTGGGGTCGAGCCAGGCAGCAATAAATTGTTGCTTTTTCTGCCATGATTTTTTGGGAGGCAGAAATAAAAAAAAAATATCTCGACAACAATTACAATCTGCAAAATAATTATTTATAATTAAACATCATCAGTGAAGTGAAGTGAAAAAAATATGTTTAAAACAAAAGAAAAAGGAAGAGCGAGAGAAAAAAACCAAAAGCCAAATATGTGAAAATAAATCTGAGAAATAACTTCAAGAGATAGTGGAAAAAATATATTTTTTTTTTTGTAAAAAATACTCCTCAAAGTGTAGCCCAGAGGGCAAGAAGAGTGAAGAAATAACAACAACAACAACAACGACAAAAACCAAAACGTTGCTTAAATGTTGAAATACCCAATGGTCGAATTGTGTTCTACTGAGCCGTTGTTACCGCAAAAATGTTTACGGCCATTTTTAAAATCACCAGAATTTTTATTGAGCAATGTCAGAGTGTTTGTGTCTTTAAAGTACAGCGAGCAAATTTAACAAATTCCCAGCTGGACCAAAGTCAGCGGCATCGACATCAACCTCAGTGGCAGCAGAACCAGCAGCAGCGGCAGCAGCAGCGGCAACGTCGCCAACAGCATCAATTAAGGCAATTACAACAATTTTACAAAAGAATTAGCAATGTTTTTATTGTTCGGATTAAAAGCCCGGCCACAATCACAACAACAGCAGCAAGAGGAAAAACAACAACAGAAACACCATCACCAACATCTACAACGATCACGGTCACGAGAGAAGGAGCAGCAGCAGCTACAACAGCCGAAAAAACAATCACATATCATCGAGTCATCAACGAATCGAACAAAAAGCCAAATTTACAATTCTGCAACAACAGCAACAAATCCTGCAACACCTACATCCTCGTCATTGAAAGGCCCACAGATAACAACAGCCAAGCTGTTAAGCCAACAACATCAGCACTACCAGCCAGAGCAACACCAGACGACATTTGCATTGCAGGCAACAGCAACAACAAGCACTATTCATGGGCATGGAGGAGCAGCATCACTGTCATCAATACAAGACCATGGAACACCAGCGTCAGCCACAGCCGCAGTCACATCCTCATCATCCGCATCCACATCACCGCCATCCTCATCATCATCGCCACCAACGGGAAATTTAACTGTAACGCCTCGTTGCCTACACCTGCATTTGCATTTAATTATTGTGATTATCTTGGCCTGCTGTACAAGAAGGTAAGTACCTTGGTTGCATTTTCAGAATGGCTCTAAAGCCACTCCAACGACAACAGCAACAACAACCAGTCCACAGAGTTTGGCAACAGAAAATTCATCATCGTCCTCGAATGGAAATGCTCCGAGCTTAGGTTGTCAACAACGACCTCCTCGTTGTCAACATATTGTAATTTGTTGTTGTTGTAAGGTGTTCCACCATAGACAGACATTCAGTCAGACAGACGGATATGTTAACCAGACATGACTATGCCTGTAAACACACAGGACCAATTAATCAATCACACACAAATTTGCTAATACCCTACAGAGGGGCCATTCCAAATTTGCTATTGTGTCAAGAGGATGTAACACCTTGGACAACAAGGAATTTCTATATAGAATATGAATATAGATACAGGTCTTCGAAATTCAAAAATGCGCAATTTTAAAAATTCCACGTTGGTCCTGGGATCCAAATAGTGTTGTTTAATTAAATATTGGTCACATAAAAAAATTGGAGGCCGTTTTAAAATTTTGAATCCAATTTTTATGTTTTGATTTGGTTAGTAATATTTTTAGAGCTTTATTCGTAAATTACCAACAATCTCGTACAAAAAAAAAAAAAACTAGCACAATATAGAATTCACATTTATTGGAAATTAAAATAGAACAGTGTAGGCATGTTTGTTAGAGGTAACGTAGTATTTTGTTGTTGCAAAATAGTTAGGCTTAATCCCATTATTGCTGTTTTCATAAAGTTTAATGGAGAAAGATAATGATAACTATGGGTTAAGGCAGGGAATTAATAGATTGCGGAAAAGCCACCATTCCTCATAAATTTTGTCTGGGGATATTCTCCCATGGGGTTATTATAAAATAATTCCTAGGACAAAAAAAAGTTTTTTACCCAAGTGACGGGATCGCAAACATAAGACAATAGGAACCAAAGAATTGAATTAAATTAAAATTCTTTGGCCATTCCCTCAACATATTACAACCTCACCTATAAAGTTAAAATGAAATTAAAATATGTTCAACATAAATCGTGTTTACTCCCAACTTTCGTAAAAAATCTAAATGTTGAACCTAAAATATCTTTTTTATCCTGATTATTATAAATTTTTTAAGAGGAAAATACATACTCCCCTTGCAAAATATGGGGTTCGAAAGTTTATTTCTCTTTTGAGACGAGCTTAATGGTCTTAAATCTGTAGTGAAAAGGAAAGCCAGAAGACACTATCACACACTCACCACTATGCGATTATTTTCGCCGTTGGCTAAGCGGCTCATCAGACATATTTGGTGTGGATGATGGCTTACAAAGGCCGTTCTTGGGAAAGTAGTATTTATTTCGAACTTATTGCGATTAAGCATATGCGAATTGAACACCAGAAACGCTCCAAGTTCGATCCAAGTTCTATTAGACAATCTATTTCACAGCATAGTTTGTTGTGTGTGTGCTTTTTCTTCGTAAATTTTATACTTTCTTAAGAAACCGGTCTCCTTTCTCCTCCTGGTTGTGTACACCGGCTACGCGGACAAAGGTTTTTTTTCTACTCTATTTGGGAGATACCCTTACTTCCCGAAACGTACGGGTTTCTCCCCGAAACAGTTAAATGTCATTTGGATTAGAAATAGTGAAATAAAAATAGAATTAGTAAAATGTATAAACTCAAAAATTATGGATATTTTTCCGATAGACATTTTAACTGACCTTCTTTTGGAGGGCGTATGTAGAAAAGACAACGAAATGGCGAAAACCCATTTCTGCAATTACCCATCTCTTGCAAATATAGGGTCACAGTGTTTGGATATTGGAACCGACTCAAGAGCACAGAACTCTTGAACTTAATTAATGCCAAGCTGTTATGAACGCACACCTGGGGCTGGATTCTGGATTCCGTTTGTAACTCCTCAAAATACTCATGGCAGACCCAACAAATTATATATATTCTTGATCAGCGTATATATATTCTTGATCTAAGACGACTAGAAGGCTAAAATTTTGCACACATGTATATTTTGACAGTAGCAGGTTAAGTTCGTAAAAGGGCCATGTAGGTCCCCATATAACGGTACCTCCCGATATTCGGTATTTTGATGATTTTAGCGACATTATTCACCGGAATTGTTCCAAATTTGGCATTTGAAGTTCGAAATGGATACTATAGCCAAAGACAGAAAATTGTCTGTGCAGGTCCACGTCTTCCTATAGCCCCCTTATAACGGTGCTTCTCTATAATCGGTATTTTGATGATTTTAGCGACACTAGTTACCGGAATTGTTTTAAATTTGGTGTTTAAAGTTCGCAATGATACTAAAGCCTAAGACAGAAAATTGTTTGTGCAGGTCCACGCCTTTGTATAGCTCCCACATAACGGTACCTCCCTACATTATTCACCGATTTTTTTCTAAGTTTCACATTTAAATATTGTAATGGCTAATGAAAAAAATTGCCTGAAAAAATTACCCTTATATAACGGCTACATTCGGAATTTCTAAGATTTTAACGGATTTTAGTGTTTTTGAGAATTGCCAAATACGTTCCAAATGGTGGAGGGTATTCAAAGGCCTGGCCCGGCCGAACTTACACTTTTTTTACTTGTTGACATTTAGCATTTTACTTATTTTATATCTTTGTGCATTTGTTTTTAACAGGCAAAAAGAAACGAGATAGACCCATAGTTCCTCTTGATAATCTGCATAGAATCACATTCCGAATCGATTTATGCATGTTCGTCCGCCTGTCTGTCCATGTATTTTTGTTTTAAACCTAAGGAAAATTTTGATATAGGTTCCATATATACATTCGTCCGATTTGCTTTTAATTGTGCAGCAAACGTGTATGGAATTTTGCATATACGACCAAATTAAGCCTGGAAATAAGTATGCCAAATTTGATCGAAATCTGTTCAGATATGGATGTAGCTCCCATATATATATTGTTCATCCGATTTGATATTTTTGTCCTCCGCAGCTGTAATATGCGCTCTGCAACAACAATATTTGGCGAAATGTATGAAATTCAGCACAGAAAAACCTTTATCATATAAATCTGCGTCCGATTTTCTTTTTATGGGGCGCCAAACTTACGACCAAATTGAGCATAGAAACAAGTATGTCAAATTTAGTGAAAATCGGTAGAGATATAGCTTTAGCTCCTATATATATTGTTCATCCAATTTGTTATGTATATCCAGTCCAGGTACGTACGTACAATGAGCCCCTCGGAAATGGCTTATTTTCTCTCATTTTTTGCTTTTTTTATATTTAACATGGAATAAATGGATTTTTTGCTAATTGCACAAATCGAAATGGATTATTGTGTATATCCCTAGTTCGGCCAATGTGGACGTCTGAAACATCCATCATAACCATAACATGGAATGCGTTTGAAGTCGTAGGTATATGAAGATATTAAATACATTGTTATAATGGGATGCATAAATTTTCTCCTTTCGAAATTTCCTCAAAAAGGTGTGTTCTATACAAACCAAAAGGAATAACAGTACTGTTCCAAATTCAGAATATTATATTTTTTCGAAATTCACGTTAGGTTTAAAATTTAAAACATTTCATCTGCTAGCAAAAAAGGCCAAAATTCTGAAAATTTATCGAACTCGCATATTACGAACAGTCATAGTCTTGAGTATATCATACATCAATACGGATTCGCTCCTATCATACCTCCTAAAAATAAAATTGTACAACATTTTAACTTCTTTATGAATAATATCAAGGGTGTATTCATTTTTTGCTCCTTTTTTGCTAAATTTTGAAGTTTTACAACAATTTTATTTTTTAACAAATTCCATAGATAATTATAACTAGACTATGCAACAAATATTCAATAATTTCAAAAATATTTTGAAATAACATTAAACAAAAAGTTCGTTTGCTTATATAACGATAAGCTAGATGCTTCAATATTTAATAATAATAATAATAATAATAATAATAATAATAATAATAATAATAATAATAATAATATCGACCTTCTAATCCCGCTAAGTCGGTCTAGTTATGTGAGTCAATCCGTCTGTCTGTCCAAGTTAATCATGTTTTTCGAAATTTTACAAATTTGAATCAGAATAAAAGCCCACGGTTTTCGAAAGGTTCTCAAAATATTTAGGTTTAAAATATAACAAAAAATATTTTTTTTAGATTTTGCAGCATATTAAAATAGCACTTATGATCATTACATTAATGCTGATTTCGTTGTCATATATAATCAGATATCAAATATACAGCAAAATATATATAGGAATCTAAATTTTCAAATATTGTTTTGAATTCCCATGTTGAAGATTACACTCCAAAAGAGGCCATTATCTTCAATTACTCTAATCCAGTAATATTAAGTGTATTAAATAAAACCCATGTTATGGTGATAATTTTTAATTACATATTTAATTGTTTGGACTTGTCTGTGAACTTTGGGTTATTAATATGTAATTCCAGATATTAAACCAAATATCATAACAATTATGATTGATTTAAAAAAATTATAATATTATTATTTAAAAAAAATACATATGTTCTTATCCTAAGATCTCACAGTAAATGTACCATTTTTAGAGTAATTACATGGTCGTCCTCTCCCCAACTGCATCCATTTTACTGAGTTCGTTGTTGTTATTATTTTTGCATGCTCAACTAATGGAAATTGATGTAGTCATCGTCATTGTCATCCCATTACAGCTACTGACTGCAGGCAGCCACTCTGACAACTACAAGAATAACAACAACTACTACAACTATGACATGCAGGTGTTAATAGTGATTTTATGGTGCATTTATTCAAATTAGTCTCTCTCTCACCATAAACTACACGAAAATAGGGGTCGACTTGCAGGACCCTTAACATAAAAAACGAAAATGAAGAAGAAGTAAACTAGATATAAATGTGGTAGTAAATGGAAATCAAGGTTGTCATTTGCAGTTTCTTAACAAAAAGTTAAAAGTTTATTTATTTTAAGTTTTATTTAAATGATGAGAGATATGTAGAAATATTTTAATTTTGAATTAGGATTGTGATTTTGTAAATTTTAAAAAAAGATGGGAAGTGATTTATGAAATCTTCTGGCCAGAAAGTTATTAAAAAGTATTCCTAAAATAGTTTAACATCTGGTAGAAATTTGACAAAAATATTTAAAATGTGGAAATATGGACTAAACAAAGCACTCTTTCGCATTATAATAGATTCGGTAAATTTTTATGCTAATTTTTGTGGTATATAATAAACACTAAATTTCAGCAGAATTTGGTTCTAACATCATATATTTGAGGGTTAGGACTATTTAATTTTAACCCTGAAGGAGGTATCTGAGCTAACATGGTTATGGCCTTTGTTCTATATATATTTGATGATTTTTGTAATTTGAATGGTTTGTTGGAGAAACTTTATAAAGCAAGTGTTGCTTATCTGAATCTACAATTATTAGGTTTTTGCAGGGAAGCTTGGAAATCTTCTCGATAGACTCTCCATTAGTTTGAAAAGTTGTGAAGATCAGAGCTTACATGAGCCCCACTGGTTCTTACTTACTTTACTTAATATAAAATAAAAATAAATTATGGTTTCGTCAGGCAGCATAACTGGACTTAATCGATAATGCCATTGAACTGTGACGGTCTCTCCCTATCGCGAGAATCGCTTAGTATTTTTCGTTATGATATGGAAGACGACACTTTAAATCTTAGCATTATTATTGAAATTTCGATTTTTTTATTTTTTTAATAAATAAACCACATGAGTTTGATTCACAAATAACACTATTTTCAGTTCAGATCTGTATACCAAATTAGTTTGTCAAAGTCTACACGGTCCTGCAGATATGAATATATGAAGTAAAAAATATTTATAATTTTTTTATACCCTCAGCCAATGTGGCTAGAGAGGGTATATATCATTTGATACCGACAAAACGTGCCTCATAGAAATAACGTTTTTAGACCCTAGGTCTCGTTAGACCAAATCTGTTCAGGATATTTGGAGTCGATCTAGAGATGTCAGTCCGTCCATCAACTCTCGAAGGAAATATCCGATTTTATCCAAACTTGATACATCGAAATATTATCATCAAACTAGGATCGATTTCGGAGGTGGGTAATATTGGTTCACTCCTTCTGTACCTTCCCCACAAAAGATCGAATATAAAAAATATTTTACTGCACAGGTCAAGAAGGGATTATCCGATTTTGCCCCACTTTGCAAATCCTTATATTTGCATGAGTCTAGCTCAGGTGCGAAAATGGGTCATAATGTTCTACTACATCAAGTACCTCCTCCACAAGGGGTCAAAATTTTGAATAATTATAACTCTTATAATATGTGATGTACGGGTCCGATTGCCTTCAAATTACACATATCACTAACCCAAGGTCGGGTGGGAAGATGGAATATATCGGTTCATTCCTTCTAGTACCTCCTCCACAAATTTTAATATCCACACAAAGGGGCAAAATTGTTAATATCCATGAAGCTCATAAAACGATAAGATAACATCCGATTCCATTCACATTTGACACATCTCAATATTTCCATCAACACCATCCAGCTAGTTTTACCCATATTAGATATAAAGCGAAGGAAGCAGTCGATATAGTCCCAAACCTGGAGCATCGCAATATTTATATGATATTTATTTAGGTCCGATACGAAATAGACAATATTGGCCCATTCGTTCGGAACCTACTCCATAGGGGGTCAATAATTTGAATAATCATAACAGAAGTCAAAATATATTTAAATAATCGAATATTGGCTGAGGGTATACATCTGTCTGCAAAACCCACTGATACTTGTTAACTTTAGCGCCTAGATTAAACCATTACAAACGATAAATCATTGCATATCGATATGGTTAATAAATTATAGAAATATAATTCATTGCATACCCACCACTTCGATAAACCATTGCCTACTTTTAGGCAATAATCACAATATGTACCAAATATTATTTACCGCACAGCCACAAACCACATCTCCAGTTATCTAGGCCGGGTCTCATGCTGCAGTTCATAGCATTTCACGGCTTGTTGACATCTTAAGTTGTGGAGAAAACTAATCTAACTGCAATACTCTTCTGCATCATGGCCCGGCACCAGTCAGCACTTCAGCACATGACTTAAGGGCCATCAACTTCATCATTATTAGCCTGAATGGGGCGCCATTGCAAAAACATAATGGCAAATGCATAATCAGATTGCCCAAAACCGGCAGCCAAACTTGCAGCGCAGAACAAAAGTGCATGGCTGCTGCTTCTGCTGTCACTGCTGCACTTGCTGAGATGAGATGAGGCTAGAGCTAGACATAGCCAGCCTTACCTACTTTCCTAAACAGTTTGTCGCATTTTTGCCACCAGCTCCAAGTGGAGCACACGCAAATCCGTCATCATCATCATCAACAGCGTTGGGAGTTGCAAACACGGCAGCAGTCTACAATCCAACAAAAAATTACCAAAAGGCGTCATTTTTAGTGTCCCTCTTGACGAGACAGCATCATTTGTTCGAATTTCAATGGTGTCGCTGCTCGTTGTGGTGATGGTAGTCCTGGTCCTACCTGACTGCATTGCATCCCGGTTGCATTTGGCAGTCGGTGTGTTGATGTTTTTGGTGGTGGTGCTGATGCTGATGTTTTGAAATGCAAATGAAGCTTACAGGTCGAATAATGTGCATTCTAATTGAGAGTCAGTCAGTCAGTCAAATGGTGGCAGTCATCAGCACCATGTTAACAAAAAATTTCTGCAACATGCCACCAAACTGGAGTTGGATGGATGTGTGGATGCTGAATGAACACAAAATGGTGTTGCACTCGTCTCGTAACACTTGTAACCATCTCAAGGAGCATAACTTTAGGGTATTATTTTTTCCCACACCTGTTCCTTTTTTTGTCAGGGAAATTGCGCATAGACAGTTAAGAGGTGCTGGTGGTGTTTGGAATGAATATGCCCAGAAAATGTCTGGGCAGACAATGGTACTCCTAAAAGTAGGCAATGTTAAAATGCATTTTTTTTAATTGTGAAAATATGCAATGCATTTTTGGAATGTTTTCATATCCTCCACCATACATAGTGCGGAGGGTATATTAAATTTGTCATTCCGTATGCAACTCACTAAAATAATCATTTGAGGCCCATCTAAATATAAATATTCTTGATCAGCGTAAAATTCTAATTCGATTTAGCCATGTCCGCCCGTCTGTTGTAATCACGCCAGATTCCAAACGACTTGGGATATGAAGCTAAGATTTTGCATAGAACTGTATTTTATCTGCCAAACCAATTTATAGAATGAGCTATATTGTGGGTATAATATCTAAAGTTACAGCTAATGTCAGAGTTATGTTAATATAACAAGTTAAAAATTATCAGTCGGTTTTGCCGACAGATGTATAACCTCAGCCAATGTTCGATTATTTAGATATATTTTGACTACTATTATGATTATTCAAATTGCTGGCCCTCTATGGAGTAGTAGGTTCTATATTGTCCATTTCATATCGTATCTAAATCAACATGATATAAATATTGCGACGTGCCAGGGTTGGACTATATCGACTACTTCTTTCACGTTATGTGCGATATGTGATAAAATTTAAAAAAAAGTTAAAATGTGTGTGATGTACCAGATATAGTCGACCGTTCCGTTCCATTTTCATACATCATCTAATACGGTTAAAAATATTGCTATGGGCAAAAATTGCCAGAAAATCGAACATTTATATCCAATTTTATGCGAAATCATAAATTCCATATTCCCCTCAGGAATATGAGAGTAATATTGTTTCACAAGTTATGACAGATAAAAGTATTGAAAATTGAGAGCCTTTGTGGGTGAGGTACCAGAAGGGGTTCGCAGATATATATCATCTTCACAACAGATTTTTCGTTAGCAAAAATCTTTGTATGTGTGAAATTTGAAGAGAGTTGGAGGCTTATTTCGTTTTCTTTAAGCGTTTTGTTTTTCAAAATCTTGAACCCTATGTGAGAGAGGTACCAGAAGAAATTGTCCTATCTCTACCATCTTTATAACAGATCTTGTAAATATAATTATGAAATATTTTCGCAGAGGGAGTGCTCCGCTATATCCCATCTTTACACCAGACCTGTGCTGATAGAAATATTGGGATGGTTCAAGTTTAAAAAGAAATGGATGCTCATTTCGCATTTTATGAGCGTTATTAGAATTCAAAATCTCAACCAGTATGTGTCAAGCAGCATAAAAATAGAATATAACACATCTTCATACTATATTTAGAATCAGTAGAAATAGAAGTGTTTGCATGTTTGTTCGGCATACAGTAGTATTTTGTTGTTGCAAAATAGTCAGTCTTAATCTCATTATTGTTGTTTTTATAAAAACAACGTTTGTTTTCTGAAACCTAGGTTTTTCCCTGCCTTATCCCCTGGTAAACATTCCCATCTTTCTCTTCTCCTCTTGTTTTTATAAAAACAAAAATAATGGGATTAAGCCTAACTAATTTGCAACAACAAAAACTAGTAGAAATATTTGCATGTGAGAAATTTGAAAACGAATAAGCTCTTTTTCACATTTTGCAAGAGTTACGATTATTGAAAAATGTAACCCTTTGTTCGAGAGGTAATAAAAATATTGTCCATTTTCGTATTTTAGCTAAAATTTTTTCTATGAAAATTTGGCCTTATAAGGGGATGTACCAGAAAGATCCGATAACGTAATTTCTCGCACCTGATTTTGCACTTATACAAATATTGGACTTTTAAAGTTGGGCCAAATTTGATGAGGCCAAATATCTCTTTTTATGAAATAATATTTGTTACTGTGGAAATTTAGACCTTTTATGTGCGAGATACCCATGGGAGTGGATCGATATTACCCATCTCCAAACCCGATCGAAGTTCGATTATAATATTACGATGTGCCAAGTTTGGACGAAATCAGATACTTTTTCGAGAATTATCGTCTACTAAAATAGATTTTGTCCAAAGAGAAGAGAATACGGTTTGGTCGTATAATTTCCGTTTCCACATAGCCGATGGAATTAAAATCAAATCAAATACAAAGGGATCAACCAATTAATAATATCTTTGACATTGATCAGTATCTCCTATCCGAATGATAAATATGGACCATATAATAATTCACTCACTCTTGATTCGGGTGAGAAAATATACCACATCAGAAATCGTTTTCTAATTTCTCCCGCATTAATATGTAAATTACTTTTAAAATGCTCTGATAATATGTTCTTCAAACATTTGTCAAGATTATATATATACAGGGTGAAATAAAAAACTACAACAAAGTCAAATGCCATTTTGTTTTTAATTTAATTGAATGAAAGCAAAAAATGTCGGAAATAGCAATGTCGGAATATCATTCGAATTGGTCATCTTTGGCACGAATTATGGCCAATGAAACCGTCACACGCTGCCCGAATGTTGCTCTGCGGTATTTTGGCCCATTTACGGCGAAGCGCTTGCTTGAGGAGATCGACACTTTGGTATTTTTTAGTGCCAACCCTGTTTTCCAAAATACTCCAGACACAATAGTCCAACGGATTGGTATCCGGAGATTTTTGTGGCCATTGTGCGATGGAAATGAAGGGAGGAACCTCATTTTGGTATTGGGTTTCGATCAAGTTGCGTCTTTACTTTTCGAACCATTTATGACGACGTTGGTGTTTTCTTCCGTCCACTTACTTGATGTCGGGCTACGTCACCAGTATCACGGTAACGGTCTATGATACGAGACACAAAAGATTTATTCACATTTAAATGCTGGAGTACTCTAACGATAGCCACTTGCAGTTTTCCAGCCAAATATGAAGAAATCAAACTATTACGCTTGAATTCCATCGCAAATAACTTTTTTTCTGGAAAATTCTCACCAAAATGCTTTGGTACGTTTGTAAACAATATAATGAGCTGTCACTGGAATAATTTTAACAGCTGTCGGACAAGTGGCTTAGAAATGACAGCAGTCTGAAGTTGGTTGCAGTTTTTTCATCTCTCCCTGTATCTGTCCAATGCAATCTTCCCCATAATCTTTCAAAATTTTGAAAGATTACAAATCGTATTATAATCTTGTGAAGTCCACGAAATATGGATCTACACCATCCGATATCACCTCCATAAAATTTTAAATAATCATTACACCCAAAATATATGAAATTATTCTGTGATTTTCTATCAACTTCCCTAGCTTTTAGCTACTCGTGCCAATATTAAATCAATAGATAATATATAAGTCCACTCTTTCTTGCACCTTCTTCACAAATTCTTATTATTTTGAAAATCAAATTTTTTCCCAAACTTTTCAAATCTTAATATTTCTACAAAAAATTGAGAAAATTCTACCTTGCCCTGCCAAATTAAACTTTCGACTTCGAATATCATAAGACTTTTTAAACTAATTTAGCTCAAGTTTTTTTTTTTTAAATTATCACAGTCTCATTTATTTTCCGCACGGCAGAAAAAATCATATTTTTGAAAACTCATTATCAATCGATGCCCTCTATGTTGTTATCTATGTTATATGCTTTAGAATAAAAATCAAATATAAATATTTTTATGTGTATTATATTTTATTTGGAATCCTCAATCATCTTCCGGGAAGTAAGGAAGTTTGATGGACATGCATCCAACAGCTACTGTCGTATTTTTTATGAGTATATTTTACAATGTCTTTCTGGATAAAAATCGAGGCGATTTTACGATTTCTAGGGTCCTCCTCCCCACAACAAATCGTTGATTTTAAAAGCATATTTGTCAGATTTCCAGGCTACAAAATACCCTTTTTAAAATTTTGCCGTAAAAAAATCGTGCAATTGTTTATGACATTTAAAGAATACTTGGTGAAATGGGCGGATTTTATGGTGTGCTTGATTAAAAATCATGGAGTTACTTTTTTTATTGACGTCAAGCTTTCTTTTTTGTTGTAACAGACAAAACCAACTTACATGGTTATGCTACTTCGTTCAGGTTGAACGAAAGCATAACAAGTGGAGAAAGATTAAAATGTTTAAAAGTGCGGTTGTAAGATTTAGAAGACTTTCCGCATATGCTAATTTGTAATAAGTTCGAAATATATACTACTTTCCAGAGAACGGCCCTTGTAAGCCATCATCCACATCAAATATGCCCGATGAGCGGCGAAACGCGTCGCATAGTGGTGAGTGTGTGATAGTGTCTATCTGGCTTTCCTTTTCACTGCAAATTTCCGATCGTTAAGCTCGTCTCGAAAGAGAAAACAAACACTTAAATCATAAAACATATGATCTTCGCCTTAACAAGGCAAAACTCAAAATTTCAGTTTTATTTAATTCTTTGGTTCCTCTTCTATTGAGCTTACGATCTCGTCACTTGGGTAAAAAATGTTTTTTGTCATAGAAGTTATTTTTAAAATAACTTCTGGGGAAAATATCCCAGACCATAAACAAGGGAACTGATGAGGATTGGTGGCTCTTTCCGAAACCTAGGTATTCCCTGCCCCCTGGAAACATTACCATCGTTCTCCACTCATAAACGAACGTTGTTTTTATAAAAACAACAATAAAAGGGATAAGCCTGACCATTTTGCAACAACAAAATGCTTTCTAATATAAATTTTACAACAAAAAACTTTTGACAAGAAAATCATTATCTTTTTTTTAAATGTCAAGGATTCCTTGACGGAAAATGTGGTTTTTGAGATAATTCACCCCTTTCCATTGTAAATAATGCAAATCTATGGGGAAAGCACAAAATAATTGCGACCGAGCTCGTCGCATTTACACAAACTACAAAATCTAGCAATAATGCAGAATGTATCCCACCTCAATATACATGATTAGATATGATTACAAAATTCCGAAGAACTTTTGATTCCCTTCCCGCAAAAATGTAACCCGAAATTTCGAAACTTTAAAATGCCCACAAAATGCAACGCAATTTCAACCTATCACACACAAACACGTACACCCTACATGTACCACCATCGTCGCTACCTAATAAATTACCCAAACTTCAATTTAATTTGCCTTACATTGGCCATTTAAATTTGCCACAACAATCATAAATTATGCGCCAGGGACTCCAAACCATTCTCGAACTGAAATCCGCACACAACCTGGCCATATGGCCAACAAATCAAAGTAAGGCGCAAAAAACGTCAAAGCAAATCAACTAACTAACAACAACTACAACAACAACAGCAAAAATACCGGTGAAACACCCGAAACCCAGACAGAAACCACAATATATGGACAGTTTCGCGGTTCATTTGATTAAGGCGCTGGAATCGAATCGAGTCGACTCGACTCAAAGACAAGATGTCAGCATTCCATCATTTGAAGACAAAGACACATAAAACTATTTTCGGCCCAGGCACAACAGCAACAACATCACCGTATTCAGTTGTCTACTCAAAGCGGCTGACAGTCATTATTGGCCACAATTCACACAACAAAAACCAAAAAGGATTCATGCCTTAAAAACCGTGGGAAAATTTCATGCCAAAAGCCATTTTTTCATAATTTTCACATGTCTTTCTCTCGAAGGCCAATGGCAATCTTCCAGTCATCCATTCTTCCATTGTTGGCAAATTCAATATTTAATGGAACGTTAATAGCTTTACAAAGTTAAATTACCAATGCATGCCATCATCGTATCATCGATGAGATTAGCTTCAATTTGGGATCAGCCCCAGGGTCCATCCCAGCGATGCTGATAAATAAGGATGACGCTACACTTTCATTGGCCAGCGTGAGTAAAGTGGTGGCTCCGGTGGCTTATCTCTGGCCAGCGAAAAGGAAAACACATTCCAGCACTGATAAGCGCCACAATTTAACACAATCCTCCATACATGATATGCATGCATGTATCGGGAGGACCCATTATATTTATTCGCTCACTCATCGATATCCAAGCTTTGTTCCATTCATTTAGACTTTAAATGCAAATAAGGCCAACAAGTGGCTGAGTGATAAGCCGAAAGATGCTGATGACCAATACAGAAACAACAATAACAAAAAAATATGACTATTAATTCCACCACTAAACCGATAAATTTATAAGCGATCAATTATCGATCGCATAAAAACGGTGATGTTTGATTTTTTTCGTTCTTTTTGCAACAACAGTGATACCGGAACAAGTTGCTGCTATTGTATTAACACCAGCACCAACATCGAAAAAAATTCTCGTCATGAGTGGTGGAGAGACAGTAGTTAAAAATACGCTTTGGAATTATATAAAATAAGGCCTTAATCGTAAGGAATTGTCCAATCTTGGGTCAAGAACCAAGTCTTTAAAAAAATCATAATTTTTTTGGGAAATGTTTTCTAATTTGTTCTATAGAAAATAAAATCGGGCCTCAGGATCAAGGTACAAGGACTCTGTCTGTTTTTTTTTTTCTACAGGAGGTATTCTCTGTACCCTTAGCCATGCGGCTATAGAGGGTATATATCATTTGATACGACCAACGCGGCCTTATCGAAATAACGGTTTTAGACCCTTGGTCTTTTTGGACCAAATCCGTTTCTGGACATTTGGTGTCGATCTAGGGATGTCCACTCGTCTGGCTATCTGATACATACGATAACTATCAAAGGGAATATCCGATTTGGTCCAAACTTGGTACATAGCAATATAATTATCAAACTTAGATCGAGTTCGGAGATGCGCAATATCGGTCTACTCTGTCTGGTACCTCCCACACAAAAGTTTGACATTTTCGAAGAAAATAATTTATCTCGTGGAAAGAGATGTATCATCCGATTTTGTGAAAACTTTGTAAATCCCCAATCTTTTGTCGTTGCTAGACAAGGTGCGAAAATTGACAATATCGGCGCACTCCATCAATTACCTCCCCCACAAAGGATTAAACTTTGGAGTAACTATAACTCTTATAAAATGATAAATAAGGGTGCTAAATTTGAAGACATTAAAATTTAGCACATCCCAATATTTTTAACAGTAAAAGATCTTGTGTGAAGATCGGATATATCGGTTCACTCTTTCGGGTATAACCCCAAGGGGTTAAAATTTGAGATAGCAATGAATGTGCATCCGAGTCCTTTCAAACTCGGCTCATTTTAATCCGTCTATCAATACAAGGGCTTTTGTGAATATGGAAGAGATCGGCGCATGTCTTCTGGTAACTCCCCCATAAAGGAGATCAAAATTTTGAATAACCAAAACAACCATAAAATGCGAATTGAGTATCGAATACTCTTAAAATTTTACACATCCCAACATTTCTACTAAAACGAAATTGGGTGTTAAAAGTGGAATATATAGGACAAGTCCTTCTGGCTCCACCCACACAAGGGGTCGAAATTAGGAATAATCGAAACTTTTATAAAATGTAAAATAAGAGTTCGATTGCCTTCAGATTTCACACATCCCAATATTTTTTTAACTCAAGATCTGCTGTGAAGATGGGATATATCGCTTCTTCTTCTGGTACCTCCCTACAAGGGTCAACTGTTTTGAATAGCTCGTCAAACGCGAAATGAGCATTCAATTCCTTACAAACTCGTCACTCGCCAATATTTTTATCAACACAAGATCTGGTCTGGATATGGAATATGTCGGTTTACTCCTTCTGGTCAATATTAGGGGTCAATATTATAAATAACTATGAAGCTGATGTAATGTGGGTTTCTTGTCGGTTGAAGTAAGCTCAGATGTATCCAGGGTCTCCTGTAAACCCACTGAACCTTATCGAATAAGTGGACTGGATATTTCTCTTTCCTGGGGGTGTAAATCAGATATTTTATTGATTTAAATAAACAATCGCAATCTACTCGTGTTCAAATAGAGTGGTTCAGTTGATGATCGAGAATTCGATCGTAAGCAAGGTGGTGAACGACTCGAACACAAACATCGTAATTCCTGTTCTTTCTCACTTGGCAACATCCGACTGTCAACAACGAGTACTCGAGTACTAATCACACTTCACCTTAACCACTCGATTAACAACTCGACATCACTGCAGCATACTTCCCCATTGCTACTCAACGTTCCCGATTGGTACTCGAATATGATCGGGTACTCATTGCTGACGTTCGGAAGTTGACAAGTGAGAAGGAGCCAAAAAAACGATGCTTGAGTTGGAAATGGTGACGATTTGAATCTGGAAATTGTAGATGGTCGCCAGATGTTGATTGGTGCGGGAGATCATGAATTAAGATGCCGGAGTTCGGGATATTGACGATTTGAAGATAATCGGGAACTTCAGTGAATGGTCATCGGGATGGCGAGTGGTAGATAATCAGAGTTTACGATGTAGAAGGTTGGGATGTTCATACTCAGGTCTTGGGAGATGGGTTGAGGACTCGTGTTATAATCGTTCTCTCGGGAGAAGATATCCAAGTGGTCTTAAGTTGTTTGGCTTCGTTAAATCACGGTAGGTATTTTCGGGAGCAGATGTCCAGGCTTTTTGAGATGGAACGGTTCTAGTTCGGGTTCAGCAGTTCACTGAACGCATGGTCGGCAGCCTATGTCTAGACCTTCGCAGATTGATCAGAACTCGTTTGGGTTCAGTAGATCACTGTGGGTGTCGCTTTTACAGTTTGGGATGTCTACAGGGTGAGATAAAAAAACTGCAACAAAGTCAAACGCCATAATTTTTAATTTTATAGAATGATCAACAGCAATCGGCTGTTAAGCGGCCCTCGGCTGTTACGCCGGCGCTTGAGTTCTGGTGGCCAACCGAAGGTGCACATTTTCAGCTGACCTCTTTGGCAAGATTACAAACAGCTGGGCAACAAATGTTTGCTCATCGGAGAAAACAAAACACGACAGTTCACCACTTTCGGCCAGGCGAAGCAACTCTTTAGCTCTTTTCTTTCTGTTGCGGTGTCAGTTCTTGCACTTTTTGGAATTTACCCCGAGCTCTTTTTTCTATAAATGCCGAATGGCATATTACGATATGTTCAGCTCACGAGCCATTTTTTGGCAACTGCGAAGCGGATTTCGATTTTTACTTTTCGAACCATTTCTGCTTATGTTGCTGTTTTCTTCTCTCCATTTCCTTGACGTCGGGCTACGCTACCAGTATCACGGTACGAGACACAAAAGATTTTTTCACATTTAAATTTAAATAAGAGCCAGTTAAAAAAAATATTCCCAACTAACGATTCTGTTTGTCGGATGACAGGTTTAGAAAATCACTAGCCACCCTTTGGCTAGCCCCTGCGGTATCATACTTGTCTCATCCCAACCCAAACCGAAAACTATATGTAACAGACATTACCAAGTGAATGAGAATTATATGTCTTATGCAGTTTAGGCCAACGAATACTGGGGGGATTGGTCGGAGCTGTTCTCATTGATATGCCCCCATGTCCTTGTAGACTTGCTGTAGTAGTTGCCCTTGTTCTGATTACTAAGAGCATCTAATTACTTCAAAAATCGGCACATCTCATTATTTCAATCAACACAAAGGCGTGAAAATGAAATGCAGGGGACTAGTTCTTCTGATACCTCCCCCAAAACAGGTCTAAACAAATTAATCATTCCCACCGATTCCCTTAAAATTTCACACATCCCAATGTCTACTAACACAAGACCTGTAGTGGAATTCTCTAATTTAGTTTTTGAGCTACCCAAAATAGTCGGTAAAATCATAAAGCTTATAATTTCGGTAATTAACGACATTTGTCGGATAGTTACCGACCTAGATACCAATGTTGTCAACCTTAATTACTCTTTATATCAAAGTTTTGGGTTTCAAAGTTACCGAGTTTTGTCGGTAACTCCAAAAATGATTTAGTAAATCGCACTACCGGTGGAGGACTGATTTGTTCTAAAAAACCGCTCATTTCTATAGAAATATCCACGACCTTAGAAGTGATTTTTAAAGCTCCCTAGTCGTATGGATCGACAGCAAACCACTGTCATAGATTGCGTGCTTTAAATCAGATCTGGCTTTAAAGTTAACGCCAAGTGAATAAATGATTCACCTCTCTTTTGCAGTGTCGTTTTTGGTCCAGGGAAGACTGCCCAAATTACCACCTTGCATTTTCAGTTTCTCTCTATCCCCCCAGTTCTCCAAAGGCACCTTGAATTTTCTCTTATCAATTTTATGGACTCTTGTCTGTCGTTCTTCTACAAATACCTGGTGGACACAATCAACGATGAGGATGACAACAACTGATCGCCAAGAAGAAGTAGAAGAAGAAGCAATCGGTCCGTTTAGATTGTTGCAAACCGAATTCTCAGCTTTTTGCCGCTATTCTTAAAAGTTTCATTTCTTTTTCATTACTTCCCGGCTTTGTTCTCTTCTTAACGCGCCAAGATTATAAAGCTGTTAGCCACAAATTGTCGTTATTGTTGCTGTTGTTGTTTTTGTTGTCTCCCTATTTCTGTTTGTTTGTTGGTTTATCACTTGTTTCATCTTTGACTTAAAATCTTTATCGCGGCTTTTGTGGCCGTCCTCATCAACGTTGAAATTGCATTCGGCGAGAGCAGGGCAGAGCAGTTTGTCTGTCTGTCCACCTGACTGCCAGGCATTGGAATTTTGTGAAACCAATTAAAATGCATTTTGTTTGTTGCATTATCATCTGCATCACCGGTACCGGCACCGGCATCATCATCATCTTCCCATCACATCACTTTTCATTGGTCGTTATCACAATGTCCGGTTTGTTGGCCGATTGACTTAGCGGCTGCGTTCCTTAGATGAAATCAAATGTGGCATTTTTACAAGAACAAACATTCCTTGCTTTGGACTATTTTTAATTCCGCCTATTATTCCCTTCCCTAGTAAGTTTGAATTTTGAGGAGGTAAATTTGCTAAAAGACAAAAATCTGATCTAAGAAAATAGAAGAGCTGTAGGTCTTCTAATAGGAAAGCCGAAATTCTTCTCATATGAGACCAGAAAGTCTTCTGCCGAAGTCGAGCCAAAGGTCTCCTCATAGAAGAGTTGAAGCTCTTCTCATAGAAGAACCGAAGGTCTCCTCATAGAAGGGCCTAAGTTCTTCTACATAGAAGACGAGAAGGTTTTCTCATAGAAGAGCTTAAGGTCTTCTCATAGAAGAGCTTAAGGTCTTCTCATAGGTCTTAAGGTTTTCTGATGGAAGCTGTATGAGGTCTTCTCACAGAAGAGCTGTATGAGGTCTTCTCACAGAAGAGCTTTAGGAGGTCTTCTCATAGAAGAGCTGTAGGAGGTCTTCTCATAGAAGATCTGTAGGAGGTCTTCTCATAGAAGAGCTGTAGGAGGTCTTCTCATAGAAGAGCTGTAGGAGGTCTTCTCTTAGAGCTGTAGGAGGTCTTCTCATCAGAAGAGCTTAAGGTTTTCTCCTCAGAAGAGCTTAAGGTCTTTTCCTCAGAAGAGCATAAGGTCTTCTCCTCAGAAGAGCTTAAGGTCTTCCCCTCAGAAGAGCTTAATGTCTTCCCCTCAGAAGTGCTTAATGTCTTCCCCTCAGAAGAGCTTAAGGTCTTCTCCACAGAAGAGCTTAAGGTCTTCTCCACAGAAGAGGTTAAGGTCTTCTCCACAGAAGAGGTTAAGGTCTTCTCCACAGAAGAGGTTTAGGTCTCTTTAGAAAGATTATGGGGTTCTCTCATTAGAAGAGCTTAAGATATTTCTTCGTGGAGCTGAAGGTGTCTGCTTTTAGAAGAGGCTAAGTACTTCCCGTAAAAGGTCAAGAAGTTTCAGGTCTTCTCGTACAATACCTACGCTTCCTATTTCTTCTCATTTATATGTCTAAGATATTACGGTTTCTTAAATAAGTGTTGCTACAGCGCAAGATTGATTAACCATAAAATAAAATCGACAAAGTAATAAGGAGAACATGATTGCGATTCTCCAAGTACGGTTGCTGTCGAAAATGGAATTACATTTCAGTTTTTTTGGAAATAAAATACAAAATGAATGTCCGAACGCTGAGATTGTCTATGATGGTCAATTGAAGACCGGCAATATATCATGTTTATACTCGACATCAAAACATCCTGATGGGGTTCTTAAAGTAGCTTTTAGATCTCACTGATAGAATGGATACCTCTTTCTCTCAACTATTTATAAAGCCATCAGGCCACACCCCTCAATAATTTAGTTAAAAAAACAATAGCAATAACATCAACATCAGCAGCAGCTACTAAAAAACACAGAAAACGCTCCGAACAGCATTTCGTTGGCCCCTGCTTTAAACTGGATTATGGCTCGCGGTAACATGTCGGTATGCTCAAGGTCAGGAGGTGATCTTACGTTTTTGATAAACCCTTTTTGAGGTTTGTGTTGTTGTTTTTAACATTATTATTGTTGTTGCTTTAATTTGTGGCATTTATAACAAAAATAACAACACATCAACAATAAAAAAAAATCAACAAATGATTCCATTCAACTTCGTCGTACAACGCGACAACGTCAAAGTACGTGCCAATTTTGAAAGTGGCGTCCGAACACAAACCAACAAATCGCTTTGCCATGTCAGGCGAATTGTCAGATGGTGTGGTGTGTGTGCGTGAATGTGTGTATTTTTCGGAGTTGGTATTTGATGAAATTTCCCAATGAATCGGGGGAATCAGGGAAGGCTAATTTCTATGAAATGTGTTAAAATCACTCCAGAGAACTCTGTCAAAGATGGACGTGCAAATATTTTTTTGGTTCATGTTCATACATGAACTTTTGCAGCGATCACAAAAGATTTTGCATGGGCCATTAGCCAAGAACAAAGTTGGCCGTCAAAACAATTAGAAAGAGCGGAGAAGCAGAAGACAAGGAGGAAAAAAAAGAAATTAAGTAATTTAAATTATATAACTTATGATTTTTATTATGAAGATGGAATTTTTATTATGCCGCGGGGGAGGGGGATAACGTCAGTGAGTCATAAGCCCGGCAAGCGGGAGGCGATATTTTATAATTTATGTTTGCTGCCACAGAGTCGTATAGGGAGGAAGAATTCCAGGTGAACGTTGAGTATGAAATCGTCATTGAGATACCCTCAAGCACTCAGACGGGCAAGGCCCAGCTTCTCCCAATAAAGGTCCCAAGTTTTCAAAAAGGAAATGATCGCATCTTTAATAAGAAGACGTTCCATCGTCTTTCAATTCTCCCATAAAATGACCAAAAGGTCTTCTATGAAAGAAGAAGAATCTCCGTTTTCAGTGTAAAAGCACACCTTTGGGGCTTACCGTGAGAGGAGACCTTCAGGTTTTCTATGAGAGAAGAATTTTGTGGGAGAGAACCTTTGGGCCTTCAGTGAGAGATAACCATCGAACGGAGAAGGTCGGAGAAGACGTTCTGGTCGTCTATGATAAGACCACAAGGTTTTTTTTGAGAAGACCTTTTCATCATCTAGGAAAATTCTTTCTGGTCCTCTATAAGATTTTCAAAAAGAAAATGTTCGGATCGTTTATAAGAATCGTCTATCAATTCTCCCATAAAAAGACCAAAAGGACTGTCGGTTTTACTGTAAGAGCAGACCTTTGGGGCTTACCGTGAGATGAGAACTTCAGGTTTTCTATGAGAGAAGAATTCTGTGGGAGAAGACCTTTGGGCCTTCAGTAAGAGAGGTCCATCGAACGGGGGAGATCGGAGAAGACGTTCTGGTCGTCTAAGATCAGACCACAAGGTTTTCTTTGAGAAGACCTTTCCATCGTCTAGGAAAATTCTTTCTGGTCCTCTATAAGATTTTCAAAAAGAAAATGTTCGGATCGTTTATAAGAAGACGTTCCATTGTATTTCAATTCTCCCATAAAAAGACCAAAAGGTCTTCTATGAAAGAAGACTGTCGGTTTTACTGTAAGAGTAGACCTTTGGGGCTTAACGTGAGAGGAGACCTTCAGGTTTTCTATGAGACAAGAATTCTGTGGGAGAAGACCTTTGGGCCTTCAGTGAGAGAGGACCATCGAACGGAGGACATCGGAGACGACGTTCTGGTCGTCTATGATAAGACCACAAGGTTTTCTTTGAGAAGACCTTTTCATTATCTAAGGAAAATTCTTTCTGGTTCTTTATAAGAAGAGCTTCTGGTCCTCTATAAGATGACCTTTATAAGAAACAGGTAAGCTATTCGTAAACCATCTATCTCGATATCAATAATATTTAGTACGAACATTACTCAGACACCGGTCCTGGTAACCATATAAAGATACCTCCCAATATTCGGTATTTTGATGATAGTAGCTACAGTTTCCAACGAAGTAGTTTAAAATTTGAAGTTCTAAGTGCAAACCAATCTCTCAACCAGAAGGAGGTTAGTTGAGCTCAAAGTTTTCCAATAGGTATTTTGATGATTTATTCAAAATTTTCAAATTGATATTTCAAATCCCGTATTTCAGATAAAAACTCCTGTGGCAACAAATAATCTTATTAGGTGGTACCATATATTTATAGGTTTTTGAAGGTTCGTTCGGATGTTGATAGTATTAGGTTTAAACCTAACGCTTTTTATACCCTTAGTCATATGTCTACAAATTTCATTTGATACCACTACAACGTGTCTCATCAAAATAACGGGTTTAGACCCATGGTCTCTTTAGACCAAATACGTTTTAAGGCATTCGGAGTCGATTTGAGGCTGTCTGTTAGTCCACACATCTGTCTGTCTGGCTGGCTGGCAGGTGCGCACGATAAATCTCAAAGGGACATTCCGATTTGGTCAAATATGTCACATCTTAATATCATTATCAAACTTAGATCGTGTTCTGAGATTTGCAAAATCGGTCTACTCCTCCTGTACCTCCTCACAAAAGGGCAACAATTTCAAAGAAAATAATTTACCTCATAGAAAGAGAAAGGATAATCCGCTTTTGCTCCAAATTTGAAAATCCAAATATTTGCATCATTGCTATGGCAGGTACGAAAATGGACAATATCGGTCCACTCCATAAAGTACCTCTACCACAAAGAGTCAATATTTTGACTAATTATTACTCGTATAAAATGTGATGTAAGAGTCGAATTGGCTTCAAATTACAAACATCACAATATATTTATTAAGCCAAGGTCTGGTGTGAAGATTTGGAATATCAATTATGCTCACAAAACGCAAAATGAACATCCTGAGACATCTCAATATTTCCATCAACACAGGATATGTTTGAAAGATGCTAGAGATCGGACCATTCTTTATGGTACCTTCCCCACAAAGGGTGAAAGTTTCGAATAACCAAAACGATTATAAAATCCGAAATATGCATCCGGTTATCTTCATATTTCGCACATCCCACTATTTTTACTAACAAAACCTCTGCTGTAAAGATGGAATATATCGGTGCGCTCCTTCTTGTACCTCCTCCACAAAGAGTCAACATTTTGAATAACCATCAACCTCATAGAATGTGAAATCAGCATCCGACTCCATTCAGACTTGATACATCTCAATATTTCCATCAACACAAGATCTGTTATAAAGATGATAGAGATCGGACTACTTCTTCTGGACCTCCCCCCACATAGGATTCAAGATATTGAACTTCTTTAAATATCTCTTCCAATCAAAACCACCTTAATTTTATTCTAAATATTTGTAACAAGTGACTAATTTCTACGTTTGCATATAAATATCCGTAAAGGAGACCTTTTTCCTATTCGCTGCCACTTTGATGAGATCCAAAAGTATTGTCAACTTTTGTTGTAACAAATTCGCTCGCAGCAGATCATCGAAGCCCTCATTGAAATATTGATATTTCACATGATCATCCTCATCGGAAATATAACAACGGAATGTGTCGTGTAATTCTTCGGCCGATTCATCGATCCACACGACAATATCTTGTTTATTTTTCATGTAGACCTCAACCCATCCCTCGGGCAAATAGGTCGAAAGATATTTCGTTGTCCGCCCCTTGAGGAAGTTCAACTTCTTCAGCATTAAATTGTAATGATATTCTTCATCATATTCCAGCTCATCGTCGATGTGCAGTAGGCGTAGCAACAGCTCGGCATAGGTTTTAAGTTTTTCTCGAGGATATGATTCAGGATCTGCAGTGGTTTCTTGTAACATTTGAGTTACAAATCGATACGAGGCTTGAAGAATGTGATTCAATATGGAATTCATTTGTTTGATGGCATATTCGGGTAAAGGGGTTTCGGGTTCTTTAACATGCGGCTCAGTGTTTTCGTTGTCATCTATTGTAACTGTGGTGGTTGTGGTTGTTTCCTCCTCCACTTCCGTTGTTGTTTCCTCTGCTTCTTCGGCTTTTCCGGATTTTTCTGTTGTGGTTAATAAAATTTCACTTTCTGACGTTGTCGATAATCTCGTTGTGGTTATTAGAATCTCCTCCCCCTCTTCTGCAGCTGATGTTACCTTGTGATTGAAATAAAATACGTTTTAAATTTTCGGTTTATTTTTAACCAAATTCCTTACCCCAATAATAAATATCAAGGCGAATGTTATTCCTGATCTCCTCCAGTTCATGGCGTTTTGTTTTGCTTTTACTCCGAAAGTCCAAACTAGAATAAATGCCAACACGAGCTGCCTAATAGTCAATTTCGTTTGTATACTGCGCGGTCACGTTATCAGCGATTTGTGTTTTCTTCCCCATGACTCTCTGGGGGTATTCTGGGCTCTGTGCGATTGTGTATTGGAAATTTTGGAATGATAACCAAGCAATAGATCTACACTGTACTACAACTGTCAGATATTCTAATCTATTAAATTCGAACATTTATTGAAATTTAAGAAAAATATAAAAAACTGCAACCAACTTCAGACTGCTGTCATTTCTAAGACACTCGTCCGACAGCTGTTAAAATTATTCCAGTGACAGCTGATTATATTATTTACAAGCGCACAAAAACATTTTGGTGAGAATTTTCCAGAAAAAAAGTTATTCGTGATGGAATTCAAGCGTGATAGTGCGATTTCTTTATATTTGGCTGGAAAACCACAAGTGGCTATCGTTGGAGCTGAACATATCGCAATATTTCATTCGGCAAATATTGAAAAATGAGCTCGGGGTAAAGCCATTGAAATTCCAAAAAGTACAAGAACTTACACCGCAACAGAAAGAAAAAGACCCAAAAGAGCTAAAGAGTTGCTCCGCTTGGCGCAAAGTGGCGAACTGCTGAATTTGGTTTTCTTCGATCAGAAAACATTCAAACAAAGTTATCGTGTTTACTTTCCAAAGAGGTCAGCTGAAAATGTGCACATTCGGTTGGCCACCAGAACTCAAGCGCCGGCCATGGTGATGATGTGGGCCGCCATAGCAGTCGATGGTCGCTCTCCGCTCGTATTAATCAACCGTGGCATCAGAATAAATGCCGAATATTATGGCGAAAATATTGTGGAGGGTGGGCACGCAAACATTTCGGCCGCAGTCCTTGGACATTCCAACAGAACACAGCACTATTGCACTTAGCACGCGCCACCAAGAATGGTTACAAAATGAAGTTCCTCGCTTCATTTCCAGCGCACAATGGCCACCGAAATCCGTTGGACTGTTGTGCTTGGAGTATTTTGGAAAGCAAGGTTGGCACTAAAAAATACCAAAGTGTCGATCACCTCAAGCAAGCGCTTCGTCGGCAATAGACCAAAATACCACAGAGCAACATTCGGCCAGCGTTTGATTGGCCGTTTGAAGACCATAATTCCTGCCAAAGGTGACCAATTCTAATAAATCTAAATTTAAAGGGTTGCCCATATTCGACGGACCCATGTTTTTTTTCGGCAATTTCGATGACCCTTTGGGCCCATTCCAATCGACGAGGCTTGTCCGCAGGGAACAAATGCAAATCAATGCGAATAATCCGTAGAAAAGTAGACCGAGCCATGCCCAACTGCTACAAACGGCGTTTTTGGGATGTTCTTGGGGACCTCTCAACACTGGCTCGTACGGCAGCGATATTCTCGGCCGTTCGCCTTGGTCGACTTTTATATGGCCTCTTCGGATTAGAAAGAGCCTTACCAGTCGAAAATTTTTCGTATAAACGCTTAATGGTGTTCTTAGAAGGCGCACTTCTCACATTTTTTTCACAATTGACTTCTTCTGTTGAATGTAAATTTCAACTATTTCAGAGCGCTCGCGTGGCGTGTATTGGTTCATGGTAAAAATCTGCTTGGACTGACGCTTCAAACGCGGTATGTCATTAAGCGATGTGACATCTCTGTCAAAAGTTATGGCGTTGCCAGATGGGTCCGTCGAATATGGGCAACCCTGTATTTTAAAATTTGATACCAACAGAGACCTCGATATCAAATTTAAGAATTCCAGTCCTATTCCTTCATACAATACCAAATTTTGTACAGATTTAGTACTTTCCGTTCAAATATACTACGCATTTTCAAATAACCGTCATGTTTCAAACACAGATATCATCAGTAATTTAAAAATCAAATTTCAGAATTTTGTGTCTATCCTTTCACCCAATACCAAATATGGTACTATTCAGTACCTTTCGTACAATTGTAGTAAAAATTTCTGAAACCACCTCACTCTCTCTCTTGAGTACAATTTAGTACTTTTCGTACAAATATAGGACACATGTCCAAACCATAGCCAAATCTCAAACACAGATACCATCTGAATATCAACTTTCCATATCCCTTTTCTCAGTACAAAATATAGTACCATCGAGACGAGCAGAAGAGAATGTTTATGGACGAACGGAAGGTCGTTATAGACGAGCTAGACAGTTTGTTTATAAAGTGTCTCCGGTAAAGAGAGAGCCGGTAGGGAGTCTCTTTATACGAATGGAAGATCGTCTTTATGGAAGAGTTCAAGTGAGTCAACATAGACGAGGTAAATGGAACTTTTATAGACGAGCAAGAGGAAATGTTTACATAAGAGTCAAAAGGAGTCTTCGTAGATCCCCCATGCAACGGTAATTCTTGATACTCGGTAGTTTGATGGTTTTAGCCATATTTCTCCATGGAATTGTTGTAAAATTGATATTAAGAGTTTGTTGCGGATTTCTAACTCTGGTCTCAGAATATTGTCTATGTAGGTCCAGGTTTTACTATATTCGCTATTTTGATGATTTTAGCCACATTTCTAACGGATTTGTGTAAAATTTGGTATTTGTGGTTCAAAATAGGCTCTAGAACATTGTCCATATCAGAACATTGTCCATATCTGAGATATTGACGGAGTAACGTTATGAAGTTTCTACCACTTTTTAAAAAAAAAAGACTTTGTGTCGACTAGTGTCCCTCATTGTCCTTCAGCGCACATTTTGTACTTTGTGTGTGGAAGAATTTTAATCTGTTTTTTTTTTTCTACAGCTTTTTTGTTGTTTCTTTTTTGCGCAACAAAAAATATTACTCACACCACACATGTGTGGTGTATGACATTTGAAGAAAATCTTAGACATTTGGTCGGTGAGCTCTGGGTAATCGGCATCATTGATGTACGTGTTTCGAACAAAATCAGGTGATAAGGAATTAAAGTAGAGATGATAACGATTTTTTTTTTTTTTTTTTTTTTGAATTACGACAAACTGATGTAACGTCAAGATGAGAAACTATGATTGATGTGAAATCTTATCAAAATTCAACCTAACAGTTAGCACCCAATAGTTTCCCAGAAGAAAAATCTGAATACCAAAATGATCAATTGAAACAGAAACACATTTCAAATATTGTTTTTGACTAAACTCAAATCGGTTTCTTCAATCCATGTTTATTTGAATTTAATGAAAATCTCTATGAGGTCAGTTCTTATATTACGCTTCAGTGTACACATTTGTTTTGAGTGAAGAACATCACTGCGGAAGTTGATAACAACTGATGCTAATCTAGCATTCAAGCATCGCAGAGGGACCTACGCACTATCTTGTTCCATAGTTGTAGGAATTAGTATGGGTAAGGGTAGTATTTGGTCGCCAGAGAGTCTACCAAAGCAAAATACTTCAATTTTAGCATGGCGTATAAGATAGAGACATAGAGAGAGAGAGAAAAAACGAGAGAAAGTAAAAAATGTATCGATTGATGGCTAAAAATGGTTGAATCCTTGAATCTTTAAATTATTTAAGCTGGAAATATATAAACCATGCCTTTATATAATCACCCGATCCAAATTTTACTCTAAAAAGAGTTTTATTTTAAAAATTTAAAAAAAATCTTTAATACTAGCTTAGAATTAATTATTAATATTTTAAAGCTACATAATATGATTTAATGCATTACCTGAGATCATCTGAAAAATGTTGTTGTTAGAAATAAAAAACATTTTCTCATCTCAAACCATTGTTGTTACTCATCAGCCATTTGTTGTCATGTTTGTCTTTTGATCTGCATCAACGAATGCATTCCGACAATGAGCTGCTGGAAATTTTGATATCTTTGACATTAGCTCACACTTTTCCATTAGACTCTTGTTACGCTTTTGTGAGAGTGTCAGCAATCTATTGCACTCTGCTTGGGGGGAGGGGATGTGTACGGCGCCAGCAAATTCTCTCCCCATCCCAAGATGTCGTATACGAGATGCTTAGGTTCGAAAAGCTAACATTCGAGCTTGTTTTTTCCATCACAATTAGTTCTAATGGATGATGACGATTGTGTCTGACAAAAACATATTCGAAAATAACAAAACAAATACAGTGGCGCATCAAAATAAAAAAGATCGGAATGGGTAATGGCAACTACTCGGAACGCTACATAAACAGGAAGGCAAGATAGAACTTAATAGAATTTGCTGGAGTCTTTGTAGACTGTTCGGCGGGAGTCTCTGAAAACGACCTGCAAAAGTTTCTATAGACGAGCGATAGGGAGTCTCTATAGACGAGCTACAGGCAGACGAGCGATAGGGAGTCTCTATAGACGAGCGATAGGATTCTCTATAGACGAGCGATAGGGAGTCTCTATAGCCGAGCGATAGGGAGTCTCTATAGACGAGCGATAGGGAGTCTCTATAGACGAGCGATAGGGAGTCTCTATAGACGAGCGATCGGGAGTCTCTATAGACGAGCGATAGGGAGTCTCCATAGACGAGCGATAGGGAGTCTCTTTAGACGAGCGATAGGGAGTCTTTTTAGACGAGCGATAGGGAGTCTCTATTGACGAGCGATAGGGAGTCTCTATAGACGAGCGATAGGGACTCTCTATAGACGAGCGATAGGGAGTCTCTATAGACGAGCGATAGGGAGTCTCCATAGACGAGCGATAGGGAGTCTCTATAGACGAGCGATCGGGAGTCTATATAGTCGAGCGATAGGGAGTCTCTATTGACGAGCGATAGGGAGTCTCTATAGACGAGCGATAGGGAGTCTCTATAGACGAGCGATAGGGAGTCTCTATAGACGAGCGATAGGGAGTCTCTATAGACGAGCGATAGGGAGTCTCTATAGACGAGCTGAGGGGAGCCTCTATAGACGAGCTGAGGGGAGTCTCTATAGACGAGCTGAGGGGAGCCTCTATAGACGAACTGAGGGGAGTCTCTATAGACGACCGATATGGAGTCTCTATAGACGAACGATAGGGAGTCTCTATAGACGAGCGATTGGGAGTCTCTATAGACGAGCGATTGGGAGTCTCTATAGACGAGCGATTGGGAGTCTCTATAGACGAGCGATAGGGTGTATCTATAGACGAGCGATAGGGAGTCTCCATAGACGAGCGACAGGGAGTCTCTATAGACGAGCGATAGGGAGTCTCCATAGACGAGCGATAGGGAGTCTCCATAGACGAGCGATAGGGAGTCTCCATAGGCGAGCGATAGGTAGTCTCTATAGACCAGCGATAGAGAGTCTCATATACGAACGACGGGGAATCTCTGTAGACGAGTGATAGGGAATCTCTGTAGATGAGCGTTAGGGAGTCTCTATAGACGAGCGATATGGAGTCTCTATAGACGAGCGATATGGAGTCTCTATAGATGAGCGATAGGGAGTGTCTATAAACGAGCGATAGGGAGTCTCTATAGACGAGCGATAGGGAGTCTCTATAACCGAGCTATAGGGAGTCTCAATAGACGAGCCATAGGGAGTCTCAATAGACGAGCCATAGGGAATCTATATGGACGAGCTATAGGGAGTCTCAATAGACGAGCGTTAGGGAGTCTCTATAGACGAGCGTTAGGGAGTCTCTATAGACGAGCGTTAGGGAGTCTCTATAGACGAGCGTTAGGGAGTCTCTATAGACGAGCGTTAGGGAGTCTCCATAGACGAGCGTTAGGGAGTCTCTATAGACGAGCGATGGGGAGACTCTATAGACGAGCGATGGAGAGACTCTATAGACCAGCGATACGGCCGATAGCCGTATTTATAAGCAAAGTGAAGGCAATATCTATAGAAGAGCTGAAGGTAGTCCCAATAGACAAGCTTAAGGAGCCCCCATCGACGAGCTGAATTGAGTCTCTCTCTCTCTCTGTCTAAAGACGGGCATACAACTGCCGCTCTAGTTGGGTTGAGGGCTGTCGCTGAAGGCTGTGTCTCTATAGACCAGCTGAATGCTGTGCCTCTATACACCAGCTAAAGGATGTGTCTCTATAGACCAGGTAAAGACTGTGTCTCTATAGACCAGCTAAAGGCTGTGTCTCTATAGACCAGCTAAAGGCTGTGTCTCACCAGCTAAAGGCTGTGTCTCTATAGACCAGCTGAAGGCTGCCTCTATAGATCACTTTAAACTGTCTCTATAGACCGCTCACGACTGTCTCAATAGTTCCGCTAAAGGCTGACTCTATAGACGACCTGAATATTGTGTCTATTAGCAACCAGAATATGAGACGGAAGGGTCTAAAAATTTCGTTCAGGCCGCTCCAAAAGCCATTCTCTGTAGTTATTTTTTCAAAATAAATGATCCACCACACATATGTTCTAAACATACATATCTCAGTGTGATGCTTACGTTAAATGCTGTCCTACATTACTTTTGCCGGACAACGAAGAAAAACACAAATAAAGAGCAATGAAACAACTGATAATAGAAAGTAAATGACAATGAAATTTCATTGTCACAACAGATTAGTGAATGAAATCGAGAAAACAAAACTGAAACGCTCGGATGTCGGACTGGAAATGAGATGAACACCGACGCTTAATTGTCGCAAGCAAACAACCAAACAAAACAAAGATTAGAAAAATAATTTCGATTCGCTCAGAAGCAGAGCAAAGCAGTGGAAAAAAGCCAGTGCAATTGGAACGATTACAGCGATTAAACATGAATTATACAAAACTGGGGATGCGTTCATTGGCGATCGGATTAATTCTGGCCATTGCAATACTGCCTCAAGTAAGTCCAAATAGTTCCCGAAAATGGACATATCTGAAACTCGATTTCATTTTCAGACATTGGGAGCCAGCCCGTATAGTCGCCGCCACCTAATTAACAGCGAGGAAGATGAGCTACGCATCATTAGCCAGTTCTACAATTACGTGGATGTCATAACCGGTGTCAAATTGGACAACATGTTGAAATTAACCCAACACTTTGTCCAGCAGCTATTGGACTCCATACCACCGGAAGATCATGGCAATACGGCGGCAATGCTACAAGATTACATTCATAAATCGGAAGATCTACGTCATCGCCCCGGCAGCATTGAGGAGAAGGAGAAACTCCTCATGGAATTGCAACAGCTCATCGCAACCATTAAAAGTGGCCTTGCCAAGGAGGAAAGGGAAGATATCATTCTACGACGTGGTCTCTTGGGTATGTTTGAGCTACTGGCTCGTCTTTCCATCGAGGAGCGGAAGTTCAATGATAAATTCTCCAAAGCTGCCACAGTGCTGAGGGTCCAAATGAGCGAAGAAAGTTTGGAACGCCGTCGTGATCTCTTCGAGATATTGGAAGCTGTCCAACGTGAACAGGATATTGTTGTACGCGAACGACTGTTCGCTCAATTCAAGGAGATGCGTTATTATAATACAATCCATTAGAAGTGAAAACAGCAAATACGAGATTTTGATGTTATGTAAAGAACAATAAAGTGTAGTGCATGGTGAGGAGCAACCCAGTTGAATGCGGATTTTTATTGTGGAAGAATTGTGAAATGCGAGCTAAAGAGAGATTTTGAACCAGAGGGAAGTCTTTAATAGAGGAGCGTAGGGGTGTTTTTATAGACGCACTGTGAGAAGTCTCTATAGACGAGCTGGGGGAGACTCTATAGACGATCTGAGGGTAGTCTCTACAGACGAGCTGTGGGGAGTCTCTATAGACGAGCTGAGGGGAGTATCTATAAAGTATCTATAGACGAGCTGAAGAGAGTCCCTATAAACGAGCTGAGGGGAGTCTCCATAAACCAGCTGAGGGGAGTCTTCATAATCGAGCTGAGGGGAGTCTCTATAGGCGAACTTAGGGGAGCATCCATAAACGAGCTGAGGGGAGGCTCTATAGACGAGGTGAGGTAGTCTCTATAGACGAGCTGAGGGGAGTCTTTATAGACGAGCTGAGGGGAGTCTTCATAAACGAGCTGAGGGGAGTCTATATAGACGAGCTGAGGGGAGTCTTCATAAACGAGCTGAGGGGAGTCTCTATAGACTAGCTGGGGGAAGTCTCTGTAGACGGGTTGAGGGTAGTCTAAACAGCGAGCTGAGGGGACGAGCTAAATATCGTCTATTATGAACGAGCTCAAAATCGTCTCTTATTGGCGTGATTTAAGTCATACTAAAGGTCGTCTCTTATATAGACGAAGGTCGTCTCTTATATAGAAGAAGGTCCTCTCTTATATAGACGAAGGTCGTCTCTTATATAGACGAAGGTGGTCTCTTATATAGACGATGGTGGTCTCTTATATAGACGAAGGTCGTCTCTTATATAGACGAAGGTCGTCTCTTATATAGACGAAGGTCGTCTCTTATATAGTCGAAGGTCTTCTCTTATATAGAAGAAGGTCGTCTCTTATATAGTCGAAGGTCTTCTCTTATATAGAAGAAGGTCGTCTCTTATATAGTCGAAGGTCTTCTCTTATATAGACGAAGGTCTTCCCTTATAAACGACGAGCTCTTATAGACGAGAGGAAGGGCGACCGGTCTACTGTTTAGAATCCGTATGAGCGTCTATATAGCCAGCCAGAAGGGTATCTGTATACAAAAAATAATTGAGACCTGTTAAAAACTCACTGACTTTCTTAGCTTGCCTTATAACTGTATCTAATATCCGATTTTCTCCCGCATTCCTTTATAGGCTTCACTGTTTACCCGACGGTCGAGCCACATGTCGCTCTGTGCCCGGCCTGACCAAAGATCAATTGGAACTCTGCTACAAAGCCAGCGATGTAACCACGGCTGCCTTAGAAGGTCTCGACCTGGCCATCAGAGAGTGTCAAACGCAGGTAAGTGCCAGCATCCTGAGGCCATCTCTAAGACCTCAACATAATTGGAATCATAAAAACTAAGAAGATTTTTCCACTTTTAATTTTTTTCTTTTCTTTTACTCCTCTTCGTCATTTCAGTTTCAATGGCATAGGTGGAATTGTTCATCACTCAACACAAAAAGCCGCAATCCCCATGCATCGAATCTCTTGAAGAAAGGTAAGTGTTATCAAAGAAGAGACACACTTTTCTCCTCAGATGGAACAACTGAAACAAACTTGAGCGGTGCCCCAGGGCAAAAGAAGCAGGAAAGAAACGACGAATTATTACGCACCCAAGTTGAGGCAGAATTATGCGGTATTTACGCATGAAAAGCTCCACTCCAAGTGTCTATAGAGGCCGATAACCATTCATCCAAGCCACCCACCACAAACTGCATCCAAAGAAATGGAGCTTAACAGCTATTTGAGAGATATTTAAGCACTTCGCCCCCAATTCTTGTTCTGTTCAGATGGTGGTTAGATTGAAAACAAACTCCAATCTCCAGACATTGGCCACCCGCTCTTTATCACTCGCCACTTGAAGTTGCAGATAACAATGGCTAATAACCGACAGTTAACTAACATGGATGGCTAAGTGGATGGTTGAATGCATTTAGCCGAAGAACACCACCCACAACAAAGGATACCTTTTTGGGGAGGGGGGGAAGGGTTTCTCGCCAATTCCATGTGTTCCGCTTTCGTATGACTTAACTCATGGTGAGTGTCCAAGTGCGTGCGTGAGGCCGAGTGTGCGTATGAAGAGCGTGAGTAAAAAACCACAGGAAAACTGTCAACATTATTGTGGTCTACTTCAGCTTGACAAAATCCATCTATGGCTGGATTAACTGACTGACTGGCTGGTCGGTTGGCTAGCCATAGATGTTGCTGGGCCCACAGTCACAGCACTCCAAATGCCTGGCCGTAACATGAATCCATGCATACAAAAGTGTCTAATTAAATTTGCTGTTAGACTTAGAGGACCCACACAAAACATTACCACCAACATTATCGTCAAACGTTGTATAACACGGCATGTTTATTCTTGCTGGGTTTTTTTTTCTTTATTTTTATGTAAGTTTTAAATATTACAGAGAAAGAAATCAGAGAAAAAGTTCATCCGGTGATGAATTTTTTTTCTTATCGAAAAAAATACATTTGCCGATGAATTTTTTTCCTATCGCAAAAAAGTTCATCCGGCGATGAATTTTTTTCCTATCGCAAAAAAGTTCATCCGGCGATGAATTTTTTTTCTATCGCAAAAAAGTTCATCCGGCGATGAATTTTTTTCTTATCGCAAAAAAGTTCATCCGGCGATGATTTTTTTTCCTATCGCAAAAAAGTTCATCCGGCGATGAATTTTTTTCCTATCGCAAAAAAGTTCATCCGGCGATGAATTTTTTTCCTATCGCAAAAAAGTTCATCCGGCGATGAATTTTTTTCCTATCGCAAAAAAGTTCATCCGGCGATGAATTTTTTTCCTATCGCAAAAAGTTCATCCGGCGATGAATTATTTTCCTATCGCAAAAAAGTTCATCCGGCGATGAATTCTTTTCCTATCGCAAAAAAGTTCATCCGGCGATGATTTTTTTTCCTATGAGAAAAAAGTTCATCCGGCGATGAATTTGTTTCCTATGAGAAAAAAGTTCATCCGGCGATGAATTTGTTTCCTATGAGAAAAAAGTTCATCCGGCGATGAATTTGTTTCCTATGGAAAAAAGTTCATCCGGCGATGAATTTATTTCCTATGGAAAAAAGTTCATCCGGCGATGAATTTATTTCCTATGGAAAAAAGTTCATCCGGCGATGAATTTATTTCCTATGGAAAAAAGTTCATCCGGCGATGAATTTATTTCCTATGGAAAAAAGTTCATCCGGCGATGAATTTATTTCCTATGGAAAAAAGTTCATCCGGCGACGATGGAAAAAAGTTCATCCGGCGACGATGGAAAAAAGTTCATCCGGCGATGAATTTGTTTTCTATCGCAAAAAAGTTCATCCGCCGATGAATTTTTTTTCTATGACAAAAAAGTTCATCCGCCGATGATATTTTTTTTTTTTTTCTATGACAAAAAAGATCATCGGCCGATGAATTTTTTTTCTATGACAAAAATGAATTTTTTTCCTATCGCAAAAAAGTTCATCCGGCGATGATTTTTTCCTATCGCAAAAAAGTTCATCCGGCGATGATTTTTTTCCTATCGCAAAAAAGTTCATCCGGCGATGAATTTTTTTCCTATCGCAAAAAAGTTCATCCGGCGATGAATTTTTTTCCTATCGCAAAAAAGTTCATCCGGCGATGATTTTTTTTCCTATCGCAAAAAAGTTCATCCGGCGATGAATTTTTTTCCTATCGCAAAAAGTTCATCCGGCGATGAATTTTTTTCCTATCGCAAAAAAGTTCATCCGGCGATGAATTTTTTTCCTATCTCAAAAACGTTCATCCGGCGATGAATTTTTTTCCTATGTGAAAAAAGTTCATCCGGCGATGAATTGTTTTTTCCTATGGCAAAAAAGTTCATCCGCCGATGATTTTTTTTTTCTATGGCAAAAAAGTTCATCCGCCGATGATTTTTTTTTTTTCTATGGCAAAAAAGTTCATCCGCCGATGAATTTTTTTTTTCTATGGCAAAAAAGTTCATCCGCCGATGAATTTTTTTTTTTCTATGGCAAAAAAGTTCATCCGCCGATGAATTTTTTTTCTATGGCAAAAAAGTTCATCCGCCGATGAATTTTTTTCTATGACAAAAAAGTTCATCCGGCGATGAATTTTTTTCCTATGGCAAACAAGTTCATCCGGCGATGAATTTTTTCCTATGGCAAAAAAGTTCATCCGGCGATGAATTTTTTTCCTATGGCAAAAAAGTTCATCCGGCGATGAAATTTTTTCCTATGGCAAAAAAGTTCATCCGGCGATGAATTTTTTTCCTATGGCAAAAAAGTTCATCCGGCGATGAATTTTTTTCCTATGGCAAAAAAGTTCATCCGGCGATGAATTTTTTTCCTATGGAAAAAAGTTCATCCGTCGATGAATTATTTCCTATGGAAAAAAGTTCATCCGGCGATGATTTTTTTTTCTATGACAAAAAAGTTCATCCGTCGATGATTTTTTTTTTCTATGACAAAAAAGTTCATCCGCCGATGATTTTTTTTTTTCTATGACAAAAAAGTTCATCCGTCGATGAATTTTTTTCCTATAGAGAAAAAGTTAATCCGGCGATGAATTTTTTTCCTATAGAAAAAAGTGCTTCAATGTAAGAAGTCATCTCATCATTTTTCCCCGTGTACATATTCATGTCCCGCTTAATTCTGGAAGAATGTTAGGAGACATAATAATGTGACCACTACGTAACAAACAGTGCCGATCAGAGAAAAATGTAGCAACAACAAAAGTGATTAGAGCGCATTATTAGACATGCAAGACCCGCAACCATAGGCGAGTGAAATAATGCAAAAAAAATAGCAACAAAAATATAACACTATCTTCATGCTAAGCTGGCTGGCTAGCTGAGTGGAAAGATCAAATTACTTACAAAAGCCAACAACAACAGCAATTATAATCACTATGACAAATAACCGCAGTAGTTGTAGGAGGATGAGTGGGGGAAAGGGCAGTGTGTGTTGGCAGTAACATTAAAGAGCGCCAGGGAAAAAATAAAAGCGAAAAAAGCCCAGTGTTTTAGCATCAGGCATCTCTAATGTTAAATGTAATACATGAGCTTAGGCTACTGGCCTCTTTGTAAGATGGTCGGGGTTGGGTCGGTAGACAGGCAGGCGGAGATCTATAACATAGCCATTCAACCATTTCTGCCCAGAGCCACAAGAAGATCACCGTAACTGTGGCACACGCATGCCCAACAACAACAACAAAAGCGACTGACTGACTTACTGGGTGACCACATATCATGTTTCGCTGCATGGTCGGATGGACAACGAACGCATCATCCAGCTGTATTGTTGTTGTTTTTGTTATCATTTATTTGTATAAGTTTATTTAATTTTATTAAGCGGTTCGTGTGTCTTAAGCTGCTTCATTTCGAACACAAAAAAGTAGGAAGCTTTGATCATCTTTATTTTGCCGCATCTTACCAGCTGTTTGTTTGGGGACTGTGGGGCATAGCTGCAGTGGAGGGTAAAATTGCACATTTTATAACAAAGTTTGGCAAATCTGATTTTTTCAAAGGTAAGAATTCGTGACAGATTAAAATTTTTTTCAACCGAGTTTCCTTTTTTTAAAAAAGCATTCATCGAAGGATTCCTACAAGGGAGGTAAATTTTTTTTCTATCGGAGAAAAGTTCTTCGGTAGGTATTTTTTTTTTTTCTATCGGGAAAAGATCATCCGGCGATGATTTTTTTTTCTATCGGAAAAAAGTTCATCCGGCGATGAATTTTTTTCTATCGGAAAAAAGTTCATCCGGCGATGAATTTCTTTCTATCGGAAAAAAGTTCACCCGGCGATGAATTTTTTTCTATCGGAAAAAAAGTTCATCCGGCGATGGATTTTTTTCTATCGGAAAAAAAGTTCATCCGGCGATGAATTTTTTTTTTCTATGGGAAAAAAAGTTCATCCGGCGATGAATTTTTTTCTATCGGAAAAAAAGTTCATCCGGCGATGATTTTTTTTCCTATGAAAAAAAGTTCAACCGGCGATGAATTTTTTTCCTATGGAAAAAAGTTTCATTCCGGATGGAGGTTTACCTATGGAAAAAAGTTCATCCAAGATAAATGTTTTAATATGGAAAAAAGTTCATCCTGCGATGAATTTTTTCCCGTCGGGATAAGTTCATCCGGCGATGAATTTTTTTCTATCGGGAAATAGTTCATCCGGCTGTGAATTTTGCTCCAATCGGAAAAAAGTTTTTCCGGCTATGAATTTTTTCAATCGGAAAAAGTTCATCCGACGATGAATTTTTTCTATCGGAAAAAGTTCATACGGCTGTAATTTTTTCTATCGAAAAAAGGTTCATCCGGCGATAAATGTTTTTCTATCGGAAAAAAGTTTGTCATAGGTGATTTTATCCCTACTGAAGCTACAGATCACAATTTTGTCCTTTAGTGTAACTACGAATTCAAAACTAAAATAATACCTTCACACCGCTACTTATTATAAAGTTATTCAAAAAAAAAGACTCAAACCGAAAATATGGAATATCAAACCACACACGATCTTCATTTCTTAGTACTCACTTACTACCGTTGCCTATCTCCATCCTCCATCTGGCGATTTCATAGAAAATCGACACTACTGTTGTTACTCACATCTAATTTATCATCAAATGAACATACATTCGAGCATACATATGTTTGTACAAATCATCGCATTTGAAATGTTAGAAGCGGTGAGCATAGCTTTGTAATTTATATCTCCCGCGATACTCGTGTTACCTGCTTAGCAGCTAACTTTGATGATTTTTTTTTTTTTTGGCTTTGCTTTGTTTCATCTGCACTCGTGCTAAATTATGATGGGAAAATCTGCATTTGAATGCTTCATTGTAGCGCCCCATTGTCCAGAGAAATATAATAGGTGTCGGACATAGATTAAAGTGAATTGGTTTAACGGTACTCGGGCTTAATTAAATTATCATCCACACGCCCAAAGGATATCTATTACCGCAAACAGAAGGGGGGTGAAGAGGAAATAGTGCTTTCAAAGGGAATTGCAAATCATGGCAGATTTTTCTCCATAGAAAAGTTAATCGTCAGTGATGAATTTTTCTCCCTGGAAAAGTTCATCGTCAGCGATGAATTTTTCCCCATAGAAAAGTTCAAGTTTCTCTATAAAAAAGATCATCGTCTGCGAAGGATTTTTCTCTATAGAAAAGTTTATCGTTAACAAAGAATTTTTCTCTATAGAATAGTCAGCGATGAAGTTTTCTCTAAAGAAAAATTGATGAATTTTTCTTCATAGAAAAGTCCATCGTCAGCGATGAAGTTTTTTCTATGGAAAAGTTCATCGTCGGCGATGAAGTTTTCTCTATGGAAAAGTTCATCGTCGCCGATTAATTTTTTTCTATGGAAAAGTTCATCGTCGCCGATGAATTTTTCTCTATGGAAAAGTTCATCGTCGCCGATGAATTTTTCTCTATGGAAAAGTTCATCGTCAGCGATGAATTTTTCTCCATATAAAAGTTCATCGTCAGCGATGAATTTTTCTCCATAGGAAAGTTCATCGTCAGCAATGAATTTTTCTCCATAGAAAAGTTCATCGTCGATGAATTTTTCTCTATAGAAAAGTTCATCGTCGTCGAAATTTTTCCTCCATAGAAAAAAACGTATCTCCTATGGAACTTTTTATCATTTGTTCGTTTTTCTCCCCTCCCTGTTCTCCCATCGCGCTCATCTGCCATTGCTATCAGCTGAAACCAGCAGCCTCGTTAATCCCATCCATTCACATCTAATCTCATCAATGGACGGGGACCACACATTAATGGTTTTGTTGCGGACATTCTTTGCGATTGCAACGCAGTTGCAAATTCAAATTGACAGTATCAGAATATAAAGTCACCTTCATTCATTATGTTACATCGGTAATAAGCTAAGCTAAGCAGGGAGGCTGGCGTCTGTAAAGCGTTGAACGACGCAAACTGGCTGACTGGAATCGACGAAGGCATTGCCGACTCTTATCCGCATTGAAATGACGATGATGCTGACGGTGGCGACAATGTCACCATGAATATATGGTTGTGTGTCCGCGGAGATAAGTATTCGCTGGGATCTTCCTATGAATATTCTTTGGATATTTAAGCTTGATGTTGTTGTTGTCGTTGCTGCTGCTTTTGTATCAAGTGATCATGTCAATCGATAAACGATCGATTGTCGCGCAATGCCAAACCATTTTTATGTTGAGCGCAGAGTCGAAAATTCGCTCTCACTGTGAGAAATGAATAGAATAACTGCTGTGTAAAGCCCCCCGAATAATCATTACCCCAGGATTGTTGTTGTTGCTGTATCCCACTGATCATTGGCATAATAAATTGTTGCAATTTTCTGTTCTGCCATTGCTTCTGCTGTCATCATCATTCCGTTGTCGTCGTTATTGTAAAAGTCTTTGAAATGTTGTCAATAACGTTGTTGGTGGTGACTTCCTTTCAAGAGCATTCAAAGATCTGACTGGACACCATTGGACTCCTGTTTGGATGACGGAGACGATGCTCTATGCCGCACAACAACATGTCTCTGGTATGTCTGCCAGTTGCTGCGGAGGGATCCCTTAACAATAATAATTGCATGCATAATATCCGACGAGTCAAGTTATCACAACAACATCGAAGGACGGAAACAATGTCCACCACACTGGACACACGGACAATACAAATACATATGTAGACAGCATACGCAGCACATGAGTGGGGTGGGCTTGTAACAGTAGCCCTACATGTGTAATTTTTATGCGTTATTAGTGGGTTTCTTTTGATGCGGGGTTTTTTAAGGTGTGAATTATCTTGGGAATTGAATTGAATAAAACATTTTGGAAATCATGAAAATTGAAAAGTCTGCCGCCTATAGAAGGTCTAAAGATAAGTTGTGAAAGATCTGAAATTTGTGAAATACCAAGGTATTCTGTCCAAAAAAAGCCTTTTGGCGGGACTATAAAAGGTTATCATAAACAGAAGATATTCAACGAGATCTCTAGGTATATAACCCTTTAATATGTATACCACGGATAGACGATTTTTGATGGAAAGAAGATCTTTAACGAGATTTCTGTGCAGAACAAAACCTGCAAACGTCTACTACAACCCGACGGCTTTAAATAGGTCTTCTATGGTGAGAGGGACCTTAGAGAGTTTTCTACATATAGAAAACCTTGAAAAGATCTTTTAGGCACACAATAGGTCTTCTAGATATAGAAGACCTTTGACCGGTCCTCGATGGATAATAGACCTTTAGAAGGTCTTTTTGGTATTGAAGACCTTTAACCGGTCTTCTAGGAATAGAAGACCTTCAAGAAGTCTTCTTGGGATAGGATACCTACAACTCTTGACAGCTGCTCCTTTGACAGCGCCTCTATCAAAACAAGACCTTGATGGGTCTTCTATTGAAAGAAGAACTTTGATATCTCGTCTATAGATAAAAGACCTATGACAGGTCTTTGATGGAATGCAGACCTTTGAAAGACCTGTTATAGATAGAAGTCTATTGACAGGTCTCCCAATGATAGAAGACCTTCAATAGGTCTTCTAGGGATAGTAGGCCTTGGATAGATCTTCTACGGATGAAAACCTGTGACAGCTCATTTATTCAAAGAAGACCTCTGACGGTTCTTCGATGGATAGTATAACTTTGGAAGGTCTTTTAGTATTGAAGACTGTTAATAGGTCTTCTAGGAATAAAAGACCTTCAAGAAGTCTTCTGGGGATAGAAGACCTACAAGAGGCCTTCTAGAGTTCAAAGTCTATAAAAAAAGACCTGCACGGGTCTCCTATAGAAAGAAGACTTTTGATATCTTGTCTGATCTCTAAAGGAGGCCGTTGAAAGACCTGTTATGAATAGAAGACTATTGACAGGTACTTCCAGCGATAGAAGACGTTCAACTGCTCTTCTAGGGATTGAAGGCCTTTGATAGGTCTTTCGCGGAAAGAAGACCTCTGAGAGCTCCTTTACAGAAAGAAGGCCTCTGATGGGTTATCGATGGGAAGTAGACCCTTGCAGGTCTGTTATAGATAGAAAACTGTTGACAGATCTTCTATGGATAGTACATATTTGACAAACCTTCTACAGATAGAATACCTTTGACAGGAGTTCTAGGGATAGAAGAAATTTAACAGGTCTTTTAGGGATATAAGACATTCGGCAGGTCTTCAGGGATAGAAGATCTTTGACGAGTTTTTTAGGGAAAGGCGACCTTTGACATGTCTTCTACAGATAGAAGGCCTCTGAAGGCTCCTCTATTGAAAGACAGTTCCTTTATAGAAAGGAGATCTCTGACAGGTCTTCGAAAGATAGTAGAGCTTTGACAGGTCTGTTCTGGATAGAAGACTGTTGACAGATCATCTATGGATAGAAGTCTTCTATGGATGGAAGACCTTTGAACGGACATATATGGACGGAAGACTTTTTTTCAGGTCTGTTATGGGTATGAGGCCTTTTACAGGTCGATTAGGGAGACAGGATTATTAGAAAGACCGTTGACAGGTCTTCTATAGATAGAAGGCCCTTGTCAGGTCTTCTATGGATGGAAGACCGTTGGCATCTCCATGGATAGAGGGCCATTGACAGGTCTTTTATAAATAAAAAACTTTTGACAGGGTTTCTAGAGGACTTTTTAGGGGTCTTATGGATGGAAGACTTTTTTCAGGTCTGTTATGGATATGAGGCCTTTTACAGGCCGTTTAGGGAGACAGGATTATTAGGGAGACTGTTGACAGGTCTTCTATAGATAGAGGGCCCTTATAAGGTATTTTATGGATGGAAGACCGTTGGCATCTCCATGGATAGAGGGCCCTTGACAGGTCTTCTATGAATAAAAAAACTTTGACAGGGTTTCTATGGATAAACGACATTTGAAAGGATTTCTAGAGGACTTTTTAGGGGTCTTATATGAATAGACCCTTGACAGGAATTCTATGAATAGCAAACCTTTGAGAGGCTTTCTGTGGATTAAAGACTTTTGAAAAGTTTTCTAAAGGACCTTCTCAGGATTTAAAGGAAGGATAGACGACCTTTGCCGTGATAAAATACCTTTGAAAGGTTTTCTAGAGGACCTTTGCCGAGTCCTTTAAGGTCGGAAGACCTCACACGGGTCTTCTGTAGATACAATACCTTTTATACGTCCTCTACGGCCTTTTCATCAGATTTTTTACGGAATGGTCTCCGTATTGGGGTAAGAAAATTTAACGGTGAGATTGTTGCCCTGGTTCCTTAGAAAAGCAAACTAAAAACATCGTATTTTTAAAATTCCTACACAACCAGCCAGCACTTTGTACTGCAACATTGTTTGCGTTGATGATGCCAAAACAAACATTCACATTTATGGCAGATCATTGACGAATGATTAATAAATAATTTCAAAACGAAATTTATGACTGGCGTTGTCAAATGTCAAAAGTTTTTATTTTCTTTAAAAGTGTTAAATGGTTTGCTTTTTATGGAAGGTCCGAGACGAAGATAGCACAACGACGAATGTCTGAAACATTTAAAGTGGAAAGCTTTAAAACTCAATTAATTGACTGACACTTAAAAATCAGTTGTCAATAGCTTTGGGTTGCATAATTTCTGGAAAGGTTTGGGAACATTGTAACAGAACACAAAGACACACAAATGTGGTATTTTTATGTTTTGCATTTCCTTAGAACCCAGACCTCTGACCCTTGGCTTAAAACATGTTCGATTAGCCATTAATCACGATACCGTTAGGTTAAGACATAAAATCCATACGTTTTGCAGTGGAGATCTGGCCTGAAATGCCTTTGCTGATGTTGAAGACGCATTCCCAGGAATAAGCCAAGAGCCGAACATAACAAACGATGACGATGACGGCGACGGCGACAGCCAATTTAAAGTTTAATCCTTACAATTGATCTGCCATTATTGGCTACTGGCATCAAAGTCCCTTATCTCAATGTACTCTTACCCCCCTTCTGGAGTGCACTCCTTCCACCAAACCAAAAAATAAAGTAATTTCCATATTTTCCCAAATGTACAGCGACGACAATGCCGACCATAAATCTTTGGGCCGTTTGCATTGAAGAACAACTACCCAAAATGAGAAGAAAAAAAAAACCCAAAACCAAAAATAACAACCATCAACTGAACTGAACTTCCCAATAACTTCAAGACCAATATGGAAATCCGATGTCAACTGGGGACCTTCTTACACTAGGATGCCATAGCATCAAGGTTTGATATAACCACCGTCGAAATACAAAAACAATAGGGCCGGTCGTCGGTCACAGCCACCAACAACAACATAACGAGCGCCGAAACTTGTGACAGAAACAATGATCTCTTCAACCAAAATTCAGCCATGGTGGTTCGGAGGGGTGAAATGGGGAGAGCTGGCAGAAAGATTGCAAGATCGACGGCCACAAATCTCCACAGAAGACAGGCAGTCGCAGTCAGTTGGACGTACAGGGAACGGACGAGTGAACGAACGAGCAGAGATAACTTTCCGTCTACGAATTGATGATGACGACTGGCAAAAAGACTGAATGACAGGTCAACTATTTTGCATATTTGCGTTGACCAGTGGTGGCACAGTGGTACGAGGTAATGGGAATTAGATGGTTCACATTGACGGGTAAAAAAACTGATCATAGTCAAAAAAGCGCTCATGTCTATAAAAATGTATTCCAAAAATATGAATATCAGAGTGAATCTTAGAATCTTAAAAATTTGCACGAGGATCAGTACCGGTGCGTAAACGTGGGATAAGGTTGGGTTTTAAAATGTATTAAAAATGCAATACTTTGAGTTGGACAGACAGAATGAGCTGAAATTTGAAATTGGAATGAGAGTCAGTGTTGGAGTGCAGAATAGATGCATGCATGGGTTTTTGGAAATTCAAATGCTGAGCCTTTGAGGGAGAAGTTCCAGAAGTAATGGTCCGTTCTATCCGCTCTTCGAAACAGTTCTTGAATAAAAAAAATATTGAGATGTGCGAAATTTGTAGATAATCGGATTCTTATTTCAGATGCTAAGAGTTGTATATACTTAAAATGTTGACCCTTTGATAAAGTGGACCTATTTTCGCTCCTAGCAGAAAGATTGCAGAAAATTTGATGTTCTGTAAAGTAAATAATTTTCCGTAACAATTTTCAACCTTTTGTGGCGAAGGTGCTAGTAGAAGTTAACCGATGTAGCCCACTTCCGAACTCGATCTAAATTTGATAATAAAAATACGTCTTAACCAGTTTTGACCAAATCGAATACTCGCTTCGAGAGTTGTCATTATATATACCCTGTGTGATTATATGGATTAGGATATAAAAATCCAAGATTATAGTTCAAAAAAAAAAATAAAAATCCACAATTATAGGCCTGATGGTTCTCGAAAATATTTTCCCAAAAAACAAATAAAATAGGCCAGTTGGTCCAAGTGGTAAAAAGTTTCTTAACAAATCCACGAATATAGGTCAGTTGGGTCTTTTAAAAATTTCTTAAAAAACCGCGATCAAAGATTATTAAAAAAAAAATAAAAAAACAATTAAAGACCTGTTGGTCCTTGAAAAACATGTTGTCCTGGATTATAGGTCACTTGGTACCACAAACGTGGTTTCTCGTCGTGGTTTTAGTGGATCCTTCTTCTTAGGGACCCACTAAACCTTATGAAATAAATAGAGCAGATTTCTCCCTCACCTGGGGGTGAAAATGTTTTATAGATTTAATGGGATATGGAATGTAGGATGGCGAATGAACTTTGTAGGTGTTTGGGAATTCGGAGTAGAGTCGTTTAGTTGATGATCTGGAATTCCACGTAGACAATCGGAAACCATGATGTAGTGGTGTCGGGTGGTTCCCGGCCGATACTCGGTTGGTTGATGTGAAGTGTGATTAGCCGACGATATGACTGTGATTGGGTACTGCATGAGGACAAATGAGGAAGATCGAGTATTACAATGTTTGTATTCGGGTGACGCTGGTGCTCAGGATGGTGACGATTTGAAGGTAATCGGGAACTTCACTTACTGGTAATCGCGTTTGCCAGTAGTAGATAATCAGGGTTTACGATGCAGAGGTTGATGCCCACGTCTTCGGAGACGGTTTGGCGACTCGTGGTATAATCGTTCGGCGACGGGAGTTCACTGTAGAGATACTCGGGAGATGATGACCTGTGTTCGGGCTTGGCAGCCGACCGTAGATATGTTCAGGAACAGCTGTCCAGGCCTTCTAAGAGGGATCGGAATTTGATCGGATTCGGCATGTGCCGAAGCATTTGTATCTTTAAAATTCGGACTTGTATTGCCCATTTGGTGCACAATTAATTTGAAATCGGATAAAAATATATATGGGAGCTATATCCAAATCGGAACCGATCTCGATAAAATTTGGCAAAGATATTTCTGAGCTGTATTTGATATATTTCCCTGAATATCGTTGTTACGGAGTGCATATTACGGCTGTGCATATGACTATTACGGAGTGCATATGACAAATCGGATCAGTATATATGGGAGCTATAGCTATATCTGAACCGATCTTCACCAAATTTGACATACTAGCTTCTAGACTCAATTCGGTCGTGAGTGCCAAATTTCATCCAAATCTAAATTTGGGCAAATATTAGACGTTTGGTGCACAATCAAAGGTAAATCGGACGATGTTATATATGGGAGCTATATCCAAATCTGAAACGATCTCGATAAAATTTAGCAAATGTATTTCTGAGCTGAATTTTATATATTTCCCCAAATATTGTTGTTACAGAGTGCATATTACGGCTGCGGAGGACAAAAATAACAAATCGGATGAACAATATATATGAGAGCTATAGCTATATCTAAACCAATTTCGATCAAATTTGGCATACTGACACCTGAGAATTCCAATCTGATCGTACTTGCAAAATTCCATACTATTCGGTGCACAATAAAAGGCAAATCCGACGAAGATATATATGGGAGCTACATCTAAATTTTTACCAATTATCTCCAATTTCCATAGTGTTCGTCCTTGGGCCAAACAAATGATTTGTGCAAAATTTCATCTGGATATGACAATAAATGCGAACTGTACTATGTTTAGAAAAATACATGGACAGACGGACGGACGGACATGCATAAATCGACTCAGAATGTGATTCTATGCAGATCATCAAAAGGAACTATGGGTCTATCTCGTTTTCTTTTGCCTGTTACAAACAAATGCACAAAGACATAATACCCTGACCACCTTGTGGTGTAGGGTATAAATACTTTTATATCTGTTGATGTTTATACTTTAAAAAATTCCATGATTTCTCTTTAAAGAATATTCCTAGAAAATTCCGAATTATTGTCCTTTGGTCCTAATAAAAATATAAAGAATAAAATATTAAATCTTCCCTGGTCCTTGAAATTAGAGACTCTATTCATTGAAAGCATATTTCCAACAACATCCTTAGTCATTGTAAAAATATTTTTTAAAAGGTCACGATCGATCCACACATATTTTTACTCGAAAGTTAATCCTTAAAAATCTAAAAAATTCTCGTTTACACTCATAAAGTATTCGTAGTTGGTCCTTGTAAAAAAATTTTAAAAATCCGATAGCAGAGGTGTGGTTGTTCCTTACAAAATATTTTTAAAACCCCAAACTTTTTAAAACATATGAATCTATAACTCTCCTGACACTATAAAAATTTGTTAAAATCCTCGACTAAAATACTTCTTTCAACTAATATACATTTGCCACTGTCTCCCTCTCTATCTCTCTCTACCTCACTTTATTTTAATTTTCTTCGAACCCATACCCGAAGCACACACACCTATACATACTTTCAATGTTCCTTGATTCGTTCGTACATAGGTCGCAGCCATCCTCCATACCTGTAAACAATTGTTGTCAATCAATGCCGTAAAGTGTAGTTTAGATGGCATTTACGATCGTGAATCAACGAGGATCAGTCTTTGGCTGGTCAGGGTGGAATTAAGTTTTGGTAGCAACACCAACAACAACCTTCAGGAAAATAACAATTCAAACGACTACCAGCCAACCATCCACACTGACGACAAAGGACAATTTCTGCCCTGATGACTGTTGTACAAGGAATGTCACCAACAACGACAACAACAATCACATTGCGAGTAACGAGGAGTAACGATCAGGGCCAGGTTATTTATGAGCCCCAAAACTCAATGAAACCTAAAGATGGACATACGACATATGTCCAGTCCGCTGTTGTATTTTATGTAGCATGGAATGCAAATGAGGGATAGAAAACAAAAGCCTGGATTCCTTTACCCCTCTCGAATGGTGGGCAATGCTAATCCTCGGCCATGACTGTGATGGAAATGATCAATGATAAACGAAAGTGATTTGCAAATGTCACATGACCATCATCATCAGCAGCAACAGCGTTGTCGTCAACTCTGTCAGCCAAGATCTGCGCAAGATGAATGTCTTGGTCAAGTATTGAAGCAGTTCGTCACTCACTCAATCGCTTGTTGATTACCTGACAAGCTCTCTGCCCTGCACATCGCTTACCAATGATTTTTGTTTATATCCCCCAACTGATTGATGTGACATTGATGGAATTGCATGTTGGCCAATCAATCGGCAATTTTGTCAAACCTTTCCAACACTTTGGCACCAAATCGATTGGGGTTCGTTCGTTCATTGCTGCCTAGCCAGAGAAGAGTGTGCCCGGGGCCAATAAATGTAATGGGTTGATGTTTAACAACTTCGTTTGGAACATCTGCATACATTGGCCCAGCTACATAAACGAGGCGGCTGGGACGTACGGACGGGACATTTGGTGAGATCTTGTAATGAAACAAATCGACCAGAGATTGACAACTGATGTATGCTGATTTGACACTGACGACGACACAGGCGCATGGTCGAGGACAGACAGACAGAGACTCGTCGTATGTGTTGATGTTATGCAAATAACAACATCGTTTATTGATTGTCATCGGGACAAGTTGATGTGCCCGGCCGGGCACATCAGAATTTGACATGTTGTTTTACTTGAGATTGAGTATTGATTGAATGGGTGGCTATGGCTATGAGACTTTTACGAGCTAAGAAAATGTCAAATTGACCAGGAGTTGTAAAGGTTGACATTTGAAAAATTTCCAGGTGATAACAGGTGCCAAGGGAATTAAGTGTTTTAGGTTAGTTTTTAATCGTTTCAAGAGAACTTCTATGGACAGAAGGTCATTCAAGTGTCGGGGGAATATTCGTGAAGTCTTCTATGGACAAATGAAGATTAAGTATTCATCTATGAATTCAATCAAGAATCATGTCCGTGAAGATAAATTAACATTTTTCTAGCGAAGGCACAAACCATATTCATTTTTATCGAGTTTAGAACAAGAGAAGAAATTTCTCATTTTCGCACCTGACCTAGCACTAATGCAAATATTAGGATTTGCAAAGTTGGAGCAAAATTGGAGTATACTTTCTCTCTCTGTGAAGCAAATTATTTTATTTATATATTTATTTATTTACTTTTCTTTTTTGTTTTTGAAAATTTTAACTTTTTGTAGGGATTTGGTCCAAAGAGACCTAGGAAGACCTATTCTCTGAAGCTTTTTCACTGGAGGAGTTAAGTGGTTCCAACTTCTTCTGTTTTTGTATTTTTTTTAATTGTTATGTGTTTTTTTTTTTTTTTCAATGTTTATGTTTATTTATAACTTACGCTCACCTTTTTGGTATTGAAGGTTTTCATTGTTTCCATGGATTATAGGTCATTCGAGTGATCTTGGTTGAATTTAAAACCATATAAGTGATCTTTGATGGCTTACAAGCCATTCTTCAAGAGGTATTGCATGAATTGGTCTTATATGACTTGCTGACCATTAATTATCTATTAGTGAAGGACTATAGAAGTGGTATTCAATGAATACAAATTATTCAAGTGGTCTTCTTTGAATTGAAATTCATTCATGAGGTCTTGTATGAATTGAAAATTATTAGTGTACTTGTATGCACGGAGTAGTTTTTAATTGTAGAAATATAAGGCCTTTAAAATTGTCTTGGATATATTGAAGAATATTAAGGTGGCCTTGTACTATTCAGAATTCGAGAATATTCTATAAATTTCAGGTCATTCAAGTCAAGTCTTCTATAAATTTCAAGTCATTCAAGTCATCTTGGATGAATTGAAAGCCAATTAAAAGTATTTATTGGGACATACATTAATTAAAGAATATTAAAGTAGTCTTCTATAAATTAAAAATCATAATAGTTACCTTGTATGAATTGAAATGGTGTTGTGTGAATTGAAATAATAATCAAGTTAAATTTGTATGACTTCAAGATCATTTAAGTAGGCTTGTATGAATTGAAGAAAATTCCTTAGGTCTTACATGCACTGCAAATCATGCAAATAGTCTTATATGAGTCGATGGATACTGAAGAAATACTCAAAATACAAAATAAATTCTAAAACAACACATCTTGCTTTGTGAGTACTGTAGAAAACTTTGATTGACATTTTATGAATCGGAGATCATTGAACATGTATTGTAGGAATTGAAGACAATCCAAGTAGTCCTCTTTGCATTGAACTAAATATTATTTAAGCAGTATGAGTTGACTGTCATTGAAGTGGTGTTTTATGAAGTCTTTTATGAAAACTTTCAAATGGCATTGCTTAATTTGAAGAACATTCAAATGGACTTGCATGCGATTAAATTCATTCAAGTGGTATTATATTAATTGTAAACTATTCAGGTCGTGCTCTACAAATAGAATACCATTGCTGATGTCTTCCAAGCAGTCTTGTATGAATTGGAGAGAATTCAAATCTTTTGTGGATTGAATAATTTCCACGTATAGAACTGAAGTCCACACAAGTGTCCATCTGCGAATAGAAGCTCACTCAAGACGTCTACTATGAATTCAAAAGATTCAAGTGAACTTTCACGAATTACAAGTCATGCAAATGGGCTTGTACGAATTGAAATACATTTAAATGGTCTTACCTAAATTTAAGATAATTTAGTCATCTATTACTGAAAGAATTGCAGACTTTTAAATAATCTTGTTTGAATTGTAGACTTTAATTTCAATTCGAGTGGGGTTATTTCAATTGAAAATCATTAAAGTCTTCTGTTATCAATTAAAGTTGTTTCAAGTAATCTTCGGTGAATTAAAGACCATTCATGTGACAGTTTTCTTTGAAGACAAATCAAATGTCCATCTATATATTAGATATAATTTTTCGTCCATAGACGAACATAATCTTACTTGTATGAATTGAATGCCAATCAAGTGGTGTTGTATGAATTGAAAAGCATTCAAATGATATTTTATGACATGAAAAACTTTCAACACGCCTTTCATGAATTGAAGCTCATTCAAGTAATGGTTAAACAATCCAAATCGAGTGGTATTTTATGAATTAAAGTCCATTCAAGTGGTCTTATGTGAATTAAAGTCCATTCAAGTTTTCTGGCATGGATTAGAGGCATTTCGTATATGAATTCAATTGCTATTCTGTATATAAATTGTCAATTGTACTTTTATATATTAAATAAATATCACTCTAGTGTCCTTTCACAGATCGAAAAGCATTATTGTATGAATTCAATACCAATCAAGGTAGTCTTGTATGAATTGAATACTGTTTACGTAACATTCTCTGGGTAGAAGACCATGTCTTTCATGAACCTTATTTTCTAGCTGTCATGTATGAATTGATACCTACTCAAGTGGTCCACTATGAATTGAAGTCCATGCATGTCTTCTGCTGGTATTTTAAACCATTTCAAATGATATTATTTGTATTGAAGACCATTCAAAGTGACCTGTTTTCTTTAAAGGACAAACCATGACACCTTTGATTTACATGGCATTTAAATATTCTTTTATAGACGAACGATCATCCTTGTATGAATTCAAGAACAATCCAGTGGTATTGTATGAATTGAATAGTAGGGTTGTATTCTGCGGACAGAAGACAATGTAAGTGGTATTCTATGAGCTGAAAATCATTTAACATGTCTTGTATGATTTGAAGATCACTCAAGTGGTCCACAGTGAATTGAATATCATGCAAGTCTTCGGCTAGTAACTAAAGACATTTCAAGTTTTCTTATTTGAATTTAGATCATTCAAGTGTCTTTCTGTGAATAAAGGACGGCTAAAGGATTCTTTTATATATTAAATATCGTTCAAACGTACTTCTATAAACAAAGGGTCCTTCAAAGGGGCTTCTCCAAAAAATTAATATATCTCCATGATTCGCAATCCATTAACACTTCAGATCACAAATATTTGGCCTTCATTTTCATACCACCTCCTTTGTGAGTACCCAACATATAGATGTCGCTTCTATTGTACAACCCATTGCATTTGTGCTGTTGGCCTAGTAGTGTCTTAATATTCCTACATTTGAATTATTTGTTAGCGAATTTATATGCATTGTTTCCTTCGTCCCCTGAAGCCATCTGTCCAAATCTTGCACCATTTCTTGCCATTGATTGATTGACAAAAGCTTTGTGAATAAGTGATTGAAACAGCCAAAGATCGATTGATCAATCGATGTTGGACGTACAACGTGCAATTTGAGGCAACGCTCGTAAATGCCACCGTTTCGAGCAGAACACATTTGCATTTTAACTTGACATTTGAGCCATTGTCATGTTTTTCCAAACGTCAGTGTGTGAGTGTATGTGGATTTTGTCAAATTACTTTGAATTGTTGACCATATGTGGTGGCGGAGGTGCTGCTGCTCCCGCATTAATGTTCGTTGGCGAATTATGAATGAAGTATTGTTTTGTTTAAACAAAATGCCATGCCCCCAATGTAATTGACATTCTCTAGATGGTCACAGCCAGCCATCATTATTGTCGGACTGCCACTGCCACCAATATTCATTCTATGCCAAATGAAATCAAATTTTCAAAAGGTATTGTTAGTGGTCGCCGTGTCAGATTTGTCGTATCGGAATTATGTTATGTTGCAAACTATTTATCATAAATTACACTCCCTAGAAATATAAAATGGAGCGCTTATGTGGTAGCTGACAAAAGCAATATATGTTTGCATAATTTTTGAATTTCGATTTTGAATGAAGCTGATGAATTTTCCATTAGCAATATTAGGTGAATTTTGTGGAAAACGGAAATTGTTCCCACGAAAAGAATAAACTAATATTGGATACGATTCAGACACACTTTAAAAAAATGAGATTTGAGAGGGAGTCTTGGGAGTTGAACAGAATGAATTCATGTTGTTCATTCTAGGACTTTTCCAATAATATAATTTAAATGAAGCTTTTTAAAACTAGTCAATTACAAATGGTTGGAGCAATGCAAACCCCGATTATCTCATATTTGTTTCCATCATTTTCTGACATTAATGCTTTCAATTGAATTAACTCTATTTATCGACTGCCACCTTGTAACTCTAGAGACAAATTATGTCATTTACATGTCAACCTGCGCTAGAAATGACATTCCATGAAGCAAGGAACAGTAACATAGACAACAAAGCCGATAACTACAACAAATGTTATTGGTGCCAGACTAACTCTGATACGTTAAAGTGAGAGGGAAGCGGGAGAAGGCCAGTCTGGTTCATAAAAACTTAAATTCTAGCAAAAAAAAATGGCTGACAGCATTTTCGATGGTTGTTATCTTCAATGACTCGCTGATAAGGAGTTTGCAACCTTTCAATGACTTTTAACCCTTAACCTAACCCAAAAATTCGCCGACAACACTTGTCCGCTCACTCACCTGGTATGACGGTTACTTTTGCATGAGTTGACATCTGCGGAGACTTCTGGGAGGTCTGGATGTTTTTTTTTTTTTTTTTGACTATTTTTTAAGGAATGAATGCAATTTTAGGAATTTAAATTGATATATATTTTAGAAGACGGAAGAATATCAGTATCGCTCACTTCTATATACATATTTAAAGAAAAAATGGAAATAATTATAATGCTAATTTCAATCTTCAGTGACTCTAAATTACGCGACCTCGTTTGAATATACACATCTTATGAATTCTTCGGTGTGAGTCGTCCAGGAAATAAGCTAAACAAAAAATGTATCCATCCAAATTGAGCGCGGGGAGTAGTTATTCAATTTTCGTCATAGTTTCCATTACATGTTATCATAAGGTTAGCCGTTAAGCGTGGAAATGCTAGCTATGTCGTCTTCAAACTTTATCCAATCAGCTAAAAATCGAATTCTACTTCCAGACCTCAACCAAAGCATCCTCGCCCTTATTCAGGAGAACCGAAAAAAAGTTTTTCTCATTTTATTTTTTCCGATACCAGGAGTGTTTTTTCTACTTTAGTCGTTTCCATATGTAAAATGTATTAAGCGGAAGTTAGCCGGAGAAATGGAGACTTCTTTGGAAGAAGAAAGCAGCCTTTGGCGAAGGCTCTTTAGAAATGACTGCTTCAACACATCCGATTACCCTGTTTGGCAGGGACAGATACTCTTAAGGATGTAAAATAGAGGTCTAAGGATATACTCTCTTTGCAGAATTTATAAAAAGCATTACTTCCTATGCAGTCACCGATGTCATAATCAGCAAGTAGAGCAGTTCAATAAACCAAGCTGTCGGTAGTATTTACGATATAAGACGAGAGTCTCCTTCCTTCTGACTATTAACTATAGAATGTATTCTAGCTTTTTATGAAAAAAGGTATCCATGCCTTCTATATAATAATAACAAATTTTTTTTGGAAAAAAAGTACTTCTTGGTCGTCTCTATCCATAGTTTTTAAAGGAAACCCATACTTCAGAACCACTTTTGAGCTTTTAAAAGTCTTCTATAAAAATCAAATTTATTGTATCGAAGCTAAATCTGACCGTTATTCCAAACCTCAAAAAAATATAAGTGAAAAAGCTGTAAGTTCGGCCAGGACGAACTTTGAATACCTTCCACTATTTGTAACGAATTTGACAATTTAAAAGAAAAAATAAAATCCATTAAAAATTCTGTTAAAATCTTAAATATACCGAATTTTGCCGTTATATTGAGTCTATACGACGACGTGGACCTGCATAAGCAACTTTTGTCATAAGCCATTACAATATTCGAAAACGAAACTTGAAACAAATCGGTGAATAAAATCATCAAAATACCGAAAATAGGGAGGTACGAAAACGTGGACTTGTACAGACAGTTTTCTGTCATAGACTGTAGTATCCATTAGGAACTTCAAATGCCAAATTTTAAATAATTCCGGTGAATAATGTCGCTAAAATCATCAAAATACCGAATATCGAGAGGTGCCGTTATATGGGGGCTATACGAAGAAATGGACCCGCACAGACAATTTTCTGTCATAGGCTGTAGTATCCAATACAAAATTCAAATACCAAATTTTAAACATTTTCGGTGAATATTGTAGCATAAATCACCAAAATACCGAAAATAGGGAGGTATCATATGGGGGCTATACCAAAACGTGGATCTATATGATCCATTTTCAATACCAAAAGTCCTGCAGACATAACATACATTTGAGTAAAATTATATCAACCTACTTTATTTCGTTCGGAAGCTAAAGTGGTTTCCAAAGACGGAGAGACGGACGGACCTCAATAAACCGACATTGAATTTTGTGCTGATCAAGAATATGTATACTTTGTGGGGTATAAAATGTATATTTCGAGGTGTTACAAACGGAATGACAAACTTAATATACCCTCCCTGCTATGGTGGAGGGTATAATACAATATAACTGGAAATAGTTGGAACCACTCCCAATAAATATCCCAGAATATACTCAAGCTGGGGGTGTATAATCCGAACATAGGAAATTTACAGTAATTTTTTTTTTTGTTTTTTTTTTTATTTTTTTTTTTGAAAATGTTAATCCCTACATTTTGAAAATATCAAAATAATGCTACAAATAGCGTTATACTTACGTTATACTTACAGATCACCATTATTCTGGGACTATTCTTAGGGTCTCTCCTAATTCGAACATATTTGCTAACCCAAAAGGAATTTTTATTTGGCCGTAAAATAAGCTAATATCAAACATCGAGGATTCTTCCAAAATAATCGGAGTCTTCTCTATTCCACCACGCCAAAGAGGACTTTGACAGTATCACTTAGCAAGTGATTTGAGTGACAAATGAACAATTAAAATGGGAATGAAAATGGCTAAATGCTGTCGTAGATACCAGCTGGAGTGCAGAGAGAACAGACTCGGGGTTTTTATTCTTGAATTATTTTGCAAGCTAACAACAACAACAACAAAAAAGGGGTTTTCTTGAATGAGGGTAACATGACCGTAGCTCATATTAGAAGTGGAGAATATTTCACTGAAGAACAAACGTTTAACTTTTTTTTTATCGAAACACAGTTATTATTGAAACATAATGAGGGGAAAAATCTACGTTCCTGTTTCAAATGATCCCAGCGTAATCATCAATCTCTTTTTTTAGTTACGGCAACCATGGCAAAGATAACTAAATAACACATTTTTAATTAGTCTTCTCGGTCGAAGCTAGAAACAAATATGTAGACAAATTTTCCAGATAATCTCAGTTGGTAGAGAAGAATTCATCACACAGCTTCTTAACCACAAATATTTTCAGGCAGCATAGCAACAATTATTTGGATTATAATTCGAATACAGTGGGTGGATAATGGAATAAAATTGTGACTTACCTGAGATTCTTGTTTCGAAAATCAAAACACACCGACAGACAAACATGATATCAATATGTCCTTGGAAGGCACAAGAGAAAGACGAGAAACATTTCTGTAAAAATATAGAAAAGTGAAATTATTAATAAATTTCCAAAAATTATTAGAACATAACATAAAATTATAAAAATCTTATAAAAATAAGTTAAAGAGTATCAGTCGGTTTTGCCGACAGATTTATACCCTCTGCCAGTGTTCGATTATTTATATTTTTTTACTTCTGTTGTGATTATTCAAATTGTTGACCCTCTATGGAGTTAGGTTCCGAAGGAATGGGCCAATATTGTCCAATTCGTGTCGGACCTAAATAAATATGATATAAATATTGTGACGTGCCAGTTTTGGACTATATTGGCTACTTCCTTCACTTTATATGAGATATGTGATAATTTTGAGAAAATCTCAAAATATGCGTGAATTACCAGATATAGTCGATCGAAGTATTCCATTTTCATACTTCATCCAATACAGATAATTACAGACATTTATATCCAAATTTATGCGAAATCATAAATTCCATATTCATCTCAGGTTTCTGGTTGAGAGAAATACTTAGATATAACAAATTGTAAAGAATCGCTGACTTATTTCCCAAATTATGAAGATAATAGTATTGAAAATGGTAACCCTTTGTGGGTGAGGTACCAGAAGGGGTTTGCAGATATATATCATCTTCAAAACAGATCTTGTGTTTGTGTGTGCGTGAAATTTGACGAGAGATGAAATTTGTTCCGCTTTCTTTGAGCGTTTTGTTTTTCAAAAAATCTTGAACCCTGTGTGGTTGAGGTACCAGAAGAAATGGCCCGATCTCTACCATCAATATAAAAGATCTTGTGTTGATGGAAATATTGAGGTGTACAAAGTCTAAATAGAATCGGATTTTAATTTCGCACTTTATGAACTTTAGGAATATTCAAAATTTTGACCCCTTATGGGGGAGGTACCAGAAGGAGTGAACCGATATATCCCATCTTCACAGCAGACCTTGTGTTAGAAGAAATAATGGGATGTGTGAAATATGAAAAGAACCGGATGCTTATTTCGGACTTTATGATCGTTTTGGTTATTCAATACGTTGATCCTTTGTGGGGGAGGTACCAGAAGGAATAGTCCGAGCATTACTATCTTTTTAACAGATATGGTGTTGATAGAAATATTGAGATGTGTCAAATCTGGATAGAATCAGATGTTAATTTCGCGTTTTAAAAGTTTCATGGATATTCAAAATGTTGACCCTTTGTGGGGGAGGTACAAGAAGGAGTGGACCGATATATTCCATCTCTATATCAGACCTTGGGTTAATAAAAATATTGTGATGTGTGTGATTTGAAGACAATCGGACTCTTATATCACATTTTATAAGAGTTATAATAATTCAAAATTTTGACCCTTTGTGGGAAGGTACTTAAAAGGGATGGGTCGATATTGTCCATTTCTGCACCTGATCTAGCATTGACAACAATTTTCGTATTCGCATTTTTTGATCAAATCGATCGAATCGAATGATCATTTCTGTTTTTATGAGGTAAATCATTTTCTTTAAAAAAAATTGACAATTTTATGGGGGAGATAGTGGAATGAGTGGGCCAATGTTGCCCATCTCCGAACTCGATCTAATTTTGAAAATAAGATTACGATATACCAAGTTTGGACCAAATCGGATATTCCCTTCGAAAGTTATCGTGCGCTCCACACAGCCAGACAGAGAAAGGGAAGAACACCCCTGGATCAACTCCAAATGTCCTGAACGGATTTGGTCCAATAGGACCTAGGGTCTAAAACCCTAATTTCAATGAGGCACGTTTTGGCCGTATCAAAGGATATATACCCTCAGTAGCCACATGGCTGAGGGTATAAACGGAGATCGGAAATGTCCACTCATAATTGAGTAGAGAGTTCGTCAGTACTTTACTTTTCTATGTCACCCAAATAAGAGTGAATAGGTCTTGCTCGTTTTTGAGTGGGAATAAAAATTGCTCGAAATCGAGCGGATTCTACTCTTGCCGAGTACTATTTCAGTTGGTGTCATATTGTTGCTTTTGTTGCTATGAACACATTTTTCCTCAAGCCACAGCTACAAATAAGCATAAATATGATGAAGAGTATTTTCGCCAATCTCTACTAACGAAGAGAGTAAAGTCGTAGAACTCCTACTCTAATTCGAACATTTCGACTAAAATTCAAACAGAAATAGCTCGGGTCCCTTTCACTATAAAATAAATGTAGAGAGTAAGCTTCTTATGAAGCTTGGAAATTGAAATTGTTTATGCAGCTCCATGTCTTCGTATGGGCTCCATATATCATATATTCGGTATTTTGACGATTTATTTTGAAATTGTTTGAAATTTCGTATTTGAAGTTCCTAATAGGGGTTACAGCCTGTGACAGAATATTGTCTATGTAGGCCCATGTCTTCGTATAGCCCCGATACAACGATACCTCCCTCAGTATTCAGTATTTTGATGATTTTATTTACCGATTTTTTTTTTCAAGCTTCGCATTTGAGTATTGTAATGGCTTATGACAAAAATTGCCTATGCAGGTCCACGTGTTCGTACAGACCCCATCATAAAGGCTATATTCGGTATTTTTAAGATTTTAAAACAATTTTTTAAGGGATTACATTTTTTTGAATATTTTCAAATTCGTTCGAAATGGTGGAGGCTATTCAAAGTTCGGCCCGGCCGAACTTACTGCTTTTTACTTGTTATTTTATAAATTCATTTCTTCTGTAATTTATGACTTGCTCGTAATAGTTCCCTCTCCCTTAGAGTCCAACTCCTCACCTTTGAAGCGTAGCTCAGTCAATATTTTGTGCCGTGCTATTGCCTAGGCCCACTGTACAGCTGCGTCTGTGTCCTCTATACAACAAGTTTCCCATTGTAATGACAATGTTTTTTTTTTTTTCGAGCTAAATGATACAACACACACAGTTGTTAGTTGTTCTTCGTAACGCTGACATTGTTGTTCTCCTCAATCTCTATGATTATCCGAGAAGATATAAAAGAGATGGATGGATGGGCAGCTAGCTAGCTAGGCAGGCAGGCAGGCAGGCAGGCATCCTTAAAGCGAGAATGCGTAACAAAATAAAAGTGAAATGCCAATCATTTACAGGTCTACCGAGTGTTGTTGCATAAAATTTAACAATAACAACAACGGCAGCAACAACTACAATCGAGCCAAAATCTTATTAAAAATCTGCAACTATTAAAGAAAACAGCGACGACGACGACTACGACATCTTTGGAGGACACGTTAAGCCACGAATGAACGGCGGCATGTCACACTTGCTCTGAAATATGTCGACTACGAAGAGCAGTGATCGTTGTCAATGTTTCGGGGCCGGCAGAACTGAAAATCTGCATTACTGGCCTCAGAGTGTACGTGTATGTATGTGTGTTTTTTACGATTCCAGTTGGTTTCAAAGGGAATCGTTGTTGCAAAGTGTTGCCGGCCACAAAAATGCTGTGAAACAATTCCCATGGGAAATGTTATGGCCAGCCGCAGAAGATTAGTAGCAAAAGCTCAAGTTTACGGCCTGACACTGTCGTTTACTTTCATTGTTTGCTGTTGGATGGATGAATGGCCGGCTGCATGTAATGACACATTCTTGAGATTTTCCAGAAGGTCATTTTCCTTTTATATGTTTCGAACGCGTATGGTAGCAATGAACAAAGAAATTGCATTGCTTTTGAGAGTGGAGGCCAAGATGGATATTGGATGTTGTGGTTCTCTTAAAACATTTTCGTTTTTTTACCTTTGCAGGTTATCGTGAGAGCGCATTTGCCTTTGCCATCTCAGCTGCCGGAGTGGCCCATAGTGTGGCCCGGGCCTGTAGCCAGGGTCGCCTCATGTCCTGTGGCTGTGATCCCTCGGTGAATCGCAAAACCCTTAACAAAAATCTCCGTCAAAGTCTGGACAAGGAGAAGAAACTATTTTTACAGTATCTGGAAACAAATCAAATTCTCAATCCGGAAGATGAGAAGAAATATGAACGCTCCAAGATTGCCAGCCGCTGGAAATGGGGAGGTTGTTCGCATAACATGGATTTTGGTGTGGAATTTTCCAAGCTGTTTCTCGATTGTCGTGAAAAGGCCGGGGATATACAATCGAAAATTAATCTGCACAATAATCATGCCGGGAGAATTGTAAGTTCGACAACATAGTAACAGCTTAGCACTATATAAAAATATATTTTTTTTCCTTTCCAGGCCGTGTCCAACAACATGGAATTCCGTTGCAAATGTCACGGCATGTCCGGCAGTTGCCAGCTGAAAACCTGCTGGAAATCAGCTCCAGATTTTCATGTGGTAGGCAAAGTCCTCAAACATCAATTTAGACGAGCCTTACTGGTCGACCAATCGAATTTGGGTAATGGCGAACCCATTGTCGTCCTGAAACGTTCACGCAATAAAAAATCCAACAATGCCAATGGAAATGGTGAACGCACGGGTGAGCGACATGAACGCCCCTCAAACGCCAAATCAAATACCGAGAAAAATGCTCAACGATCCGCCCGTAAATTAGAGACATCTCTATTCTACTACCAAAGATCACCGAATTTTTGTGAAAAAGATCCATCTGCTGATATTTTGGGTAAGTTGTGAAGGTTTGGAAATTCGGGTTTTTAGAAATTCGTACGGTACGAAGAGTATTAAAAAGTACTAAAAATGGTACCCTTTGTATTTGAGGAAGCAGTACGTACGTATTCTAAACAAGTAAAGAAGCTGTAAGTTAGGCCGGGCCGAATACCCTCCACCATTTGCTACAAATTTGGCAATTTCCAAAAAAAAAAAATAAAATTCGTTAAAAATTCTGTGAAAATCTTAAAAATACCGAATGCCTATACGATGACGTGGACCTGCATGGGAAACTTTTGTCATAAGTTACTACAATATTTAAATGCGAAACTTGAAGAAAAATCTGTTAATAATGTAGCTAAAATCATCAAAATACCGAATATCGGGGGGTACCGGTATATGGGGGCTATACGAAGACGTGGACCTACATGGCCTATATTCTGTTTTATGGTGCAGTATCTATTACGAACTTCAAATACCAAATTTGGAACAATTCCGGTGGATAATCTTGCTAAAATCATCAAAATACCGAATATAGGGAGGTACCGTTATATGGGGCTATGCGAAGACGTGGACCTACATGACCTATATTCTGCTTTATGGTGCAGTATCTATTACGAATTTCAAATACCAAAATTGGAACGATTCTGTTAAATAATGTCGCTAAAATCATCAAAATACCGATTATGGGGGGGTACCGGTATATGGGGGCTATACGATGACGTGGACCTACACAGACTATTTTCAGTCTTAGGCTGTAGTATCCATTACGAACTTCAAATACCAAATTTGAAACAATTCCGGTGAATAATGTTGCTAAAATCATCAAAATACCGAATATAGGAAGATACCGTTACATGGGGCCTATATGATAACTTGGACCTACATGGCCCATTTACGAACCTTACCTGCCTACTGGCAAAATATACATGTGTGCAAAATTTTAGCCTTCTATCTCAATATGTTCGAAGGATAGCGTGATTACAACAGACAGACAGACAGACAGACGGACATGGCTAAATCGTCTTAGAATTTTACGCTGATCAAGAATATATATACTTTGTTGGGTCTGACATGAGTATTTCGAGGAGTATAAAAAGGGTCCCTTCTAAAAATCCAGCCTTTGAGGAAAATCACCGTAATCACCATCTGGTGGTAGATAATCTACCTTCATAACAATTTCTTCATCGAATCCAATTTTAATTAAAAAAATCTCTTATCCGGCTACCACTGTGGTTCCGTTTTCCATAAATCATTGCTAAATCTATTTTTTTCCCTCTCTCGCAACAAAAACAACGCCTCCCAATTAGCACAAACTGATTAATTGCAACTAACAACTAATGTTCGATAATAATTTGCAAATTGAAACAGAAACGGCTTGGACGTGCTTAGGAGAGACTGGTCGAATGTGTCGCGCCGCCTCGTCGTCTGATCGGCCGGTCATATCATGCCAATAAACACTTCTTAATTGACAATCTTATTAATAAAATATGCAAATCTGTTACAATATATAGACACGTACGTATATTTGCAAGCGACAAAAACCGACCCGACGACGACGTCTGAACATGGTCGATTTACAAGACAACAAACGCTGCTTAAGCTTAAACGTGGCGGACGACAAATTGAAAGCATCGTCGTCTTAAGACAACAGCGAGAGAAAAAAAGAAACACTTTTGGCTTAAAGACCCAACACGTCCCACCACCATCCACCGTGGTCATCATCATCGTAGCGATAACTGACTTCCAATCAAATGCTTTGCCTTGCCTTGTCTTCAGACTGAGCCACGCTTTTGCTGGCTCACTTTGCTTACACACCCCAGACACCCAGACAAATGGCGCATAGATCACCAATACTAATCGCCCGGATAGACGGACAGACATGGGCACGGACTATTCGGGACGGACGCCAGGCCAAATTGCATCTCAATATCGCAGCGCAAAAAAAAAAAGTCGTAACTCATGCTGTTGCAAATTGACAGATTGCAGTTAAAAAGTGTTAATTATTTAATAAAAAAAAATTATATATTTTTTATATGTCTGTGTGTATGTCTGTAGTAGCTGCGGCTGGCTACTTTACCGTTCATATTTATTATTAAAAAATATTAAATGTAATTTGTTGGAAAATGTTTCTTTGTGGCACCCTACATGGCTATAACTTTAAAAGTGAACTTATTGTTCGGAATACTTGGTCCTAAATTGAAATTCAATTTTGCGAAAAATTTATACTCGCTCGAACAAAGAGTGAAACTTACTCGAATTCGAGCGGAAGAGCTCCTGATATATAAAAAAATACAGCAAACTCAAATTTTCGCTATCGCTCCAATAGGAGTCAGCTTATTTTCCTCGTTTTATGGTGGGAGCCAAATTCGTTGGAAATCGAAGAGATTCTACTCTTGCCGAGCACTGTTTTAGTTGTTGTCGTACTGATCTTGTATTTCTATGTATGTGTTTTTTTTTTAGACGACCACACCCCCGCTTTCAAGGTATTATTATTTTCAAAAAACACTGCATTGACTCGAACCTTTTCCTCAGCAGAGGCAGTGTAGAAAGTTTCAAATTCCATCGTTTAAACTGATACTTGAGGCTACCCCGCAAAAATACCCATTACAGATCGCCTTACCAACCCATTGTTTTTAACATAAACATGTCGCACGAAAAAATGAGTTATATTTTGGGGGTCCATGACCTCCTTTTGAGAGATATCAGATCAATTCTTTCAATGCACATATTAAAAGCAGCAGATGATACTTGTTCAAACTCAAAAAGGCCGATTTCCATGATTTTTTCAAGATCTCTTGGAAATTCCTCTTCAACACTGCATATATATTTTTGGCATAGGAGGAGGGCATTCTTGAGGAATTTTAGCTGGCTTTGAGCTCATTCATGTCACCACATAAATATAGGAATCTAAAGTGTCAGGCTTTATCCTTTTATTGTGGTTTTTATAAAAACAACGTTTGTTTATTAGTGGAGAACGATTTTTTTATAAAAACAACAATAAAGGGATAAAGCCTGGCACTTTTGCAACAACAAAATACTACGGTCGTTCATTACTGCGATAGTCAGTAAACTAAGTGACCGAACTGCAAACCGGGCCAAACTTTATCTACCCCTCACAATTTGGAAAGTAACCAATTTAAAAATAAGTCTGTAAATGCCGAAACTCCAGTATTCGAGAGGTATGTGCCAGTTCTTTTATTGGAAACATCCAATTCAAATTGCAAACCATTCTCTAAAAAAGTGGGATTCAGTCATCCAAATACCAAATATCGGGGAGGAGATAAGGGCTATATAACAACTTTGACTTATATAGTTCAATTTTGTGCAACATAAGCAGAAGAACCCATTACGGAATCGATAAACTCAATATTAGGAAATTCCGTTAGAAAATGTGGCTTAAATTGTCAAAATACCGAATATCGGAAAGTACTTTTATATGGGGGCTATAGGAAAACGTGGACCTATATAGACAGTGTTCTGTTACAGGATATAGAATCCAATTTGAACTCTTACTTTCGAATTTTTATGCTATTCCGCTAGAAACTGAGCCTAAATGCATCAAAATACTGAATATGGGAAGGTACAATCATATGGGCGCTATACGAAAACGTGAAAATATACAGGCAATGTTCTGCCACAGAAGGTAGAACATGTTATGAACTCTAAATACAAAATTATAAACTATAACGTTAAAAAGTGTGACTAAAATTGTCAAAATATCGAATATCGAGAGATACCTTTATATGGAGACCATAGGAAAACGTGGACCTATATAGACAATATTATGCCACAGTAGATAAATCCCAATACAAACTGTAAATACCAAATTTATTATTTATTCTGTTACAAAGTGTGGCTAATATCGTCAAAATTCCGAATATCAAGAGGTACAATTATATAGGGACTATACGAAAAACTCTGGATCTATGAAGACAATGTACTACCACAGGAGGTAGACCACAATATAAGCTCTAAATACTAATTTTTAAACTATTACGTAAGGATGTGTGGCTAAAATCGTCAAAATTCCGAATACCGGGAGGTACAATTATATGGGGGCTGTACAAAAACATTGACCAATATAGCTCATCCTTGAACTTGGCCTGACTGCGGACAAATCACAACTTTATGCAAAATGTTAGCTTCCTATCACATGCTGTTTGGACTCTACCGTAATTACAGACGGAGATACAAAGGGGCATCTGAATCCAATCGATCGAATATGTGTATACTTTGTTGGGTTTAAAACGATTATATCGGAAAGACAAACTTAATATAACCTCCATACTGTGTACTTTGGAGCATATAAAAAAGGGAGATAAACGACAAAGCATCACGCCTATAGGTCAAGATAGATTTACGGAACTTAAGGTGAGACTACATAAGAGCCTTTTTTGACAGGCTGGCTTCTTCATAGAGATACAAAAAAGTTTTAGGTTGACTTAGTTCGAATTTGGTCCTACGCTTCTTTGTTCTTTTCCGAAGAAACCAGCCGATAACTTAAGCCAGTCAAAAAAGTATGTATTCTGACCTTTAATGGCAAAAATCGAATATGAGATCCTTTTACAAATGAAAGTAAATTGTTTTATATTGTTTCGGGATGAACTAGCTCCAAGCACAAGTCCATAAAATGAACTGTAGCACCTAGTTCCATTTATTTCAGGCATGTGGTTTAATTAAGTTCAATTAAAACAAATCAGAATGGACACTAGAATTATAAAAACTAGTTAATTTCTCTGAACGCTCCATTCAGATCAACACTTTTAACTGAACTAGTTCGTGTTTTGAATCGGTCGTTGAGTTTGAATCGATCACTGAGTTTGAAAATAAAACTAAAAAAGTGAAAAAAAAACAAAATTGCATAAAAGTAAAGTCTGGTAAAAGTTAAAGGTTATCAACACGGAATAAAATTTTATTTTTAAAGAAAAATTTAAAAATTATATAAATTTAAGTTAACAACAATAACAGGATATCCGAAACAGAATACAATTACTGCAGCATCACCGCAAGAAAAAAGTAAACGTGAAAGAATTACTGAACCACATTCATAATTGTCCAGTCAGGGACTTTAGTTCAGTGATAAGAGACAAAAAACGAAGATACCGATTTTAATTCAGCGAACTGCTTTCAATGACCTAGTTCGAATGCTCTTTTCAATGAATAGTTCATTTGAACTAGCTCAATCGTGAACTACACAACGCTATGCATTATTTCATGTCGCGGGTCATCGATAAAACAACAACCACAAGGACACTGGATTATCGACACTAAACTTTTACTCTGCTTTACCATTTAGATAATAGCGTTCATTTAGCATATGGTTCATTTGATTCTAATAGATCCTTTAGTTCACCTAACTTTATCGTTCATTCCATTTCAATTTCTAATGTGAATTCAACATTACCATCTCATTTCTAAGAGTGAATTCACCATCACTTTGGTGTAGAGTATCCCACGCTGGCTACCATTGACTAAATTATCGTTTCACTTGCCTTATTTTGTTTTACATTGATTAGCATGACAGCCCAAAACAACAAAAAATAAAAAAACAATAATAATACACGAGTAATGAAGTGGTGAAACGTTACTTGCCACCCAGACATGACTGACGATCGAAAGTTTAATAAATTTTATTTTAAAGTGGCCATTATAAAAAATTACATTAATTAAAAACTTTGTTCATTTGTTTTTTATACCCTACAACACTATGTGTTGAGGGTATTATAAGTTTGATTGGGCCAAAAATTATGTAACACCACGAAATATTGGTTTCCCACATAGGAAAGTATATATGGATCTTCCTAGCTCGCCGAGCTGAGTCGATCTAGCTATGTATGTCCGTCCGTCCGTCTGTCCGTCTGTCCGTCTGTCCGTCTGTCCATGTTAATTTGTAATCACTCTACAGGTCGCAATTATGGCCCGATCTTCACGAAATTTAGAATGGAGGTGGGGCTAGGGTCAGAATAGAACCCTATTTCTTTTGGAGATGATCGCATAATATTTAGGGGTCGAAATGGACCAAAAACTGAAAAAATGTCGGATTTTGCAGTAGCTATACAGGTCGCAATTATAGACCAATCGACGCGGAACTTCGCATGTAGCTAGAGTTTAGGGCGGGGAAGAAGCCTACCAATTTGGGTGGTCATCGGATAATATTTAGCGGGTAAAATAGACCATATCTTTTGGGTTGAAAAAATTCAAAATTTTTCATTAAACCGCGAATTTTTTAAATCCCGGCGGAATCACAAAGCCATGACAAGATTACTTCTGGTCTTTACATTGATGTTAACATCCATCAAATCGGATATATAGCAAAATATGTGCGATATATATGTCTATCAAAGAAGATATGCTTGAAAGATCTCTTATATGTCGAGAACGGCTGAACTGATTTCGACAGTTCTCATTAATTCAAAATGGCCTCTTGGCAGGAATAAAAAAACGTCTAAAAAATCGCATAAAAATATCTCTCTAAAGATGAAAATATTGATTTTGTAATATTTTCTCATATTTTTTCAATTTTGTCATATTTTTGGCATATTTTCATTTTGAATTAAACATTTGGTAATATTTCTACAGCTAACAAAACTAAGTAGTTAGGATATCAGGATATCATATACAGATCGCATTTATGGCCCGATCCTTATGAAATTTTGCATGGGGATAATATGAGGGTCAGAATAAAAGCCTACTCTTTTTGGAGATAATCGCCATATATTTAGGGGTTGAAATGGACCAAAAAGTGCAAAATTGTCAGCAGGTCGTAATTATCGCCCGATCCTCACGCGCATTTGAATGGAGGTTACCGGACATTGCAAAAGCCAAGCAGTTTTGGATGGCCATCCAAAAATATTCAGTGTGTGAAATAGTTAGCCAGCTTTTGTAGACAAAATACGAAAATATCCATTCCAGTGACTTTTTGGAGAATTCACAAATACGCACTTCTGACTATTTCGTTAAGGCTGATTTCGTTGAAGAATATAGTCATATGTCTGTATCTCATATAGATGGGTTTCAGTCAAAAACCAATAATAAACGTTAATATTTTGCCACTTCTGAGAGATTATAGGTCCTTGGGAATTTTTGGTTCCAGATCTAGGAAGACCATTTAAGTGCAACATCTACCAATAAATTGGAAATGAGCAAATTAGTTTAAGTTGCTATTATTCGAAAATTAGAGAACGAAACCTGATGGTTTTCTTTTATTATTTGTCACAATATCTTGTTGAATTCTTTCGAGTATCTCGCCTATATAAACTGTATCATTTATTATAGTGTTGTAGGGTATTCAACGGTCGGCCCCGCTCGACTGTAGCCTTTGCTTACTTGTTTTTTTTTCATTTTCTTTATAATGCCAATGCGAAATATAACTGGATTTCATTTTCATTCTTTTTCATTCTTTTTGAAGATCTAAAAAGTTGGCGAACTGAAAAGTCTTTCTTTAATTGTCCCTGGTCAAAATGCAAAGGGTAGTGATCCGTAACATATTTTCAAAAGCGAAATGTTCCAAAATGAATTTGGACATAAGGGGGCTTCTAAAATATTGTGGTGTTGTAGGGTATCACATGGTCGGCCCGCACGACCATTACTTGTTTGATAATGAAATTAAGTTTTGTCATAATCGTAAAAGAAACACCTGGATTTGACGAAATTAAATGATAAATATAAGCTGTCACTTTGAATAGTTGCAGCCAGAAAGAAACAGAAACGGATATCTGTATTCGATGGAGGAGGGATGAGCGGTCTAAGGTCAATGAGATGAAACTTCAAAATGAAAGTGGTGCAGCTTAAAAAAGTCACACCAAAACGGTTGAAATTTATGTAGGTTTGCAACGTTGGAACGTTAAGCTTTCCAAAATTCGTACGATGAATCTGCTGTAGAAGGATGACATGACTGACACCGGAATGAAACAGATAACATAAGAAGAGAAATCAGTCTGAAATCAAAGCCAACAGTAATAATACCTTCAAAAGAGAGATGCTGGAAAAATGAAGTAGCTTCCTGCTTGCGATCCCTTTGCTAACTCTTCTTGCGGGTACTTCGTGGTCGAAATTAAATTTCCCTTGTCCTGCATATTCAGCTGTGTTCTCGACATCGCATTTCGAATTGTGGCCGTTGACTTAGTGGCGGATATTTTCATATTCCTCGCATGGAAGGTAAATTCCGCAATATTAGTGTCATCTTGAGTGGGACTCGATGCCATGATCGTGGAATCATCTACATAAGTTACGATAATAATGATGTCTGGAAGGTTATAAAGTCCGAAAAGTTATAGGTAACGCACTTCCGTATAAATCATCCCACATTGAAGATGACCCTGTTTCATTCTATAGTGTTTGAACTTCTTGTTCTGGAATTCTACGTACGGCTCGTGCCCACACATACATATAGTTGATTATCCAAATGTTAAAACTTGTTGACATTGCAACATCAGCCATAATAAACTGTGGTAGTACCTTCTAGGCTGGAAGAGATATGCTACGACTGAATACTCTTTGCCTCGTCCTATCGCTTGCGGGGCCGTTTAAAATAATCAGCGCAGCTGTAACGTTACTAAAAGTTACTGTAAGACCTTAGTCACTTTTAATAACGTCTTCCTTTTTGCCAGGATTCCAATGTTGCAACACTTCAAATGGACTAGCCACTGTTTACGCTTGTGCTCATGCACCCGCAGCTCCTGTTGGGGATGTGATCTTATATCGGTTATTCTAACAGCAGGTACATAGTTTTGGTGATGTCGCGGGGAGTCCTTTTCCGTACCCAAATTTCAGAAGAATTGGACAGTTATCAGTGTGAAGGTTGGTGAACTCTCTAAATTCTGGCCCATAGCTAAGGAAAGTAAGGCGTTCAAAAGTTATGAAATCGGGTGATCTACTTATGGAGACAATTATCGGGAAATTGTTGACCCAGGAGAAAGGGGGCTGGAAAGTCACGTTATTTATTAAAAGGAGTGACACTATGGTTAAATCTGGCAAACTCTTTGTGATTAAACTTAGCTGTTTCTCTCGACGCCAAAGCCAGCAAAATAGTCTTATTTCCGTTTTAAATCCGCAGTCCTGGCTTTTAACACATGGCAAAATATTCCTGTGCTAACTTTGATACAGATCGATTATTTGATTCGCAAGTTATGAAAGATAAAATATTAAAAATTGTGATCCTTTGTGGATGAGGTACCAGAAGGGGTTCGCAGATTTATATCATCTTAACAACAGATCTTGTGTTAGCAAAAATATTTGGATGTGTGAATTTTGAAGCGATTAGTTGTTCCACTTTTTTGAGGCTTGTTTTTCAAAATCTTGAATCCTATGAGTTGGAGGTACAAGAAGGATTGCGCCGATATATCCCATCCTCACAGCTGATCTTGTGTTAGTAGAAATAATGGGATATGCGAGATTTGAGGAGAATCGGATGCGTATTTCGAATTTCATAATCATTTTGGCTATTAAAAGTTTTGATCCTCTGAAGGAATATTCCAATGTCTAACGGAACTTGTGTTGATGTAAAGCTTGAAATTTTGGCAAGAAATTTGAATGGATTCGGATGTTAATTTCACGTTTTATGACCTTCCTCATGAATGTTCCAAATTTTGACCCCACAATGGGTCATAGGTACCAGAACTTGGGTTAATAAAAATATTGTGATGTGTGTAATTTGAAGACATTATATTTTCTGAGATTTATAATTATTCGAAATATTGACCCTTTGTGGGGTAAGTAGGATTTGCAAAGTTGGAGCAAAATCGGATTATCCTTTCTCTTTCTGTGCAGTAAATTATTTAAATTTAGTGGAAGAGGTAGCGGAAGGAGTGGGCCGATATTGCCCATCTCCGCAGTCGATCTAAGTATGACAATAATATTACGATGCACTTTGTTTGAATCAAATCAAATACTCCCCTCGAGAGTTATCGTGCGCACCAGCGAAACAGACAGACGGACATGGCTAGATCGCCTCGGGGGCTGTACTTAAATGCAGGTGTATATTATCCATTTTCAATGCTAAGAATTTTACGGACCTAAAATGAATCATATTACATAAAATAAGCTAGACTGATTTCCGTAGACATAGAATGTATTTTTCGAATTGAAAAACTAAATATATGGGGGATATATTATGGCGGAGGTTAAACTAGTAGGTTTCTTCACTAATATTTTTGTAGTTTCGCATTATTTACTTCTTGGTTATTAAAGACCATTCATGTATCGATTCTTTTGAACCTCATTAGGTTCTCCTTTTAAAACATTTTTTATGAATTCAGGATAGATTCACACGTAAGGTAGTTGGTAGCAATCTTGTTTAATATTTATACCCTACACCACATAGTGGTAAGGGTATTATGTCTTTGTGCATTTGTTTGTAACATGGAGAAGGAAACGAGATAGACCCATAGTTACTTTTGAGAACCTTCATAGAATCACTTTCTGAGTCGATTTATGCATGTCAGTCCGTCTGTCCGTCCGTCCGTCCGTCTGTCCATGTATTCTTGTGAACAAAATGCAGGTCGCATTTATTATCCGATTGAGATGAAATTTTCCAAACAATATTTTTTTGGCCCAAGGACGAACCCTATTGAAATTGGTGAGAATCGGATCAAATTTAGATATAGCTCCCATATATATCTTCATCCGATTTCGGGTTAAATGGGCACCAAATGTCCACTATCAGTCCAAATTACCTGAATTTTGGCACACCCAACCGAGTTCGGCCTAGAAGCAAGTATATCAAATTTGGAGAAAATCGGTTCAGATATAGCTATAGCTCCCATATATATCTTTCATCCGATTTGATCTTTAAGTCCCTCACATTCCTACTATGCACTCCACAACCGTGATATTTGGTACCAGGTATTAGATGGAGCACAGAAATAGCTGTTTTAAATTTTATCGAAATCGGTTCAGATTTGGATATAGCTTCCATATATATCTTCATCCGATTTTGGGTTATTTGGCCACCAAATGGCCAATATCAGCCCAAATGGCCCGAATTTTGGCACATGTGACCGAGATTAGCCTTAAAGCAAATACAACAAATTTGGAGAAAATCGGTTCAGAAACAGCTATAGCTCACATATATATCTTCATCCCATTTCGGGTTAAATGTGCACCAAATGTCCACTATCAGTCCAAATTACCTGAATTTTGGCACACCCAACCGAGTTCGGCCTAGAAGCAAGTATACCAAATTTGGAGAAAATCGGTTCAGATATAGCTATAGCTCCCATATATATCTTTCATCCGATTTGATCTTTAAGTCCCTCACATTCCTACTATGCACTCCACAACCGTGATATTTGGTACCAGGTATTAGATGGAGCACAGAAATAGCTGTTTTAAATTTTATCGAAATCGGTTCAGATTTGGATATAGCTTCCATATACATATATCTTCATCCGATTTTGGGTTAATTGGCCACCAAATGGCCAATATTAGCCCAAATGGCCCGAATTTTGGCACATGTGACCGAGATTTGCCTTAAAGCAAATACAACAAATTTGGAGAAAATCGGTTCAGAAACAGCTATAGCTCCCATATATATGTTTTATCCGATTTGGTGTTTAAGCCTCTCACATTCGTAATATGCACTCCACAAGAATGATATTTGGTACCAGATAAAAGATACAGCCCAGAAATGGCTGTTTTTAATTTTATCGAAATCGGTTCAGATTTGGATATAGCTCCCATATATATCTTCATCCGATTTCGGGTTAATTGTGCACCAAATGGCCGATATAAGTCCAAATGGACTGAATTTTAGTACATCGGACCAAATTCAGCCTAGAAGCAAGTATATCAAATTTAGTGAAAATCGGTTCAGATATAGATATAGCAACCATATATATGTTTCATCCGATTTAGTGTTTTAGTCCCTTACATTCGTAATATTCACTCCACAACCGTGATATTAGAAACCAACTTAGAAGCAAGTACACCAATTTTAGTAAAAATCGGTTCAGATATAGCTATAGCTCCCATATATATCTTCATCCGATTTCGTATTAATTGTGCATCAAATGGCCAATATCAGCCCAAATGGCAGCCCAATGGCAAGACCGAATTCAGTCTAGAAGCTAATACGTCAAATTTGGAGAAACCCGGTTCAGAGATAGCTATAGTTCGTAAAATGCACGATAGAATTAGATAGATTTTGATTTTGTACCAACTATCTCATAGAGCTCTGAAATGCCCTGTATAAACCTTTTTACGAGAGCTCTACTAAATATGCATAGTGGTGTAGGGTATCATATAGTCGGCCCCGCCCGACTTTTGAGCTTTCCTTACTGGTTTAAATGTGGTTTTGAGGAAAATGTGGAACGCGTTTTAAGTATTTACTGTCGATAATGCGGTGTAGTTTGTGTCTACACTAAAAATACTGCATTGACCACAATAGAATAGTAGTGTTAACGATATAACAAAGATGTCGCTATATGTTTGAAACCATTTAAATGGCTTTCATCTGTTGTGACTCTTTTCTTGTAGGCAACAAATTGGAAGTTGGTTCCTCAATTTCAACTTGAAAATTAATATATCTTGTTTGGATTTACATAATTATTTGTTATATTAAAGTCCTTCCTTCATTTTGCCAAAACATTTATAATCTCTTATAAATTTCCACCTCCATTTCATTGCAGGCACAGTGGGTCGCAAATGTAATCGCAATAGTACTTTAAGTGATGGCTGCACCTCGTTGTGCTGTGGCCGTGGTTATAGCTTAGTTAAGGAACGTCGTGCCGAACGTTGTCATTGTAAATTCCAATGGTGCTGCAATGTGGAATGCGACGAATGTCACGTTGAAGAATGGATAAGTGTTTGCAATTGAATAGGGGAGAAGACAAAACGAACGCAATAAAAGTGAATGGAAAAGGAAACGAAATAATAAATACAAAATAAAAATATATAAAAACAATAAAAACCATAACAAATAATAAAAGTAACTTTTTATAAAAAAAAAAACAAACAAACAACAAGAACACAAATAAACACAACAAAACAAAAAGAAAGAAAATGAAAAAAAGAAAACAAAAACAAACAAATTCTACCAAATATTATGTGAAGAATATCAAAAATAAATTTAATATTATTATTTATTAAATAATTATGTAAATTATTGTCTCATTTTCAATCCTAAAATCGATTATTGGATGGTTGAGCAAAATCGAAACATTAAAAAGTCTTTTCTTCGTTAAGGGCAAAAATCGAAAGCCTAAGTAGCTAATTTTGCTTTTGACCAGTTGTTTTGAGTTTTGGCGTCAGCCTGTATCTAAAACAAGTTAAGAAGTATCAGTCGGTTTTGCCAACAGATATATACCCTCAGTCTATGTCAGTTTATTAAAATATTTTTTAACTTACACTACGATTATTCAAAATGTTGACCTTATAAGGATAATATACCGAAGGAGCGGACCTATACGTGCCCGATTTGGACTTGGAAATGAAAAAAAACTGCAACCAACTGCAGCAATTTCCGGCAGCTGTTTAAATTATTCCAGATTCAGCTCATTATATTGTTTACAAGCGTACAAAAGCATTTTGGTGAGAATTTTCCAGGAAAAAAGTTATTCGTGATGGAATTTAAGCGTGATAGAGTGATTTCTTTATATTTGGCTGGAAAACCACAAATGACTATCGTTTGTGCACTCCAGCATTTAAATGTAAATCCGACGTCATGAAGTGAACGGAAGAAAACAGAAACATCAGTAGAAATGTTTCGAAAAATAAAGAAACGACTTGATCGAAATCCGCGTCGCAGTGGCCGAGAAATGGCTCGTGAGCTGAACATGTCGAAATATTGAAAAATGAGCTCGGGGTAAAACCATTGAAATTCCAAAAAGTGCAAGAACTTACACCGCAACAGAAAGAAAATAGACTCAAAAGAGCTAAATAGTTGCTTCACTTGGCCGAAAGTGGTTAACTGTTTTCGATGGGAAAACATTCGTTGTCCGAAGAGGTCCGCTGAAAATATGCACCTACAGTTGGCCACCAGAACTCAAGCACCGGCCATAGTGATGGTGTGGGCCGCCATAACAGCCGATGGTTGCTCTCCGCTCATATTAATCGACCGTGGCATCAGACTAAATGCCGAATATTATCGCGAAAATATTTTGGAGGGTGTGTTAAAGCCTTGGGCACGCAAACATTTTGGCCGCAGACCTTGGACATTCCAACAGGACTCAGCACCATCGCACTCAACACGCGCCACCCATGAATGGTTACAAAATGAGGTTCCTCGCTTCATTTCCAGCGCACAATGGTCACCAAAATCTCCGGATGTCAATCCGTTGGACTATTGTGTTTGGCCAAATGGGCCAAAATACCGCAGAGCAAATTTCGGGCAAGGTGTGAATGGAATATGGCCGTTTGAATGCCATAATTCGTGCAAAGGTTACCAATTCGAACAATTCTAAACTTAATCTAAAATTTGATGCTATTTCCGACATTTTTTGCTTTCATTCAATAAAATTAAAAAAATGTACAAATTATGGCGTTTGACTTTGTTGCAGTTTTTAATCTCACCCTGTATGATGATTATTCCTCATATTTTGAGAGATATAATTATTCAAAAATTTAACCCGTTGTGGGGAAGGTACCAAAAGGAGCGATCCGACATATCCCATCTTCATATCAGGTCTTCTGTTGATAGAAATATTGAGATGTGCCGAGTTTAAACGGAATCGGAAGCTTAATTTACGTTTTACGAACTTCATGGCTATTCAAAATTTTGACCCATTGTGAGAGGTATCAGAAAGAGTGGACATTGATATCCTATCTTCACACCGATCTTATGCCAATAAAAATATTGGGATGTATGAATTGTGAAGAAAATCGGACTCTTATTTTACATTTTATTAGAGTTATAAGTATTCGAAATTTTAACCCATTGTGGGGTAGGTACTAGAAGGTGTAATCCGATATATACTTAATGGAGTGGACCGATATTGTTCAATTTCGCACATGACCTTGCACTGATTCAAATATTGGGATTTGCAAACTTTACACAAAATCTAATGATTTTGTCTCTTTATATGTGACAAATTATTTTCGTTGAAAATGTTGTGATTTTGTGGGTGAGACCACAGAAGGGAATGGCCGATGTTGCCCTTCTCCGAACTCGATCAAAGTTCGATAATAAAAAAAAACGGATACTCTCTTTGATAGTTATCGTGCGAACCAGCCAGACAAACAGGCGGATATTTCTAGATCGACTCCAAATGTCCCAAAACGTATTTGGTCCAAAGAGACCTCAAACCGTTATTTCAATAAGGGACGTTTTGGCCGTATTAAATCGTATAATTCATGTAAGATATTCCCGATAGGAAGTTTGTAGGTTCATCAAGTATATAGTGATCACTTGACTACTTGAATTGATTGATGACATCAACTCAGATGCCCAAGTATTAAGGCTAACAATCAGTCCAGTACCTTGCACAATTTTTCGTGATTTAAGACGTCTTCTACGAATAAAAGAACCTCAAGACGTCTTCTTTTGATGGAAGACCATTACAATGTCTTTTGTGGATGTTAGACCCTCTAGATGTCTTCGTTGGATAGAAGACCTTCAAGAGGTGCCGACTCAACTTCGATCCATACACTGCTTGTATGATTTGCATATTCTTTATTATGATAATGACATAATCTGCTTTTGCACTATTTTAGACCATACACACACGTCTTGCAAAACATCTTGAAAGCCAATTGCATTTCAATATTTTCCTTCTTTGCCAGACAAATTTTCTCTCAAACTAAAATACTAATTTTTTCCAATGTCAAAACAAAAAGACAACATTTCTAATCTGTCGTGTGAATTGTTTTGCAAAGCAGGTGCTGCTATCTGACTGTCTAGCATGGTGTCACAGTATGGTGTCTGCTGTTTAGCCTTCCTCCCTGTCTCTTGCTTTGCACGCATTCGTATAATCCCTAATGCAATTAACCTTTGATTGGGCGCCAATCGTTCAATGCTCCAGTCTAGCGTTACTTTTCTTTTGGCTACCCACCCACATTGCCATAGTGTGCTGGCAGTCTAGGCTAATTGTCCCAAATTTCTCATAGTGTAGACTTATATAAGGTTTCATTTATTCGGTCGGTCAGCCGTTGTATTTGGTCAGCTCAAAACCTAAAAGTCTTGTGGACGATTTGGAAAGCATTCAGTTAGTTTTTAGCTGCAGTTCGAACTGCACGCTCGGTCGGATAAATAATAAAGTGTGACAAAGGAAAGGATACAAATCGAAATCGAAACGAAGGACTAAAAGTGTGAAAGCTTCAAAAAGGATATCGAAAGGGTAAAGATCCTTTGGATGACTTGAAAAAAAAAATTATTTTTATGTGATAATAGAAAATTTATGACAAATGAATATGGAAAGCTAATTAAATTAAGCCAAATGAAAATGCATCAAGGATATTTAATTAAAATCTGCAAACTCTGATTTATGGATTGACGATGAAAGACGTGGCGTTATTTATGAAATAATAATTAAATGAGTTCAAACATAAAAAAGGGTGAAGCGATCAACTCTGCTTAAGGATACTAAAGGATAAGCAAGTGCCAGTGAGAAATCTAAATTTTAACTGGTTAAAAAAGCGATTAAAAGGATAATTTTTGCTGAAGAAATAATTAATTAATTATTGTAAAAAAACAAAATAAACCTCATTCAAGGATAACCGAAATTTAAGTTCTGTTGGAAAATACTGTGTATGAGAAATAATTGAGTTAACATTTTGAACATTTTTGAGAACTGTTGTAGAATTATATGGGAAATATAGTTGTGGAGGACATTTAATGTATGGGAATCCAATCCTGAATAAAATCCATTTGAAAAAAAAAATTCCAAAGAACATTAATAAGTATAAAAAATTCGTGATACGTAATAAAGAATTTTAATGAGTTGTCCTTCATCGAAAATTAAAGGAGCAGTTTTAAATAAAATTCCAGATATTTCAGAGAATTGTACCATTAAACTTTCTCAACAACAAAAATAAATTCTCGTTGTAATTTAATTTTTGTGTCAATGGAAATTTATAAAAATGAAAAGATAAATAAATGCCTTGCACTCAGCAAATTGTGAAGCTTTTCGCTGTGGCTAAGAATCTACGAATTTTATTAATTAAAGGATGTCTTTGTTGGACTATAGTTATCTAATTGACAAATTCCATAATTCTGACTTCAGTATTTTTCTTAAGAATCAGCAGCTGAAAAGTCGTACAGTATGCATATCGTTCATTGAGTTCTTTTGTGCTGCATAGACCTAGTCTCAAAAGACTCTTGTTTAAATGCCCCTGAAAGTATGTGTTATTTACAGAAGATGATATCAAAAATGAAACATAGATGGTGTTGCACAAAAATATCGTCCTTGACATTTTATTCGGAACTTTTGTCCTCAACAGGGATTTAAATTTAATAGTGGTTTATATCGCCAAGTTCATATTGTTTTTTATCAAATAATTTTATTCAATACATTATCCGCCGAGACACTGTCAATGAACTCAATTAAAATGTAGATGGCGTCCTCACCATTAAAAATTCAACATGTATTTCATTATAAAAATATTTTTAATTATATTGAATGTTGAAGCATTTTAATATTTATTTTTGCTGCACCGTTCAAAGAAGCCCACAAAAAAGCAAACTAATTTATCTCTGTTCCACATTACTATAAAAAAATTGTAAAAAATTCCGAATGCCAACGGAAGTGTCCAGTGCGTTGAAAAGAGATTGATTCATAAAGACGTTAGAATATCAGAAAACCAAAATTAAACAACACGATTGAAAGATAGATGACATTTTCGCCAAAAGTTTAATTATTAAGTGGTAGGTTTACGCCACAATGTTTATGACGTTTTTTATTATTAAGTAATTTTGTTATATTGAAACAAAGATGTCGTTCGTCACATCTTAAAAACTCATATCTAGGATATTTAGGACAAGTTGCCTCATCATACAGTAATATCTCCCCGAATATGTATTTCAATTGATGAACCTTGCATTACAAAAGGATTTTGTTCTGTCATAACCTCAGTACATGCATTTAGCACTTACTCTTTCCCAGCCCTAGGCACTTTCGTTGACATTCGTAATTTCTAGCCCATTACAAAAAATTCTCAATGTTAACATAAGTGACCAGTAGAAGACAAAGTTATGGATTCATATAAACGTTAGAGTAACGGAGAACAGAAAGGAAATAACACAATCGAAATGTAGATGGCGTTTGCACCATGAGTTTCGTCCTTCATATTTTAGTCGCAAATTTAATCCCAAACAGGGTTATATTCAGAAGGTGGGTTGACGTCGTCATGGTTATACCATTTCTTATTTAATAATTATGTTCGAAAGCAAGCACAGTCCACAGAAACACTATCCATGAACATAATTAAAATATAGATGGTGCTCGTGACAATTCAAAAATCCACATGTAGGATATTTTTATATAAAAAGTCTTTAGCAACCAAATGATTCACGTCACAGTTTTGTCTCCCAAAAATATTTTGGAAGACCCTTACACTTAAAATTGCACAGCCAAGAGCTCAAGCAATTCGCTTTTGACCAAGAAACTTTTGGACAATAGAATATTTTGAGATCTACTTTTCCGTTTAAAAGAAATACCTTGACATCACATTTTTTTCCTGAGCCCATGAACAGACAAAAGAAAGTTTGTGGAATTGATCTCAGTCCGGACTTAACATTAAGATTAAACTAGGGAATTTTTATGCTAGAATTGAGGGCGGAGAAATATAGTTAATTCCGTTCTTTATAAGGTAAGTCTCAATTAGGTAACATTTGGTAATGAATGGCACGAGCCTAATAGACGTTGTGGCTGAAAATGCGAAATGCTAGTTTTCCTGGCTTATCAACCAACCAGATTATAATGTGATATACCGAGAACACTCAAACAGTGTATTAAATGCCCGAATGATGTGACGAGCAAATATCGATCCAGACTATATTTTTGATTTAGAAAAGCTAAAAGCAATGCAATCTACACATTTCATGAAAAACGGCAGTCTCTCTACCGATAATGTGAAAACTCTATCGATAATGTGCAACATGACGCATCTCAGATTAATTGAGGAAGAAAAGAAAAAGTGAAAGAGGAAAAATGGAAATTACACCCTTGATATAAATCAGGAAGTAGCATTATAGCAAGCTTTAAGCATCAAATATTTTCCAAAATAAAAATACCTCAGAGCCAATTTCAAGGGACGGTAATGAATCTATACAACAGATCCATAGAGAGATGTTCCCTACTACAGTTCTACCAGCCGAACTGTTCAAGACCAGTGGCAACATTTCGTAATTCAGTAATAATTTAATGCAAACCGAATTATGGTTTTCGTAAGAAACAACATAAATAATACATCTTTTCAAAAGCTATTGTTCCAAAAGTCTACTCCCATAACTATAAAATCGATAACATATAAAAAATATCGAATAAGAGGTTTTGATATAGTATCGCGTTGGGTATCCGTGATATTTTAAAAACCTCTCTCAATCTATTTGGCAGTGAATCTATAAGGTGAAAAGTCTTAAGCAGTATGCATGGAGAGGGTAATATTAACTGGACAACCCGTCGATATTCTGCTTTAAATTCTTTCGGTATATCTAAGTAACTCAGTCTGTTTATCGTTCGCTCAAAAAAAAATCAAAATTGCCTACTCCTCCAGCTGCCACACATCCCAACATCGTCACTCCTTCTCCACCATGCTTCACTGACAGCAGTGATTTTTCTTTACTGAGAGCGGTACCGCATTTTCCTCCAAAAAGAAATGCCAAAAAATACCTTTTTCCAAAATTTAGAATGCAGGTTTACGTATTTATTCGGAAGCCATACGACCTTGGTAACTAGTTTTTTTAGATTCTTCTGGCAGGTGACATGCCAATTGACTTTATATATTTCTTTCGAAACTCAATTTTTATTTCAAACTCCGTTCTTTGATTTTTCTTGATAAGGGTGATATAATTTCTTTGGTTGGAACTTATTATTCCTGTGTTTTCAATGTTTGAGTTACTGTTTGAAACTAAGTCCATGTTCTTGCAATAGATCTTCCAATTTCTCTATAATTTCGACCACTCTTCGCAAGATTTATAATTATGTTTTTCTTCTACAGAAATGTCTCTTTTTAGGAGGCATTATTCAAAAATTCACATTAAAATGCTTTATATATTTAATTGAAACTTAATAAAATGTAAGTTTATTTTAATTTTCAATTCATGGTTTTCCATTCCAAGTCAATGCGCCTTGGTTTTTTTTTTAACTCAACAAAATCGAATTCTAAACCAATTACGACGAATGGTGGTGTGTTTTTGACACCATTTAGCGTAACATTCATATCCCCATCGCATTCACCATTGCTCGACATGTAAAACGTTGTAAATCGTGTAAAGAGAAAAGAAGAAATGACAAAAATTGCTGTCAATGAGAGGTTTAAATCGTTTTGCATTGCTACGGTTTCAGGTGTTACGCAAACCGAAATTTTAATGGGATTACCCAACAACAAAACTCAACATTTTTGACCCAACAATTGGCCAATGGGCTGCCTTCGTCAATTGCGAATCAAACACTTGAACGTTAAAGCCAAGAGTGTTAGGACGTGTTTTCTTTATTTGCAGATAAACGGGAATCTACTCTGAAATCAAAAGTTTTGAATTATCCGAAACAAAAAAACGAATCGAAATGTATTTACCCTACACCCAATTGCCGGATCCCACGGATAAATTCGAGATCTATGAGGAGATTGCCCAGGGCGTTAGTGGCAAGGTATTTCGGGCCAAGGAACTCGAATTGGATCGCATGGTGGCCTTGAAGATTCAACATTACGATGAAGAACATCAGGTGGCCATTGAAGAGGAATATCGCACGCTGAGGGATTATTGCAATAGCCCCAATTTGCCGGAGTTTTATGGAGCCTATAAGCTGGAGAAAGGCAATGGACCCGATGAAATATGGTTTGCCATGGAGGTACGGGGTGTACCTTTAAATAATCTATCTTGCAGGGGGTAATAAGATTTTTCTCTACACTTACAGTACTGCGGTGGTGGCACTGCAACGGATTTGGTGAATAGGCTTCTGAAGCTGGATAGGCGTATGCGCGAGGAGCACATAGCCTATATCATACGAGAAACTTGTCGAGCAGCTGTGGAACTTAATCGCAATCATGTTTTGCATCGCGATATACGAGGCGATAATATTTTGCTCACCAAGCAGGGCAATGTCAAGCTATGCGATTTTGGTTTGTCTCGCCAAGTGGATTCAACTTTGGGCAAACGTGGCACCTGCATCGGTTCACCCTGCTGGATGGCTCCGGAGGTGGTCATGGCCCAAGAAGCTAGTATGTTCCGACTAGATAATCACAAAAAAATACAAATTTATTAAATGTATCTCATTTTTATTTTAGGAGACCCGGAGATAACATCTCGAGCTGATGTCTGGGCCTTGGGCATAACGACCATTGAATTGGCCGATGGTAAACCTCCATTTTACGACATGCATCCATCGAGAGCTCTCTTTCAGATAGTGCGTAATCCGCCGCCCACTTTATTCAAGCCGAGTAATTGGTCTCAACAGCTAATCGATTTCATTGCCGAGTGTTTGGAAAAGAATCAGGAAAATCGGCCAATGATGGTGGAAATGGTTGAGCATCCATTCCTAAATGAACTTTTCGATAATGATGATGAGGTGAGTCCGTATCCGTAATTTCACTGAAATCCTATCCCATTTCGAAGTTTATTTGACTCATATCGGATTATATGATAACTCGTGAAGGGAAAACTCTATTCGATGATACCCCTGATATGGGGTAGCAATTCAAAATCGACTGTTCCTCTTCTTGCCAGAGAATTTCGGTTTTCGATACTTTTACTTCCCGATTCAGAGTCGCTTTCCAAGTATTTAACAAAAAACCACTATCCCAAATTCGAAGATCGATGACGACATTCGATTTTTACCTCGAGCATAAGTCAAATATTGCAGACTTCTCATTACCAAAAGTCGATTGATCTGCCTCCACACCAATAATCCCAAATATAGTTCATCAACTTGAACTCGACTTCACACATTCGATCTTTTCACTTATGCTCGACATTGCTCGCCCATTTTCATTAATCCCATCTCTTTATCTCCCCGCAGATGCGCAATGACATTTCCGAACTGTTGGAGCTAAGCCGCGAGGCCCAAGGTTTCTATCGTGAACCCGAAATCCTTGTCGATCGTGGCTTCATCAAACGCTTCGAAGGCAAACCGGAACGTATGTTCCCCGAAGATTTGGCTGCCATTGAAAATCCTGCCGATGATGTGGTCCTCGAATGTCTACGCAATCGCATGGAATTGGGCAACTCGTATTCCTTCATTGGCGACATTCTACTCTCGCTAAATTCGAATGAGTTGCAAAATGAATTCCCTCCGGAGTTTCATGCCAAATACAATTGCAAATCAAGATCGGAAAATTTGCCGCATATCTTTGCTGTCGCCGATACCGCCTATCAGGATATGTTGCATCACAAAGAACCTCAACATATCGTCTTTTCGGGTGAAAGTTATTCGGGCAAGTCTACGAATGTTAAGCTGCTCATTAAGCATTTGTGCTATTTGGGTGCCGGTAATCGTGGTGCCACGGAGCGTGTCGAGAATGGCAATAAAGTCATCATGGCCTTGGTCAATGCTGGCACACCCATCAACAATGATTCGACCCGGTGTGTTATGCAATACTTTTTGACATTTGGCAAAACGGGTAAGATGTCGGGAGCTGTCTACAATATGTACATGTTGGAGAAATTACGGGTCGCCACTTCGGATATGTAAGTACTTTCTTTTATAATTTTCTGAATGTTGTTTACGTTCTCCGTTATTATGTTTTAAGATGGAAGGACCAAATGACAATAAAAAAACATTTGGAATCCGCTATGTTGATTATCAGATTTGTTATGGAATATCAGATTTCATGGAAATTTCTGTGGGTTTAGAAACGTGCAACGTCCAGGGAAACACGGATTTACGCCTGCGCTTTACGTCAACTAGTCTTAGAGAACATGTCTTCAGTACCAAAATTACCAAAATATCCAAAATATAACAAGTAAAAACCAGTAAAGAAAGTCCTAAAATCGGGCGGGGCCGATTTTATGATACCCTACACCGCTTTGCTAATTTAGTTGAGCTCCACATAACAATTAAAAGTTTTTGAGGGAGAATTCAATCATACACGCTATGATTATAATTATAATTTAAAGTTCAAAGGACTAAATATGCCGAAGGATTTGTATCTTTTAAATTCGGACTTGTATTGCCCATTTGGTGCACAAATAATTTGAAATTGGATAAAGATATATATGGGAACTATATCCAAATCTGAACCGATCTCGATAAAATTTGGCAACGATATTTTTGAGCTGTATTTGATATATTTCCCTGAATATCGTTGTTACGGAGTGCATATTACGGCTGTAGGTAACAAATACAACAAATCGGATGAACAATATATATGGGAGCTATAGCTATATCTGAACCGATCTTCACCAAATTTGATATACTACCTTCTAGACTAAATTCGGTCGTATGTGCCAAATTCCATCCCATTTGGGCAAATATTAGACGTTTGGTGCACAATAAAAGGTAAATCGGACGAAGTTATATATGGGAGCTATATCCAAATCTGAACCGATCTGGATAAAATTTAGCAAAGGTATTTCTGAGCTGCATTTGATATATTTCCCCAAATATTGTTGTTACAGAGTGCATATTACGGCTGCGGAGGACAAAAATAACAAATCGGATGAACAATATATATGGGAGCTATAGCTATATCTGAACCGATTTCGATCAAATTTGGCATACTTATTTGGTTGTATGTGCAAAATTTCATACTATTCGGGCTGATAATACACTTTTGGTGCATAATAAAAGGCAAATCGGACGAAGATATATATGGGAGCTATATCTAAATTTTTACCGATTATCTCCAATTTCAATAGGGTTCGTCCTTGGGCCAAACAAATGTTGTTTGCAAAGTTTCATCTCAATAGGATAATAAATGCGACCCGCATTTTGTTCACAAGAATACATGGACAGACGGACGGACGGACAGACGGCCTGACATGCATAAATCAACTCAGAAAGTGATTCTATGCAGATCATCAAAAGGAACTATGGGTCTATCTCGTTTCCTTTTGCCTGTTACAAACAAATGCACAAAGACATAATACCCTGACCACCTTGTGGTGTAGGGTATAAACAGCTAAGTTCGGCTGGTCCGAACTTTTAATACCTCCACCATTTGGAAGGAACTGGAAAAATTTCAACAAATTCCGAAAAATACCGTTTAAATTATGAGCTTTATATAAACGAAGACGGGGACCTGGATAAGTAATTTTTTGTCATAGTCTGTGGTACCCATTAAGATATTCAAATAAGAAATTTGAAACAATTCCGGTGAATAACGTCGCTTAAGTCATTAAAATAACGAATATCGAGACCTACCGTTATAAGGGGGCTATACGAAGACGTGGGCCTGCATAAGTAATTTTTTGTAATAGGCTGTAGTACTCATTACAAACTTCGAATACGAAATTTTAAACAATTCGGGTGAATGATGGCGGTAAAATCATTAAAATACCGAATATCGGGAGGAACCGTTATATGGGGGTTATACGAAAAAGTGCATCCACATGGACATATGTGCAAAATAGTCTCAGGGTCTATCATGAATATTTCGAGGAGATACAAACGGAATGACAAAGCTAATATACCCTCCATAGAATGGTGGAGGAAGGCATTTTAGGACGTTCTTTACAAACAAAATTGTCAATTCTGTGCGTAAATTGCAATGCATTGATACCAGTCAATTCTGATAGTTCTGCCCTGACTAAATACTAGTCCTCCCAAGCGTTAACATTAAACCAGGGTACTAGGCTCCCATTCGCTTTAACTAAAATGACGTGATGGACCTGGCCCGAAATACATTACTTACATTTTCTATCGATATAATAGCAACCTAACTTAGGAAATAAGTCCGCCGCGACTTATAGCTGAAGAAGATCTTTTATCTTTGACCAAGACAGGGTCAATATGCCCTTTTCAAATCAAATGTAAGAAACATGAATTTTACTATATTAAGACCTATTTGCATGGCTGGAAGGTAGGCTCGTAGAACGCTGTCCCAAGATTGTCGATGATTTATAAATCTCCTCAAGCCATTAAACTAAGCTTCCACTGTCATTGGGTAATTTATAACTGAACGGATCACAAGGACAATACTCCACGAAAATCTAATCACTGTTTGAAAAACCACACTTATATCTTAATTATTGATCCGAAATGCTCACAGGAATACAAATAAAGTGTGAATTCCGCTCAAATTCGAGCGGGAGTACTCCGGCGAGTAAAAAACGAAATGGAGTATACTCTTTATTTCTATTCCGTTCGAATAAGAGTGTGTAGGGTTTACTCACTTTCGAGTGAGTGTAAAATACGCTCGAAATCTAACAGATTTTGCTCTCGGCTGATTCTCGTTGGAGAGTATTATTCTCTCGCCCGTAAAAACGAGCAAATCTGACCTCTGACTTCACTTGCTTTGTGGCTTTCTAAACGGATTGCAATAACACACGACAGAGTTAATCCCACCTTGCAATAATGGAACAATTGTCATCCCTGCATCCAATATAAAAGGCTAAGTTAAGAAAGTTTCTATCGAGTCGAGAAAATGAAATCTCTCAAGAATATCCCAATCTCTTATCACTTTTAAATAATCATTTTATTCTCCACCAGGATGCAACACAACTTCCACATTTTCTATTACTTTTTCGATTACCTAAATGCCGAGGGTCTGCTGAAAGAGTACAACTTGAAATCGGAGCACGGTTATCGTTACTTGCGCGTGCCACCCGATGCACCACAGGGTAAACTCAAGTATCGTCGTGATGATCCATCGGGCAATGTAGAACGTTTCAAGGAATTCGAAACGATTTTACAAGATTTGGATTTCAACCATAAGCAATTGGAGAGTGTACGTAAAATATTGGCTGCCATCTTGAATATTGGCAATATACGCTTCCGGCAAATGGGTAAATATGCTGAGGTTGATAATACGGAAATGGTGACACGCATTGCCGAGCTGTTGCGAGTGGATGAAAAGAAATTCATGTGGTCTCTGACGAATTTCATTATGGTCAAGGGAGGTGTGGCCGAGCGCCGCCAATACAATACGGATGAGGCTAGAAATGCTAGAGATGCTGTTGCTTCGACTTTGTATTCTCGTCTGGTCGATTGGATTGTGAATAAAATCAATATGAACATGGCATTCCCCAGGGCTGTTTTGTGAGTATAGAAGATATTACCCGGGATTTTTGAGATTTGTAATCTTTATTTTTTTTTCTTTTTAGTGGTGATACCAACTCCATTGTCATCCATGATATGTACGGCTTCGAATGCTTTAACCGCAATGGCTTGGAACAGCTGATGATTAACACTTTCAATGAACAGATGCAGTATCATTACAATCAACGTACCTTTGTCAATGAAATGCTGGAAATGGTAAGAATATGGAATATTTGTCTTTTTTAAGAAAAGGAAATTTGCTCATGGGCCTTTAAATTGTAGTGATGCAGGTCGAAGGTCCAAATTATTAAATGTTAAACTATTGAATAAATTATATATTATTTGTTATGCATGTAAATTTGAAATGTGCATTGATGCGAAAACAAGTCGAAGGACCAAATGTTTATCATGATGAGTTGATCAACTTTTGCGAAGGTCTTTTGAGATTTTTAACAGCGGTTCTTTGGAAAGGATTGACAGAGTTCTGAAGGAATACGAAAAAATTCTTTATTTTCTAATTTTAGGAAGCTGATGACCTACCACCAGTCAATTTAAATTTCTATGACAACAAAACGGCTTTGGATAATCTTCTTACCAAACCAGATGGCCTATTCTATATCATTGATGATGCTTCGCGTATGAGTCAAGATCAGGACTTGATAATGGGTAAGATCACTCTTACCAAACTTTCTCCAAACATTCCTTAAAAAATCCTTTGCATTTAAAGATCGCGTTTTGGAAAAGAGCAGCCAATTCGTTAAGAAACATACGGCCACGGAGATTTCTGTGGCCCACTATACCGGACGCATTGTCTACGATACTCGAGCCTTTACCGACATCAATCGTGACTTCGTGCCACCCGAAATGATTGAGGCCTTCCGTTCGTCAATGGATGAAAATGTTATGGTTATGTTTACCAATCAACTGACCAAGGCTGGCAATTTGACAATGAATTTTGAAAGTGTCCAACATGCTGATGATTCGCAAAGGAGATCATATGTAATATGGCGATAAATATATATTATTTAAAATAATAATATTTTTAATATTCCCTATTTCTTAGACTCTAAACACCCTGTCGACCGGTGTTATATCGCAGGTCAATAATTTACGTACAATGGCTGCCAATTTCCGTTATACATGCTTGACTATGCTCAAAATTCTTAGCCAAAATTCAAATATTGGTGTGCACTTTGTGCGATGCATTCGTTCCGACTTGGAGTACAAGCCACGGGCCTTCCACACCGATATGGTGCAACAGCAAATGAAGGCACTGGGTGTCGTTGACACGGTTATTGGCCGCCAGCAGGGCTATTCTTGTCGTTTGTCTTATGATGAGTTTCTCAGGCGGTGAGTAAAATGAATGAATATGAGATTTAAGAGTGACAAAAACTGTCTGCTTTGTTTTTGATAGTTATAAATTTTTGGCTTTCGATTTCGACGAAACTGTTGATATAACCCGTGAAAATTGCCGTTTACTTTTGATCCGTCTGAAAATGGAAGGTTGGGATATTGGAAAATCGAAGGTGTTCTTGCGTTATTACAATGATGAATTCTTGGCCAGGTAAGTGGAATTAAATACCTAAACTTTTTTGAATACCGATAGAACAGAGTGGTTTCAGTATTACTTATCGTGCAAGTAGATAATATGAATCACACAGCTCGAAGGACCAAATTTAAAATGGACGTTTTTATTCCCATCAAATGAAAGAAATACAATTCAGATTTTAATTCAAACTCCACTATATTTTAAATATGACTTTGACTTTTGCTTTAACTTTAGTGTTAATAACGTGGCATCCTTACGGGGCATCTGGCTCTACAAGGTCATCTGTATAAACGAGGATGTGCAGATAACAGCATATACAGGTCATACGGGGAAGATGGCAAATTATTGGAGCATTTTCTCTGCCAATGCCAAGCGTTTGCAAATATCAGATTCTAATTTTTAGGGAACAGCTCCATACCATACCTTATCAGATCATGGTAAATGAAATAAAAAAGTTAAGAAATTGGGGTTAAGGCAACTGAATTTTAAATATAACAGAATGTAAACTGCTGGTCTTCTTCCAACAAGCTTTTAAACTAGAGCACACAACAGGTGTATACTGTTTCGCCCCCCTATTCAACCTAACCTTATAACGTGTAAGACGGGTTTTGTAGATCGGAGGACCAATTTGGTCAATTACGTTTTAATAACATACATTTCATATTCCCAAGTCGAAGGACCAAATAATAAACTTTTGAGTCTTTGAAGTCTATTCGAAGTTTTTACTATCTATGGATCGTTAAGAACGTCTGCGTATAGAAAATCCGGATAGAATAGAGGGGATTCGCAAGTATAATATCGAAATTACAGCTCTGAGGATCAAAATTACGACAGTTTGATTTAAATAATTTTTCAAAATATTTTTGACTCACTTTCAATGACAGAAACAGAAATTTTAAGGTCTTTTGTTCGTTTACTTTTAATTTAAATCAGCAAGTCGAAGGACCATTTTATTAAATTTTAATCTATCACTTAGTTATAAACAATTTGATTTGCATGTTAATCACAAGAAGTACATATATACGGAGGAGACTGTATTTGTCAAGTCGAAGGACTACAGTTTGAAGATAAACTTTTGGAAAGTCTGTTAGAAATGTTTTTGAAATCTATTGAGCCCTTTTGAGAAAGGTAATGTATAGAAAATGCTGATAGTATAAAGAAATTCCCTGGTATAATATATTTCAGGCAAATATGTATCGACGATAAAAGTCGAAGACCACATTTGATTTACATGGTTTTTAAGATCTACAACAAAATAATTTCTTTTTTCCCATCTCGAAGGACCAAAAGTTAAGACATCTCCAAGGTTTGGTCCTTTACTTAAGCAAGTCGAAGGACCATTTTATTAAATTTTTGTAACTTAAATTACATGATAATTTATCACAAACAAGTAAAAAAGCAGCTAAGTTCGGGCGGGCCGAATTTTTATACCCTACACCATTCGAAAGGAACTTGAAAATTTGTCAAAAAAAAAATACACGTAAAAAAAGACCACTCACATTAAAACCTTTGTATGGAGGCTATACAAAGACGTGGTTCTGGATAAGAAAATTTTTGTGAAAGGCCGTAGTAACGTTTCCGAACTTCAAAAACGAAATTTGACGCAATTCCGGTAAATAATGTCGCTAATATCACCAAAATACTGAATAAAGGAAGGTATCGTTGTATGGGGGCTATACTGAACCGTGAACCTGCATAGACAATTTTCCTCCATAGGTTGTAGTACCCATTGCGAAATTCAAATACGAAATTTGACGCAATTCCGGTGAATAATGTCGTGAAAATCGTGGAAATATAGAATACCTCAGGGTAGCGTTATATGGGTGCAATACCCAAACGTAGACCTATATAGACAATTCTATTCCAGGGGGTAAAGTACTCAGGGAGAACTCCTTGTGTGGATTTTGTAGACTGTCCCATTCAAAAATGTGGCTAAAAACATCAAAATATCGAGGAGCACCATTGTACGATATCATGGACTAATATATAAAATTCCCTTTCAGGTGGTAAAGTACTTACAGAAAACTCCTTGTGTAGAATTTCAAATAATTCCCTTAAAAAAGTGGCTAAAATCATCAAAATACCAAATATCGGGAGGTACAGTTATATGGGGGCTATACGATATCGTCGACCTATATAAAAAAATTCTCTTTCAGGTGGTCAAGTTCTTATAAAGAACTCTTTGCGTATAATTTCAGACAATCCCATTGAAAATGTGGCTTAAATCATCAAATTACCGAATATTGAACCGTTGTATGGGGGCCGATATAGCCCTTCTTCGAACTTGACCTTCCTGCAGACAAAAGACAGATATGTACAAAATTTTAGCTTCCTATCTTAATTAGTTTTGACTGTAGCGTGATTACAACAGACCGACGGATGGACACGGCTAAATCGTCTTAGAATTTGACGCTGATCCAGAATATATATACATTGTTGGGTCTAAACTTATTATTTCGATGAGTTACAAACGGAATGACGAGCTTAATATACCCTCCATACAATGTATGGTGGAGGGTATAAAAAGAACATAAATTATAACCTTCCAACTCCTCATTTAAGGACCAGAATATAAAAATTCAAATTGAAGTGCGGTAGAGGCGTGTCTCGGGGAGTACATTCCAAAAATCTCGACCTACAGGCAAAACGAATTTCTTATTTGGGCATTTTTCGAATTTTGAACTATATTTTCTGTAACTTTACCATAGTTAACCGAACAATTTTTAAAAAAATTAAAAAAAAATCGCAATTCAGATCTTTCAAGGCCCTTAAACGCGCAAAAACGTTTAAATAAGAGCTTTGCCAATATTTTGACCAAGTGGGCCCTTAAGGCCCAATTTTTCGCTTAGTATAGGAAACATTTTTTTCTGATAAAGACATACTCAAACACTGCTTATTTGAAATCATAAACCCCAATATTTACATTTCAGATTGTACGAAACCCAAGTAAAGAAAATCATTAAGGTCCAATCGATGATTCGTGCCCTATTGGCTAGAAAACGTGTCAAAACCGGGGGAAAACCAGAAGCAGGTATGTGCCTTGAATATTACAATTGAAAATATATAAATGTATATAAATCTATTCTTCCTCTTCCTCTAGGTAAAGCTCCTGGTACCCTCGATGTTGCTGCCGCTAAAATACAAAAAGGTAATAATCAATATCTTGGTGTAGATGTTGAGTATGTAGACGTTAGTGAAACCCCCTCAGAGGCCGAGGATAATTTCGAAGAATCTCGCAAAGAGGAGGCCTTGTCTGCTGCACGCATATCTCAGCGCGAAAGCATGATTTTCGATCAAGAAGACGAGTAAGAAAACGAAACGATGTGCTCGTTCGCTACACTTATGACGTATTTTCAACGTCCTACATTTATAACGAGATTTGAGAAATATCTATCAATCAATCCGAATATGCATAAATATACTTAACATTTAGTAAGAGAAAACAAAAACAAACACATACTAATATCTAAAACATATATATTTAATTTTGTTCCAAATAAATTTGAGAAAACACTACGTTTCAATCTTTCTAATAACATCAAAAGCTCTGCACATTTCGCCTTATGGAAAAAAAGAACAGGGTCCAAACGGGGTTGGAAATACTGGCAACTCTCTCTCTCCATGTAATGGGGACGATAAAAATTGTTTTCTAACACCGAAAACCTTGATATGACAAATTTGTCATATCAATTTACCGTCCCTTATTCTAGCGCGCCCCCTCTTGAGCACATGTCATCCCCTTGCGAACAATTCAAAAGGTGTGAATGTATAGAAAATAAATGAAAAATTAATTAAATTAGCGCCTTATGACGCCATCAACCGCATAAAAACCTTGACCCGTGTTTTTCAAACATTGTCGCCGAGTGCAGTGCAGAGCAGATTATTGCCTCTTTTCTTGTTTCCACCATTCTATAACACTACATCAAAGTTTATTTAACTAAAAATGCGTTTTATTCATTTCATTTTTTTTGTTCTTGTTGTGTCTTTTCAGCTTACCGTGACTACCGTGGTGGTAAAGCGCGTTTCCAACCTTTGGTGGACAAGAATGGACAAGTGAATCAAGAGACAGCTGAATTTATTCGACACTATGTACGCAAATGGCGGGAGAAATCATTGTTCCAGGTCTTATTGCATTATCGTGCAGCCAAGTTTCAAGAATTTGTTAACCTATGCCAACAGGTGAGTGCCTGCTTATACTTTTGCATTATTATCAATCATAATTGCATTTTTGTCTGATTTCAGTGAGTGATTCATATCATATGCAAGAAATAAAAAAAAAACAAGTTAAACAAGTTAAAAAGCAGTAAGTTCGGCCGGGCCGAACTTTTAATACCCTCCACCATTTACAACGAATTTGGAAATTTTCAAAAAATAAAATCCTTAACAAATTCTGTTAAAATTTTAAAAATACCGAATATAGCCGTTATATTGGGGTCTATACGACGTGGACATACATATGCATTGTTTGTCATAAGCCATTACCATATTCAAATTCGAAACTGGACCCGCACCGACAATTTTCTGTCACAGACTGTAGTTCCCATAACGAACTTCAAATACCAAATTTTAAACAATTCCGGTTAATAATGTCGCTAAAATCATCAAAATACCGAATATAGGGAGGTACCGTTATATTGGGGCTATACGAAGACCAGGACCTGCAAAGACAATTTTCTGTCTTAGGGTGTAGTATCCATTTGGAACTTCAAATACCAGATTTGAAACAATTCCCGTGAAAAATGTCGCTAAAATCATCAAAATACCGAATATCGGGAGGTACCGTTATATGGGGGCTATACGAAGACATAGACTTGCACAGACAATTTTCTATCTTAGGGTGTAGTATCCATTTGGAACTTCAAATACCAATTTTGAAACAATTCCGGTGAATAACGTCGCTAAAATCATCAAAATACCGAATATCCGGAGGTACCGTTATATGGGAGCTACATGAAAACGTGGACCTACATGGCTCATTTACGAACTTAACCTGCCTACTGGAAAAATAAACATGTGTGCAAAATTTTAGTCATCTATCTCAATTTATTCGAAAGATAGCGTGATTACAACAGACAGACAGACAGACGGACAGACAGACAGACAGACAGACAGACAGACGGACAGACAGACAGACAGACAGACAGACGGACATCGCTAAATCGACTTAGAATTTTACGCTGATCAAGAATATATATACTTTGTTGGGTCTGACATGAGTATTTCGAGGAGTTACAAACGGAATGACAAAGTTAATATACCCTCCATAGTATGGTGGAGGGTATAAAAGTATGCATCAGATGTGCGAACAGATGTATACCCTCAGCCAATGTTAATTTTTTAACAGCTTTAACTTTTGTTATGATTTTTCAAACTTTTAATCCTTCGTTGGGGAGGTTCCAAAGGACTGGACCAATATAGTCCATTTCGTATCCGACTAAGTCTATATGGACTACCTCCTTCACTTTATACAAGATACGTGATAATTTTTGGAAAATATTGAAATGTGCTTGAGGTACCACATATAGTGGACTAAAGTATTACACTCCATCAAATAATGATATAAATATTTGGATTAGCGAAATTTAAAAAAAAATCCAATATTTATTTTCGAATAATTGTTGATCAAAATTGTAACCTTTGTGGGGAGGATGATTTTCATCACATAATACCTCTGGTTAATAGCAATATTTAGATATACTAAGTTTGAAAAAATTGCTGACTTGTTTCGCAAGTTATGACAGCTATACGAAAAATGACCCTTTGTGGTGGAGGTACCAGAAGGGCTGGACCGATATATCCCATTTTCACACCAGATTTTTTGTTAATAAAAATATTGAGATATGTTAAATTTGAAAAGAAAATTATAAAAATCTTGACCCTTTGTGGGGGAGGTACCAGAAGGGGTGGACCGATATCTTCTATCTTCAGATCTACCAGATCTCGTGTTAGCATAAATATTGGAATGTCCGAATTTTAGAAGGAATCATATGCTTATTTGGTGAAGGAGAATACTAGAATAGGTGGACAGATACGTCCCATCTTATTTCGCTTTTATAGGCGATTTTTTTGACCCAGTTGAGGGGGAGGTACTAGAATCAGGGAATTATTTAGATATACCATGGTAGAAAAAAATCTAAACTTCGCAAGTCATGAGAGATATAAGTATTGAAAATGGTTACCCTTTGTGGGGGTAGTACCGGAAGGAATATGCCGATAGATATTATCGTTACACTAGATCTTGTGTTAACAAAAAATATAGCGATGTGTGAAATTTAAAGAAAATCGAATGCATATTTCGAATTTTATGAGGGTTTTGGTTATTTGAAGTATGAACTTCATTGTGGAGGAGGTACCAGAAGGACTAGTTCGATGCATTCCATCTTCACACTAGATCTTGTACTGATAGAAATATTGAAATGTGCCCAATACCAATCAGAATAGGGTGCCCATTTCGTGTTTTATGAGCTTTATGGTTATTTGAAATGTTGACCCGTTGTGGGAAGGTACCAGAAGGATTGAGCCGATATATCCTATCTTCACACCAGATTTTATGTAAACAAAAATATTGGGATGTATTTCACACAAACAGTTTTTATTTGCACCTATTTTGGCAGGTATCGAAAACCCCTGGTCAACTTCCAGTTATCACAAACTTTTTATAAGTTTGGGGCTTTAAATATTTTAATCCACGCAGAAGTCGGCATTTAGATTAAGAGCAGTCAGAGAACAGAATTGCTCGTTTTCACTCGGCAGTGCAACTTGTTCGTGGGTGGGATTGCTCGGAGTATTCTCCAATAGATTTTTTTTCTTTTTTTGTGTAAGAGCGCTCTCGAGTTACTATTTTTTTAAAAATTAAAGTGAGCCCGATTCGCTCGAAATAAAGTGAGAATTTGCTCTAAGAGCGTTTGTGGTTTGAAAAAATATGTATGCATATATAGAATTACAACAACGATATAACAAAAAAAAAGAGTACTCGACAAGAGTACAATATACTCGCTTTCGAATGAAATTTTCTCTTAAACAAGCAAAGCAAGATCTTTTAATTTCTTGTGAGGTTTTCAGAATTGTTATGTCTTGTTTTTTAAATAGTTTCCTAAAATTTTTCAAACATTATAATATGTTTTTTCTCCACATTACTAAATTACAGGTCCACATTTACAATCAGCGTGTTGTTGCTGGTCTGAATAAATGTACTCGGGCAGTGCCATTTGATCGCATTAATACCAGAGAAGTGAACTCAGCCCAATTGGGACCAATGCCGGTATATTTATGACTATTCTGAAATACTATTTACCTTTTTTAAACATTTCTCAATTTTTATATTACAGGTGGCGGTACGAAAAATTCCCATACGTTTGGATCAAATTCCATTCTACGACACACAATATATGGTGGATCCAGCAAATTCCTTGGCACGACAATCCATACCCTCGACTTCAACAGTAATGAACAATATGTACGACGAAGAAGCCTGGGATAGTCCATTGCAAAGGAACCCATCGATGACATCACAATTATTGACCTATAATGCCTACAAAAAGGAACAGGCTTGCCAGACCAACTGGGATCGTATGGGAGAGAGTGATGTAATTTATAATCAGAATTTCTATCGTGATCCGCATATAATGAGAAGGTAAATTCAGAATGAAACTATGCTATTCCGTTATTCTAATGTATTTCCTTTTTTTTTTTAGAAACCAAGTTCAAATGCAAATGAACAATTACAATCCGAATTATAATTCCTATTATAATCCCAATAATTACAATTCACAACCACAACGTTGGGGGTCGAGGCGTAACAGTTTAAAGGGCTACCCAGCACCACCACCTCCGCCAATGCCACCCAATATGTATCAGCCCAATAGACAACAGAATAATATGCGCAATTCTTATCCTCCAGTGTCGCAAAATCCTGTACAAGAACTACAAAACATGATGGGTAATCGTGGTGATTATGGGGTAAGTTCTCTTAAAAAACAGTAAAAAATCAGAAATGAATATTGTCTGCTTCTCTTTTAGGACACCGAGGACGCACCCTATAATTTCAAGGCGATGCTACGTAAAACAAATTACAATCGCAACGATGCCAACACCACAAATTACGATTTCAATTCGAATAGCCAACAGACTTTCCAACCTCCCAAACTACGTCCCACCGGTAGAAAGTTTGATGAGGGCACACAGTACGGTGGAGCCAGCAAATTCGGTGGACGTAGTCAACAACAGGCAACCTCATCCTATGAAGATACAAGCAACAATTATGCAGAGGCTGATAACTCGGAAGTGACATTTACCGGTGATGCTTTTGATATTTAAGACAAAAGAAAATCGTATGGTTTTCCAGAAAATTCTACCTTATTAGTAAAGAAACCAACCACCCGACTGTAGAGTGTAAGAAGCAAATAAATGAAATTCATATTTTAATAGTTTTCAATAAAGAATTTAAGAATTAATAATAATAATTGCAAGGAAATAAAATTAAAAAAAAAAATTGTTTTGTTAAAAGAAAACGTTAATAGTAAACACATGTGACATTACAGTAGTCCCGAACATCTGGGTATGGGTATGCCTACGCTGAGCCAAAATTGAAACATTTATGCACGGATAAAATTGCGTATATATGTTTTTTGTGATTCCTTCGTAACTACGCTCAAGAAAAGGGAATGCCAGAGAATGCATGTTTTACAATATTAAAAAAAATACACTTTAATTTCCAAATGATTCCATTTTATGTGAGCAAAATAAAAAAAAAATCCCCAAATTGTATAACCTTTATATCAGACTTGTCTCTCAAATTAGAACATTAACGTTTAAAAAAAAAACTGCTAAGAGACGAAGTTTAAAATAACAGACAACTTAAGGGGAAACAAACAACAGCAGCAGTGCTGCCAGTACTAAGTTGTCTAAAAATCACCAGCAAATGAAAAATCACTAAAAATAGAATCTTACCATTTTGATGACGACCTTGGTTTCATGGTAAAATTTGTTAAAAATGTAACATTCCTTTCTTATTGTATGTTTACACTGAAGCTTTCTGTAGGGTTTACCTACTGGGTTTAATTGATGTATAACAGAATTTTAAACCGAGCCGAGCAACCGACCATAGACAATAACATCTTCCAATTCTCTTATCTACTACTTATAAGCAATGGGACAACACTTGAATTTTCAGTATAATTTTTTTTATTTTTTATCTATTTATTTATTTATTATTATTATTATTATTATTATTTCTTTTTTTTTTGTTTTTTTTTTTTTTTTTTGTATGCATTAAATAAAAAACACATTTTATGTTCTTTATATTTTATTACTTTACAACATGTTTTACACCTTTCATTGCGTATAATTATTATACCCTCCACCATACTATGGAGGGTATATTAACTTTGTCATTCCGTTTGTAACTCCTCGAAATACTCATGTCAGACCCAACAAAGTATATATATTCTTGATCAGCGTAAAATTCTAAGTCGATTTAGCGATGTCCGTCTGTCTGTCTGTCCGTCTGTCTGTCTGTCTGTCTGTCTGTCCGTCTGTCTGTCTGTCTGTTGTAATCACGCTATCTTTCGAATAAATTGAGATAGATGACTAAAATTTTGCACACATGTTTATTTTTCCAGTAGGCAGGTTAAGTTCGTAAATGAGCCATGTAGGTCCACGTTTTCATATAGCTCCCATATAACGGTACCTCCGGATATTCGGTATTTTGATGATTTTAGCGACGTTATTCACCGGAATTGTTTCAAAATTGGTATTTGAAGTTCCAAATGGATACTACACCCTAAGATAGAAAATTGTCTGTGCAAGTCTATGTCTTCGTATAGCCCCCATATAACGGTACCTCCCGATATTCGGTATTTTGATGATTTTAGCGACATTTTTCACGGGAATTGTTTCAAATCTGGTATTTGAAGTTCCAAATGGATACTACACCCTAAGACAGAAAATTGTCTTTGCAGGTCCTGGTCTTCGTATAGCCCCAATATAACGGTACCTCCCTATATTCGGTATTTTGATGATTTTAGCGACATTATTAACCGGAATTGTTTAAAATTTGGTATTTGAAGTTCGTTATGGGAACTACAGTCTGTGACAGAAAATTGTCGGTGCGGGTCCAGTTTCGAATTTGAATATGGTAATGGCTTATGACAAACAATGCATATGTATGTCCACGTCGTATAGACCCCAATATAACGGCTATATTCGGTATTTTTAAAATTTTAACAGAATTTGTTAAGGATTTTATTTTTTGAAAATTTCCAAATTCGTTGTAAATGGTGGAGGGTATTAAAAGTTCGGCCCGGCCGAACTTACTGCTTTTTAACTTGTTTTTAATTAACCGTTTTCCATTACCGAGTGCAAGACACGACTGACTGACATTTAATATTATTGACAACTGAAGAAAGAGCAATTTCAAACCGATCAACATCTGGCCGACGTCAAAAGTTCTCTATTCTCTCTGCTGCTACTCATATGTAACGAGACAACCAACAAGTATAACCCATTTGTAAAGGGACAAAGGAGTTCGATTTTACAATAAATTAAAGGAAACACTTACATTAATTTAAATTTATTTTACTTTTTATTATTTATAATAAGTTTTTTTCGTTTAAATTAAACTTTGGCAAGCAATAGACACGACCGACCGAGATTTAAAATTATTGAAAATGCTCAAAACCGTATTTTGGAACTTGAGCCGAAAAAAGATATAATTTAAGAGAAAATTAAATTTCATTTTTTTATTTATTTTACGATTCCATTTAATAGTTTTTAAACATGAATGTTTGCCAAAAATTTTTTAATGCAAATGGATAAAAAATATTTGTATAAATAATGACTTAACACTGTTTTGTTCGTGATTTAAATAGGCAAAGAGAAATTTGGCAGGAACGAGATATTTTTTCTTGAGCAGTGCTGATTAAGAGCAATTATAAACCGAGCCACAACTGACCGACAACAAAAGCATTTGATTCTCTCTTCACATCTTCTATTCATAAGCAAAAGAACAACAAAAAACATTACCCTTTAAATAAAGTCCGATTTTATATTACAAAGAAAAGCACTTGCATTTATTTTGCTTTATACATATTAAATTTACATATTTTATACTTTTATTATTTATAATTAATTTTTTAATTTTAAATTAAACATTTACGATTAACGAGCAGTAGACACGACCGACATCCATTTAAAGTTTTGTCAACTGAAGGAAGAGCAATTTTAGGCCGAGCAACAATTGACCGAAAACAAAAGCATTTGATTCTCTCTTTTTATCAACGACTTATAAGCACAGAGACAACAACAAGTATTACTCTTTTGCAAAGTGGAAAAGAAGTTCGATTTTATAATAAACTACAAACGAATACACTTGCATTTCATTAATATTTCTTACATACATTTCTTATACTTTTTATTATTTATAATTCATTTGTATCTTTAAAATAAAACGTTTGCGATTAACGAGCACTAGACACGACCGACCGATATTTAAAATTATCGACAATGAAGGAAGAGCAATTTTAAACCGAGCCACAACTGACCGACAACAAAAACATTTGATTCTCTCTTCTCATCTTCTACTCATAAGCAAAAGAACAACAGCAAACATAAGCCTTTTGCAAAGTGAAAAATAAGTTTTATTTTATAATGAATTACAAACGAAAACATTTGTATTTCGCTAGTATTTTGTTTTGTACATATTAAATGTACATATTTTATACTTTTTATTACTTAAAATACATTTTTTATTTTAAATTAAACATTTACGATTAACGAGCACTGAACACGACCGACCGGCATTTAAACTTTTGACAACTGAAGAATGAGCAAGTAAGTGTTGTTAACACTTGGTTTGCTCCAAAATCGCTGAAAGGTTCATTTTGTCTGTCTTATTTCAGTTTTAAAGTAGAGAGGAATGAAATGCCAGAGAAAACCTCACAAGTTTGTTAATGACTGTGTTATTTAAGCCAACTTACCTTTTTGAACTTTACGTTGATTCCGTGTTACAACTTTAAAAACCATGAATAACAAATATTTGCTATAAAAAACTCCAGCGAAGTATTAAAGCATCAATATATAAAGAAACCGACCGAAAACACAACATATCATGACCAGAAACAAATTTATATTTTTTCTTTCTCATACATTCTTTTTCAATTTCAACAATAGCACTAACTTGACTAAAAGTGGGCTCAATGGCTCATTTACTTTGGCAATCATTTATAAAAATTTAAAAAAATTTGAACGGCTCCATTTTTAAGGCCTTGCCAATTTTTAAAGACATTTATTCTATCTTATAACAATTATTTCATCACACAACCGACAGAGATCAATTTTAAACCGAATAAAGCAACCGACCGACCGACGACAAAAACAGATGCTTCTCCTTTCTTATGTACTACTCACGAGCAAAGGGAAAAGAACAAGTACGAACTTTTGTAAAGTGAAAAATAAATATTTTTTTTTGGTAAATATCAAACGAAAACTTTGCGTTTCACTATTATTTTGTTATGTACGTATTTAAATAATATATTTTATGCTTTTTTCTATTTGTAGCTAAATATTTATTTTAAATTAAACGTTTTTAATTACCGAGCACTAGACACGACCGACACGAAATTTAAAGTTATTGGCAACTGATGGAAGAGCAAGTTTAAACCGAGCCACAACTGACCGACAACAAAAGCATTTGATTCTCTCTTCTCATCATAGACTTATAACAGGGGTGCTCAAAACCGTGTTCTAGAACATGAAGAGAAAAAAGAGATAATTTAAGAGAAAATTAAAATTCTGTTTTTCTTTATATTTTACTGTTCTATTTAATTGTTTTTAAACACGAATGTTTGCCAAAATAGTTTATAAAGCAAATGGATAAAAAATATTTGTATAAATAATGACTTAACACTATTTTGTTCTCGATTTTAATAAGCAAAGAGAAATTTGACTGAAAACAGATATTTCTTCTTGAGCACCCCTGCTTATAAGCACAGAGACAATAACAGCTATACCCCTTTTATTGAAGCGGAAAAGAAGTTCGATTTTTTTAATAAATTACAAACGAAAATACTTGCATTTCACTAGCATTTTGTTTTATATGCATTAAATTAACATATTTTATACTTTTTACTGTTTATAATTATTTTATTCCTTTAAATTAAACGTTTACGATTACTGAGCACTGAACACGACCGACCGGCTTTTAAAATTGTTGACAACTGAAGGAAGAGCAATTTTAAACCGTGAAACAACTGACCGACAACAAAAGCATTTGATTCTCTCTTCTCATCAACCACTTAAAACCAAAAGCACAACAACAAGCATAAGCCTTTTGCAAAGTGGAAAAGAAGTTCGATTTTATAATAAATTACAAAGGAAAACACTTGCATTTCACTAGTATTTTGTTTTATACATATTAAATTTGCATATTTTATACTTTTTATTATTTATAATTCAATTTTATCTTTAAAATTAACGAGCTCTAGACACGACCGACCGGCATTTTAAATCATTGACAACTGAAGGAAGAGCAATTTTAGGCCGAGCAACAATTGGCCGACAACAAAATCATTTGATTCTCTCTTCTCATCAACGACTTATAAGCACAGAGACAACAACAGGTAAACCCTTTTGCAAAGTGAAAAAGAAGTTCAATTTTATAACAAATTACTAACGAAAACACTTGTATATTTCGTTTTATACATATTAAATTTACATATTTTATACTTGTTATTATTTATAATTTATTTTTTCTTTTTAAATTAAACATTTGCGATTAACGAGCACTAGACACGACCGACCGGCATTTTAAATTATTGACAACTGAAGAAACAACAAATAGGTGCTGTCAATATTAAGTTAGCTAAAACCCGCATCTAAGCTGAAAATCGCAACTTTTCTTATTAGATTTTTGTTTTGATCAATTTCAAAGGGGAGACCTGAATTTCGTTATTATTTTGTATAATTGGTGCATTATTTATTTACATTCATTTATTTTACCATATTTGCAGTATGGTTAGCTTAATATTTGTTTTAAATAAATCATTTACGATGTTACGCAACAAAACAAAGATAAAAATTAAACTGAGTCGAATAACCGACTCTCAGCAATTGCACGACACGATTCACTCAACAAAAAAACGTAAGCAAAGGAGCACCGGCACCACTTTGCAAAGCAAAAATTAAATTAAAATTTTAAATAACAAACGAAAATGTTTGCATTTCACTATTATTTTGTTTTAAATGTATTAAATTAACATACGTTATGTTATTTCATAATTTATAAACATATGCATTTCTTTAAATTAAGCATTTGCGATTAACGAACGCGAAATCGACCGGCCGACAGTTAAAATTGTTGACAACTGAAGGAATACACGAGCAAGTGTAATAGTGTTGCTAATACTACATTTGCTTAAGAACGCCAGTTTAAAAAAGGAGATAATATATTGACAATGACAAATTTATTTAAAAAGGTCAATGATCAGCATTAACATACTTGAACTTAAGTTTCATGAACATGTGTAAGCATGGTAGAAGAATATAGGTAGACGCGTCGACGCAGCTGCTGGGACAATGAACTATCAAACCAATTTTGGAATTGAAAATGTTGAATGAAAAATTATTTAAATTTGTAAAAATTGTTGAAAAACGCAAATTATAATAGCCTCCGAATGACGTAGTATAAGAAAACATATAAAAATCTATTTATATTTGAAAAAACATTTAAATTTTTTGACATATCAATGCCCCCAAGCGTTGATGCATCTACCTGTATTCTTCTGCCATGTGTGTAAGCTAGGGCATAAAATATAATAGCTTTTATAAATTTAAGCAGAATTTTTAAATAATTAAAATTTTCAAAGAATTTTCATAGAATTAAAAACCCAAAAAAATATCATTCAGTAAATGGGCGAAAATATCGTATGTGTTCAATATTTAAACTTATTGCGAATGATAATTTGTCAATGTTCAAAAAATTGTGTGTAAACATACTATTATAGCCGTTAATAAACTAAAAGTTTATTTCGGTCTTTATGAAGGTATCATGGTAGAAGAATGCAGGTAGTCGCATTATTGAAATTTGTAAAAATTGTTGAAAAATGCATATTATAACAACCTCCGATTTGCGTCGTATAAGAAAACATATAAAAATGTACTTATTTTGACAAAACATTTTAAAAGATATTAAATATTTTTTCTGAACATATTTTTTTTATTTTTTAACATTTTTTTTATTATAGAAGTTGAATATTTTGTTAAGCATATTTATGTAAAAATGCCTCCTTATTTTAGTTATTGAGAGAATTTCCCCCATATATTGCCGAAAATACTATATAACTAAAATATACAGATTACTCTCAATCCAAAAATATCACAGTTTCCAACTTAGTTATGTATTTTTTAGGCATTTAATTGAACGGAAGTCGAGGTAAACATGTCACAGTATAAATAAATAGGCTTGCGATCTGTCTGTTTTATTACTTATTTGTACATATGCTTCAGATAGCCTTACCTCTTCGATTGTAGCGTCCATTCAATTCAATATTTGCTCCTAAGCGAATCACCGACCGAGTAGTTCAGATTTATTCCTTAAAAATTATGGTTGAAATCCTTGATAATAATCGCATATATAAAGAAATTGCACATACATTTGTCCACGATGTTCTATGATATGGTCCTTTTTCAACATTATTTTAATGTTAGTTTATATTTTTTTAAATCGTAGATCATCCTCTTATTAAATTCCGTAATTTTTGTCTAGCCCATTAAAAAATTCTATACTTCACAATAAGAAAATTGTTGTCATTCAGTTCATCTTAACGTTTTTTATATTCTATTGACAACACTGATATTTTGTTGACATCGTCTGGTTTCTCCAGTTACGGTTGATACTCGGCGTTTGATATTGTTATTTTTTGTTTTCTTTTTTTTTTTCTTTTTTATGGAAATTTAAAGAAAAAATGTATACATTTCCAAAATTCTATTCGGAGACTACTATGAATTAATATTTTAAAATGATTTTGATGAAATCCATTTTTGTTCTACTATATATATCACAATATCATGGTTTATAAGTACAAATCAAAACTTCAAGTAAATATAAAAATGCATCAAATAATTTAAATATTTAAGAGTATTTATCTTTATTGAAAATAACTATAGGTATAATATAGATATATTAGTTCCATTAATCGTATATAGACTCATTGTGGACCGTAGTGAACTAAAGAACGCAGCAAGGAACGAGTAGAAATATTGGTCAATCTAAATGAAATTAATTTTTTATGACAAAATTGAATACAACATATCGTTCTTCATTATCATCATAGTAGGCTATTCTATGGAATAACCCACAGTTTGAGAGTAACTAAAAATCTAAATATACATGCATTTTTCATTTCAGTCGTGTATCCAAAAAAACATTTTAGTTTCCCTGTTTTTTGTTGTTGTTTCAAATTGTACAAAAATTGCTTTTAGCTTGTGTTCGTAATGATATAATTTGGAATTCCAATTTTGTTTATAATTTATATATATGTATGTATGTATATGTAGATATATCTAAGGGAATGACTCTATAAGGCTAGAAAATCTTTTAAAGATTAATAATATATTGAGGAATAAAAACTATCTCATCAAATAGCAAATACACGCAACTAGGCGTTATTGTCTTTGTTTAAAAAATATACTACTTTTTTGCAAAATAAAATGGGATATGAAACAAATAAAAAAATAATAACAAAACAGGAACAATTTGCGAGTTTACATAAAATTATAAATCCAATTCGGGTTCTCTTAATCCATCCGAATGCATATTGCGACCCGACAACTCCAACATAACACGATCTTCTAGATTTTTATCCAAAATTGAGCGTTTATTGGTGCCCTAAAAGTGAAAAATAAATAATAAATAGCATATATTTATAGGGAAGAAGTGAATATTGGGCTTACATCTCCCTCCTCATCACTGTCATCGCCTTGCTTGGGCTCATCACCAATACCCCAAACTTCCAAATTTCTAATACGAAAATCTTTACGCTTACTCAGCTGATTGTAATCTTTGAATGTGGTACAGCTTTCACAACTCTGTCCGATACCGTATTCACAGTCTAGCCAAAGGCCCCAGTAGCCGAATTGGCCACCCATACCCTATAAAGGTAATGAAGAACAAAATTTTAAAATTAAATTTGAAAAGATATGTTTTATGTTCTAAAACATAGTAGGGAATAGTTTTCTTTATGAAGAAATACTTTTGGAAATGTATTCTTAGTAATTCTACTTACCAAACCATTGGGCATTGTCTGCTGGCCCAAATTCAAATACTGATAATGATCGTTGTAACCGGTGGTATTAAAACAACGCATGGCAGGACTTAAAGTAAAAAGCATGGCGCTATCATCACCTAGAAAGAAATTGGTTTCATGAATTGTCCAGAAGTCGTAAGGAGTAAATTTTTAGACACAAAATATTGGGGAATGTTTCTGTGTAACGATACGAATTAATCCTTTATATGGTAGAAGAACAAGTAAATAGTATCAGTCGGTTATAAAAATATTGGTATATGCAAAATTTGAAGGAAATCAAACATTTATATAAAACTTTATGCGAAATCATATATTTCGATAAATTACATATTCATATAAGATTTCTGGTTTAGAGAAATACATATTTAGATGTGTGAAATTTTAAGAGAGTTGGATGTTCATTTCGCTTTCTTTGAGCGTTTTTCAAAATCTTGAACCCTATGTGGGGGATGTAGAAATGGTCCGATCTCTTCCATCTATATAACAGATCTTGTGTTGATGGAAAATAAAATATGTAATATAATAGATTTAATGGAATCCGATGTTAATTTCCCGTTTTACGAGCTTCATGAACATTCAAAATTTTGATCCTTTGTGGGGGAGGTACCAGAAGGGATGAACCGATATATTCCATATTCACATCAGACCGTGGGTTAATAAAAATATTGTGATGTGTGTAATATGAAGTCCGGTTGACTTATTTTTGGATTTTAAAATCGTTTTGGTTATTCAAAACTTAGACCCTTTGTGGGGGAGGTACCAGAAGAAATGTTCCAATCTCTACCATCTTTATAACAGATTTTGTGTTGATGGAAATATTGAGATATGCCAAGTGTGAATAAAATCCGATGTTAATTTCGCGTTTTATGAGCTTCGTGGATATTTAAAATTTTGACACTTTGTAAGGGAAGTACCAGAAGGAGTTGACCGATATATTCCATCATCACACCAGACCTTGGGCCAATAAAAATATTGCAATGTGTGTAATTTGAAGAGAACGGATTTTAAAATCGTTTTGGTTATTCAAAACTTTGACCCTTTGTGAGGGAGTTACCAGAAGAAATGGTCCGATCTCTACCATCTTTATAAGAGGTCCTGTGTTGATGGAAATATTAAGATATGCCAAGTCTGAATAAAATCGGATGTTAAATTCGCGTTGTATGAGTTTCATGGATATTCAAAATTCTGACCCTTTGTGGGAGAGTTACCAGAAGAAATGGACTTGATTGAGTGGACCGATATTATCCATTTTCGCACCTGACCTAGCACTGATGCAAATATTAGGATTTGTAAAGTCCGAGCAAAATCGGATTACCCTCTCACTTTCTGTGCAGTAAATTATTTTATTTGAAAATGTTGACATATTGTGGGGGAGGTACCAGAAGGAGTGGACCGATATTGCCAATCAAAAATTTCAAATTTTAGATTTTCTCTATTTAATCAGAAGCTTCAAAACCGCAATTCCTTTGTATTGTCATACAGGAACAGGTCCCATTTTCTTCTTGCAATTTTCAAATACATGATGGGAATTAATAATCTGATTATTAAAAAGAACTCAACATTATATTTGTTTGGTTCGTTTTGGAGAAACAGACCATATATAGTTATATTAAAAATGTCATACCTATAAAATTTGGACCCATTGCCCATGAATGCGGTGCATAACCCGCAAAAATATAATGATCCTCGTCTTCAACTACCAATAGGGTTGGTCCCTTTTTCAGCAATTTTCCCAACATTGTGGAAAAACTTTCACCCATAATTTTTGAGGAGAACAAAAAACGCCACTTGTGTTGCAGATCCACAGGCACATTGCTATTTACAAATATAACATGGGGTATATCCAGCATGGGGGAATAGTTGGTGCCAAAGGGTAAACCTGTATTTAAAAGAGGAATAATTAATCAATATTTGTTCATATTGTTTGAGATTACAAACCTTCCTGCATTGGCAGAATTTGACTGCTGGGTGGATTACCCAATTTACTGATTTTCCCATTGCCCGCATAACCATATAGATATGAGAAAACACAACGCCATATAATCAGAAACGTGGGATTGACCTGCAGCCACTTTTCCAAATCACTTGTGGAGGCTGTGGAATCCGAATCCTTTTTGCATAGATGCCTTACCAAGCCCTTGGCAAAACACTGAGCCGAACGATCATTACAGTGATAGCCGAATTTGTGCCATGACTCAAATGCAGGGGTATTTTGGGATTTCAACATGTGCAAATAGCTGAGTAGTAATGCGGTAATGTACTGAAAAGGAAGATACCACAATTAGGGTTTTTATTCAAAATCAGGGAGGTAAAATACTCTCACCATTTCAAGTTGTTTCAAATCAACATCCTCTGTAGATCTATTATTCAACGAGGTCTGAATAAAATGTATCTGTTCATCAATTGTACCCCGTTCAACAATGTAGTAGGGTTCTGCATATTTGCGAAATGTTATGGTACCAATATGCTGTGAATGATGATGTGTGAGGGTCTTTTGTGGCGTCGACTGCGGCGTTTGGGTAAAGAGAAAATTTGCTGTGAACTGAGCTAGATTTTTATCAATGATTGATGACCATGATTCCTGAAAGTAAGCAAAATAAAAAAAAGGATTTTAATTAAATTGTTAAGACATTATTTCACCAAAAATTCGACAAGGAATACAGGGTGAGATGAAAAAACTGCAACTAATTTCAGACTGCTGTCATTTCTAAGCCACTCGTCCGACAGCTGTTAAAATTATTCCAGTGCCAGCTCATTATATTGTTTACAAGCGTACAAAAGCATTATCGTGATAATTTTCCAGAAAAAAAGTTTTTCGTAATGGAATTCAAGCATGATAGTGTGATTTCTTTATATTTGGCTGGAAAACCACAAGTGGCTATCCCCAGAGCACTCCAGCATTTAAATGTGAATAAATCTTTTGTGTCTCGTACCATCGCTCGTTACCGTGATAATGGTAATGTAGCCCGACGTCAGGGAAGTAGACGGAAGAAAACAGCACCATAAGCAGAAATGGTTCTAAAAGAAATGAAGCAACTTGATCGAAACCCAGCTCACAGTGGCCAAAAAATGACTCGTGAGCTGAACATATCGCAATATTCCATTCGGCAAATATTGAAAAATGAGCTCGGGGTAACGCCATTGAAACTCCAAAAAGTGCAAGAAGACTTACAACACAACAGAAAGAAAATAGACTCAAAGAGCTAAAGAGTTACTTCGCTCGAAAAGTGGTGAAAGTGGTGAACTGTCAAATTTGGGTTTCTCTGATGAGAAAACATCCGTTGTCCAGCAATTTATAAACAAACAAAATGATCGTGTTTACTTGCCAAAGAGGTCAGCTGAAAATGTGCACCTTCTGTTGGCCACCAGAACTCAAGCGCCGGCCATGGTAATGGTGTGAGCCGCCATAACAGCCGATGGTCGCTCTCCGCTCGTATTTATCAACTATGGCATCAGAATAAATGCCGAATATTATCGCGAAAATATTCTTGGGCAGGAAAACATTTTGGCCACAGTCCTTGGACATTCCAACAGGATTCAGCACCATCGCCCTCAGCACGCGCCACCCAAGAATGGTTACAAAATGAGGTTCCTCGCTTCATTTCCAGCGCACAATGGGCACCAAAATCTCCGAATACCAATCCGTTGGACTATTGTGTCTGGAGTATTTTGGAAAGCAAAAGCCCTAAAAATACCAATGTGTCGATCACCCCAAGCAAGCGCTTCGCTGGGAAATGGGCCAAAATACAGCAGGCCAACATTCGGGCAGCCTATGACGGTTTCATTGGCCATAATTCGTGCCAAAGGTGACCATTTCGAACAAATTCTAAATATTCTAAAATTTGATGCTATTTCCGACATATTTTTGCATTCATTCAATAAAAGTTAAATAAAATGTAGAAATTATGGCGTTTAACTTTGTTGCATTTTTTTTTTATCTCACCCTAACGTCCTTACTGATACGCCTAGCTGGCGGTATTTTATCCACCAAATGACGGTTTCGAGGACTTCCTCGATAACACCCAAACAGGTACAAATGGTTATGCTGACGTACAAGAAGGACTTTCGCCTCCTCATATGGGTGATCCACTAGTGTCATGGGGAGGCATCATGCTGCAGTTCTAAGGTCTGCATTCTGGCAGTTCTGAATGTTCTTCCACTGCGTAGCACTTACATTCGCAGACCAGACCGACCAATCGCATTATTCGCTGTCCTTATTTTTTGCTATTATTTTTCATAAAAATTCAATTTATTTTTTTAATTCAAATAACTAAAAATATTTTAAAAATATTTATTTATTTTTTAAAAAATAATTGTGAGTTTTCTTACTTCGCAGAAAACCTATTGAGAGAGGATAAAGACCCGAATACGTCTCCTTCCTGTCCATATTAAAATGGCCTTGACCGCAATGAAATGAAAATATGATCTACAAACCACATCAACAAATCCATTTTCATACCTTTCCTCAAAATCTCCCAGACTTCTCCCAATTAAAAAATCACATGTTTACAGAAATCCCCCTATTCTTAATTCTGACACACGTTTGCATTTGAAAATTTATTATAAAATAAATTATCTAAATTAATGGCATTCAAATGCCATCAAGTACCTCTATTTAGTTTAGTCCGAACATACAATAGAGTTGTTAATTATTCAATAAATGTTTTATTAACTAATCATAGTCAGCGTTATTTTTCGTTTGTTTATTCGCTTGCTGCTTCTCCATACAACTGCATACACTGTCAAAGTTGTATAATACCTATTATCTCTGCGAACTAGACCATTTGTACACACACACGAACAGCGGGCGGGTAGGTATGTAGTCTTGAACTTGCAAGGAAAACTTATCTGTCAACGACGACGACGGCATCGTCGACAAAGCAAATCACAGTTGCCGACAAATCAAAATAAACAAAAAAGAGGAAGGAAACTCAAAATGTGCAAATATTGGGTAAAATCGAAATAATTTCAACGCAATACATTGATGTCGAATGAATTTGGTGATTTTTTAAGGGAATTCCTTCCATTCAGTAACATAAAAACCCAGAAAGGAAAAGACAAAAATCGGACGCGGCGACTGTGTGAAATCCTATACTATACTTAGAGGAGATTTTCGTAAAAACTGTATGTTTGTATAGGCTTTTACAAAATGCTTATTTCGGATAGACTATGTATGATATATACAGGTTGAGATAAAAAAACTGCAACAAAGTCAAACCCCATAATTTTTACATGTTTTTTTTTTAAATTTTATTGAATGAAACCAAAAAATGTCCTAAATAGCATCAAATTTTGGAATAAGTTTAGATTTGTTTGGATTAGTCACCTTTGGGACGAAAATGTTTACGTGCCCAAGGCTTTAATACACCCTCCAGAATATTTTCGAGATAATATTCTGCATTTATTCTGATGCCACGGCTTCATGGGTATTCAATATTTTGACCCTTTTTGGGGGAGGTACCAAAAGGAATGTTCCGATCTCTACCATCTTTATAAAAGATCTTGTGTAGATAGAAATATTGAGATGTGCTAAGTCCAAATTGAATCGGATATTAATTTCTTGTTTTATGAGCTTCACGGAAAAAATTTGACCCTTTGTGGGGGAGGTACCAGGCCGATATATCCAATCTTCACACAAGACCTTGGGTTTTTAAAAATAATGTGAGGTGTGTAATTTGAAGAGAATCCAACGCTTATTTTGGATTTTATAGTCGTTTTGGTTATTCAAAACTTTTACCCTTTGTGGGGGAGGTACCAGAAGGAATGGTCCGATCTTTACCATCTTTATAACTGATCTTGTGTTGGTTGAAATATTAAGATCTGTCATGTCTGAATGGAATCAGATGTTAATTTAGGGTTTTATGAGCTTCACGAATATCCAAAATCATATTATCCTTCCTCTTTCTGTGCAAAAAAATATTTTTTTTTGAAAATGTTGACCTTTTTCTGGGGTGTTGGAGGATTTGGTACAAAGAGACCTAGGTTCTAAAACCGTTATTTCTATGAGACACGTTTTGGCCGTATCAAATGATATATACCATGTGAGGGCATAATAGTTTGTAATACACCAGTGGGAGATTATCGTGCCGTCTTTAGGCACTTTAATATTTGGCTATGTTGCAGAATGAAAACAGATCGTACATAATTTGCGCCCCATAAGCCTGTGCCTTACATTGATGAGAGTTGGACAGAATTAAACACATTGCATCTCAGAACCGTATAGACTGCTACGAGTTACGAGTCCAGACGTTCCTATCAGTATGTGGATATCAAGTGGTTCGAATTTCAACCGTGGTGATATGTCTTCCTCGCCTCCTATACATTCCACACGGAATGTAATTATTTATGAATGAAATACCCAATATTCTTTCATAAATATGATCCAAACTGTTGAATCTTTTAAGTGCATAACAAAACTGGTTAATATCTTCAAAGCGCGCCCGGAATGAACGTTTCTTCCAATCATTAATTTTGAAAATTTGTTGGAATAAGAATCTTCTCATGTAAAACAACATCTCATTTGATTACACATGCTGTTAAGACACTAAAGCTACCTTAAATACGACGACGGTCCACACACGGGTACTTTCATGAAATAAGTATCATGAAACTGCGAAAAACACGGCCTCCTTTACCTAAAAATCCATACCTTTGGTCTGCTCCAGAACTACAACAATGTAAAAAATTTTACTACGATAACCGATTTTCCCTCTATGATATCAAAGAAATTTCTAAAACTAGTAGAATCTTTTATGTACTGGAACAGAGCCATTTTTTCAAATTTTTCCATGTAATTGCTTGTGTGTGAAACCAGATTTTATGAAAAAAATGCAAACAAAGAAAGGTTATTCTCCTTTCTGTTCATGATTTCTAATAAAATTTTCTTTGTGTGAATCCCTAACTTCATACTGCAAAGATAATGCGTAGATCAAGACAACGACAAATGATTTCCAAGGCTATTTATGTTTGACGACTGCCAAAAATAAACCGGTTTACATTGAAGCACGACATGGTATGTAATTGTTGTCTGTTTAAATATACAAATCTTGAAATGCAAGCGAATGATAAAACTCGATTGATTACTCTTATCGCTGCAAGGCAGCTGAAGTGCACACCATTGTCTTGCATTTAATGCCAAGAAATTAGCAATGGCCAATGAGCCCTTTGTTTACTTGGAGTTTGAGTATCCATAATATCCGTTCCACCCCAATCCACGCTATCAACAACATAAACAAGCCCATAACTTTATGGCCGTGCGAAAGCTTTGCACACATCAATCAGCCAGCCATGCCAGCAACAACAACAAACACATATGACTGACGACCACGGCGGCGATTGAAAAATCCAAGTTATACCCTAAAGAAATAAAAATACGACGCGCTGCATATAAGGAAAGGAGTCTTATGACTATGAAATTTCGTATTACGACAACGACAATTGATCCGCAACTAAAATACACTGAGCCAGCTTTTTTTCTTTGTATTGTTTATCAACATTTCATTCATGGTATTCGATTACATATTCAAATATTCAATGCAATGCAAAAACACACAGGAAAACATTGTTTATATTGCTTGCTTACCACCAATTTATTTTCGGTAATTTTTTCCGTATTTCCTCCATTGGCCAGGCGAAAGGATGTTTCCAATATTTTCAATTCTTCGCCGGTAAATAGATTATCACCTCCACCTTTTTTGGTCTGTTGATTGCCCATTGCTTAAGCTAACAAAAAACGTTTCGTTTAATTCTACTTCGTTGTGTAAACAAATTAAATTGCTACAAATGTTCCGCACCACCGATTTTTTACAAAACAAAACACAGAATGAAAAGTTCTGCTAGATTACAAAGTTCCATTTGAATAACGCCGTCGTCAATGAGAAACACAGACCAATGTGGGAATGAGTGATAAAGATGAAAACCAAAATAAAAACAACGATTGTATACAGGGTTCTAAAGATCGAAATGGATTCGGTGTATTAGGGGTTTAGAAGCGCAACTGTGATATTCAATGAATGGAACAGATAAACAAATCACCAAGTCGTCGTGCTTTTCTCATTTTTTAAGAAAAATTCCCCAATGTCTGATTACTTTTCCTGCAGGAATGGTCCAGCAACTTCTTTTTGTGATAATAAGGTACTTTTGTTCTCTTTTGCAAGAAATCTGTAAAAAGTAAACAAACGAAATTCTAGCATAAACTTGCAAGAAATCAGCAGATTTGTCTCAATGAAGCAGTTAGTGCAATCATAAACAGAGATTAATCATGCAGAAACTAAAAATAAGTCGAAAAACAAAACAATTGCCCTTGCGATTTCCAAAATAAAGATGTTATAGTTTGCTTGTCCGAATATTAACTACTGAAGTAGAAGAAAAAGAGTTGCAAGAAGAAATTTGTCCAACAAGAATTTGCAAACTCTTAGTAAATGAACTGTCAAAATTATTCTCTCAAGTCGCTCTCTTTTTAAGATCTTGTGCGTTAAAAGACTTCCAGTACCAATCGACTTCCAATCCAGGAATCTTATTACTCTCACCTTTAGGGTGTAGGTACATATGAAGCTTGAAGTCATATTTTGTGACATTTTTTAAAGGGATTACAGAGCTGTACTTAAATCCTGCTGTCGTTTTCCATTATAATTTGACATTATATACCTAGCCATGACTTTAAGCTTTTTATGTACTTGCACCTTTAAGGGCTAAGTCGTCGTTGTCCATTATAATTTGACATTAATATACCTAGTCATGACTTCAAGCTTTTTATGTACTTGCACCTTTAAGGGCTAAGTACATAAGAAGCTTGAAGTCATGGCTAGGTATATAATGTCAAATTATAATAGAAAACGACGGCTGGATTTTAGTGCGGCTCTGTAATCCCTTTGTGAAATGTCACAAAATATGCCTAGCCATGACTACAAGCTTCTTATATACTTAGCCCCTTAGGGTTACAAAAAGAAATTTGTTTAGCACAAATTTTGAGACCGTCAGTGAAAGAACTGAAAATTTCTCTTCCGAATCGCTTTCCAGTAACAATTTCGACATTTGTTACAAATTTTGACAGACACATCTATTATATCAATAATAATGACGCTACCGAACAGATGATGAATATAAAATAACAAAGATGAATATTTTGCGTTTTTCCAGATTTTATGATAAATTCCAATAAGAAATTGAATTATTTTGTTTTTTTTTACATTTTTCGCTGTCATTGAAATGTCAAATTCCATTTTTCCATGTAATAAGATGTAATAAGTTTCCAAAGGGAACATGCAAATAGTAGAAAGGAACGCAATTTTTCAACCCTTTGGAACTGCAAAAATGTAAAATCTTTTACTACGATAACCATTTTTCTCTTTACGATATGGTAAAAATGCAAAACCAGTTGATCCTAGCAGATTCTGGAACAGAGCTCTTAATAGTCAGTATGAAAGAGAAATTTGACCTCTGAAGTTATTAAAAAGTTAAAATTAGGCAGTCCTTCCAATAATAATCAAATTTCGACAACAATTATCTGAATTTCCTAAAGTTTACATTAAAGTTTTACTAGTCTTTCGCATAGTGGAACGTTGAAGAATTTTGGCTATAAAGGAACAAAGCTTATATCGTTAAAAATGATTCAAGTTCAACAATCGTTGATTTGGTTGAATGTCGATAAACGATAAATTTCGATTAATCGAAATAGGATTGTATTTTTTTATTTATTTCAGGCATTTTCGTTGTGAGACCTCTTAAATTTATTAAAAAAAAAGTTATTTAAAACCAAGAAGCTCTCCTAATTCCACAAATCTAGAATACAGTAATGAAACGGTGGTAATCTAGAAGTATAAAGGTAACAAGATTTCCAGTTTATAAAAGCAATTTCACGTCGCATATGACAAGAAGAGTGTATGAATGATTTGGAAAAAATTAAAGAACTTCAATTGGAAAATTAAAATATGTTTATACACAAATAAACTGCGGACACCATGAATATTAGACCAAGGTGTCGGGAATGGCTGCCACTGAGCACACAACAATTGCGTTTGAGAAATTTATCAGCCATACAAGGGATTAACATTGAATGCAATCAGACAGATTGTTGTAGCTGCAGTCCCTCCTCCTCGTCGTCGTCGACGTCCGTGTCCCCAGAAGCAGCGCAAGCAGATACGTATTGTGCCTGCCCAGCAACCTTAGTATATTTTACCCTACATGATCATCCGGAAAACGAGCCATTTTATGAAAGTGAAAAACTCCCATTACGTTTATATTTGCCCGTAAAATGGGCGGAGATTCATTGTCTGTCGATGATCAAATCCAATGCTAATTGTGTTTGCATTAAAGTCTGGGCAAAGGTGAAGAAGTCGTCGACAGCAACAGCAGAAGGCCAAAACAATAATAATGGGGCGGGTTTGGAGGATAATACAAAGCAACGAAATAAGGAGCCCATTAGGTAAGCTAGGACAATATTTCATAGGTTTTCCAATTTTGTGATTTTTTTATTTAATTATTATAGTGCCTTATCGCTGGAATTTGCAAAATCCAGAAGACAGAATATACCTCCCGACAAACTGCTCTTTACTTGGGGCGTTTTCTTTTCCGGACTCATTCCTTTGTCACAAAACAGTGAAGCAAAATTAAATAAGAACACCTTGATTTTCCAAATGAACGACGAGCTGTTTGCTTCACCTGATAACTTCACCACGGAAAACTTAAGGGAACAACTGGCCTTAAACTATGAACGTTACTCGGCTAGTGTGCCAAAGTGTAGCATACCCACACCCGACGAATTTACCATAAATTCTCCACATGTTAGTCGTAGCTCCAGCCCCACGTCCGTGGATTGGCAAAGGGACTTACTGCGTATGTCTCGCACCCGTTATGCCCAGTTGAACTGTGTGCGTACCGAGGTTAGAACCAGCTATGATTTAGTCAAACTTTTGAGATTACAACAGCTGCAACGGCAAAGGCTACAAACACAGCGAGAATGTGTTGAGTTGACAGCCGAAATAAAACGTCTGAGTTTAAGATGCATAACCAAAGAACAGTTATTACGTAAGCCAAGGACAACATCGTTAAGTTCATCGTCCGCATCATTGTCGGGAACTGCCTCTCAATACCATTCCATGGGACGTACCTTGAGTCTCTTGTTGGCCGAACAGCAGCGCATTGATCCGCATCAATTGTTACATGCCCAGCAGTTGCAGCAACAATTGGAATCTTTAAAGTCCAGACAAAGACTCTTACACAGTGTTTGTGATACTTTTTCTAAACGCATTGCCTACTTAAGCGAAAAACTGACGGCGACCATTGCGACGAGACAACAACTGGAAGCATGGCTAGAGAAAAGCCGACAGAATCTTAATAAAGAGAAGGCCGAACTGGAAGACCTCAGCGTTCAGCAGTTGGAACGACGACAACGTAAGCGCTCGGTAACGCAACATGTTGAGAGACGTATGTCCTCGCTGTGCATAGAATTAAGAGAAATTTATCCGATATGTGAAAGTGGTCGTGGCGTCTACACGATTTGTGGTGTTCCTTTTCCTTCGGTCGAAGGATATGTATACGATTCCAATAATCCCAATAGCGTGTATATATCAGAGAATATAACACCAATGGCCATAAGTGCCTCGTTGGGTTATGTAGCACATTTGGTAGAAATGATATCGGTGATAATAAATCGTCCTTTAAGGTAGGTCTATATCCAACAACGGCTTACAATTAAATACCAATCGTTTTGCTTTCTTTCAGAAATCCCATAATATATGAGGGCTCTCGCACACGCATAAAGGACATTATTAAAGATATTCCAACTTATACATTAAGAGAGTGAGTATATAAAATCGCGGCGGAATTCACTTTTTCTATTAATTTGTGTTTTGTTTTCAGATATCCCCTATATAGCCGATCATCAATACCAACAAAGGCTATGAAATATGCTATAAATTTATTGAATCAAAATATAGCTCAATTAAGTTATGAAATAACTGGCAAACGCTGTGACATACGCTGTACCATTGGCAATATTTTACATATTTTCGAAATGTTTGTTGAGATCGAACAGAACAAACGAGAAATACATTCAAATATACGAACATTGCCGCGTAAACGATTGATCATAAACGATAATACAAACGAATTATATTGTCTAACAAATGAAAATCATCATCACCATAATGAAGATCCTTACATAAACACCTCCATTAATAATGGCAAAGACTATTCATTGTCGAAATCACATTCATCTGTAGATATGAATCATATGCAACCCCCAACTATAACCATGCATCGTCATAATTTAACAAATTTCCCACTAACAGCAGAAAATTTGCGCTTATCTAGCCATTTGAATTCCAAGCCGATCGATATACAAAAGGAACACAATATAATGCTGCAAAATAATCAACAAAGGTGTGTAGATAAGATTCGATAAATTTGCAAAACATAATGAAGTAATTGTCTCTTTTAAGAATTTGCCGTTCTGCTGGCTCGTACACGGACAGTGAAGATGAAAGAGAATGCCATTCGTCAATGGCTAAAGGTTTTTCTAATTCAGACTCCAACTTAACACTGCAAAGTCAAAGTGGTCATATTTAAAGTTAATCTTTATGTGATATTATATTCTTTATAACTATTATTTGTTTATTTTTCTTGGACTCCTGCGACCCCCTCTTTCTTCCCATATATATATTCTGTAATGCATTATACATTATGCTTCATTTTTTAAAAGCTTACTTAGCTTTTTATGTTCTTAACATGCAAACAAAGTAAAGTAAAATATAACAAACAAGAAAAACAATTTGTAATATATAAATATTCTATATTGTATTTTAATCCCATAACTAATTAACTTGTAATAACTTGATTGTATTTATAGCAAATTTATGGTATTAAAATAATGAACTTTCAAACAAGAAACGTGGAGCGTTTGAGGTTTTGTTCCACATCTTCTGGGAGTGCTGTAAAAAAATTATCTTGACTCGAAAACCGGTCTATATACTAATGCTTTCGTTGTCTCATGTAATGCTCATTATTTCTTATTTGTCATTAGAAGTACCACTTCGAGGAAGCAAAAGTCGATTAAAAGTCTTAAAATAAGAAAAGAATAAAAAATCACTTTAAAATATTTTTAAAAAATCCAGCCGCCAAAAAAAAATGGAAAGCGCGCCGACTGAGAGGTGCAATGAGCCACCGCAGCCAAAAAACAACGTTCGGCTTCATTGTCTGCTCATCAGCTGTTGCGACATGTTGTCTCTTACCACTTTCTATACATTGTAAGTAATCGACGCGTTGCCTCTTCCTTACATACGCAATGCTCTGCGTGTGTTCAACAAATATGTTTTTGCCAACAATGTATATCATGATATATTAAGGAACGACTTTGATTGAGCTAGGCCAGTAGTTCATAAATGTGAATTGTTCATTTGAACTAGGCCAATCGAGAAATAATACATCTTTTCACATAATGCTAAGTTCACATGGCACGTGATTCGTTCTTTATTCGTTTTTCGACCATTAATTATGATATATTTACTTGATTCCCCACACAAAAGATGAGAACAATGATTTTTGTTCCATTCAAATCACAGACAGACATAAAAGCCCAATAAGGCAAAGTCTTAAATCATTCATGAATGAAAATTGTTAAATGAAGGATAAAGTAAATCTTTGGAGGAAAGACAATATCTTCTTCTATTATTTTTAATGCTAATTTCACGTATTTTCGTAAAAATTCCTATAAAAATAAACAAACAAAAAATTTGAAAAAAGGAATTATGTTACTATGAATTACGAATGAACGGGTTAATTTGTGTACCTAATTTTGAGAACGAACAACGTGATTGAAATTGGAATGAGAACATAGCATAAGTCGAAAAATCGACTATGAATAGTAGAGTACTCGGTTTTCACCCCTGTCCATAGTCGAGTTCGAACAAATTTAATTTGTAACTAGTTCCGCGCTCTTTTAGTGAATGTGTTCAATTTTCCTCATGTCTCATTCGTAAACAACAGGTCCCTTGGGGATTTTACTTTCTTTGTTTTATCAAGTATTCCTTTGTGGCCTTCATATTCGTTTTGTTGGGGACGACTTTCATTTTGGTTTCCCCCAGGCTCATTCGTTCTTTTCTGCAACAAAACAATAAATTAATAAATAAATAATTAAATTATATAAATAATTGCAAAAATGCAAATAAGATATCTGATACGACTTTGTGATGGCAGCAACATTACCCGGAATATACGATACATGGCCCATGTAGCCAACAGTGCGACACATGTTACAGCACCACCACCAATGACCAAAGATGTTATGGAAACCACCAAATCCAAATTGAAAATGAAAGGATGGCAAATCCACAGCTATGGCGATGTGGAGGAGCTGCAGTATTCCGATAAACTTAAAATGCCCCAGATACGTCAAGCAGATCACTGTTTGGTAAAAGTGTTGGCCACATCTGTAAATCCCATTGACGTTGCAATGTTGAGTATGATAGTCTAGAAAAGTAAATCCTTGACAATATTTAAAAAAATTATATTTTTACAGGTGGTTATGGCTCCAAGGTTTTGAATGCTATGCGTTGTCAGGGTAATTCCATTGAATTTCCATTAACATTGGGAAGAGAATTCTGTGGAGTTCTGGTACAAAAAGGAATGAACGTCAATGACAATTCCCAGCTGCCCCTCGGCCAAAGGGTATGGGGTGTTGTTCCCGTTCAAATGCCACAGGGTGCCCATGCCGAATATGTAGCCGTCCCAAAGCATTGTGTAAGGCTCGTAAAACTATATCTAAATTATTTACCTCCAAGGATTTCTAAAAGCAAAAGAGAAACTTAATTTGATGTGCGACCAATACGTTGTGTTCTAAATGACCTCTTATAAAGGATTATCTCTCAAGTTGAGTTATGAAGAGATGTATTATTCTTGTAAAATCTCTTCTGATAACTCTTAAAAACCCTTAAGACATATCCTGAGTTATAACGGGGATAACTTTGAAATTATAAAATAATTTCACCACTGAACGATCTTGAAAATACCCTTATAGAATGCCCATGACTTGTAAAGATTATGATGGAAAAATTGCTAGACAGTTTGATTAGAGAATACATTCCAAACCCCGACAAAGTACGACGAGGACGTATTCACAATCATAAAGAAAGGGACATAAATTCAACTCTGGACATCTTGAATTCTTATACTCCACAAATTCAATTTCAGATGGAAAAAGGGTAATAGAACGTCATTCTTAAATAGTGTCATAATCAGAGAGACGGCTCAATTTCACATCAAAATATTAGTGATAAAGGGTTTCATACTGACAATTTAAAAATTATTAATGATATTCTCAGGAAAAATGACCACCACCAAAACCATCGATTATGTAATTCATTGTGTAAAAAAGGCATAAGTGTATGTGCGGAAAAAGAAGAAAAAGATCTACAAAACTATGACATACACGACGGGGCTCTCGGAGATGTTAAAGGCATCGGATATGTAAAGGGTGAGATGAAAAAACTGAAACCAACTTTAGACTGCTGTCATTTCTAAGCCACTCGTCCGACAGCTGTTAAAATTATTCCAGTGACAGCTCATTATATTGTTTACAAACGTACAAAAGCATTTTGGTGATAATTTTCCAGAAAGAAAGTTATTTGTGATGGAATTCAAGCGTGACAGTGTGATTTCTTTATATTTGGCCGGTAAACCACAAGTGGCTATCGTTAGAACACTCCAGCATTTAAATGTGAATAAATATTTTGTGTCTCGTACCATCGCTCGTTACCGTGATACTGGTAGAGTAGCCAAACAACAAGGAAGTGGACAGAAGAAAACAGCAACATCAGCAGAAATGTTTCGAAAAGTAAAGAAGGGACTTGATCGAAACCGCGAGGCAGTGGCCGAAAAATGGATCTTGAGCTGAATATTTCGCAATATTCCATTCGGCAAATATCAAAAAATGAGCTTGGGGTAAAGCCATTGAAATTCCAAAAAGTGCAAGAACTTATACCGCAACAGAAAAAAAATAGACTCAAAAGAGCTAAAGAGTTGCTTCGCTTAGCCGAAAATGGTAAACTGCCAAATGTGTGTTTCTCCGACGAGAAAACATTCTTGTCCAGCAGTTTGTAAAAAAACAAAATGATCATGTTAACTTGCCAAATAGATCAGCTGAAAATGTGCACCTTCTGTTGGCCACCAGAACTCAAGCTCCGGCCATGGTGATGGTGTGGGCCGCCATAACAACCGATGGTCGCTCTCCGCTCATATTAATCGACGTCAGAATAAATATTGTTTTGCTTTCATTCAATAAAATTAAAAAAAAAAATTAAAAATGTTGCAGTTTTTTATCTCACCCTGTATTCTTAAGGTGTGGGTACATAAGCAGCTCTGCATAATGGCTATCTATAATAATGTCAAACTATAAGGAAAAACGACTGTAGGATTCGAGTGCGGCTTTGACATCCCAGTTTGATATGTCCCAAAATATGCCATATGACTTCAAGCAGTCCACACTTTCAAAAATGAACAAGAACTTATCACCACCATTCTTAAAATCTTAAAAATCTCTGCTAACCATTAAGAATATTCTTAAAAATATTTGAGAATATGGATCCAAAAACCCTTCGAAAATACTCTTTAAAATTGCACAAGATATACCCTTAATATATTGTTATAGAATTAGTACAACCATTCACGACTGCAACTCTCATAAACTATTCTTAAAAACTATCTTTGAATATTGTTCAATATTCCACAATCTTTGGCTCAAGACGTGATAATCTTCCAAATAATATTCCTTAACATTAATATAAATAATATAGTTTAATTCCTTATATCTCCCTTAGCTTTCTCCAGCCCCCACAAATCTCAACAACGAAGAAGCCGCCTCTGTATTATATGCCGGATTAACCGCTTGGTCGGGTCTATATGTGACAGCAAACTTGGGTGGTATATGCGGCAGCTTAACGGGCAGTGGTGCCAATTGCAACAACAAACGTATTTTAGTCTTGGGCGGATCAGGCAGTGTCGGTTCATTGGCCATACAAATGTTAAAGGCCCAGGGGGCCCAAGTGGTTTCCACCTGTAGTGAAAATGCACGTGAGTTGGTACAAAATTTGGGAGCTGATATTGTTGTGGATTATCAGAATCCCGTTGAAATGGAAACACTGCGTCAATATGCTCCCTATGATATTGTGCTCGATTGCAGTGGCCAAGGCCCCAATGGGGCGGAGGCGTTAAATTTCAAATATCAACAATATGTTACATTTTCATCACCACTTTTGCGAAATATCGACAGCTCTGGCATGGCTTTGGGCCTGTTGAAAAATTTCGGCAGTCTTTTGGAGACAAATGTTAAGTCCATAACACAGCAAAAGGGTTTGATCAAATGGGGTTTCTTTAGTCCAGCGCCACAGGGTATAAGCCATCTGAAGCAGTTGGTCGAAAGGAAAAAGGTGAGTATATTCTAATAATGGATTTTTGTACTCCTATTGCTATTATTTGTTTTAGCTTCTACCTCTCGTTGAGAAAACTTACAAAATGGAGCAAATGCCTGAGGCTTTTCAGAGAGTTAAAAATGGTCATTTGCGTGGCAAAATAGTTGTTAATGTAAATTAAAAAAATATACGGTGCAGTGACTTAGTATTTTTTTCGAATTCATGTGATATATGAAGGTAATCGCTATCAGGTATAACCTGGAAAAATGGAGTGGTATGACCTGAAATGGAAAAAATATAGATTTTTTTAATTTATTCAAAGCTTTAATTAAAAACACTTTTATAGTGGTCTGAATGAATGTAAATAAATGAAAGAAAATTAATCCTAAACAATTGTAGATCTGATTGTACAATTAATATAAAAACTCGGCGCAATTATCTGTCTTTAAAGTTGTATAAACAAAAAAATCCTATTGGTGATAATTACATTGTGTACAGGTTCAATTTGATTGTAATATTAAAAATCAAATAATCCGATTTGTGATAGGAATACAATTGACGCAACCACTGATCTCCTATGAGTCCACAATGCTTATAGAAGTACGTAAGTGTAAAACCAAAAACCTGCTATGAATGAAAGATAAATAAAATACAAATATCGAACGTTTGCTTCTTTAATATTTATAATATTTTATGCGACCTATATAAAATATAACCCAAAATATTGATTTTGAAATATATAAATATCCATATTGTTAAGAGATACTTTTTAAACTACCCTTGGCTTGGCATTATAAGATTTTATTTCTCGTTATAAACCGCTTGGCGAAGCAAAAGTTTCTGGGTTCCTTGACCAATATTTTCCTAGATAGAAAAATAAATGTAAGCAATAAATAAAAAGGGGCACGGAAGAATTTTCTGGTCCTTTGCTATACAATCACCTATTTGTATTGATAATTGATTTGAATACCACTGACGTTCATCGTGATGCGATAATATTCACCTTTATTTTGACCGATTGATTGATAATCACAAGTTTTTTTTTCACCAAAAGATTGATAAGAAATATTAGTTTCGGAAAACAAAAAACAAAACATAATCAGAAGTAGTTGTTTTATTTACATAAATATGTTGTTAAATTTATTATTTGCTTGAAAGAAAGAAGAACAAATAATTGTCAACAATTTTTAGCGAATGTCTGGCGATGCATCTTAAATTAGACAATTCCATAGTAGTTTGTTAGAATTGTTATTTTTGTCACAAAAAATGAACAACTGATAAGGTACTCAAAAATATAATGAAAATTGATTCCATTTACACGAATAGTGGCAATTACGTACCCGTTACTTACTATTAGTTCATGTTAATCCAAAGGGGTACTAATATTTTTAGAAATTTCGGAATAGCACGAAAATTCTGCGATTAAAGCATTAATGATCCTTGAAAAAATAATCTTAAAATAGTACATGATTATATCACTAAAATTCCTGATAGTCTTTAAATAAATATTCTTAAAAACCGCGATAGCAGCTCCCACTGTCCTTGAAAAAACATTCTCTAAAAAATCGAGATAACAGTTCCGACCGGCCTTGAAATTAATTAAAACCCCAAAAACATACACGATTTATCCCTGATTATTGAAAAAGTACAATATTATATCGCTGATGATAAAAAATGCACGATTTTATTCCTGATAGTCTTTGAAACAATCGCAGCTCTCACAGTCCTTGAAAAAACATTCTCTAAAAAACCGCAATAACAGTTGCGACAGTCCTTGAAATTAATGTAAACATTACCATCGTTCTCCACTAATAAGCAAACGTTGTTTATATAGAAACAACAATAAAGGGGTTAAACCTGACCATTTTGCAACAACAAAGCCCAAAAACGTCCACGGGGGTCAGTCCTGGATATTTGGATTTTTGGCGGGTAATAAGGCCGGGTTTTTGGGAATTCGTGCTAAAGGGTTAGAAAACTACTAAAATGTACTAAAAATGTAATGCTTTGTGTTGGGCAAACGGAACGAACTAGAATTCTGGAAATTTAGAATTATAGTCGCTGGTGGTGTGCAGGTTAGATGTACAAAAGGGTTTTTGAAAATTTTATCTTTTAGGTTACGAAAAGTTCTAAAATAGTGAGATAAAAAAATTGCAAAACACCATGATTTCTACACTTTTTTTTTTAAATTTTATTGAATGAATGCAAAAAATGTTGGAAATAGCATTAAATTTTAGATACAATTGGTCATCTTTGGCACAAATTATGGTCTTCAAACAGCAAATGAAACCATCACATACTGCCGAATGTTGCTCTGCGGTATTTTGGCCCATTCCCGGCGAAGCGCTTGCTTCAGTTCATCGACATTTTAGTATCTTTTAAAGCCAACCATGCTTTCCAAAATACTCCAGACACAATAGTCCAACGAAGCAACTTTTAACTCTTTTGAGTCTATTTTCTTTCTGTTGCGGTGTAATTTCTTGCACTATTTGTAATTTCAATGGCTTTACCCCGGGCTCATTTTTCTATATTTTTGTCCGAATGGAATATTGCAATATGTTCAGCTCACCGGCCACTGCGACACGGGTTTCGATCAAGTCGCTTCTTTACTTATCGAACCATTGTAACAGTTGTCGGATGAGTGGCTTAGAAATGACAGCAGTCTGAAATTGGTTGCAGTTTTTTCATCTCACTCTGTAGAGGTCTATGGATTACATATGGAGAAATAGTTTTGAAATAGTTTTGGAAAGAAATATTAGATGTGAGTCCATTGTGATATGGTTTTACTAATATTTTCCCCGATAAAATTCAAAATGAAAGATTTTGAAAGCTATTTGGCATTATTCTTTCAGAAATAGTAAATACTTAAATAATTTATTAAACCTTAAAGGTCTGAATATTGAGTACAATGTATAAAGTTTTTATAAAAAAATCTAACCGAATATATTGTGCATTTTGAGTACTAAAAAAGCCTAATATGAACGAATCTAAAATTTGATGGTGGCGGGCACTTGCTAATGCTCTATACAACATACGTCAATCATCGCCTTTAGAAAAGTATTCATAAAAAATCCATGATTTTTTTGTGATGGTTCTTTAAAAAATATTCTTAAAAAAATCCACGATCACATTGCTGGCGGTCCTCGAAAAATACGTGATTATAGTCTTTAAAAAAAAATTTTTAAAGGATTACTTGATTACAGCTCTATAGCCTTTAAGTGATATTCTGACAGTCCCTGAACGAAAATTCCAAATAATCTACGATTATTCCTTAAAAAGTCTATGACTGATCGTTTTTAAAAACTTAAACAGTTCTTCAAACACTCTCTTCAAAAAATTCATGGTCGTAGCTATGATTATAGATTAGTGTCAGATCCAGAAATATTTATAACAAAAATTCATCCATTATTGCTCGAATAGATTTCAAAAGAACAAAAAATAATATTCTCATACAAATCTTTTTTTGGTTAGTAACACATACCATACTGCATTTCAATACGCACAATTTTGAGTATGTGTACGCGTACATATTTTTCCCCTGCTTTATAATATAATTTGGAATTGTGCTTTATCAATTAATTAGACGATGTTTATACCTTGTCGCGTGATCAGCAGTCAGCATTGTTGCCAATGTTTTTTTCTTCTTTGGTTTAATATCAGCTATCATCCCACCATCACATCACACCATTCCGTAATATATATAGCAATGCCTGGCTTTATTGTTATTAGTCGGGTGTTATTGTTATTGTCAATTGGAGATCGTTTCGGTTCAGGGCAAATCTGTTGTGATGGAAAAACGATGTATATCAGTTATAGAAACGTGAGACACAAATACAAATGTACTTGAACCCAAAGTTATCGTTGAGAATTATAGCCAGCCAGGCAAGCTCTACCTAAGGCAACAGACAGACGGATAGAAAAAAATCGGCAGCGACACAAGCCACTTCATCCAGCATCTAAGTCAATACCTGCTGGTCTAATACAATTATGATTTGCCGGAAAAAAATTCATTTTTATTTTTTTCACAGCAAAGTTCATTCGTACAATGATCTCGAAGAGATGAAATAGAAAGAGAAAAGAAAAATAATTAAAAGAAAAAAAAAATAGTGGACAAATGAAATTGTTTATTCTTTTGAATTGTGATCTTTTAGGAATACAGGCTTAGAGGACTAGCAGAACTTAATCGTGGACTATTAAAGGATGAATTGCTAAGGAGAAAAATAATGCAGAAATTTAGTTTCAAAGGCTTGCCACAATTTTCTTAAAAATTATTTTTAGGACTATAGGAACTGAAATCGTATTTTTAAATATTTTTTTGGTTGTAAGATTATAATTTAATTTAAAATTTTAGAATATATATTTTTGGAATATTTTTTAGGACTACATGACTAAATTCTTTTTAAATATTTTTATTTTATTTATTTAACATCAATACAAAGAAAGCCTTGAAGGCCTGGGAGATTACAATTTAAATATGAATATTGCAAGAAGGAAAAAGTAAAAATGATTATAATCCTAGATCTTTTAAGGATATTTTTTAAAAATTATAATAGCTATGATAATGGACCTTTTTGTATATTTTCAAAGATTTCAAGATCTATGTTCGTGAATTTTTAAGAATATTATTTAAGAACTCATACCTATAATCGTTGATCTTAAGATTAATCGTAAGTTTTTGAAAGAACATATCGTGAAGAAGTGTCGGAACTGAAATACCCTGGAACGTTTTTAAAGTACTTTTTGGATTCATTTATTTATAATTCGTCATGGCTTTTAGATCTATTATGTATTAAAGGATTACCAGAGCAATGATGGTGAACTATTTTGAAAGTATACTTTTAAGAATGTCAATGTTAAGGGCTACTAGAGCAATTACCGCATTTATACCCTCAGCTATATATCTAGAGAGGGTATATATCAAAGCCAAAAGTGCCTTATCGAAATAATGATTTTAGATCCTAGATCTATTTGACCGAATCCGTTTCAGGACATTTGGAGTCGATTTAGTGATGTCCGTCTGCCTGACTGGTGCGCACGAAGGGAGTATCCAATTTGGTCCAAACTTGGTATATCGTAATACTATTATCAAACTTAGATCGAGTTTGCATTTAAATGTGAATAAGTCTTTTTTTGTCTCGTACCATCGCTCGTTACCGTGATACTGGTAGCGTAGCCCGACGTCAAGGAAGTGGACGGAAGAGAACAGCAACATCAGCAGAAATGGTTTGAAAAGTAAAGAAGCTACTTGATCGAAAACTGTGTCGCAGTGGCCGAAAATGGCTCATGAGCAATATTCCAAAAACTGGAGGAACTTACAAAAAAGTGCAAGAACTTACACCGCAAGTGGCCGAAAGTGGTGAACTGCCGAATTTGGTTTTCTTCGATGAGAAAGCATTCGTTGTCCAGCAGTTTGTAAACAAACGAAATTACCGTGTTAAGTTACCAAAGAGGCCAGCTGAAAATGTATACCTTCGGTTGGCCACCAGAACTCCAGCGCCGACCATGGTGATGGTGTGGGCCGCCATAACAGCTGATAGTCGCTCTCCGCTCATATTAATCGACCGTGGCATCAGTACAAATGCCGAATATTATCGCGAAAATATTCTGGAGGGCGTATTAAAGCCTTGGACACGCAAACATTTTGGCCGCAGTCCTTGGACATTCCAACAGGACTCAGCACCAAGAATTGTTACAAAATGAGGTTTCTCGCTTCATATCCAGCGCACAATGGCCAATGTGCCTGAAGTATTTTGGAAAGCAAGGTTGGTACTAAAAAATACCAAAATGTCGATCACCTCCAGCAAGCGCTTCACCGGGAATGGGCCAAAATACCACAGAGCAACATTCGGGCAGCGTGTGACGGATTCATTGGCCGTTTGAAGGCCATAATTCGTACCAAATGTGAACAATTCGATGCGATTTCCGACATTTTTTTTTTGCTTTCATTCAATAAAATTTTAACAATGTAATAATTATGGCGTCTGACTTTGTTGCAGTTTTTTATCTCACCCTGTATTCTGATCAGCATAAAATTCTGGTACCTCCTTATTTTCGGTATTTTGGTTATTTAAGCGACATTATTCATCGAAATTGTTTCAAATTTGGTATTTGAAGTTCGTAATGGATATTTCGGCCTAAGACAGAACATTGTCTGTACAGGGCCACGGCTTCGTATAGCCCTCATATAACGGTACCTCCCCATATTCGGTATTTTGATGATTTTAGCGACATTATGCACCGGAATTTTTTCAAATGTGTTATTTGTGGTCCACGTCTCCCATATAACGGCACAACCCACTGAGACTGTTTAATTTTAGCTCTACTTTTCTAATCTGCTGGATTTGAACGTAATTATAAATTTATTTAGCCGCCCATTAATTTTGTAAACATCTGACAGAAAATGGGCATAGCCTCAGATCTGCATTTTAGCAGTTTTACGAAACCCACATCTGATACTATACTCCAGTCTTATCCGCATTAAACTAAATCTATCACGTTACTCCAAACAAGCACACCCAAACGCAACGTGATATGTGTGGGAAAATGTTTACCTTCTGTTGCTGCAGACTTATTGGAATATTTTTGTTTATTGGAACCCCTTTCCTTATCTTGAGCCGTTTTCTGTTTGTTTTTTTTTTTTTTCAATGGGCAATAATTATATGGGTACTTATGTTCAAAAATCACAATAAAATTAATCATCGCCATGTCTTGAAGTGGAGAAATCCCCATGCCAACTGGTAAACATCTGATCAGTTGTCCAGACACGATAAGGCAGCAGCAATATCGCGGAAAAACACTGACAATTTTGCATGTTTCACACCGAAGTGTGTTCTAATGGTTGGTCGGATGGATGGATGGATAAGGAAATTTTTATTTAAGATTAGAGCTCGTATTATTTATGGCCTGACATAGCCTCCAAAAAAATAATAATATTTCTAAATTTGATGGTGGTGTGATGGTGGTGATCTACTTAACAACAACAACAAGTAAAACAAAATCGAAATATACAAATTAGCAACAATAATTTTAAACTTGAAGAGGCTAAAAATAAAACGCTTAAGACATGGTGGCATGATTTTAATTTCAACAACCTGTGCAGCTATTAATTGATAATGTTTTTCTATCAAACACACATTTTGAAGTAATAATCGTACTTTTTTTGTTGTTTTCCGGTGCAAGATAAAGTGGGACGATTGTTTTTTTATTGGATCAATAAATTATCAATCAAAACGTGGATAATTTATATATAACGGTATTGATCTAATAATATGCTTACAAATTTAGATAATTTGTTTAAAATTAGATCATTTGTCGGATAATGTAAACATTTATCTGAGTAAAGATTGCAGAATGAAAGAATTTTTTATATTGGGATTTTTAGAGCCTTGAGCGGTGATTTTTATTATATCCTGAATCTTAAAATAGGGGAGGTCATATAAAATTTGTCATTCCCATAAATCCTCTCAAAAACATACAACATAGGTACAGGCGTGGTACAATAAGGAGGTAGAACAGCTTCGTAAAACTAAAGAAATGCAGCCTTGAGGCTATGCCCACTTCCTGTCAGAATTATTCAAAATTATAGGCAACAAGTTGTTTTCTTTTTTTTTGATGTTTTTTGTTCGTTTTTTATATGAGTCAAATAGCGCGAAAGATGAATGAAATGCCTAGATGAATATAGGTAGTCGAATCGACACAACTGGAATTGAAAATGAAAAAATATTTAAATTTGTGAAATTGTTGAAAAATGCAAATCGTAACAACGTCGACTTATTTTTATACCCTCATCCATGTGGCTAGAGAGAGGGTATATATCATTTGATACGGCCAAAACGTGCCTAATTTAGATCCTAGGTCTCTTTGGACCAAATCCGTTTCAGGACCTTTGGAGTCGATCTGGCGATGTGAGTCCGTCCGTCCGGCTGGCTGGTGCCCGTCCGTCCGGAGGTAGTATCCGATTTGATCCAAACTGTGTAATATTATTGTCAAACTTAGATCGAGTTTGGAGATGGGCAATATCGGTCCACTCTTTCTGGTACCTCCCCCACTAAATGTCAAAATTTTCAAAGAAAATAATTTACTGCACAGAAAGAGAAAGGATCATCCGATTTTGCTGCAACTTTGCAAATCCTAATATTTGCATCAGTGCTGGGTCAGGTGCGAAAAGGGACAATATCGGTCCCTCCATCAAGTACCTCCCCCACAAAATTTTAAATAATAATAACTCTTATAAAATGTGATGTAAGAGTCCGATTGTTTTCAAATTTCACACATCCCAATAATTTTAATAATCCAAGATCTGGTGTGAAGATAGAATATATCTGTTCACTCCTTCTGGTACCTCCCCCACAAAGGGTCAAAATTGTGAATATTCATGAAGCTCATTAAACACGAATTTAAAATCCGATACAATTCAGACTTGGCACATCTCAATATATCCATCGACACAAGATCTGTTATAAAGCTTTTAGAGATAAGATTATTCCTTCTGGTACCTCCCCCACAAAGGGTCAAAATATTGAATAACCAAAACGATCATAAAATCCGAAATTACAATCCGGTTCTCTTCAAATTACACACATCACAATATTTTTATTAGTCCAAGGTCTAGTGTGAAAATGGAGTGTATCGGTTCACTTCTTCTGGTACCGCCCCCACAAAGGGTCAAAATTCTGAGTAGTCATGAAGCCGATTTCATTCAGACTTGGTATATCTCAATATTTCCATCATCAACACAAGATCTGTATAAAGATGGTAGAGATCCCACCATTTCTTCTTGCACCTTCCCCAAATAGGGTCCCAGATATTGAAGAACAAAACGCATAAAATTGGATATATAAGAGTTCGATTTCCTCAAATTTTTGCGCATACCATTTTTTGACATACCAAAATTTTGCACATACCAATGAGTCTCTAGTACAGAGTTGTATTATTCCTATTTCCTTTGAAGTTGCTTTCTGGTTGTGCCTTTGTAATTACATATATATTTTGGGTATGTCCATATGCTCTATATTTTCACATTCCCAGAGCGCTCAGTCTTGCAGCATTACATGCCGCATTCGATTTAATTAATTAATTCTATTTAACATTAATTCTAAGATGAACAAAATGGTACGTTTGCGTCGATGACGCGTTCGTGTGTATTTTTATTCTCTCGCTTTCAGTCGTTGATGAGACTTCAACGGATACACACATGCCTGGGTGGTGCACGCATTGTTTTGCCGTGAACACTCAGAGAAAACAAATTACAGATTTAATGAGACTGGATGCGTAGGGAAATATGAATATGTTGAGTTCTTATTTTATGCTTTTTAATGCTTTTGGACATGTACAGTGCCTTTTATTGTCATCGGAAAACATCCCGTTTTAAGTCAAACTGTATATAACATTATTACGTATATTTTTTAAACCTCTTGAACCCTAATCAACTGAAATTTACTTCTTTTTGAAACAAATCTACATTTTCACACATTTCTTGAAACATTATATTACAAAAGAAGTTATTTCATACAAATTCAATGTATTTTTAATTTAATTGATATTTTAATTGGAAAACCTCCATACTTATATTTTCCTAAATAATTTGAATTAGAAACCCAAGTACTTAAACACTATTTTAATGTTTTTTTTTTTTCATAAAAACAACATATCTAGTCACGCATGTGTTCGCTGTCCAAGTATCGACCGCTTGCTGTAATCAAAACTTTCTTTACGTGCATTTTTGTTTTCTCTCACACATACAAGCGCAATGTTCATTTTGTGCATCTATGACTAAGATGAACAAAACAGTACGTTTGCGGTGATTTCAGTCGTTGATTAGACTTCAACGAATGTAGACATGCGTGGGGGATGCACGCATTGTTGCTCCGTTAACAATACGAAAACAAATTATAGATAGTTTTTGTAGAAAAATATAAATATATGGTGTTAATATTTAATGTTTTTTGATAATTTTGCTAACATAAAATTAAAATTCTTGCTACAAAACGTCCAAAACAAGAAGGGAGATATTTTTTACGTGCTTTTTGGTTTCTCTCACACACACAAGCGCAATGTTCATTTTGTGCATCATAGATCTATGACTAAGATGAACAAAATGGTACGTTTGCGTCGATGACGCGTTCGTGTGTATTTTTATTCTCTCGCTTTCAGTCGTTGATGAGACTTCAACGGATACACACATGCCTGGGTGGTGCACGCATTGTTTTGCCGTGAACACTCAGAGAAAACAAATTACAGATTTAATGAGACTGGATGCGTAGGGAAATATGAATATGTTGAGTTCTTATTTTATGCTTTTTAATGCTTTTGGACATGTACAGTGCCTTTTATTGTCATCGGAAAACATCCCGTTTTAAGTCAAACTGTATATAACATTATTACGTATATTTTTTAAACCTCTTGAACCCTAATCAACTGAAATTTACTTCTTTTTGAAACAAATCTACATTTTCACACATTTCTTGAAACATTATATTACAAAAGAAGTTATTTCATACAAATTCAATGTATTTTTAATTTAATTGATATTTTAATTGGAAAACCTCCATACTTATATTTTCCTAAATAATTTGAATTAGAAACCCAAGTACTTAAACACTATTTTAATGTTTTTTTTTTTCATAAAAACAACATATCTAGTCACGCATGTGTTCGCTGTCCAAGTATCGACCGCTTGCTGTAATCAAAACTTTCTTTACGTGCATTTTTGTTTTCTCTCACACATACAAGCGCAATGTTCATTTTGTGCATCTATGCATTAATTACAAAGCAAAACTTTTGAAGCTAAAATTCTCTTTAGTTTTTGGCAATATCTCTCTTATCTATTACATACACTCTTTTACAACAGCAACATTCTCTTAACTAACGAAAATTTTCCAATCTCTCAGAGAAGTTATCGTGAAAAAAACAACAACAAAAATGAAGCGTCGCTTTTTGATTTTCGCATGCTAACGCTTCTGAAAAAAGTTCGCACGACTCATACACGTGTACTCTCAAAGAACCAGACATAAATATGTATGTAGTCTGTATGTGTTTTTGTCTGCACGAAATTGCTCGGCTGATGTGCGGAAAAGAACCAAACAATTGCGAAAGTACAGTGGTTTAAAAATTAAAAGGTATGTGTCTACATATGTAATATAAATAAACTGCTGATCGGTCCCAATTTGTTATCGATTATATATATAAATTTTTTCAAGCCTTTACCTTGTAATTTATTTGACTTAAAATGTAAACCAATAAATGTCAAATAGATCTTAATAGAACAATTATAATGATAGGGCCCTTAAATAGATTTAAATTATTAATTATATTTAAATATGGTACAATTAAATAGCAGAAAAAATACAACTGACTTGACTCTACAGTAAAACTAGTTTGAACTTCAATATGTACCTTTGTGTTAAAATTTCGTTCTTTTTTTATATACATCATGGTATAATTAAGAAGGTAAAGTAATTTAGCTTGTCAAATTTCACTCCAAGGAAAGAAGGTTCCCATCTTTGGCAATGAGATATTGGCAAATGAATAATTTTGAAAGAAAATTTCAAACATATGATTGCATGATTTTATCTTCTTAATTCTACCGTGATTATAGCCATGGTAAAACTATGAAGGTAATGTAATATGTTTGAATTTTTTTTCAAAATTGGCCATTTGACAATATCTAGTTGTCAAATTGTTGGTTTTTAAATCCATTGTATACCCACAAATCAGAGATGCGAACAATTGAAAAATGAAGTAAAAATTGACAACGTAAATTACGGAAAATGTAGAGCCGGTTTTTATTTTTTTGAAATAAAGTTACCTTGATTTAATTCTACCACGATTATACCATTAAGTAGCTTATTTGTCACTCTAAAAAGTGTAATTTTTATACCATTTTAATTTATACAATGAAAATTGTAACCACGGCTGCCAACAATATTTCAGGAAAATCGTAAATTTTTTAGAAAAAAAAATCGCCAACGTATAAATTATTAAATTAAATCATTGTTTTGCTCATAATAAAACAAAATTGATTATTTTATCTAAACAAAAAAATATATACTAAAAATGTTGATTTTTTGATATTGCACAAAGCGTATTTATTAAAAAAGACCCGTGTTTTCGAAATGAGTATTTTTTTTTTTTTTGAAATCTTATCTCCGTGTGGTTAGTTTTTCTACTGAACTCTAATTACGTTACAATTTATACACGTTTCATTCCATATTTTAAGTAAGTTATTGCCAATTTTTGTTATTAAAACAAGTTCTTTAATTTTAGGTAATCTTTAGAATTCTCATGTGGGCTTTTAGTTTTGTAAAGGTTTACCTAACTAAAAGCTCGTTCCTCGTTTGCAATAATTTTTTGTACAAATTTTGGATAAAATTGAAAAGGGCAAAAATCCCCATGTATTATTTCGGAATAGGTTTTTTAAATTTATTTAAAATCTTCAAAAATTTCTTTAAAATGTAGAAAGTTGAACTTATAATCAGATTCTGAAGTTAGTTTCTAAAGTAAAAGAAGGGTAGTCTTTAAATATCTAACAAAGAATTATTTCTCTTCTTCATTGCTATTTCAGGATCTATATTCAATTCAATCGATTTTTATGAAGTATAGTTTAATTAAGTTTTTGGTGTCCATAAAGTCAGTTAAATAAATGAAATTATTTAAAATGTGGAAAAAATTTGGTTTGCTCCAGAACTGCAAGAATGTAAAAGTTTTTTCTACGATAATTCCCTTTTATGGCCTTTAAAATATCGTCTTTTTGGAGGCAATTTCAATTTTTAAGTCAAAAAAATCGTCAAAGTGCCGATAAATCGGCAAAAATCGCAGCCCTGATTGTAACCCAAAAGTTCAATAAATTAGAGCAAAATGAAAGAGACATTTTGACTTTTGAATTGCAAATTCTTACGGAAAATTTTCCCCATTAAAAATTATCCAGTAGCATCAGCTGTTCAATAACCAGTTCCAGCTAAAAAATTGGGCATCCCTGGAACACCATTGCCCATGCCTTTATCAATTGTAGATGCAGGAAACGTTTGAAAATGGATGGAAACGGTATATGTTTCTTATTATCCATGCATCTTCCTGTATACTTAAACAAATAAATTGCATGAAAATATTTTAAATAAGATTTGCGCCACAGTTGTTTTGATGGATCAAATGTTTATATTTGTTTACTTTTTGGATTTGGTTTACTTTTGGAAATGTTCAGTAAATTTGCGACCAAAATTAACTAGTCGGTAAGTCCTACACAAATCAACCGTGCTGTCAACTCGAATTTAGAATTTTCATTCAAAATTTTGCGTTTTAATTTTACGCATATTTGTCGGTAATTTAATATATATTTGAGTGGAACAATTTTTATTTTGCTGGGATTGGCCTTCCTTTACACTGCAAGTTTCAGATCATTAAGCTCATCTCAAAGGAATAATTAGCATATAATCTTCACCTTAACAAGGCAAAACATAAAAATTTATTTATATTCCCATAGTTAAATGCCGTGCAAACCACTGTGCCTACATAGCAATTTTCTCGTTCGGCTTATCATATGTTGTTGCATCTCGTCTCATTGTTGACACGACATACGACAATATTTCCTCCTCGGCCTCGTACGACACATCGACAACACACCATACGAATGAGAGAGAGAGCGAGCGAGCGAGAATGAAGGAATGAGAAACTTGCGCCCAGCAAAAACTATGCCCCGTTGCCAACTTTGTGCGCGTTGTTGCGTTGCCATCAATTTTCAAATTATATTTATATTTATTTATATGTATATAAATGCGTTGGCTTCGCTATTTTTTGTATTAGTCTTTCAGATTTCATAGCGAATAGACGTTTCACTTGGAAAGGAAGTTAAAAACCCCTTAAAAACGCCTGTTCCAACTGTGAATTCAATTTCTGGATATTCTTGAGGAGTGCAAAAGAATTTTAAAGAAAAAATAAATTGAATAAACGTGTGAAAAAAGAAAGCCAAATTTGCAAAAAAAATTTGAAATTCCTGTCAAAAGAAACACAAATAAAAAACTGCAAAGAAGAACAAAAAACATTGCAAAAGAAAAGTTTGTCAAATTTGCAAAAAGAAAGAAGTGAAAGAAATATTAAATAACGGTATTTTTTAACAAAAACCGCTACAATTACCCAACATTGAAGAAACACGAAAATAAACAAGTGTTTCTTTATCGAGATAGACTGTGAAAGAACAAAAATTTACGTTAATAGTTTAAATTTAAAAATTTAAACTAACGAAAATTTGCCGAGCACACTTTTGTTGTGACATTTTGGAATTAGCTGGATTTGGAGCCTTACTTTAATTGGACCTACGGTGGGGCAAAAATAAAAGTTAATTCTTTCTACTACAACAAAACATCAGACAGTGCAAAAAAAAAGGACACAGCCACCTACGACGCTAAAAAAGGAAGTATCCTAGGTAGTAAAAACCGAACATCCATCCCTTAAACTAAAGGACTTTGCCGACACAAGCAGTAGCAGCAGCAGCACCAGTACTTGCAAAGAAAGCTTAACACACCAACAGCTTAAAAGTCGCCTGATTTTAAGGTATGTATCATATAGTAGTGTGGCGGCGTTTGTGTGCTTATAATTTTGATGAGGTTGGTGTGGTTGTGACGACGACGTACACATAACCTCTAAACAAGAAATTTATACTTAAAGGAAGAGAACGAAAGGAAAATTTAGGAGTGTTGTAATAAGAAGAGATGTTATCGCTCATTTGTGTCTGTGTTTCTGGTTTCTGTGGTTACCAATGAAAAGTGGAAAAAAATGTTGAATGTCCAAAAAAAGATTATAGAAATGTCCTTTACTGGAAAGTTTTTCAAATTGTGATGTAGATTTTATTAAAATATGAAAGAGGGATCAAAACAGAGTCCAAAAAAGAGAATTTGTGTCAAAAATTTTAAAAGATTTTTTAAAGGGTTTTCTATAGGAGGAGTGACATTTCCTTGGGGAGTATTTCTTTTCCCCCGGGCGTGTCATGTCAAGGCATGTTAATAGACCCCTAATGAATTTGTAGCTATATATTCAAGCATTGGATTACTATCCTTTAGGGACAAATATGGAGTCCAGTTATCCAATATATTGCTGGAGGAAGTTGGTAAACAAACTCTGAAAGTTACGATCTAAAAATGATTTATTTGAAATTGAATTCAAATTATCTGCTGGATTGTTGCAATATTTCGAGATTTTGTGCAATATTAGAAAACGGACATCATCCCGCTTCAGGCATTGTTCAACACTACTAATAAAAGACATTTTGGTAAATATTTACTTTTATTTTTCTTTAAGTTGTAAAATTGTTAACCATTTCTAATATTGCAGAATATCGAGATTCATTAAAGCCTTTTGCAAAGATTTGGACAGGAGTGTTAGAGTTCCTAACTCAACTTAAAATTTATTCCAAACAAAAAATCAGAAAATTTATAAATTAGAGAAGTAAAACTCAAAAGAAAATTTGCTCAGGAACCTCTTAGTGATATAAAGCCCTATATAATCCAATAAGTTTTCAAAAGGCAAAAAAGGGAGGTACCATTATATGGGCGCTATACCAAAACGTGGACCTACATCACTCATTTTCAATACCAAAAGTCCTGCAGACATAATACAAATTTGAGTAAAATTTTATCAACCCACTTCATTTCCTTCGTAAGCTAGATTGATTTCCACAGACGGACGGACATCGCTAAATCGATATAGAATTTTATGCTGATCAAGACCCTCCATACTATGCTGGAGAGTATAATAAGCCTGGAAATAGTTATCCTCCAATAAAGCTAAAAAATTCAGCTAGGGATTTTTTAAATAAGTATGTACCAATTAACCATAATACGACACATGCTGTTTAATTTTAAAATAGGTTTAGTCCTTTACATGTTTAGATGCATTTGTGGGCTTTTGGATGCGATTCCGTTAAAGGCCCATAATGTATTGTATGGTTTATATAAATCACCGACCGAATTCGATTATCCTCGTATAGTGGTTATTTTCTCACGTTTTATCCAAAATATACCCACCAAGAAAGGCTTCTCCTTCTTTATACTTAATAATTTCATGACTGCAAATCTAAACCAAAAAAATTCTCAATTTTATTAGCATGCATTTTATGACTACTTCCCTACCTTCAGTTCTACATATGTACGTATGCATACGGCATATGTATGCTTGCTTTTGTTGTCATTCATTACACATACAAAACTGACATTTGTATAATTTTGTTCTGGAAAATGTACGAAGACCAGATAATTGAATTCATTTTGAATTCATTCCTTACAAATTGCAGATTTCTTATTTACGTATTCAAACGTAAAGGTAATTTTTTACGTAAAACGACGACGACGACAAAACAACAAAAAGACAGCAAAACATTATTTGAAGTAAAAAAGAAAGTGCCATTGATTACAAATTATACAATTAATTCAATTAAAATAATTATAATATAATATATACAAAAAAATATTGAAATGCGTAACAAAAAAAATATATATGGACAGGTATTTGTGTCGGGGAAAATTAAAAATTATTATTGTGGTTTATTTAAATATTTCATCTTTTTCTAAACATTTTTAAAATTTGATATTTTACATTTTTAAAATATTTTTTATATAATTTTAAAATTTGTGTGTTTCCACAATTTAAAAATATTATATTTTTGTTTCATTTTAAAATAAATTTGAAAATATTTAAAATTAATGTTTTTAATGTTTACAAATGTTTGATATTTTTTTTTAATAATTTTTCTTTTTTTTAATTCAATTTTTCCTACTTAAATTATAAAAATACCTCTTTGTACATTTTTTAAAATTTAATTTTGTTATAATTTTACTATTTTTTCTTAAATAATTCGTCTTTATTTAAAATGAAACTGGTAATTTTTTGTTTTGAATATTATTCTGGTTAAGTTAAATACTTAATTTTTTTCTAAACTTTTTTAAAATTAAATTTTTTGCATTTTTATACCCTCCACCATAGTAGGGTGGGTATATTGAGGTTCTCATTCCGTTTGTAACACCTAACATTTTAGACCCCACAAAGTACATATGTTCTTGATCAGCCTACTTGTTAAAACTCATTTTTTGGCATTTTTAAAATCTATTTTTTATATAATTTCAAAATTGTATTTTTCCATAATTAAAAATTATAATTTTAAAATAATTAAGAAAATTTGAAAAAAAATTAAATTATGTTTTAAATATTTTTAAATTTTTAATATATTTTTTAAACCGATTTTTTATTGTTAAATTCAAAATTTCCTTTGAAAATTATAAAAATACCTCTTTGTACTTTTTCAAAATATTAATTTGTTATAATTTTATTTTTTTTTTAATGTTATTTTTTTTTGTTTTGAGCCTGTCCTTCATATTCTACAACGTTACTATTGAAAACTTGTTATTACCTTTTTTATATCTTTCAAATATTGAAATATTTTCAACGTTAAATTTTTTTAATTTTTGAATATTTTTTTTTGAATTTTTTACAATTCTGTTATTAATTTGAAATTTATTAAAATTTTGAATTTAATTTCTTATGCTTTAATCGAACATAATTTTGCTAATTTTCATTTTTTTTCGATTTTGCTTAAATATTATTTTTAATGTTCCATATTTTACACTTGAGAATAGAGCTTGAGATCATTATTATGCTGCATATGCTATATAAAAGAAATATCCCCATTACAAAATAAATGGGTCAGGATATTAGTCTTTTTTTAAATGCCAACAAACCATTGACTAACTAAACAAACTACTTGGACAATTAAAGGTTTCATTTTTTGTAAGATTTCTTTTCATTTTTTTATTGTCATATATCTATAGAAGAGAAAGCAATACCAAAAAGCCAAGTTAATTAAAATCATATATTGGTTGATGTGTTGATGAGGATGATGATGATGGGGTGATAGATACCCTACAACTTAACACATGTCATCCAATTCAGCCAAACCATATGCAGCAGCAGTCATGGCTAACAACTAACCCATATAGCCTGGCACTTCAAAGCAATATGTCGTCTTCCAGCAACTCACACCAATAATAGTTTTTTTTTTATTTTGCCACTTTTTACCCCATTGCTACATTTTCGTTTTGGTGGCGTGATGTGTCTACAAGAGAAAGAAAAAAAAAAAAGAAAACAAAAAATACAGTTGTTAACAAAAAAAGGCAAAAGACAAAACAAAACTATAAATGCAAAGCAAACGCCAACAAAATATTATTGTTGTGGATGATAATGATTTTTACAAAAATTTATTTCGTAAAAATCCAATCTAAACACTCGAAAAAAATAAACCAAAAGAGAAAAAGCCAATGAACTTTTATAAGCTTTGCTTTGTTGGTAGGTCGGGTTTGCTAAATCGACTGCGAAACAGAGCAGCATAAGCAGATGTGAAACTAAATTACCATAAAAAGAAATTATTATTATTAAAAAAAAAACAAGAAAATGAAAATAATGATATTAGGTGTTTCAAATTAGTTGATGGGGTTATTTGAAATTGCGAGGAGGAGAAAGAGGAAGAATAACAAATTTTGCAGACATAAAAATCGAGGATTTAGTGATTCGCATATTTTCAAAGGGTCTGGAGTGTTTTTGGCTCTCTCAATGAAAAGTGGGATCGAAATCCCATGGGCTCTGGGAATTTTTGCTAATTGCAAAATATTTGAAATTATTTAACGATTTTTTTAACATTTTACGTTTTAAAATTATTTGAATGACTATAATTCCTGTTAATAATAATAGTACTCATAATGAAAAAGATAATAACAATAGGTTTGATAATAATAAGAATTATAATAAAATAGAGAAATTTAATTGAGCCTTTACACCCTTTGTTTATGACTCGCTAAAGACTTACTCTCTCTTTCTCTGTTGCAATTATTTCATTCTTAAGTCTCAGATATTCACACCAAATAATCAGATTTGGATAGACATTTAGTTATTGCTACTTAATAATCCTTTGTATATTTGGATATTGAAATTATATTTACCTCGTTTGGAAGACCCAAAGTGGCTTCGACTTATGTTGTATGAATTTAGGAGGCATTCGATTTGTCATTTCCTTACGTTTGCGACAAAAGAAAATAAAGAGAATCACCACCACCCTTCTATGTCATTACTCATACAAGCCAGACAGGCGACGCAGGTGGGTGGCAAAGACGTGCCACTTCCCTATCCGAAATCAATAAAAATAAAAATGCCAACAATCAATCTTATCAGTTTTACAATCAATTAGTTTTGTAAAAGGTATTTTAGTCATAAAAAAGAATCGATATTTATACCCTCGCCATATGGCTAGAGAGGGTATATAACGGTTTTAGACCCTAGGTCTCTTTGGACCAAATCCGTTTTAGGACATTTGGAGTCGATCTACAAATGTCCGTCCGTCCGTCTGTCTGTCTGGCTGACTGTTGCGCACGATAACTCTCGAAGGGAGTATCGGATTTGATCTAAACTTGGTACATCGTAATATTATTGTCAAACTTAGAGTTCGGAGATGGACCATGTCGGTCCACTCCTTCTGTTACCTCCCACACAAAATGTCAACCTTTTCAAAGAAAATAATTTACTGCACAGAGAGTGAAAGGATAATTCGATTTTGCTTCAACTTTGCAAACCCTAATATTTGCATCAGTGCTAGGACAGGTGCAAAAATTAGTTGTTATTTTTACTTAATCAATAAGAAACTGCAAACTTTCAGCTGTCAAAATGGCTCTTCCAATTCACTCTCATTTTATCGATTTTCAAGTTATCGGACATCTAATAGCAGTTCGAAGACGTTTTATAAATTATCAGGGTTTTCATTTTATTCATTAATCTTTTACCCATTAACCCAGTTTCGTTCCACATGCCTACAATTTTCTGGGTCTCCACCCCAGACTTACAAATTACAATTTTTCCCGTTCGATTATTATCATCCAATATTATTATCCCATTAAATAACAATTCACTTTACTACGTTTTTAGAAATAATATCCATACCTAACCTGCGTTTAGCTTAATTTATATACCTACCTATTCTATTTCTACTCATATCAAATCGAATGATAACTATTAAACAAAATATATGTACTAGGTGTGTAGGTATCTCCCCATATGCGATAGTAGTAGGTAACAATATTAAATTAATAAACCACTTGCACAAAACTTGATAAGGCAACGACTACTCATTATTTCGGAAGTTATTTCGAATGTCAATAGAATTCTGAAATCTATTGATAGACTCAGAGAAATGACTGATAAGAAGCATTGCTAGAAGTGCCATATGCCAATGCAGCCATCCAGCCATCTATTATCATTTGCTGCGATATTTATGGCCAAAAAAATGTATGGCACGAGCGTGATGATTTCTTGTTAAACTTGGACATAGAAACAACACACATATTTTTTTGTATACAAGCAAAACCGGCAGTAGCTAGCTTGATCGATCATACGATACGATCAGCAGGCAGGCATGCAGGCGACACAGACCAACTCGGCAAGCAATCTCTTTTTTCTTCGCTCTCTCTGTTATTTGCTAATTTTGTTGTTGTGTGTGAACAGTAAACTCATATTCACATCAATTCTTATGGGAATTCCTCTATGTATGTTTTGTTTACATCGGAGAAAAAGAGAGCATGGATTCCGCGTCATCATATAAAAAATAGAGAGAAGGCAAACTAGAGAGTAGTATTTGCGGTTTTATTGGCTGTTTGGTAAAAAAAAAATATCGTACGATGTTTGATGTCTCATCAGGTGATGACAACAACAATAAAACAAACATCCATTCATAATTCAACATGTGTGAATATTTATGGGGGAGTGTAGACTCGGTGATTACAGTGATGCCAACTGGCTTTACCAATCAGAACGGCCAATTGGAACACAATGCAAAGAATTTGCGATTGTAATTGAAGTTATAAAAATTGAGTTTTTTTTATTGATCATCCTTAAGGTGTTTTATTTATTGGCTTTACCAAGAAGAACGACAATTTGATTATGAAAATGTTGAGATAAAATGCGAAGAAGTCACATTATTAAATGAATGGAAGATTTGGAAAAATTGAAATAAAAACGGTTATTATTCAAAACGACTGCTGATTATTATTATAAAATCGTGTTTCTTTAAAGAAAAAATGTAATGTAAAAAATGAGCACGCTTTTTTGACATAAAAAGTAAAAAAAAAACTTAACATCACATAAGCTTTGTAGAAGAGGAGGTGAAGTAAATGGCCTTTCTCATACTCAATTCATATTAGTGACACTCAGTTTCCCTTTCATTAACATTTTTAGCCAATTTTGTACAAGTTCATCCGTATGTCTTAGTTGGCGTTTTTGAATTTGTTATTATCAAGATATTATAAATAATTTGGTGTGAAAATACTTTGTTGTGATTTGAAATCAAAGCGGGGGGAAATAAGAATATTTAGATGGGTATTGCAAGTTTAATAAACAAATTCTTCAAATGTCAAAAATTTCAACATATTAATATTAATTGATAATATTGGTGACATTGAAACTGAATCAGCTGTTTTGTCTACCAATTACTATCATGCAAAAATTGGTACAATATAAGTTTTTCTTCGATTTCAAGTAAATTATGTACACAGACAAATTTATTCCAGCCAGTCTTCTCTACTATTTATACTATGAATTTTTAATCTTTTTTTGTAGTGTAGGTCAATGGCATTGTTACGATATGCATTTACAGACCTGTTTAAGGTTTCAATAAACTTTTACAAGCGCAAACCTTGGCTCTTTATTTGCACAACACAATGTTGTTGCTGTCAAAATGTAATTTGTTGTAGTTTGTATACCCTTAGTCCAAGCGATAGTTGGCCAACCCCTGTGAATATTTAATTTATTTTATTACATATTGAAATGCGTTTCGATACAGTATTTGCATTGCCTATTTTTAAAACATTTTTCAACAATATTTGGAAACGTTTTAATTAATTTCCTTCTTAAAATTGTATTTTTTGTTGCTATCTGCTAATATTTTTTTTATTTATATTTAAAAAAATAAAAATTATGCCTGAATATTTTTTTGTTCTAGGAAGAAGTTTTATAACAATAAAATGAATTGTATGCTAACTTGGAATGCCACCTTTCAATGGCATTGTTACGATATGCATTTACAGACCTGTTTAAGGTTTCAATAAACTTTTACAAGGGCAAACCTTAGCTCTTTATTTGCACAACACAATGTTGTTGCTGTCAAAATGTAATTTGTTGTAGTTTGTATACCCTTAGTCCAAGCGACAGTTGGCCAACCCCTGTGAATATTTAATTTATTATATTACATATTGAAATGCGTTTCGATACAGTATTTGCATTGCCTATTTTTAAAACATTTTTCAACAATATTTGGAAACGATTTAATTAATTTCCTTCTTAAAATGGTATTTGTTGTTGCTATCTGCTAATATTTTTTTATTTATATTTTAAAAAATAAAAATTATGCCTGAATATTTTTTTGTTCTAGAAAGAAGTTTTATAACAATAAAATGAATTGTATGCTAACTTGGAATGCCACCTTTCAATGGCATTGTTACGATATGCATTTACAGACCTGTTTAAGGTTTCAATAAACTTTTACAAGGGCAAACCTTAGCTCTTTATTTGCACAACACAATGTTGTTACTGTCAAAATGTAATTTGTTGTAGTTTGTATACCCTTAGTCCAAGCGACAGTTGGCCAACCCCTATGAATATTTAATTTATTTTATAATACATTGAAATGCATTTCGATACAGTATTTGCATTGCCTATTTTTAAAACAATTTTTGGAAATATTTAGAAACGATTTAATTAATTTCCTTCTTAAAATGGTATTTTTGTTGCTATCTGCTAATATTTTTTTATTTATATTTTAAAAAATAAAAATTATGCCTGAATATTTTTTTGTTCTAGGAAGAAGTTTTATAACAATAAAATGAATTGTATGCTAACTTGGAATGCCACCTTTCAATGGCATTGTTACGATATGCATTTACAGACCTGTTTAAGGTTTCAATAAACTTTTACAAGGGCAAACCTTAGCTCTTTATTTGCACAACACAATGTTGTTGCTGTCAAAATGTAATTTGTTGTAGTTTGTATACCCTTAGTCCAAGCGATAGTTGGCCAACCCCTGTGAATATTTAATTTATTTTATTACATATTGAAATGCGTTTCGATACAGTATTTGCATTGCCTATTTTTAAAACAATTTTTGGAAATATTTAGAAACGATTTAATTAATTTCCTTCTTAAAATGGTATTTTTGTTGCTATCTGCTAATATTTTTTTATTTATATTTTAAAAAATAAAAATTATGCCTGAATATTTTTTTGTTCTAGGAAGAAGTTTTATAACAATAAAATGAATTGTATGCTAACTTGGAATGCCACCTTTCAATGGCATTGTTACGATATGCATTTACAGACCTGTTTAAGGTTTCAATAAACTTTTACAAGGGCAAACCTTAGCTCTTTATTTGCACAACACAATGTTGTTGCTGTCAAAATCTAATTTGTTGTAGTTTGTATACCCTTAGTCCAAGCGACAGTTGGCCAACCCCTGTGAATATTTAATTTATTTTATTACATATTGAAATGCCTTTCGATACAGTATTTGCATTGCCTATTTTTAAAACATTTTTCAACAATATTTGGAAACGATTTAATTAATTTCCTTCTTAAAATGGTATTTTTTGTTGCTATCTGCTAATATTTTTTTATTTATATTTTAAAAAATAAAAATTATGCCTGAATATTTTTTTGTTCTAGGAAGAAGTTTTATAACAATAAAATGAATTGTATGCTAACTTGGAATGCCACCTTTTCTTTTATTTTGCGATAATATTCCCATAATTACATCAGCTATTAGCATCACTTTTTTAATAACAACTCCCCCCTCCAATTTGTTTTCTTTTTTTGTTTACAAAGTAAACAGAGCAATCGTACCGGCATATTATTTTACTTGCAAGATCCTTCTCCTCAACTCTACTCTCTTTCCCGTCACACAATCACACACTACTAACGTGCAAGAAGAGCAAAAGTAAACACGATAATGTGGCGTGATTATTAAAAATTTCAAGTTCAATGCAACAACAGCAAAAAAAAATGTGTGTTTCTCACATGCATTTGAGAGCCATTCACTCACCTAGTTGATAAGTAAATCTTTTTTTTTTCTATATATGTTCATACGTATACATATAGGTATGTGTATTTAAGTAGATGCGTGTGATTGTTTTTGTTTTCTTTTTAATCGTATGATTAATAAATAACATGATATGGCATGGACATGCCGACGATGACAATATGACGTGTTATATTTCTCTCATCCATTATTGACATTAGCTGCTTTACGGTTATTGTTGTTGTTCTTTCTACCTATCATAGAGGGATTTACCTATTTAAAGCACGCCACATTCATTGAACATAAATTCATATATACATACCACACATATCTGTATGTATGGTATGTTTACACAGACATTAGCAAATATAAACTTGCAAATTATAAAAAAAATTGACATTCATTTGCAAATTAGTTGTACTCTTGGGTAAATGGGGGGAAACCAAACATTTGCATAGAGACAGTGAGAGTAATTATGTGTAGGTTTCCTCTTCTTGTATCAAAGAGAGAGTGTGCCAAAAATAAAAACGTTAACATATGGCATTTTTCTACGATATTTTTGTTTGTGATAAGACAATAACAAAACCGGGAAATACAACATTTCACGTTTGAAATTTGTTGTAGGTTTTTTTTTTGTTTATTTGTGTGCTGTTGTTGTTTTATTAATATGATGCCTGTTTGTGGAAATATACCCCACAATATCAGGCGATATTCCCCAATTACGTCAGCCTCTTTAAGAACGAACACACAACGCCGAAAGCGTTAAAAAAATGTATCTCAAATTAAAACGTTTGAATTCGGATGAGATAATACAAACAAATAAGGAATCACCGGACGGCAATGGCGAATCTTCTAGACCCTATTATTGTTTTGCAAATTATTTTGGGGTAATTTTAAGATCAAAGCAATTTTTTTTAAATATTCTTCAGAGGTTTAGAAAACAGTCTTGTGTTTTTAAGAGTATTTTTTTCAGTAGGTATCAGCGTTATCAGAAAGCACTCGGGTTTTTAGGAACATTTTGAAGAAATGTCTGAGCTACAAACGAGGACATTTTTTAAATATTCTGAATTAATACCAAAAAAATATATTATAGTTAATTAAAAAAAATTGATTGAATTATGTAAACTTAAATTTTTCTAATTTTTCGGAAACATGTATTTGAGCATTAGAATATTTTTCTTAGCGATTTATTTGAGTATCTCATATTTTTTGATGAAAAGGTTCGTATCGATCTAATTTCTTTTCATAAAATGGTGAGTCTGAATATTCAGATATTAACCTTCAAAATAATGTCTGCTTAAAATAATATACAATAAAAATTTTATATATTTTCTCCCCTGAATAATAATAAATCAACACGAGAAGAAAATAATTATTTAAATTATTTAATATTCACTGCACATTTGTTTTTGCAATTTCAAACGACAATAAACCATTTTAGGAACCGCACTCCTTCCCAACAATCAAATTTTTTTGTATTATTACTCAAAACATTCGCAAATTTCCATTCCACGAGGTGGTTAGGTAGGTTATGGAATTAGAATTTAAAACTGGATAACTTTCATTGTTTGCAATAACATTAAAAGCCGGCTCCTCCAATCGGCACGATGAACTTCAAATATATTTATGACACACTTTTTTATCGAACGTTTTTTTTTCTTTCTTTCGTTTGTTGCTAGAAATTAAAGTTGTTTGTTCTAGGGCATGGCTGGCTGGCATTTAACATAAATTTAATAATGCCGGGAACATCTGGCTGCAAACATTTGCTTGGTTTGGCGATTGTGCGCTCTACTATCGCTATACATACATACCTACATACACAATTTTTATACAGCAAAGAAAAAAAAAAATAATACCGGCATCCATTTACCAAACCAAAAAAGAAAAAAATCATGCCATATTCTTTCCCCAAAACTACAATGGGCATCAACAACAACAAACCTCACACATTGTGAAAGCCGAAACAAAAGCCACAGTTGTTGGCGGCGGCGTCGTCGTCCGTTACGTGTTTGTATTTGTTGTTAGCCCAAAAATCACCTGATTTTCTCAATGTATACTACTAACGTTTTAATTCCCGACTTGAAAAGTACCTATCAAAGAAATAAACAGAGAGTGAGTGGTACAGAAAGAGAGATGGAGCGCAAGAGAAAGTTGCAAAAGAACATTGCAAAAAAATAGGGGAGCCCCAATGCTCAACTAAATTTAAGGGGAAAGGCCTGTGTCTCTTTTTTGCGGACGACATGTGTTTTGACCAGAGTGAAAGAGAACTATTTTAGCTCTTCATACTCTGGCTTATGTGGGTTCTCTTTGTTTTGTAAAACTGCTATAAAAATGGGAGCTCACTTCTCAAGTAAATTTAACGGGGGATAGGTCATCAAATCTCTCTTAACATTACATTTTTCACCAGAGTGTAAGAGAAAACCTCAATGTTCTCATTGGTGTGGATTTATGTGGTTTCTCTGTTTTATTTGTAACAGTAATGAAGCAAAAAATTGAACACAATAGGGTGCAATGACATGTTTGAAAAATTTTATTGGGTGTTACTTAATTTATTGGGTATTTAACAACATTTTTGTCTATTTTCCCAAAGCTTAGACGAAAGTGACGCCTTGCAGTAGAATAAATAAATGTAGGAAAAACTAGAGTCTGATAGAAAAAAATATATAAAAAAAACGTAAATGTCGATAAATTCTATAAAGTAAAAAATTCAATTATTTACTAATAAAATACCCCTTATTTTTAATTATTTTAACTAATCCATACATTTTTCCCATTCTTCTCATTTTAGCTCATCCGGCAAACTGTTGAAAACCGAGAACAACAAAATTAATTCATTACAAGCTGTCGCACAACAAACACCGCAGCAAAATCATAATTCGAAAAATAATAAAACCCAACATAATTCATCGCCAACGTTACAAAAGTCTGGCAAATCTTCCAATCGACGCAAAAAGAGGCGTAACAAACAACATCAAAATCAACAACAACAGCCTAACACTGTTGCCCCACAAGAACAAAACGGCCAACAACAACAACAAAACCATCATCAACACGACGGCCCTTCACAGCAGCAGATAGTAGTAGTTAAAGATTCACTTTCGTCATCTTCATCTGCATTTTTAAAACATTCTTCTACAACTTCGCCAGCGGCAAATTTAGTTAATCACAACAGCAACAACATGCCCGCCCGTTTTGCTGATGATGTCATTAATGACACCACTGAGCACACCGTGCCCATGAATATGCAGGGCCATTACAGCAATGGTCCTCGCGCCTTGCCCACTGCCAGTGACATTGCCATCACTGGTTTCTCTGGTCGCCTGCCAGAAAGTTCCAACATCGAAGAGTTCAAAAATAATCTCTTCGAAGGCGTTGACATGGTCAACGATGATCCCAGACGTTGGGAGAAGGGTCTGTATGGCCTACCAGAGCGTCTGGGCAAAATTAAGGATGAAGATTTGGAAAATTTCGATCAGCAATTCTTCAGCGTTTCAGCGAAACAAGCCGAGTGCATGGATCCCCAGATGCGCATGTTGTTGGAAAGTACATATGAGGCCATCATTGATGCCGGTGTGAACCCCTGTGAAATCCGTGGCTCACGTACCGGTGTCTATGTTGGTGTCTCGTCTTCGGAAACCGAACAATATTGGATGGCTGATCCCGATCGTGTTAATGGCTATGGTCTAACGGGTTGTGCCCGTGCCATGTTTGCCAATCGCGTTTCCTTCACCTTCGACTTTAAGGGTCCCAGTTACAGTGTGGATACTGCTTGCTCCAGTTCTTTGTATGCCTTGGAACAGGCCTTTTCCGATATGCGTGCCGGCAAATGTGACAATGCCGTCGTTGCTGGTTTGGGTGTCCTGCTAAAACCCACCATGTCTTTGCAATTCAAGCGCCTGAACATGTTGAGTCCCGATGGCATGTGCAAAGCTTTCGATGAATCCGGTAATGGTTATGTTCGTTCCGATGGTTGCGTTGTCATCTTCTTGCAAAAAACCAACAATGCCAAGCGTGTTTATGCCACCGTCTTGAATGTCCGCACCAACACTGATGGTTACAAAGAACAGGGCATTACCTATCCCATTGGAAAAATGCAAAACCGTTTGATCCGTGAGACCTATGAAGAAATCAATTTGGATCCCAATGATGTGGCTTATGTAGAGGCTCACGGTACCGGCACCAAGGTTGGTGATCCCCAGGAAGTCAACTCCATTACCGATTTCTTCTGTAAGAATCGCCAGACTCCATTGTTGATTGGTTCGGTAAAATCGAACATGGGCCACTCTGAGCCTGCATCCGGTGTATGTTCCATTGCCAAGGTGTTGATTGCCATGGAAGAAGGTGTCATCCCCGGCAATTTGCACTACAAAAATCCCAACCCTGATCTATATGGTCTCATGGATGGCCGTTTGAAGGTCGTCGACAAGAACACCCCCTGGGAAGGTGGTATTGTTGGCATCAACTCCTTTGGTTTTGGTGGTGCCAACGCCCACGTTATTTTGAAATCAAATCCCAAGCCCAAGGCCATTACCCCAACTGTGGGACCACCAAAATTGGTGGTTTGCTCCGGTCGTACTTTTGATGCTGTGCAAGATCTGCTCGAAGATGCCGTATCACACCGTGACGATGATGAATACTTGGCCTTGATCAATGACATCTACTCGAAGAATATTCCCCTGCACTACTACCGTGGCTACTGTGTCATGGACACCAAGGGTTCCCTGCAACGTGAGGTCTTGGAGATGAACGACGAAAATCGCCCAGTCTGGTACATTTACACCGGTATGGGCAGTCAATGGGCCAGCATGGCCAAGGACTTGATGCACTTTGAGGTCTTTGCCCAATCCATTCATCGTTGTGCCGAAGCTTTGCGCAGTGTTGATATTGATCTCATCGAAGTCATGACCAAATCTACCCAACAGAGCTTTGAAAACATTTTGAACTCCTTCATTTCCATTGCTGCCATGCAGGTGGCTTTGACCGATCTCCTCAGCTCGTTGGGCATTAAGCCCGATGGTATTATTGGTCACTCAGTTGGTGAATTGGGCTGTGCCTATGCTGATGGATGTTTCACACCTGAACAGACTGTTTTGGCTGCCTACTGGCGTGGCAAGAGCTTGCAAGACACCACCTTGGCTCCTGGCAAAATGGCTGCCATTGGCTTGGATTGGGAAGAGGCCTACAAACGTATGCCAGCCGACTGCTATCCCGTGTGTCACAACAGTGCCGACAACTGTACCATCTCCGGTCCCGAGAAATCCATTGACGCCCTGGTGGAACAACTCACCGCCGAGGGCATTTTTGCCAAGGCCGTCAACTCATCCGGCTATGCTTTCCACAGCAAATACATTGCTGAGGCTGGACCCAAACTACGCAAGAGCTTGGAGAAGATCATCCCCAATGCCAAGAACCGCACCTCGCGTTGGATCAGTACCAGTATCCCTGAGTCGGCATGGAACACACCTGTGGCCAAGCAATCTTCGGCCGCCTATCATGTCAACAACTTGCTGTCTCCCGTGCTGTTCTACGAGGGTTTGCAACATGTGCCCAAGAATGCTGTGACCATTGAAATCGCCCCCACTGGCTTGTTGCAGGCCATTTTGAAGAGAGCCTTGGGACCTGATTGCACCAACATCAGTTTGGTGAAACGTGGCCACGAAAACAATGTGGAGTTCTTCCTCATGAATGTGGGCAAATTGTATGCTGCCGGTATCCAACCCCAGGTCTTGACCATGTTCAAACCCATCACCTATCCCGTGGGTCGTGGCACCCCAATGTTGAACTCCAAGCTTGGTTGGGATCATTCCCAAAAATGGTTTGTACCCAAATATGGCAAAGTGACAACATCGGGAGAAACTGTAGTGGAGGTTGATCTCTCCAAGGACGAAGATGCTTTCTTGGCTGGCCATACCATTGACGGCCGTATTCTTTTCCCCGCCACTGGTTACATGACTTTGGCCTGGAAGACCTTTGCCAAAATGAAGGGTATGGAATACCAAAAGTGCCCTGTGGTCATGGAGAATCTGGTGTTCCATCGTGCCACAATTCTCAACAAGGACAGTGTTGTGAAATTCGGCCTTAACTTCTTCGATGGTACCGGCAACTTTGAAATCTGCGAAAGTGGCAGTTTGGCCATGTCTGGCAAGATTTCCCTGGCAGAAAATGTTGAACGCGAAGAATTGCCCTTGGATCCCTTGGTCGCCAATACCCAGGCCAAGGAATTGAACACCAACGATGTCTACAAGGATTTGCGTTTGAGAGGCTATGATTATGGTGGTATCTTCCGTGGCATTGTCAATTCGGACACTACCTCCAGCACTGGTAACCTGCAATGGGTGGACAATTGGATCAGCTTCATGGACACCATGCTGCAATTCAGTATCCTGAGCAAGAACTTGCGTGAACTCTACTTGCCAACACGCATTGAGAAGGCTGTACTCAACCCCCTGAAACATTTGGAGGAGTTGTCGAAACTCAGTGCTGAGGAGCAGACCCAAACTGGCCTGCCCGTCTACATGTACAACGACATTACCGTCATCAAGAGTGGTGGTGTTGAAATGCGTGGCTTGAAGGCCTCGTTGGCCCAAAAGAGACCTGGTTCCCAAAATCCTCCCACCTTGGAACGCTACACCTTCGTACCCTATGTCAATAACGCTGCCGAGTTGCACGAAAACACCGAGAAGGCTCGTCTCCATGCCCTGACTGTGGCCCTCCACCTGATTATTGAAAATTCTCAGGGTGCCCTGAAGATAAAGGGTGTCGAATTGGCCAATGGCCGCAATCCCGATGTTTTGATGGCCCCCAAATTGTTGCAAATCATTGAAGGTGAACCCACAATTACCGCTGACATTGCCGTGGTCACTTCCAATGGCAATGAGGAGACTATTACCTCCGCTCTGGGCTCGGACTCCGGAGTACGCATTGTATCCAAGAATATTCTCGAAGAACCGGTAGAGCAGAACTGTCATTTCCTATACGCCTTGGATGTACTCTCACGCCCAGACACCATGATTTTGACCAATGGTGTACAGACCCTTAAGGAGAATGGCTTTTTGATGTTCGAAGAATCCGTCGCCACCTACAACAAGACGGGACGTGAATTGTTGAAGAAACATGGCCTGATTGTTATCACCGAACAATTGGTGGGTGGTTCCCGTGTCTTGGTTATGGCCCGCAAACCAGTCGATGTCAAGCAAAGAGATGCTGTCGTGGTACGTGTCACCGAAAACAACTTTGAGTGGTTGGAAGAACTGAAGGAAGCTTTGGCCAAGGCTGCCGAAATTGAACGTTACGTCTATGTGGTGTGCCAAGGTGAAGAGCTCTTCGGTGCTGTTGGCTTCATGAACTGTATCAAGAATGAAAATGGTGGTAAATTGGCCCGCATGGTCTTCATTCAGGATACCAATGCCGAGAAGTTCTCTTTGTCCAGCCAGTTCTATGCCCAACAATTGGCCAAGGATTTGATTAACAACGTCTTGAAGGCTGGCACCTGGGGCTCATTCCGTCATTTGAAACTGGAAACCGATGTGGCCACTTTGCAGGTGGAGCATGCCTATGTCAATGCCCTGGTCAAGGGTGATTTGGCTTCACTGAAATGGATTGAGGCACCACAAATGAACCCTGGTCTGTTGAGTGATGATCTTGAGCTGTGCAGTGTCTACTATGCCCCCATCAACTTCCGTGACGTCATGTTGTCGTCAGGCAAGCTCTCTGCTGATGCCTTGCCCGGTGATTTAGCCCAACAGGATTGTGTTTTGGGTTTGGAATTTGCCGGTCGTGACTCCAAGGGACGCCGCATTATGGCCATGGTACCCGCCAAGTCGTTGGCTACCACTTGTGTGGCTAGCAAGAACATGATGTGGGAGATTCCCGACTCCTGGTCCATGGAAGAGGCCTCCACAGTACCCTGTGTATATGCCACCGTCTATTATGCCTTGGTGGTGAGAGGACAAATGAAGAAGGGTGAAAAGATTTTGATTCATGCCGGTTCCGGTGGTGTAGGTCAGGCTGCCATTTCCGTAGCCTTGCATCATGGCCTTACCGTCTTCACCACTGTCGGCAGTGTGGAGAAACGTGAATTCTTGAAGAAACGGTTCCCACAATTGAAGGATTCCCATATTGGCAACTCCCGTGACTGTTCCTTCGAACAAATGATTATGCGCCAGACCCAAGGTAAAGGTGTTGACTTGGTACTCAACTCCTTGGCTGAAGAAAAATTGCAAGCCTCCGTACGCTGTTTGGGTTTGAATGGTCGTTTCTTGGAAATCGGCAAATTCGATTTGAACAACAACTCCCCCTTGGGCATGTCCGTCTTCTTGAAGAATACCTCGTTCCATGGTATCCTGCTGGACAGTGTTATGGAAGGTGAAGAGGCTATGCAAAATCAAGTCGTCTCCCTGGTAGCTGAGGGCATCAAGTCAGGTGCCGTCCGCCCATTGCCCACTTCGGTGTTCAACGACCAACAAGTGGAGCAGGCCTTCCGTTTCATGGCTTCGGGCAAACACATTGGCAAGGTTGTCATCAAAGTCAAGGATGAAGAGGAGGGACGCAAGTCGCTCAAACCCACACCCCGCCTGGTAAATGCTATTCCCCGCACCTACATGCATCCCGAAAAGAGCTACATCATTGTTGGTGGTCTTGGAGGTTTCGGTTTGGAACTTACCAATTGGTTGGTTTCCCGTGGTGCCAAATTCCTGGTTCTGACTTCACGTTCCGGCATTAAGACCGGTTATCAAGCTCTCATGATCAGAAGATGGCAGGAGCGCGGTGTCAAGGTGGTGATTGACACCAACGATGTCACCACAGCCAAGGGTTGCCAATCGTTGTTGGAGAATGCCAACAAGTTGGCTTTGGTTGGTGGTATCTTCAATTTGGCTGCCGTACTTCGTGATGCCCTGCTGGAAGATCAAACCGTCAAAGACTTCCAAACTGTGTGCGACTCCAAGGTCCAAGGCACCAAGTATTTGGATCAATACTCGCGTACCATGTGCACGGAATTGGATTACTTTGTGTGCTTCTCCAGTGTGTCGTGCGGTCGTGGTAACATTGGTCAAACCAATTATGGTCTGGCCAACTCAGCCATGGAACGTATCTGTGAAATGAGACAGGTCAGCGGCTTCCCCGGCTTATCCATTCAATGGGGTGCCATTGGTGATACTGGTTTGGTTATTGAGAATCTCGGCGACAACGACACCATCATTGGTGGTACTCTGCCCCAGCGTATGACCTCATGCTTGCAAACCATGGATCTGTTCCTGCAACAACCTCACCCTGTGTTGGCCTCAATGGTGGTGGCCGAGAAGCGTAAACAAGACACAACTGGCGGTGTCAGTTTGGTGTCCTGCGTTGCCAATATTCTTGGTCTGCGAGACCTTAAGAATGTACAAGATTCCGCCACATTGGCTGATTTGGGCATGGATTCTCTGATGGGTGCTGAAATTAAACAGACCCTGGAACGTAACTTTGATATTATCCTGTCCGCCCAGGAAATCAGACAGCTAACATTCGGCCACCTGAAGGAGTTAAGTGGTGGTTCGGAAAGCAATGACCAAGCAGCTGCTGCCTCACCCGCCCGTCGTACCCCCAGCCCCAGTGCAGCCTTTGGTGATGGCACCCAGGTTGTATTCTCCACCGAACTGATGCCCACATTGCCCATTGTACGTTTGCCTTCGGCCGCCCCAGAAGACAGCAAGAAACGGCCATTGTTCTTTATCTCACCCATTGAAGGCTTTGCCGATGCCCTTAAACAATTGGCCTCCCGCCTGGATTGTCCCGTCTACGGTCTGCAGTGTACAGCCGAAGCCAATGTCGAGAGCATAGACAATTTGGCCAGTTTCTATTTGGAACAAATCCGCACAGTACAACCCAAGGGTCCATATGCAATTGCTGGCTATTCCTTTGGTGCCTTGGTGGCCTTTGTTATGGTCCTGCAATTGGAAAATAACAAGGAACAGGCCCGCCTCGTGATGTTGGATGGTGCTCCCAAATATGTCAACTGGTATACCACGAATTTCAAACAACGTCTCAACACCTCCGATGATCAGAATGAAGCCTACGGTTTGGCCTATTTCGGTATGGTTGTGGCCAATATCGATTACAGTCTGGTGGCCAAGGTTCTGCTGAATGTGCCCACGTGGGAGAGCAAGGTGGCCAAGTGTGCTGAAATTGTTGCCGGTGAAATTAATCAACCCGTTGAATTGGTAAGTTGAAGGAGGGAGGAGAGAGAGGGTGGAATATATTTCTAATGATTTGTTTTTTTTTTTTTTTTTCTTGCAGATCAAACAAGCCGCAATCTTCTTCTACAAGAAATTGCTGGCCGCCGACAAATATGTGCCCTCTGGCAAGGTATCTTGCGATGTAACCCTAGTCAAACCCACTGAAAATTACGCCAAATTGGAAGAAGATTATGGCCTCAATGAGGTAAGTTTGGAGGGGAAAATTGAAAGAAAATAATTTTTTATTAAAGAGTGAAATGCTGGTTAAAAGATATTTCAAAGAAAAATAGACATTGGATAATGGAAATATGGGATAAGAATATTCTTACAAAAGTTCCAGAAAATATTCTTTAGAAAATCTTAAAAACAAGAAAAATAGTATCAGTCGGTTTTGCCGACAGATGTATACCCCCAGCCTTGAGTATTGATTATTCAAACTGTTGACGCTTTATGGGGTATGTTCCGAAGCAATTGTCCAATTCATATCTGACCTAAGACTGATATACAGGGTGAGATAAAAAGACTGCAACAAAGTCAAACGTCATATTTTTTTCCCCTTTTTTCAATTTATTGAATGAAAGCAAAAAATGTCGGAAATAGGATCAAATTTTAGAATAGGTTTAGATTTGTTAGAATTGGTGATTTTTGACACGAATTATGGCCTTCAAACGGCCAATGAAACCGTCACACGCTGCCCGAATGTTGCTCTGCGGTATTTTGGCCCATTCCCGGCTAAGCGCTTGCTTGAGGTGATCGACACTTTGGTATTTGTTATGTCCAAGGTGTGAATGTCGATAACTTTGTTTCTTTACAAACTGCTGGACAACGGATGTTTTCTCATCGGAGATCAAAGAAAACCAAATTCGGCCAAGCGAAGCAACTCTTTAGCTCTTTTGAGTCTATTTTCTTTCTGTTGCGGTGTAAGTTCTTGCACTTTTTGGAATTTCAATGGCTTTACCCCGAGCTCATTTTCAATATTTGCCGAATGGAATATTGCGATATTTTCGGCTCATGAGCCAATTTTCCGGTCAGAGCGACGCGGGTTTCGATCAAGACGCTTTTTTACTTTTCGAACCATTTCTGCTGATGTTGCTGTTTTCTTCCGTCCACTTCCTTGACGTCGGGCTGCGCTACCAGTATCACGGTAACAAGCGATGTTACGAGACACAAAAGATTTATTTACATTTAAATGCTGGAGTCCTCTAACGATAGCCACTTGTGGTTTTCCCTTGAATTCCCTTGAATTCCATCACGAATAACTTTATTTCTGGGAAATTCATCATCATCAAAATGCTTTTGTAAACAATATAATGAACTCTCACTGGAATAATTTTAACAGCTGTCGGACAAGTGGCTTAGAAATGACAGCAGTTTGAAGTTGGTTGCAGTTTTTTCACCTCACCCTGTAAAAGAAATATCCCCATTACAAAATAATTGGGTCAGGATATTAGTCTTCTTTTTTTTTATATAAATGTAGATACTTTTCTGACTGGCAACTCTTTGAAATATCTTTATTAATTAATTTTGGATTTGGATTTCCTTTTAAATTTCTCCACTAATTTATCTTTTGTTTTTCCTTTTTCACAGGTCTGCAAAAAATCGGTGAATGTGTTTACAGTTGTAGGCAACCATCGTACCTTCCTGCTGGAAGAGAAATCACTTAAGCAAATCGAAAGCCTCTTGAATAGCATCTAAAAAATAAAAACAAAAAACACAACGTCATTATCATCATCGTTAAGCGGATAGACTAAGAGAAGAGCAAACAAACGTCCACACAAAAAACAAAAAACAAAAACAAACACAAAGTTATTTACAAATAACTACATCATCCTCATAATTTTTAGAAACAAAAAGAGACGCACATACATACATAAATACTTATATATAATGTTATGGCACTCCTTATTATAACAACATCACCAGCTTAAAAAAAACAAAAACAAAACAATTTTGTTGTAACTTATTGATGCACTTTTATTATTCAAAAATGCACTTCAATGTTCACAACAACAAAATTGCTAGCCGCCTCTTTTTGCATCTGCCCCCACACAACTTCATTAAACTATTGCGTGATACCAAAAAAATCCAAATGGCTTTACAACTTGCCTAGCTTGTCCAACATTGATGGGGAAAATAAGTAGGTCCAAAAATAATTATATCCCCTCAATGTTTTACAAGCTATGTGACCTGTAAACCATTTGCGGATTTTCTTGTTCGAATGTAGACATTAATTAAAACCATTCCATTAGGAACAAATTGCTTAAACAAAAAACCAAATATAACAATCAACCAACTACTCATTAAATTTTCTAAACTATCCTCTCCTCTATCTCCACCACCTTATGCATGTAATAATAAACATAGTTTTGTATGTAACTACTCTATTCTCGGATCACCAAAACTATAACTAATTTTTATATAAAATAATTTGTAAATCGTTATGTGATTAGTTTTTAGTTGAATTTTGTTTATAATTCTCTTTTATTTTTTTTTTTAAATATTACTATTATTGTAAATGTTAGAACACACACAGAGGAGCATTTTTCTCAATTTATAAAAGAAAAAATATAAAAAAAGAAAGAAAGAAACAGAAAAATCTTAGTAGTTTTAAGTTATTTTTAAAACACATAAACTATTGAGACAAACAAATACAACAATGTATGTGTAACTACTCTAAATTGATTACTTTAAATGTTGAAATGCTGCTTATATAAGCTCTCCACAAATACACACACACACAATGTATGTAGTTTATTTTTTTTTATATAGAAAATTCAACATATATTTGTAACTTTTGCACCCTCAAAATTAAAAATTTGATATTTATTTTTTATTAATTATATAATTGTACTACTACTACTCCCAGTAATCAACATTGAAAGAAATTGTAGAACAACAACAAACAAACATGCATTAAACAATGAATTTATGTAATATGAGAAAACAAAAAACTAAATGAAACCAAATTATTATATAAATGTGTATATTTATAATAAAAAACAACAAATAAAATAAAGGATATTAATTAAAAAAAATTAAAACGTACTTTTTATTCTATGACATTGATACTTTCCAAAAGAAAAACAAAATCATAATTTTGGACGAAGTTTTGTTGTTTAAACTCCCAGTGGATGGGTCAAGGCCAAAAAATTGTCAATCCTCCATATTGTTTTTTTTTTCTTTACCCGAATGGTTTCTTGAAAATTCATGAAACTACCAGGCCCCCAGAAAAGAGTAGCAAGGATGTAGCATTAAAATGCAAAATTTTAATCTGGCAACACCCCCCAGATAATTGAACTAATTTAATATGCACCTAAAAGTATGTTATGGATTTCGATGTTTTCATGTTGTACGTCGTTGCCAAGCCAACTGTTTTTGATTTCAATTCCATATTTAACAAATGTTGGAAACATTCTTAGAAGATCCCATCATGTATTTTGTCTTGCTCAGCATAAAATTCGGAGTCTAATTATCGAGGTCCACATTATTTAAAGTGGAAGAAAATGGAATATCATTCACAATAGGAATAGCCGTCATATTCCTATTTGGTACCTCTCTGTTTAAATTGCTATTATGGTTATAATAAGGAAAACGAGGTTCCACTTTTAATTTTTATACCCTCCGTATCTCCCTATATTCGGTATTCGGATTTTTGCCACACTTTTCCACGGATTTGTCTAAAAATTGCAGTTCGCAATGGGTTCTAGCTCCAGTGGCGGAACATAGTATGTATAGGTCCACGTATTGGTATAGCGCTCATGTAATGGCACCTAACAATATTCGGTATTTTACGGATTTATTTAAAAATTGGTATTTGTAGTTCGCAATGGGTTCTAGCTCCGGTGGCGAAACATTGTATGTATAGGTCAATGTTTTTCTATAGCATTCATGTAACGGTGTCTCCTGATATTCCATTATATTTTCAAAGAAAATAATTTACTGCACAGAAAGTGAAAGGATAATCCGAATTTGCTCCAACTTTGCAAATCCTAATATTTCCATCAGTATTATGTCATCAGTATTCCATCAGTATTATATTTTGAAAATTTATAACTCTTATAAAATGTGATGTAAGAGTCCGATTGTCTTTAAATTGCACACATCACAATATTTTTATCTATCCAAGGTCTGGTGTGAAGATGGAATATATCTGTCCACTCCTTCTGGTACCTTCCAAGCAAGGGTCAACATTTTGAATATCCATGAAGCTTATAAAAAGAGAAATTAACATCCGATTCCATTCTAAACTTGGCACATCTCAATATTTCAATGAACACAAGATCTGTTATAAAGATGAGAGAGATCGGACCATTCCTTCTGGTATCTCCACCACAAAGGGTCAAAGTTTGGTTATTCAAAACTTTGACCCGAAATAAGTATTCGGATATCTTCATATTTCACATATGCCATTATTTTTTCAAACACAAGAACTGCTGTGAAGATGGCATATATCGTCCATTCCTTCTGATATCTGTCCCACAAAATGTTGAAAATCTATGAAGCTCATAAACCGCTATAATAACAACCGATTTCATTCAGACTTGGCACATCTCGCTATTTCTACCAACACAAGATCTGTTATAAAGATGGTAGAGATCGGATTTCACACATCCCATTATTTTTACCAACACAAGAACTGCTGTGAAGATGGATTATATCGGTCCACTTCATTAGTACCTACCAAGAAAGGGTTTACTTTTTGAATATCCACGAAGCTCACAAAAAACGGAATTAATATCTGATTCCATTCAGACTTGGCACATCTCAATATTTCTATCAACACAAGATCTGTTGTAAAGGTGGTAAAGGTCGGACCATTCCTTCTGGCACCTCCCCCAACCAAGATCATTTTTACTTCTTAACTTGTTTGTGAACTGATTTTGATTGTTTTTTTTTTTTTTTGCCAAATATAAAGTAAGTAACTAAAATTCGATGTACAAAGCTATTTTAAAATCTCTTTAAAAATTTAGGCGCGTAATTGTTATAAAAAGTAAATAGTTGTGTGACGCTTTAAAAGTGCCTAAAATCATGCTTTATTTATTTGCTTTTATTATAATTGCGCTATAGGGCGTGATTACATTGCATTGAATTGTCTTTGTGTAGTGAGCCTACATAACCGAAAAATTGGTCATTTTTAAACTCAAACTTTTTATGTAAAAAATGACTTTTTCGGTTTTTTACAAGAGCGGAACAGTTACTTGAATGCAATACGAGCAATTTTTTGTAAACATGTTTCGTTTACTCCAAATAACCAATTTCTTTTAATTCAAAGACGATTTAGGTGAGAGATGTAGCTTAAACTGGCGTATTACTTTAAATTAGACCGGAAGGACTATCCCCAAGCATAGACCTATATAGGCCACTTCGAATTATTATTTTGTTTTAATCAGCTTAGGTCTCTAAAATGAATATTTAAGGAGTTACAAACGAAATAACAAAGTTAATATTTCCTCTATACGATGATGGAGGGTATTAAAATAAATCTCGATGGAAAGAAATATACTCTTAAAACCCAACTGAAATTATACGTTAAAAGACTATAAAGAAACAATTCAAACCTTTCTCAGGTATGACTCGTTACTCCTCTTTTACTTTATAATACGAAGTTCTTATATGTACGACATTCGAACGACAATGTTAACCAGTATTACTTTTTAAGAGAATTTACTAAGGAGAATAATACTTTCATTACTTTAAAGAAATTTACATGTACAGCAATATGCATGTGACTGGTCTTTGTTCAGATGTTTGGATAAACAAGAAGAAAGGTTTTTGTTTGTTTGATGTTAGCAGTAAAAATCCAAAAGTTTAGTTAAAATTGGCTCTTGGCCTGGATTGTACCCTCAGTATAGTCTACATATACCAAAGTAAAAAAAACTACATTTAAAACCATATGCTTGTTAAGGTAAGCTAAACAAAAGTGATTTTCATATTTGCCAATTTAATAATAAGGTCACTCAGACGGGCGATTAAGGCTGTAAAGTACGTTTACAGTATTGAAGGTTAACCCACTGGATTTGATAATGAATCAAGTTTGTTAACCTTGCGAAAAATCACAAATGCAATCAAAATTGTATTTTCCTCCAGAAAAATCTCACTTGAAAAACTGAATAGAGTTCGGAAAGGAATTTCAATGACCTATTGACATGAGGTCAATGAACTATTGACATGGGGTCAATGACCTCCTGACAGGAGCCAATGACTTCCTGACATGCGGTCAATGACCTCCTGAAATGGGGTCAATGACCTTTTGACATTGGGTCAATGACCTCCTGACATGAGGTCGGAAGGGAGAAGGAGAGAGAGAATAAGGGAATGAGAGTGAGGAATAAGGAGGGAGGGATAAAGGAGAGATAGAAAGAAGGAGAGAAAAAGAGGGAGAGAAAAAGAGGTAGGGAGAGAGGGAGAAAGAGAGAGAGAGAGAGGGAGAAGGAGGAAGGGAGAAAGAATGAATGACATTGGGTCAATGATCTTTTGACATGGGGTAAAAAACCTGTTGACATGGGGCCAAGCTAAATGAGGGAAGGAGAGAGAGAAAGATGGAGTAGGAGAGAAACAGGGAGACGGAGGGAGGGAAAGAGGGAGAGACAGAGAGAGAGAAAAAGGGAGTGATAGAGAGATAGGGAAAGAGGGAGTGATGGAGAAAGAGAGGGAAACAGAGAGATAAAGAGAGAGGGATAAAGAGAGAGGGAAAGAGGGAGAGATAGAGAGAGAGGGTCAATGACCATTTCAAGAGGTCATTGACCCCATTTCAATGACTTTGAAATGTGCTCAATGACCTTTTCTCTCTTTCTCTCTCCTCTTACTCTTTCTCTCTGTCTTCCTCCCTTCCCCTTTCTCGTTATCTCTATCTCACTCTCTCTTTCTATCTATTCCTCTTCCTTTCTCTCTCCCTAATACGAATAAAATTTTCGATTTTTATACTAATTTTAAATGATGCATTTTAAACATTGTAAGGCTTGTTAATTTGTTAAAATAACAAGTAGGAATGGCATTTAAAGATCTGTCATAAGCAATGATTTGCAAACATTCATACGTACACCAAATAAAACGCACGCATCGACGTGTGAATATTACTGCCATTAAAAGGCCATAAACCTAACCTAGAATAACAATGATATGAAATTTCACTTTTACTTTTTGGGTAGTATTAAACCAATCCCTTTTTTAAATCAATTTTAAATTTGCTCAATTTTTTTTATTTCACTTTAATGACAATTTTAATGGGTGGGACATAGTTTTATCTTTGCAAATAAATAAAAACCAAATTTATTTGGAAAAAAATAGCTTGAAATGGAAATTTTCCCCAGATTTGCCCTTTTGGAAGCGATAAGGTTTCCATGCAATTATATCGATAATAAATTTTTACATGTTGAACACGGGCGAGTAGTATTTTTAATGGAAAATACAAAGGCACTCAAATAATGTACGATTTCCATTGCTAGGAATTTTTTTAGCCTGTAGAAAATAACAACAACAAGTAAAAAAGTAGCTTTTAATACCACCCACAAAAAGCTAGAAAATTTTCAAAACATTTCGAAAAATGCCCTTTAAATTATGATCTTTTATGCGGGGGCTATACGAAGACGTAGACATGCATAAGTAAATTTTTGTCACAGGCTGTAGTACCCATTACGAATTTCGAATACGAAACTTGAAACAATTCGGGTAAATTATGCCGCTAAAATCGTCAAAATACCGAATATCGGGAGGTGCCGTTATACGGGAGCTATACGAAGGCGTGGATTTGTATACGAAATTTTTAGGCATAGGCTGCAGCACCCATTACGAACTTTGAATACGGAATTTGACACAATTCGGGTGAATGATGTCGCTAAAATCGTCAAAATACCGAATATCGGGAGGTGCCGTTATACGGGAGCTATACGAAGGCGTGGATCTGTATACGAAATTTTTAGGCATAGGCTGCAGCACCCATTACGAACTTTGAATACGGAATTTGACACAATTCGGGTGAATGATGTCGCTAAAATCGTCAAAATACCGAATATCGGGAGGTGCCGTTATATGGGAGCTATACGAAGGCGTGGATCTGTATACGAAATTTTTAGGCATAGGCTGCAGCACCCATTACGAACTTTGAATACGGAATTTGACACAATTCGGGTGAATGATGTCGCTAAAATCAACAAAATACCGAATATCGGTAGGTATAGTTATATGGGGGGTATACGAAGACGGGGATCTGGATACGAAATTTTTAGACATAGGCTGTACTATCCATTACGAACTTTGAATACGAAATTTGAAACAATTCGGGTGAATGATGTCGCTAATATCATCAAAATACCCAATATCGGGAGGTACCGTTATATGGAGGCTATACGAAGACGTGGACCTGCTTACGAATTTTTTAGGCATAGGTTGTGCTGCCTATTACAAAGTTGGAATAAGAAATTTGAAACAATTCCGGCGAATAATGTCGCTAAAATGATCAAAATACCAAATATCGGCAGGCACCGTCATATGGGGCTATACAAAGACGTGGATCTGCATACGAATGTTTTAAGCATAGGCAGTAGTACCCGTTACGAACTTGGAATGCAAAATTTGAAACAATTCTGGTGAATAATGTCGCTTAAATCATAGAAATATCGAATAAAGGGGTGTACCGCTATATGAGTGATATAAGAAGCCGTGGACCTGCTTAGGTTGTACTACCCATTACAAACTTCCAATACGAAATTTAAAACAACTCGGGTGAATAATGTCGCTAAAACCATCATAAACCAAATATCGGAAGATACCATTATATGGGGGCTATAAGAAAACGTGGACCGACATGTCCTATTTATGAACTTAACATACCTACTGGCAAAATACACATGTGTGCAAAATTTAAGCCTTCTATCTCAATTCGTTCGAAAAATTACAACAGACAGACAGACGGACGTCGCTAAATCGTTTTAGAATTTTACGCTGATCCAGAATATATGTACTTTGTAGGGTCTATCATGAATATTTCGAGAAGTTACAAACGGGATGACAAAGCTAATATACCCTCCATAGAATGATGGAGGATATAAACACAGAATGTAATACATTTTTTATTAATTTCATCCACTGTGCCTTACCGATTTTATGTGCAAAATATTGATATTTTTCGAAAAATTTTCAGGTTATTGACCCGCAAGCCCAAAGAAATAAACATTACATATTTTTTTAAACACTTTTCACACCCCATATTTTGATTTGACTCGAAAAAGAAATAAATGATAAGCAACAGATTCCGGAAAATATGAATTTGATGTATTCAAGTGAACATTGAGTATCTCACTCACTCACACACATGCAATTCACGTGGCTCTCGTGGCTCGTAACAAGTTTCCATTCCATAGTTTTTTTTTAAATGTCATCAGAAAAAAAAAACGCTTATCACCATCATTAGAAAAGACGCCGATTATAATTGCCAGCTTAATCTGACCTTCAATTTTGATTCCAAATTCAAATCAGATTATTTGTATTTTGTGCAAAATATTTGGATTGGAATTTCTAACTGAATAAAATGGACATTAATCTTTCTCCGGCTGGTGAATGAATGAAATATGGTTTGCAATGAAGAAAATTATGGTTAAGGAGTTTGGTTATTTTTTTTGGGGGGTTTGCTCGGAAGTTAAAACACAAATAGTGACGTTTCTTTTGAACTATGTTTATTTTGAGTTTTATCGACGACATTCCTGCTTGACATTCATTCCAAGGTTAAATTTTTGAGAGATTTAAACACAATCTCAAAATTGTTGAGACGTAGAAACATAAATATGTTTAATAATAAAAACAAATCTAAACGAATGCGGCGCAAACCGGAAATATGCTGTTTCAAAGGCTCTCAATCCAAAACTTACTATTTTCTACAAAACTAATTTGGGATGAAGATATTTGCAACAGATGAAATAGGGATTTTTTTTTTTAATTTTGAAAAACAATAATTTATACTCCATTTTTTTAATTAGTTACTCAAATTTACATATTTTGAAATTATTTCGGTATTTTATTTTAATATTTGATTTAAATATTGGTAAAATTGGTCGATCTAGACCAGATTTCCAACCATCTGCGTTGATTCACAGACTTATCAACATTCAACACAAGATCCAAATATTCCAACCCTAATATTGGTATTTGTTAACAATGCAATGAAGAAAATTATAAAAGCAGCTACTTTATACCCTCCACCATTCGGAAGGAACCTGAACATTTTCAAAAAAAACTCCGTCGAAAAATACCGCTCAAATAAAAACCTTTATATGGGAGTTATACGAAGACTTGGTACTGGATAAGCAATTTTTTGTCATAGGCTGCAGTAGCGATTCCGAACTTCAAATACGAAATTCGAAACAATTTCGGTGAATAATTTTGCTGATATCATCAAAATACCGAATAAAGGGAGTTGTCCTTGAGAAGAAATCCTTGTGTAGAGTTTCAGACAATGCCAAATGTGGTTGAAATCATCAAAATACCGAATTTCGGGCGTACCGTTATATGGGGGCTATACGATATCGTGGACCAATATAACCCATCTTCGAACTTGACCAGCCTGCAGACAAAAGACAGATCGGTGCAAAATTTATCTATCCATCTATCTTTATTCTAGCGTGATTATAACAGGCGGAATTTTACCCTGATCAAGAATATATCAGAATATATAATTTGCACTACATACAAGATACACGAGATACGAAAAACACCCATTACCGTTGCCATATAAGCAAATTATTTCCCCCTCAATTTCTTACAGGGTGCGATAAAAAAACTGCAACAAAGTCAAAGTCATAATTTTTACTTTTTTTTAAATTTTTTTAAATGTAAGCAAAAATGTCGGAAATAGCATCAAATTTTAGAACAAATTTACATTTGTTCGAATTGGTCACCTTTGGAACGAATTATGTTCTTCAAACGGCCAATGGCCCATTCTCGGCGAAGCGCTTGCTGGAGATGTTCGACCCTTTGGTATTTTTCAGTGCCAACTTGCTTTCCAAAATACTCCAGCCACAATAGTCCAACGGATTGGTATCCGGAGATTTTGCTGGCCATTGTGCGCTGGAAATGAAGCGAGGAACCTCATTTTGTAACCATACTTGGGTGGCGCGTGCGGAGTGCGATGGTTCTGAGTTTTGTTGGAACGTCCAAGGGGTGCGGCCAAAATGTTTGCATGCCCAAGACTTTAATACACCCTCCAGAATATTTTCGCGAGGTGCATATTACGAATGTGGGGGACTTAAACACCAAATCGGATGAAACATAGATATGGGAGCTATAGCCATATCTGAACCGATTACTTGCTTCTAGACTGAGTTCGATTGAATGTATCAAAATTTAGCTCATTTGGACTTATATTTGGCATTTGGTGCACAATTAACCCGAAATCGGTTGAAGATATACATGGGATCTATATCTAGGTCTGATCCGATTATCACCAATTTTAATAGTCTTCGCCCTTGGGTCAAACCTATATTGCTTGGAAAATTTCATCTCAATCGGATAATAAGTGCGACCTGCATGCTGTTCACAAGAATACATGGACAGACGGAAGGATGGTCGGACAGACATGCATAAATCGACTCAGAAAGTGATTCTATGAAGATCCTCAAAAGTAACTATGGGTCTATTTCGCTTTTCCCCATCTTACAAACAAATGCACAAAGATATCATACCCTTACCCCATATGTGATGTAGGATATAAATATGGGAAAGGCTTTGAGCGTTCAAAGCGACCATGCACTACCCTACATTACAATCCTGTAGAATCAAAAATATGTTTTAGCTAAATTATTCTTAATTTATACAGATTTAGAATTACAGATTTTGAATTACATTTACACAACAACAACAACATTACCCAATTAAATCCCAACATTGTTAATTCAAAAAAGAAATATTCAATTCATAAAACCGATTTCTAATTTAAATGCAAAAATATTTAGTCACAACAAAAATAAATATTTGAAATTCAATGACCCAATGAGCGGCAAAGTTTTCCGTTAACATCGCTACAACCTGTTTTGAAAAAATTCTATCTCTCCTCCATTCAGCTCGCTAAGAACGCTTCTAATTATCTTTCCAATTAAACACAGCGATGAATCAACAACAAAATATAAATAAATAAATTAATGTATAAATAACTAAATATATGTAACAACGTAGTAATTCAAATTACAACAACAAATATTGACATATTCCAAGTTGTGAAGTTAAGCGAAAAAAGAGAGCGCCTGGCGCATACCTATGGAAAAGTAGCTCAGTTTAGTTTCTAAACTATGGAGGAAGCCAAGCTGCGACGGTTCTTATCAGAAAAAAAATAGAATAATTAATTCCCCAGTAAAGCGATGATGATTAGATTTTTAGTTTTTGTAATTTTCCGTGCGTTACTCAAACAAAGATGCAATCGTGTTTGAGTCAAACCAATTTGTCAATATTTGATTGGAATATTTTAGAGAATTTTTGCTCGATTTATTTCGAAGGGATTGGATTGTGGATTGCCTTATCTTTATTGGGGTTAAATTATTTGACAATTTATCCCAAAATGGGGATAATTTGTAACTTTAGATTTAAAAAAATAGATTTTAATCTGCAGTTACTAAAAGTTGATTTTGTGGTTTTTAACACAACACTTTTACAACTAAACTTTTTACAACTAAAAGTAATAATCGATCTACGGATCCCTATACCAGTATTTACCCAAGGGGGAAATGTCTACATTCAACAACTACTGACTTACTGTCTACAAGCTTTTTTTCTCCCAATAAGAAGAAGCATAAACAATGAGAGCCGATATACTCTGTTTTTTCTTTCTTCTACAGGGTGAGATAAAAAACTGCAACAAAGTCAAACGTCATAATATTTACATTTTTTTTAATTTTATTGAATGAAAGCAAAAATGTTGGAAATAGCATCAAATTTTAGAATAAGTTCGGTCACATTGGGCACGAGTTATGGCCTTCAAACGGCCAATGAAACCGTCACACCCTGCCCGAATGTGTCTCTGTGGTATTTTGGCCCATTCCCGGCGAAGCGCTTGCTTCAGGTGATCGACACTTTGGTATTTTTTAGTGCCAACCTTGCTTTCCAAAATACTCCAGGCACAATAGTTCAACGGATTGGTATACGGAGATTTTGGTGGCTATTGTGCGCTGGATATGAAGCGAGAAACCTCATTTTGTAACCATTCTTGGGTGGCGCTTGCTGAGTCCTGTTGAAATGCCCAAGGTCTGCGGCCAAAATGTTTGCATGCCCAAGGCTTTAATACACCCTCCAGAATATTTTCGCGATAATATTCGGCATTTATTCTGATGCCACCATAAATTAATACGAGCGGAGAGCGACCATCGACTGTTATGGTGGCCCACAGCATCACCATAGCCGGCGCTCTCTCAACACTGGCTGGTACGGCAGCGATATTCTCGGCCGATCGCCTTGGTCGACTTTTTTATGGCCTCTTCGGATTAGAAAGAGCATTACCAGTCGAAAATTTTTCGTATAAACGCTTAATGGTGTTCTTAGAAGGCGCACTTCTCACATTTTTTAATGCTTTAAAAGCAGGTTGAGTTTTCACAATTGACTTCTTGTAAATTTCAACTATTTCAGAGCGCTCGCGTGGCGTGTATTGGTTCATGGTAAAAATTTGCTTGGACTGACGCTTCAAACGCGGTATATCATTAAGCGATGTGACATCTCTGTCAAAAGTTATGGCGTTGCCAGATGGGTCCGTCGAATATGGGCAACCCTGTATGTTCTGCTCACGAGCCATATTTTCGGCCACTGCGACACGGGTTTCGATCAAGTCGCTTCTTTACTTTTCGAACTATTTGATGTTGATGTTGCTGTTTTCTTCCGTCCACTTCTTTGACGACAGAAGTGGACGCTACCAGTATCACGGTAACGAGCGATGGTACGAAACAAGACGAAAGATTTTTTCACATTTAAATGCTGGAGTGCTCTAACGATAGCCATTTGTGGTTTTCCAGCCAAATATAAAGAAATCACACTATCACGCTTGAATTCCATCGCGAATAACTTTTGTTCTGGAAAATTCTCACCAAAATGCTTGTGTACGCTTGTAGACAATATAATGAACTGTCACTGGAATAATTTTAACAGCTTTTGGACGAGTGGCTTGGAAATGACAGCAGTCTGAAATTGGTTGCAGTTTTTTTCATTTCACCCTGTATATCTTCAGTCCAAAAGAAATAGTCTAGAAGTAGGTAAATCAAATTTGGTGAGAATCGGTTCCATCCGATTTGGTGTTTAAGTCCCCTACATCCGTAATATGCATTCGACAACAATGATATTTGGTAACAGATATCCAATAGAGCTCGGAAATACCTATACCAAATTTTATCGATTTGGATATAGCTCCCATATATATCTTTAATCCTATTTCAGGTTTATTGTGCAAATAATGGCCAATATCAGCCCAAATGAAGTGAATTGCGGGACGTACATTTCCATTTAGCGGAACTCAGCTCTGATATATATTTTTTAATAAAATCCTTCTCGAAGTGATACCATGCAACCTATGGCAATGTTATTTCGGATAAAAGATTAAAATGTCTCCATCAAATTTAGTGAAAATCGATTCAGAATTGGATTTGGCTTCCATATCCAAATGTTGATAGGTGGTATGATCTACTTCAAATAAATTCCTTTGTTACGGGAGCTCTACTAAATATGCATAGTGGTGTAGGGTGACATATAGTCGGCCCCGCCCGACTTGTGACTTTCCCTTAGAGGTTTTATGTGTATGTATTTTGCGTTTGTAATCGATTTATTGTGCCTTGTCGCAGCAGCAGACATGGCAAAAGATTAAATCAAATAACAGAACAACATCGAGCTCATACATATTTATGTTTGTACATGTGTAAATTCAATTTTAATATAATACATTATTTGTGTGTGTGGGTATTTCAGAATCGGCTAACTGATAACCTATCATCATCGGCGAAACCCAAGTAAAATTTTTGAGGATTTACGTTAAATTTACATTTCAATATTTTTTTAATATTAAAAAGTTTCAAAGCGCTTCGAATCGTCTTTTGTAAGAAAAAATATTTTAAAACCGACAAGCTATACAATTTTTATAAATTCAAACTCCTTATAACAACAATAACGGTGGCTGGCGCCTATCATCCTAAATCATTATAAAAAAATATCAAAAAATCGGAAACGAGTTTTATTTCGATATCTGTTTAAGTGGCAATTAATATTCGGTGGCATTGTTACACATAAATAAATTTTGGAATTTAAAACAAAAAAAGAAAAAAAATCGAAAATTTGCAAATTTTTTTCTAAACAATGTTCGCCCCCCATAAAGTAAACAAATCGTTTCAGTCGGATTGCCACTATTTACGATTTCGGTATTTGAATTAATTATTGCCGGCGCTTAGCATAAAACCAAACTAACGAACCACCTACCGGAGAAGATCGAAAAAAAAACAAAAACGAAACAAGTGGCGATGGTTTAAACTTTGCACCCAGAATTCATCATCAAAACCAGTAAATATCGAGCGATAAATAATTCCGCGATACGGCCTTAAGCACCGGCTGCGGATGCATTCCTCGACTGTAAAACATTGCTGTGATTTCAAAATTTAAGGTTTATGCCAAAAAAAAAATTAATTTTTCAAATGTTAATTTGTGGAAGGTGATATTACGTGACTGCTTCAGAATCAGCAAATGGATAAGTTTAACTAATTACAAGGTAATGTAAGAAACCTACCTTCTGCATTACCATTAGCATCAAAATAATAGCTTATTCTTCCCATCACAAACCAAGGTCTGAGAGTTCGGGATTCAACATCGGCAAATGAAGAAAAACCAAGTTAGAAAGTTTCAGTCGGTGTTTCGACTGACACACTCGTATATCCTCAGCGTTAGCTATATCTACAAAAGAGTAGAGAAGTAACTGACTGACTGAGAATAATTGCCCAGATGAAACAGCAGAGGATAGAATCTTGAAATTTAGCACGAGGGTTAGTCTTGGAGCGTAGGCGTGTTATTAGGCTGGGTTTTTTGGAAATTCGTAATAAAGGGGTACGAAAAAAAAACAGAACAGACGGAATAAGCTAGAGTTCTGAAATTTGGAATAGAGTACAGAATAGAATGTTTCGAAAATTATTAAATGGTACTAAACTTCTAAAATAGAGATAGAGGAGCTTTCACAGTTTTTTATAGATAGAGGATGTTTCACAGTTCTTATATGGATAGAAGAGCTGCAAAAGCTCTTCTTTAGATAGAAGTTCGTTAACAGCTCTTTTATAGATAGAAGAGTTTTAACAGCTCTTCTATAGATAGAAGAGCTTTAACAGCTCTTCTATGTATGGAAGTGCTTTAATCGCTCTTCTATAGATGGAAGAGCTTCAACAACTCTTCTATGGTTGGAAGAGCTTTATTAGCTCTTCTATTGATGGAAGAGCTTTAACAGCCCGTCTATGGATGGAAGACCTTTGTAAGCTCTTCTATGGATAGAAGAGCTTTAACCAAAGTTCGTACAGTTATGGTTCAGAAAAGTGTACTATATTTGTACGAAAAGTACTAATTCTGGTATTTGGTGGAGAAATAGTGCTGAAACACAAAAATTTTAAATGAGAGTCACTGATGGAGAGCTGGATAGATGTTTCAAAGGGTTTTTGGAAATTGGACTTTAAGGTTACAAAAAGTTCTAAAATGGTACTAAACTTCTAAAATAAAAGCGAAAAACATGAAATTTGGAAAGTAAGTTTGATATTGTAAGGGTGGTTTTGGAAGTGTGTACTCAGTGTGCGAATTGTAACAAATAATACTAGATTTAAGCTTTGAGCTGAACATATCACAATATTCCATTCGGCAAATACTGAAAAATGAGCTCGGGGTAAAGCCATTGAAATTCTTAAAAGTGCAAGAATTTACACCCCAACAGAGAGAAAATAGGCTCAAAAGAGCTAAAGAGTTGCTTCGATTGGCCGAAATTGGTGAACTGCCGAATTTGGTTTTCTCCGATGAGAAAACATTTGTTGTTGTTTGTAAACAAACAAAATTATCGTGTTTACTTGCCATAGAGGTCAGCTGAAACCAGAACTCAAGGTCAAGGTCAGCTGAAACCAGAACTCAAGCGCCGGCCATGGTGATGGTCGCTCTCCGCTCCTATTAATCGACCGTGGCATCAGAATAAGTTCCGAAAATTGTCGCAAAAATATTCTAGAGGGTGTATTAAAGCTTTGGGTACGCAAACATTTTGGCCGCAGACCTTGGACATTCCAACAGGACTCAGCACCATCGCACTCAGCACGCGCCGCCCAAAAATGGTTTCAAAATGAGGTTCCTCGCTTCAATGGCCCCCAAAATCTCGGGATACCAATCCGTTGGACTATTGTGTCTGGAGTATTTTGGAAAGCAAGGTTGGCACTAAAAAATACTTAAGTGTCGATCACCTCAAGCAAGCGCTTCGCCGGGAATGGACCAAAATACCGCAGAGCAACATTCGGGCAGCGTGTGACGGTTTCATTGGCCGTCTAAACTTATTCTTAAATTTTATGCTATTTCCGACATTTTTTGCTTTCATTCAATAAAATTTAAAAGAAAATTTAAAAATTATGGCATTTGCTTTTGTTGCTGTTTTCTCACCCTCACCTTGTATTTTGTTTTGATTAGAAACTTTTTCGCAATCTACTCTCGTTTTCCTTATAATTATTTCTTTTTATGTCGCACAGTGTGGAGAACCCTCTCGCACTCGCTTACTCAGCTGATAATCGGGCATTAACCAAAAAAAGAGAGATAATCAAACGTGCTGCCGTCTATTGCAGCGATTAACAAACATGTTGATAAAAAAACCAAAAAACCAAAACATAACTTTCTTTCGCAAGGGTAATATCAAACGGTACTTTTCTTCTGAAATTCCTCTCCTTAAAATTTCTTCACCTACCAATGTCAAGGTGTTGTGATTTCTCTTTGAGAAAATAAAAAAAAAAAAAAACAACCCAACCCAACACTCCTCCAACTGCAAGGTGTTACCAGTCACAAAACGATTTAAACCTTTTATTTAATTTTGCCTTAAAATCTAATCTCTCTTGGGCAGCAATAAATCTCGAGTGCATTTTAAAGCGAAAACAAAACAAGAAAAAAAAACAGCAAACAATAATAAAGAGATTATTTTAATAACCCCTGAATATAGATTGCAAGTGACAGACCCATGATTTGCGGTACCTTTTTATGGCAGGGGTTAATAGTTTTTACACCCAGACCATTAATTAATTATCTTATAAACAATTTGAATGGCTTTTTAAAAGCTTAATCATTCTGTCGATTTGCATTAGCGTAATAATTATTAGATAACACTGTGCTGCGTTTGCAAAATTTGTATCGCGTTCAATTTAAGAATGAGAAATGTCTGAAATTTGACATTTGGTATAAGGGCCACCGCTCATGTGTAGCCGGTCATATGGAAATGTGTACTGTATTTTTAGGAAAAGTACTGATTGGAATTGGGTGAAGGGATAGGACTGGAATCTTTAAATTTGATATTAAGGTCTCTGTTGGTATCTGGAATTAAGCTATGCTCCCCGCATCAGTTTCTTAACTTACCTGTCAGAGGGTCTTGCAGAATGCCCTTTATGTGGAGTTGACCTTTAGAAGATCTTCTACATAGAGATGATTTTTTAAGATTTTCTATATGCAGAAGACAAATTGAGGGTATTTATATGGAAAGACCTTAAGAAGACCTCTTCTATGTAGAGAATCCCTTCAGAAGGCCTTTTTTAGAGATAAGATTTGATTTTTTAAAGTCTTCCATTAGTAGGTCGGGGCCCTATAAAATGTTCTATGATAGGAAATTTGTTTGATCTGGAGATCATAAAACCGTGGATATTTTAATAACAATTTTCTGATAAAAATTTTTGGATTTTTAAGAAAACTTTTCCTTAAAAATTGTGGATTTTTTTACCAAAAAAAAAAACAATTAACATTCTTCAACAACAATTAATTAATTAACAACAATTAACATTCTTCAAGGTCCTTCCACAGTAAAACTTAGAATTTTTTGACGAAAAAGCATTGTGGATTTTTCAACAAATTTTTGAATTGCCTACTTGTAAATTGAATTCTAACAACCTTGTTTTAACGTCAACCTTGTTTAAAAAAATCCTCCTAAATTGGGATTAAAAAATAAGGACCGTACAAAATTTTACGAATTTCTTGACAATTTTTTTTCAAATAATTCCAGACAAATGTCACATTTAAGAACATCCCACCAAAAATTGTGGGTTTTTTTTGGTTAATGAAGTCTTAACAAAAATATGTAGATTTTCAAAGAACTTTTTCCTTGAATCTCCGGTAGAAAATTTTGGATTTTGTAGTAGAATTATTCAAGGACTTCTTAAAGAAAAAAAATAAAGATAAATATTTCAAGGACCTCTTATGAACTTTTTGGCAGAAAATTTTGGATTTTGTAGATAAATTATTCAAGGATGAAATATTTTATATTCTAGCAAAAATTACGTCAAGGGAACTCTATTAAATGTTTTGAATTTAAAAAAAAATCCCCAAGGACCTTCTGACAGAAAACCGTTTATTTCCTAACAAAATTTTCTTCGCGGAACTGCAAACAAAAAACCATGGACCTCCATGACCATGAACCCTCTGACAAGATATTTTGGATTATTTTACAAATCAAATTTTCAAGGACATTCTGACCTCTGGACTTTTAAAGTTAAATTCAATCATGGAGGCTCCTGACAAATCTCTGGATTTAAACGACATTATATTCAGAAAATGTAAACAACAAACCTGGCCTTTGGTATTGTTTTCAAACACATCTTAAGGAAAATGTTGGATATTTTATTTTGTTATTAGATATGTTTTCAAGTTGTGGATATTAAAGAACTCCTTAGATTTTTTCTTTTTGGGATTTTTTAAAAATTTTTGAACCGACCTCCTGAAAAAATCGTTAATTTTCTAAAAAAAAAAAGATACTTCAAGGACCTTCTGACAGTGAATTGTGAATTTCTTATCATTTTTTTCTTTAAGCAACTCCTGTGACAATTTTAGAGTTTTTTGACAGATAATTGCGATTTTTCTTCTAATTTTTTCCTGACAATTCGGTGATTTAATAAATTTCGGTGGGTTTATATTTCGACAAATTTTGTAGCAAGACCACCTGAAAGAACAGAGCAACCACATCAAAACGTTCATCTAGGAAACATTTCTAGATATTTCTTTTTCTAGACAATATAATTTGAATTTTTTACAAATCAAATTTTCAAGATCGTTTTGACCTCTGAACTTCCCAGGAGTTTTTGAGATTTTGTTGAGATTTTTTAGCATTTTTTTCCAAGGACCTTCTGAGAAAATTTTTTTTCCTACAAAATTTACTTCAACGACCTTCTGATAGAAAATTGTGGGTTTCTTATCAATTTTTTTTTCAAGCTACTCCTGGGAAAATTTTAGGGATTAATTTTTTTAATAAAAAATTATATGTCAATAATTGTGGATTCTTCAAAAAAATCTGACAATCCGGTGGATTTAAAAAATTTCGAATTTTAAAAAAATATTGTGTATTTTTGAACAAAATTATTAAATTTTTATAATTTTAATTTTATTTTTTTAAACAATATTTTTTGAAAGACCTCCTAAGAAAACTTAGAAGATATATTAATCTTTTTTCACGGAAAAAAGACAAAAATTTAATTTTAAAAAAATTGACAATTTTTTTTTTAAATACAAAAAATTCAAGATTTTTTATCCCCTGACAAAAATTTGTAAATTAAAAAAAATCGTGAATTTTTAACCAGATCTCATGAAGGACCTCTTCCATTTGGTCATTCAACCATTTTGTCAACGATTTTTAAAATTTGTCAACAAAATTTAAAAAATAACTTAATTAGAACGCCTTAGAAGGACTATATAGAAAAGATCCTTTAAGACTGACTTTTAAGTGGAACTCCTTTTGAAGGTCTCTCTACAGAAAAGATCTTTAAAAGGTCTTCTATTTACAGAAAACCTTCAGTAGATCTTCTGCAGGGATAAGACCTTAAGAAGGTTTATACAACGAGGAGACATTTGAACGGGTTCTATTTAGAGAAGCAAAATATAGAGTCTCCTATAAAGAGTAGATCTTTGAAAATCTTCAAGAGAAAGACCTTTGGAAGCCTGGTTTAGTTAAGAGACCCATAGAAGGCCATCTATTAGATAGTCTTCTATGGTAGTATAAGAGAGTTTATTTCATTTATTTCCTTGAAGATCTAGTATGCCCTAGAAAGGTCCTTATGCATAGAAAATTATCAGAAAGATGTCAAATAGTGCAGCACTATGTATTTTATAATTCTTAAGTAAGCTGTTGTTACAAATTAAAAGGGAGGCCTTCTATAGATAGCAGACCATAAGAAGGTCTTCCGTTAGATGTTCTTCAATGTAACGATTATCTAGAATATCTTAAATAATTGGGGAGCTTAAAAAAAGGTCTTGTGTGTTTTAAACAGCTCCTTCTGCGTAGAACACCTTTAGTAAGACATCAACTGTTGCAGCACTGTGTAATTTTAAACACCGTCAGGTAAATTGCGAATTATAATGCAATCCACTTTAACAAATTAATCATTTCCTGTGTAATGGAGATTAATTATTATTTATATATTTTTATTATAACAGATAATATTGAAAACTTTCCTAAAATATTTCAAATTAAAATACTTGAAAAGAACTATCAAGAATTTTATTCAAATTCTTGGTATTTTGACGTCAGTCACAATAAGCCGCGTAAACGTGTATCACTTTATGTTCCATTACCCCCACCCACTGCCTCAGTCCAATATTTTCCCACTCAAGCGGGGAATATAATAGCGACGATTGATTGTTTAAATCTAAAGCTGAACAAATATAACAAAAGTCAGTGAAAAGGGTCGATTAGCACATTATGGACAGTGTCTGGCCCAAAAGCCTATTGTTCGAAATGAAATCTTTTAAAAGCCATTAATAAGTAAAATAATTTTTTTTTATTTATAGAAATTGTTATGAACTTTTTGTTTGGTATTTTGGAATTTTTGTTTCGATTAGGGTCACATGAAATGGGATAATTTCATAATTTTAGCACTTAGCAGATATGAAAATGGATGTCAGGAAGTGTTTTCATAGCTAGCACAAGTCAAGGCAATGAATATGGATTTTGAAATTTGCATATAACGAAAGATGTGTATAAAATTGTATACTTTTTTTAACGAAAATTTAATGTGGGATTGAATTTTAATTTCAAAATAGGAATAAGGTCTTAGTTAGGACTGGAGAGATAACAATTTTTAATTCATCAAAATTTCAGTTATATTTATTCTGCTTTATTTGTTTACTTTTTTTGTTGTTACAAAATCCAGTTATTGTTATTTTTATAAAAACAAAACCAGTAAGGGAAAGTCCAAAGTCGGGCGAGGCGGGGGTCTATATGATAACCTACACCACTATGCAGATTTAGTAGAGCTCTCGTAACAAAAGAATTTATTTGAAGTAGACCATACCACCTATCAACATTTAACTTTAGAGCAGTATAGTTTGGTTTCAGAGGGAACAAAGATGTGGGAGGCATATCCAATTCTGAATGAATTTTCACTAAAAATGACGAAGGCATTTTAATCTTTTATACCAAATAACATTGCTGTAGAGTGAAGGATATCACTTCGAGAAGGATTATATTAAAAACAAATATAAATCGGAGCCGTTCGTGTCTCAAAATTCCCCCCGTTTTGCTGATATTAGCCATTATTTGCACAATAAACCAGAAATCGGCTTAAAGATACATATGGGAACTATATCCAAATCTTAGTCGATCTCGATAAAATTTGGCAAAGGTATTTTCGAGCTCTATAAGATATCTGGTACGAAATATCATTGTTGTCGGATGCATATTACGAATGTGAGGGACTTAAACGCCAAATCGGATGCAACATATATATGGGAGTTAAAGCTATATCTGAACCGATTTTCACCAAATTTAATGTGCTTCCTTCTAGACAAAATTCAGGACTTTTGGACTGATATTGGCCATTTGGTCACAATTAACCCGAAATCGGTTAAAGATATACAGGATAAGATAAAAAAAAAACTGTAACAATGTCATAAGACATAATTTTTACATTTTTTTTTTTAATTTTATTGAATGAAAGCAAAAAATATCGGAAAAAGCATCCTGGAAGTGAAGCGAGGAACCTCATTTTGTAACCATTCTTGGTTGGCGCGTGGTGAGTGCGATGGTGTTGAATCCTGTTGTTGTCTAAGGTCTGCGGCCAAAATATTTGCGTGCCCAAGACTTTAGAACACCCTCAAGAATATTTTCGCGATAATATTCGACATTTATTTCGACGCCACGGTCGATTAATACAAGCGGAGAGCAACCATCGGCTGTTATGGCGGCCCACACCATCACCATGGCTGGCCCTTGAGTTCTGGTCGCCATCCGAAGGTGCACATTTTCAGCTGACCTCTTTGGCGAGTAAACACGATCATTTTGTTTGTTTACAAACTGCTGGACAACGAATGTTTTTTCATCGGAGACGGAGAAAACCAAATTCGGGAGGTTCACCACTTTCGGCCAAGCGAAGCAACTCTTTAGCTCTTTTGAGTATATTTGAGTCGGACGAGTGAGTTAGAAATTACAGTAGTCTGAAGTTGGTTACAGTTTTTTCATCTCACCCTATATGTACCAAATTCCATCCAATTTGGCCTAATATTACACGTTTGGTCCACAATAAAACGCATATTTTTAAATTTTGACAGATTATCTCCAATTTCAATAGGATTCCACCTTGGGCCAAATAAATATTGTTTGCAAAATTTCATCCAATCGGATAATAAATGCGACCTGCATTTTGTTTAAATCATAAACATAAATCGACTCAAAAAGTGATTCTCTGAATATCCTCAAAAGTAACTATGGGCCAATCTCGTCTCCTTCTCCATGTTACAAACAAATGCACAAAGACATAATACTCTTACAACGATGTGGTGTAGGATATAAAAACACGGTATCCCAACAAATAAATGTCAACACTGCTCCAATCTTCTTTACTTTACATTCTTAAACATCACATGTTCCTCAATCCACATTCACACATTCGCCAATTTTCAAATTCTTTCAAATCTCATCAAAAATACAACCCATCAAAACAAAATGATGACAAATCCTCATTTCACTTTCTCTTTCACTTGATGTCAAATGTCATCTGTTGTGCCGTAGAAGAAGAAGAAGAAGCAGACCTGAGTTAGTTTAGTCATAGCCGTTGATCGCGTTGATTAACATTCCTACGTTCATAGATGCAAAGATAAACGTTGATAAAAAAAACAATCCAAAAACAAAATAATATTATTAACTTTATGTGAATGTCAATAAAATAAACAATAACTTAAATAATTGTGTAAAAAAAGATAAAACCAATAATACAAATAGTAAATAAATAATAAAACCCACATGTGCAAAAAAAAAAACAAAAATTGTATTCTTTCGTTGGATTCCAAGCAAATATCACTCATACGCTCACCTGTACCCACCCAAACATCCGCAGACATGATTTTGAGCGGATGATGCTTGAGTGGAGAAAAGAGTTGAGTGTGTGTGTGTTATGTTAACATGCAAATGTATGTGCGTACATGTGTGTATTTGAATGTTGTGAGAGAAAACAAATGAAGCACACAAAAACGTGCTGTGTGAAAACAACAAGAACAACAACAACAAAAGGAAATAATCAATGGGGGATGTTGATCAGTGTTGCCGTTGGAATATTTTTTAAGAAGTTATTTAGAACAATATGTTATTAGAAGAAATTAAAAAAGAAATTATAATAATAACAAAAAAATAAATAATAAATACAAAATGCTAAAGATACTAACCCCATCTTGCAAATTTTGTATTTATGTAAAGTATGTGAGAATGTAAAAGGGAAGAATCATAGAGAGCGGGTCCAGTATCCATTACAACACCCTAAATCATTCTGAATCCTTAGCAGAAGTAGTTGCGGTCGCAAACTTTTTATTTGGCTTTTGTGTAAATTTAATAGGAAATGAAATAATGAGTGATTTTATGAGCGCTATGGAAAAGTTTAAAACATAAAATTTACAAAAATGCTGATTTTTTTTTTTTAATTTATGAAGGTTATTTCATCCAAATTTTAACAGCGACCTATCTTTAAATTGTCCATCCCCTTAGTTTAATGTCTTTCCTACATTTGGGCCGGTATTACACGAATAAATTCTTCAATGTTTTCTTCCAATGTGTTAATTGAAGCGGGTTCGTCTGTATAGACATGAGCTTCAACATAACCCCACAAAAATAGTCTAAAAGCGTCTAAAACTAAATGGTGCTAGCTTTGGTATATGGTAAAGAGATCACTCTGCTGGTGTAGCATTCAGATTTTTGGCATAGACTGTAGGAATGATGATGGGGCATAAAATGGTTAGGAGCACTGTGAGTGTAAATGGTTAAGGTATGGAGGTGGATTTGAAAATTCGTAATTTATAGTGTACGAAAAGTACTAAATTTGATATACATATAGTGTAAGAATAGAACTGAGCTTATGAATTTGTTCCATAAGGGTCACTGTGGGTGAGACAAGGGGCATATTTTTTTTGAGTTTTTTTTTTCACAAATCTTGAACCCTATGTGGGAAGAAACGGTCCAATCTGTACCATCTTTAAAACAGATCTTGTGTTGGCGGAAATATTGAGATGTACCAAGTCTGAATGGAATCGAATGTTAATTTCGCGTTTTATGAGCTTCATGGATATTCTATATTTTGACCCTTTGTGAGAGAGGTATGGGAAGAAGTGGACCGATATATCCCATCTTCACAAAATTTTTTGTGTTTGTAAAAATTTCGGAATTAATGATCGTTTTGGTTATTCAAAACTTCGACCCTTTGTGGGGAAGGTACAAGAAGGAATGGTCCATACCGCCTTTATAGCAGATCCTGAGTCGATAGAAATATTCAGATGTGCCAAGTCTAAATGGAATCGGATTTTATTTCGCGTTTTATGAGCTTAATGAATATTCAAAATTTCGACATTTTGTGGGGGAAGTACCAGAAGGAGTGGACCGATCTCCACAGATCTCTAACAGATCATGTGTTGATCGAAATATTGAGACGTACCAAGTTTGAATGGAATCGGATGTTAATTTCGCGTTTTATGAGCTTTATGAATATCCCAAATGTTGGCCCTTTGTAGGGGAAGTACCAGAAGGGGTCGACCGATATATTCCATATTAATACCAGATCATGTGTTGACAAAAATATTGGCATGTGTGAAATTTAAAGAGAATCGGATGCTTTTTTCGCAAATTATAAGTTATATAATTATTCAATAACCGGTATTGTCCATTTTGGCACCTGACCTAGCACTGATGCAAATATTAGTATTTTTCAAAGATGGAGCAAAATCGAATTATCCTTTTTCTTTCTGTGCCGTAAAATATTTTCTTTGAAAATGTTAACATTTTGTGGGGAAGGTACCAAAAGGAGTGGACCGATATTGCTCATCTCCGAACTCGATCTAGGTTGATAATAATATTACGATGTACCAAGTTTGGTTCAAATCGGATACTTCCTTCGTGCGCACCAGTCAGCCAGAAAGACAGACATACGAATGGACGATCATTGCTAAATCGACTCCAAATATCCTAAAACGGATTTGGTCCAAAGGTCCTACAAATACCAATTTTAAGATAAATCCGTAAAAGTATGTGGCAAAAATCAACAAAATGCCGAGGTACCGTTACATGGGGGCTATAAAAAACGTGAAACTATACATACTATGTTCCGTCACCGGAGCTAGAACCCATTGTGAAATACAAATACCAATTTTCAGACAAATCCATGGAAAAATGTTGCAAAAATCATGAAAATACCGAATATCGGAAGGTACCGTTATTTGGGGGCTATACAAAAACATGGACCTATACATACAATGTGTTGCCACCGGAGCTAGAACCCATTATGACCTACAGATACCAATGTTTAGACAAATCCGTGGAAAAATGTGGCGAAAATAAAAAAAAACGAGGTATCGTTACATGGAGGCTATACCAAAACCCGAACCTATACAACTATGTTCCGCCACCGGAGCTAGAACCCATTGCGAATTGCAAATACCAATTTTTACACAAATCCATGGACAAATGTGGCAAAAATCATGAAAATACCGAATATCGGAAGGTACCGTAAAATACTATGTTCCGCCACCGGAGCTAGAATCCATTATGACTTACAAATACCAATTTCTAGATAAATCCGTAAAAAAATGTGGCGAAGTCGTCAAAATACCGAACATTGGGAGGTACCGTTACATGGGGGCTATACGAAAACGTGGACTTATACATACTATCTTCTCCCACCTGAGCTAGAACCTATTGCGAACTACATATACCAATTTTTGGACAAATCCGTGGAAAAGTTTGGCGAAAATCTTCAAAATACCGAATATCGGAAGTTACCGTCATATGGCGGCTGTACCAAACTGTGGACCGACATATCTCATTTTCAATACCAACCATCCTAGACACAATACAAATTGTTCTGCAAAATTTTGAAGCTCTACGTCTAATGTGTAGGGTAACAACCGATCGACCACATCGCCTATGGCCCTTATTTGTAAATATGAATGAATATCAATATAAATGGATGCGAGTGTGCGTGTGTGTGGGTGCGTGTAAACAAAATAAAATCCCCAAACTAATAAAAACACAAGAACAACAACCGTAACCGTAAAACTTAGTGTCTGGTATTATCTCTGCTAATTTTTATTGAGTGATTTTTATCCGTACAGCCATAAACTGTGATAAGATTTGAGAGAGAGTTAGAGAGAGCGGCATTATGTGTGAGATAGAGAGTGAGAGAGGCTACGCATATGGCGAGCAGATATTCTTCCACTACTTTAACAAGCAAACAAACAAAATGATCCGAATGATAGTGACTGAATTGTAGCTCGCTTGCTCGTCGCTTAGCCAGCCAGAGCCACCAGCTAGGTGGTCTAGGTTGTTTTGTTCGCTGTCTGGCTTGCTCGCCCGCTCGCTCGCTTATTTGCTTTGTGTGTGAGAAATGAATGGAGGGATGACTGGCTGGCTGGCTGCCTGCCTGTTTGGTTGGGTGGACGGATAGATGGATGGATGGATTATCGTTGTGTGAGCTTTGAAATCAGTTTTAGTTCATATTGTGAGTCGCTGCTGCTTAGAGATATATCAATTCTGCTATATACTGATGTTGTTGTTGTTGTTATTGTTGCTGCAGAACTAAGTAACGGAACAGCCACTGGCTGAGAGTGAAAAACAATTTTTCTTCCATTGATGATGATGATGTTGTTGTTTTTGTTGTTGCCGTCTTTACTGAGTTGAGAATTTGAGTTGAATTTTTCAAATGGTACGGCAGCACCTATGGATTATGGCTAGGCGCTATCTGATCAGTTGCAAATTTTACTTTTAACCATTCGAACGAGTTGCTATAAGAACTGGAACAACAAGAAGCAAAAAAAAAAAAAACAACAACAGATAGCGAAACGACACTTTGTGATTTTGTAAAACGGATATTGTACGAACGAGGATTATCCTTTCGCATATAGGAAATTAAAAGAAAAACAACTTCCGGTACGTTTAATAAAAGGAAATAAAAAAGCGAAATAGAAATAAAAACAAAAATCAAATAAACACACCTTTCCATAGCAATTTTTGAAATAAAAATTCCAAAAAAAAAAAAAAAACGAAATTAAACGCATCAGCCCCTACATAATCGGACGCAGTGAAAGCCTTTGCAAGAGTGTGTGTGTATGTTTTTAGTGTGGATCCAAACTTAATTCTGTGCGTGTAAGAGTGTGTGGTAGTCATAATTTTTTTGTTACATTTGAATAAAAAAGAAAATAAAATAATAAATAAAAAAATTGAATAACAAAGCGGAACAAGAAGAAAGGTGCACCAGAACAAAATAAAAACCAGAATCACAAAAAAAAAAATTACTGTGCCAAACAATAACGGCGAAACTGTGTCACTCCATTCACATTTGTAGTATTATTTTGAAACTTAGCGTATTTTTTAAACATTTATATTAAATTTATCACTTGTAGATTTTTCGAATTGTGAATTGTTTTTTCTTAAAAAGGTGTTAATAAAACATTGTAATATTATTGATAAAGATAAATATGATCTATGGCCAATCATCATATTTATAGAAAAATAAAAACAATGACAAGCTAAATATTCAACACAAACAAAGTTGTTAATTGTAAAATAATAGAAGTTTTTAGACGAAACACGTTTTACGAGAGAGACTACTGTGAGGCGCACAACTAAGAAATATAAAAATAAAAAAAAACAAGGTAATATCATTATACTTCAAGATAAAAATAATTATAGTTTCAAAATCTCTTCTTCATGTAATTTTTTCAAGAATTTGATTTGATTTTTAAAACTTTGACTGACTTCTATGTTACAAATCTTATCATAATTATATTATTTTTTTAATTATGCTTAAAACATACTTCAAAGGGGATAAATCAAAATATTATACTATAGGACCCAGAATGCATCAAAAGTCTAAATTTACCTAAACGTCAGGAATTCACAAACATTTTTGATTTAAAGCCGTACTCAAAAAGATGACGTAAAAGATAAAATTAGTCTTCATCAAATTTCACTATAAGTAACCAAAGAAAAAAATCTCTAAAAAAATAAAACAAGTAAAAAACTGTAAGTTCGTCCGGGCTAAGCTTTGAATACCCTTCACCATTTAGAACGAATTTTCAAAAAAAAAAATAATAATAAGATTAAATAAATAAAATACGTTGAAATTCTTTTATAATCTTAAAAATACCAAACGCAGCCGTCATATTAGGGTCTAAATGACGACGTGGACCTGCATAGGCAACTTTTGTCATAAGTCATTACAATATTCAAATGCGAATCTTGAAAAAAATCGGTGAATAATGTAGCTAAAATCATAAATATAGGGAGGTACTATTATATGGGGGATATACCAAAATGTGGACCTGCACAGACACTTGTCTGTCATAGGCTATAGTATTCATTACGAACTTCAAATACGAAATTTGAAACAATTCCGGTGAATAATGTCGCTAAAATCATCAAAATACCGAATATCGGGAGGTACTTTAAATACCAAATTTGTCACAATTTCGATTGATAATGTCGCTTAAATCATCAAAATACCAAATATAGGGAGGTATCGATATATGGGGGGAGGGGGTCATGCGAAGACATTGGCCTGCATAGGCTACGAACTCCAAATACCACGTTGAAACAATTCCGGTGAATAATGTCGAATATCGGGAGGTACCGTTATATGGGGGCTATACGAAGACGTAGACCTGCACAGACATTTTTTTCATATCCTGTAGTATCCATTACAAACTTCAAATACCAAATTTGAAACAATTCCGGTGAATAATGTCCATAAAATCATTAAAATACCGAATATCGGGAGGTACCGTTATATGGGGGCTGTACGAAGACGTGGACCTGCCCAGACAATTTCCTGTCTTAGGCTGTATTATCCATTTTGAACTTCAAATACCAAATTTGAAACAATTCCGGTGAATAATGTCGCTAAAATTAACAAAGTACCGAATATCGGGAGGTACCGCTATATGTGGGCTATACCAAAACGTGGACCTACTTTCAATACCAAATCAATCAATCTACTTCATTTCGTTCGGAAGCTAGAGTGATTTCCACAGACGGACAGGCAGACAGACGGAAGGAAATCGCTAAATCGACATAGAATTTTATGCTGATCAAGAATATATATACTTTGTGGGGTCTAAATTGTATATTTCGAAGTGTTACAAACGGAATGACAAATTTAGTATACCCTCCATACTATGGTGGAGGTTATAAAAAGGAGGCAAAGGCTATAGTCGTGCGGGGCCGACCATGTGATGCCCTACAACACTACAATATGTTGGAAGCCCTCTTATGTCCAAATCCATTTTGGAAGATTTCGTTTTGGAAATTATGTCATAGAACCCCGTCCAGATGGTACCCTTAGTATTTTGACGGAGGGCATTTGCCCAATATCTACTCACTTCGTCGTGTTGTCATGCAAAATGCTAGACTTTCTCCCTCAGGCATTTCTTTTCTCAGGCATAATTCCGTTTCGATTGGTTTTCGAATTGTGACGTGTAGAGCCACTGCAAGATCAGGAAAGTTTGAATTTTTGGTCCATTTGAACCCCTAAACATACATTTTAAAAAACAATAGGCTTTAAATCTGAACATAACGCTACCCCCATGCAAAATTTCGTGAGGATCGACGATAATTGTATGTAATACCCTCAAAACGTAGTGTTGCGGGGTGTAAAAATTTAGAAAATTTACGATTCAAAATTGTAAGTCAAATTGAAAAAATCGCAAGTGGTAAAAAATATGAGAAAAATTGAAAAAAAATGGAACACAAGATACTCTCTTTTTTATTGGAATTTTTTCGCGGTATTCTTAGATTTTATTCTTTTCTGGTAAGAGACCTTTTCGAATTGATGATGAATTGTATAAATCGGCCCAGCGGTTTTTTACTTATAAGCAGAATAAATAGGATCTATTTCTTTTAAATATATATTCTACCTATTTTGCTATAAATCGGATTTCTTGGTTATCAGCATCACCTTAATGGTCAGAAATTACCTTTTAATGTATTTGTGTATTTGTGTATTTTCGCCAGGATTAAAAATACAAGGTGGGCTAAAAATAACTGCAACAAAGTCAAACTCCATCATTTTTACATTTTTTTAATTATATTGAAAATGAAAGCAAAAAATGACGGATTTGGTCACCTTTGCACGAGTTATGGCATTCAAACGGAAGTAGCATCAAATTTTGGAATAAGTTTAGATTTGGTCACCTTTGGCACGAGTTATGGCATTCAAACGGTCAACGAAACCATCACACGCTGCCCGAATGTTGCTCTGCGGTATTTTGGTCCATTTCCGGCGAAGCGCGATTTGTTCACAAACTGCTGGACAACGAATGTTTTCTCATCGGAGAAAACCAAATTCGGCAGTTCACCACTTTTGGTCAAGCGAAGCACTCTTTAGCTCTTTTGAGTCTATTTTGTTTCTGTTCTGTTTCAATATTTGCCGAATGGAATAGTGCGATATGTTCAGCTCTCGAGCCATTTTTCGGCCACTGCGACGCGGGTTTCGATCAAGCCGCTTCTTTATATTTCGAACCATTTCTGCCGATGTTGCTGTTTTCTTCCTTGTCGTCGGCTACACTACCAGTATCACGGTAACGATGGTACACGACACAAAATATTTATTTACATTTAAGTGCCAAAAATTTTAAGATTCTTGCTTAACTCCTTCGAATTTGTAATATTGGTACCTTTTCAGTACGTATTAGTACGAAATGGCAAAATTCTTAGTCTAGAAGCAAGGAGTTTTTTTACAATTTATGATTCCTCCTCACCAGAAGTGATTCCATGATAGATTTAAGAATTATAGATCGTCCTTCTAATTTTTAGTACATTTTGGTATTCTTTAGTACCAATTATATACGATTTTGGCAGCAATTGAATGCATTGTCAGACAAAGCTAAACAAATTAGAACCCTGGCTCGAAAAGCATAATATCTTGTACTGTTTTTAGTAGCTCTTAAAGTATAGAATTTTAGTCTAAGTACGAATGAGCAAAAATATCTTCCTACCAAATGTCTCATCGTGTTAAGAGTAAGCTACATGTGAAATTTTGAAGATTCTAGTCCTTAAAGTGTAGAATTGTTTCTCAAACTTAGCTCTCACAAATTTCCAGTACGAATTTCTAAAGCCCCTGTTTAATTGGGTTTCTCGAGGTCAAGTCAAAAGGTATCCGATATCCCATCATATTATATATGCACATTTCGGCATTGCTTTGAATCGTCCATTTCCTAAATTTTTTACACTTAAACCTTTCAAGTAGTACAACAAAATGGACATTTGTCTATCAATCGGTAAGAAACTTCTACTACTGATGTCCTGTACATTTTCCTTACCATCGACATGTCTGACAATTTTACTTGTTTGGTTAGTCAATTCGGGCAGATTGTCGTTTTTAATTTGACTTCTACAAAAAGTTGTGAGTTTTAGAGATTTATTTAACGGACTTCAAAAGTTATTTGAAACTTTTAATATAAATATTTCTTCTTTTTTTTTCTATGTTTTGTATATTTATAATATGTTTATGTTTTAAAATAGAGCTCAAGGATGAAACGAAATATCTATAACTTATAAGCCACGATTTATACATTGGCAGACTTCCTATTTTTTGCCATATAAACTTGTCTTCCTGATTTCGTCACAAATTTACCTTGACCTATCTCAAAATCGTATCAAAAGTCAATGAACTGTGGCAAAACTAATCTACACACGAAGAAATTGTCTCGGGTTTATCAGAGGCTAATTTTGAGATGAGCGCATTGGAAACACGAAGATTCATTTGAAATATTTGATGCCTCCTCTTCATCACATTAACGAATAGACTGGAAAACGAATAAATGAATGAAGCTGCTGTTGTCGCTGCCGTGGAGACTTCTAATAAATTCTAAATTTAAATCAGAGTTAATTTAAGTGCGCTGATCTTTTCTTCCGAGACATTTTTTTTTTCTTTTTGTGAGAATATTTAACTAAATTTGTGTGCCCCCGATGGTACAAGTAACTAAAATAGAACTAAAAAATGCGCTAGAATCGATAGATTAACTGGCACAAAATTTGCATTGTTTTTAGTTCTTTGATGTAATTCGAGTGAATCTATTGTGATATCATTGAAATATAAAGGGGGAATCGTGTGGCTTGTTTGTTCGGGATACCGTAGTATTTTGTTTTTGCAAAATGGTCTGGCTTTATCCCTTTATTGTTGTTTTTATAAAAACAACGTTTGTTTATTAGTGGAGAACGATGGTAATGTTTACCAGGGGGTAAGGCAGGGAATACCTAGGTTTCGGAAAGAGCCACCAATCCTCATCAGTTCCCTTGTTTTTGCCTGGGATATTCTCCCTAGAAGTTATTTTAAAAATAACTTCTATGACAAAAAAAACATTTTTTATCCAAGTGACGAGATCGTAAGCTCAATAGAAGAGGAACCAAAGAATTAAATAAAACTAAAATTCTCTTGGAAGGTCTTCTAAATCTTACAACCGCACTTATAAACATTTACATCTTTCTCCACTTGTTAAGCTTTCGTTCAGCCTCCTCTGGTTCCTCTTCTATTGAGCTTACGATCTCGTCACTTGGGTAAAAAATGTTTTTTTGTCATAGAAGTTATTTTTAAAATAACTTCTAGGGAGAATATCCCAGGCAAAAACAAGGGAACTGATGAGGATTGGTGGCTCTTTCCGAAACCTAGGTATTCCCTGCCTTACCCCCTGGTAAACATTACCATCGTTCTCCACTAATAAACAAACGTTGTTTTTATAAAAACAACAATAAAGGGATAAAGCCAGACCATTTTGCAAAAACTAAAGGGGGAATCTTCAACCCGAACTATATATGTACAGAAGTTCAAGTGTTTAAATCTTAATAACATTTGAATAAATCTTGGTTTGAAATTTCATTAATAATGACGACACATTTGCCACGTTATTAAAATTGAAGAATCGGAATCACTTTTGTAGAATGAGAGTAACATCTATAGTGAAATAGCTTTAAAAGAGAAATATATCTGTATACCTCTAAAGTACGATGGGAATCGTGGAGGGTCGGTAATATGAAGACAGCGGCAAGCATAATTACCTAAATTCGAACCATGTTGCACTGGATATCTGCCGTACATGTTCCAAACGATTGTAAATCTGAGCCTTGCCAAACATCCTAAATAATAGCTTTTACTTCGCCACTAAGATTTTCTCTTGACTTTTCTGCTAAACCCGCAACAACCAATGGATTTTGAAACAATTGTAGCAAAATATTATGTAAAACAAGTGAAGGGTTAAGGTTTAATTAATCGAGCATTTTTTATAAAACAAGTGTAAAAGCAGTAAGTTCGGCTGCCCTCCACCATTTGGCAATTAAAAAAAAAAAAAAATAAATAAATAAATAAATAAATAAATAAAAATAAGTAAATAAAAATAGAATTCTTTATAAATTATGTTAAAATCTTAAAAATACCGTATATAGGGAGATACCGTTGTTTTAGGGTCTATACGAAGACGTGGACCTGCAATTTTCTGTCAAAGGCTGTAGTACACATTATGAAGTGCAAATACGAAATTTTAACAATTTCGGTGAATAATGTAGTTAAAATCATCAAAATACCGAATATAGGGAGGTAGCGATATTTAGGGACTATACGAAGACCTGGACTTGCATAGACAACTTTCTGTCACAGGCTGTGGTTCTCATTAGAAACTTCAAATACTAAATTTGAAACAATTCCCATAAATAAAGTCGCTAAAATCATCAAAATACCGAATATCAGGAGGTACCGATATTTAGGGGCTATACGAAGACCTGGACTGGCATAGATAATTTTCTGTTATGCACTGTAGTACCTCTTAGGAAACACGAAATATGAAACAATTTCGCTGAAATCATATGTACCTAAACGTGGACCTATATAGTCCATTTTCAATACCAAAAGTCCTGCAGACCAAAAAATTTGAGTAAAATTTTATCAACATACTTCAATTCGTTCGGAGGCTAGAGTTATTTCCACAGACGGGCAGGCAGACGATTTAACGATGTCCTTAGGTCCGTCTGTCTGTCGTTGAAATCACGATACAGCTACAAACGATACACATTATTTAACGTGGAGGTTAGGGATAGTCCTCATATAGCGGTAGCTTCCGATATTCGTATTTTAATGGTTTTAGGCACATTTATCCAGGGATTTGTCTAAAAATTGGTATTTATAGTTCGTTATAGGTTCTAGCTCCGGTGGCGGAACATTGCGTATATAGGTACCTCCCCAGATTCAGTATTTTGATGGTTTTTGCCACTTTTTCTGCAGGTTTGTAATTCGTAATGGGTACTTGCTCCTGTGGCGGAACATGGTAATGTATAATGGTATAGCCCCCATAAAACGGCACCTTAAGATAGTCGGTGTTTTGTTGATTTTCGCCATATTTTTAAACGGATTTGTCTAAAAATTGGTATTTGTAGTGGGTTCTAGCTCCGGTGGCGGAAAATTGTATGTATAGGTCCACGTTTTCGTATAGCCCTGATATTCGGTATTTGTATGGTTTTAGACACATTTAAATTCATATTAATAGTTCATTATGGGATCTGGCTCTGTTGGCGGAACATTGTACATTTAGGTCCACGTTTTCGTATAGCCCCTGTATAAGGTTACCTCCCGATATTCAGTATTTTGATGGTTTTTGCCACATTTTCTGCAGGTTTGTAATTCGTAATGGGTACTTGGTCCTGTGGCGGAACATTGTAATGTAGGTCCAGGTTTTGGTATAGCCCCCATAAAACGGCACCTTAAGATAGTCGGTGTTTTGATGATTTTCGCCACATTTTTAAACGGATTTGTCTAAAAATTGGTATTTGTAGTGGTTTCTAGCTCCGCTGGCGGAAAATTGTATGTATAGGTCCACGTTTTCGTATAGCCCTGATATTCGGTATTTGTATGGTTTTAGACATATTTAAATTCATATTAATAGTTCATTATGGGATCTGGCTCTGTTGGCGGAACATTGTACATTTAGGTCCACGTTTTCGTATAGCCCCTGTATAAGGTTACCTCCCGATATTCGGTATTTTGATGATTTTTGCCACATTTTTCCATGGATTTGTCTAAATAAAAGTATTTGTAGTTCGTAATGGGCTCTATCTCCGATGGAGGAACATTATAAATATAGGTCCACGTTTTCCTATAGCGCTCATATAATGGTAGCTCCCGATATTCTGTATTTTTATGGTTGAAGCCAGATTTTTCCACGAATTTGTCTAAAACTTGGTATTTGTAGGCCATAATGGGTTCTAGCTCCGGTGGCGGAACATTGAATATCTAGATCGATGTTGTCCTATAGCGCTTATATAATGGTACCTTCGGATATTGACGATTTAAGACTTATTTTCTAATAGAATTGTGTTAAATTTGCTCTTTGTACTTCATAATGGGTTCTACAGCCGGAGTCAAACAGTGTAGAATAGGCTCACGTTTTGGAATGACGCCCAACTCCAACCACTATATTGAAAACTTTGACTGCATTCTCCCACCGATCTCACTGGTGTTTGTAAGTTAAAGTGGAACACGTTTGAATCCAGATACTTTTGTATACAAATGTTTTCTTTACCTAATGGCGGAGGGTTTTGGAAGTTCGGCCCGGCTTCGAACTTAATGTCATTTTACTTGTTTTTTTTCGTTCTTTTACCTATATGATTAGTTCGTTCGCCGTTTCACGAATTTCCAGTTTATCGCTAAATTTAACTAGTTCGCTCAATAAATACACCAAAGTAAAAATAATTCAGATTTTGAATTATTCTTAAATGTTGTCAATAAACCCATGGTAGAATTTAGAGGGTAATCTCATGCAGTCATATATTTATGATTATTTTTAAAAATGTTACCTTTGACAAAATCTTCCTTGGTACTTCGTTCCGAGACACTTTCTAATGTCAAAGTTTTAGTTCTAATTAGTGACTGATAGCAGAAACATGTGTGACATAGTATTAGTAACGCACAGTCATTGACCACTTTCTTTCGCAGCAAATTGCGGTTTCCACGCACGCCAAAGATTTTGATAAGGTTCCGCATTTTGTGATGACATTGAAAGTGATAATTGATTTAAATAGATAAGAATTTAGTGGACTATATATATGGAGAGCGGATTTTAAGTAGCTCATTTAAAAGCCATAAATATGAACGATAATTATTGAAAAAGGAGAATGTACACATATTGTTTCTCTCCGTATGAGACGTTGATGTTCTCTCAGGCATACAAATCGTGACCGTATAGAAATAAAAAGATAAATAAAACCAAGGGGGATTAGTATTAATATAATATAAATGACCGTTTATTGTTGTGAGAGTTTGTCAACCCGAGTTGACAGATTACCTTTTTTATGCGGTTAGCTCCGTAGCTAGCAAGAGAGTTACTATGAATGCCAAGTCGCAATGCATCGAGGTGGCTGGAAGCACCGATGCTTCCAGGAAATCTCTAACAGCAACACGGGCTGAGAGAGTACCCAGAGAGAGTTGTAGAGAAATGACTTGGAAAAGCTGCCTACGGTCCGAGCTGTGCGAACGTAGGCCCCAAGGAGAGTTGTAGGGAAAATCTTCAGACTAGGAAGGCTTTCTCCCTACGGTCCGAGCCAAGCGAACGTAGGCTCCAAGGGGAAGTTGCAGGCAACCTTTTAGCCCAAGAATGCATCTCTCTACGGTCCGTACTAAGCGAACGTAGGCTCTCTGGATCGTTTGGCAATTTGCAATTCTAACTTAAACATTGCCGCCCACCTTGAAACATTGGACAATGTTACAATAATTATAAATATAAATTAGTTTGCAATATTAATTATACTCGTATTCGTTTGTACCAAATTGCGTGGATTCAATATAATTCGTATTGGCCATTTAATTTATGGTAGCAAGCAATGTAATTCGACGGATCCCGAGATCCCTTTGACCATAAATTAAATGGAATCAACAAGTTAAGAACTTAATCAAAGTAACTTAATAGTAAGAAGACGTGAGATCAGTTTCTAGTGAGCGTATTTCATATTTTGTATTGTAATTCATTTGCAAATTTTTAACGAGTGCATGAGCTTAAAATTATCCATCCAAAAACCGTATATTGTGGCATAAATAATAAAACCAAGAGAAAGTAGCATAATTTAATTGTCGAGAACGACGCGCTTTGTTATTGGCCCTTGTGATGTCTTTACGTCAATTAGCCGAACCATTCCATTATCGCCGGGGTGAACCTTAACAACTCGATCTAGCCTCCATGCCAAATTTTGTGAGTTTTCTTCCCGTTTTCTATTACAAAACGATTGAGGTACAGCTGAACCTCTGCGAAATCTTTTAATCGGAGGAGACAATATTGAATCGCCTAAAAGATTTTCCTTTTTTTCGAAATGCAGCCTAGAACTAAAAACTTGCATGTGTTTTGCTAACAATGGACCCGTTAGGATCCAACCGAATACCGTATTTTGAGCTACAAGTGACCCTAAAACCTTTTGATGAGCTCCCTCTAACACTATCTGGGGATACAAATCAGCACCTATCAACAAATCTACCGGACGACTGTCAAAGAGGTGAGGATCAGCTAATGGTAGCTTGGGCAATTGATCAAAAAGATTAGACCGAACAGCAAATGAAGGCAAGTTTTCCGAAATCTGAGGGAGAATGAAAGCGACGGTCTCAAGCTTAACAGAAGGAACGTGGTTAGAACCAAGGCAAATCGAACAATTTTTCCTTACTGTGGCAGAAACTGAACCGTTAACACCAGAAACCGTAGCATCTACCGTACGTACTGGTAACCGAAGTTGCTTTTTAATGCGATCAGTAATGAAGGACGCCTCAGATCCAGGATCAATTAGAGCCCGTACTGGATAAGAGGCACCCTGATGAATGATATTTACCATAGCTGTACCCAGTAAGACATTTCTACTCTGCGAAGTGTGAAAAACTTGCGTATTGGTGATAGTGGGATTAGAACCAGTAGAAGTGGAGGCGACGTTAGAACCTGACAGTGCAACCGAGTGGGGGGATGAAGAGGATGAGCTATTTGATACCCGAGTATTACTGCTTGGACGATGAATTAAAGAGTGATGAGTGCCTTTGCAAATACTACACCGATTAGAACTTTTGCACTCTTTAACTGAATGTCCCCGAGACAGACAGTTCCAACAACATCCTTGTGTTTGGACAACAGACAATTTCTTACCTATCGACAATGTTCGGAACTTAGGACATGACCGAAGAGAATGGTTTTGTCTAGGGCAGAGGAAACAAAAGAATTCCGAAGTGGATTTTGCGTGAACATTCGCCGAAGCGCTAGTGAAGTGAGGCTGAACCCTGGCCTGATTAGATCTGGTATGTGAATCAGGTCCCTTAATGTCCCGTAAACAATCAAGAGTCTGAATTCTCTCTGTCAAAAATGCATCTAAATCTAACCACAAAGATATTGCTGATTTATCCCGTATACTTTGCTCCCACAAGGTGACCGTTAACCTAGGCAAACGTTGAATGCACAAAAAGACTAAAATAGGATCCCATTGATCCGTTGGAATATCATAAACTGCCATAGCCGACAAACAAGTGTTTATGCCCCGTTGAATTATTTTTAAATTGGAACTAGATTCTCGATCTACAGCGGGAAGGTCAAATAAAATCTTCAGATGACTATTTACAATGACTCGTTTATTGTCATATGTGTTTTTTAAAGCGGTCCAAGCTAAAGTGAAACTTCGGTGAGTAAGAGGAAATTTGTTTACGATTTCCCTAGCTTCCCCGGATGTTTTTTGCACTAAATGGCAAAGTTTCTCTATATCACTTAAGCGGGCATTGTTTATGAAAACCGTAGTAAACAAATCCCGGAAAGTCGGCCATGAAAGAAAATCTCCTCTGAAAACCTCAATATCGCACGGAGGAAGGGTAAGAGAGTGAACATTATCCGAAGGAAACCAACCCGAGACGTTGTTTCTAGCACTTTTCATTGAATCAACTTCAGAAGCAATTGTATCGACCTGCGTTCCCATATCCTTAGATGTTCGGGACGACGAACTTAAATTGGGAACTGCGTTTTCCGAAGTTTCAACTAATGACACAATAGAACCATTTAAGATAGAATTAGAAGGTGACGATGGGAGTTTCCGATATTTGGTGAGTCTCCGCTTAATGGCCGAAAGACATTTAATATATGTCTGATGCGATACCTCATATTTACTGTCTACTGAATCGATATCCTCTTTTTGTGAATCTACCGATGTCATCAAATAGTCCAGGCATTTATCAAACATTTCCTGAACTTTAGCCCACAATTTCTCGATTTCAGCGCAGCGAACCTCTAGTTCAAACTCATCTATATCCTCATCGCGCACCAAATTGAAATGTGCATCAAATTTAATGAGAGCATCCGAAGCTCTAATAAACATGTCCATAGGTGTGAATGGCATGGTGAATAAGTATTGCAACCCAAAAAAAAAAAAAAGAATTAAATCACTGAAGATTAAATCTTCCTCCAAAATGCAAGAAAAGAGCAATTGATAATAGACTAGTATCCAAAAATAAATATTTGGTATGCAACTAGGATATAAGTTTTCGAAAAATAATCCCACTAATTATATTTTCTACGTTTCAATAAGACCGTTTGCAGCGAGAAGAAAAAACAAACTCGAAGAAATATCAAACCTTTAATATTCTAAAGCGACATAAAAATTCCAATAAATTTTCCAAGAAAAATAAATTTTATTTTTAAATACCAATATGACCGAATGTAGGGTATGCAGGGCAATTAACTCAAGTTTAATAAAAATACAAAATAATATAATATAGTAATAACAACCTAGCCAATCAAATTTTTTGTATAAATATATAGAAATTAACTGTATTTACTTCCTACAAAAATATCACAATTTGACATATGTGGCTGGCAGTAGGGTGCAAATGTCCAAAAAATCTCGTTGGTAGCAAAAAAGTAATAAAATTTAGAAAAAACACCAAATGTCTATTTTCATAAATTTATTTAAAAATAAATTACGAATTTTTTCACCTGCGACCCACTGTGCAGCGAAATAACGAAAGCAGACAAAACGAAATAAAACACAAGCGACGTCGACAGCGTAGTCAACGTGCCTGTGGTGGTGCATAAGCAAGCGGTCAAGCGGCAGAGCAGCAACAACTGACTGTGTTGTTGTTAGAACAAAATAAAGAAGTAAATGCAAGCTCTCACAACAACGGAACGGACTACCAAATCGATTTTTTTTCTTTTCGTTTGGTTCTTGGGTTACCGATGCCAAAAGAAGAAGTATTGTTTTTGTTAATGCAGATATGCAGTGAAACAATGAGTGCCTTGCAATGAGAGTCTAACAATAAAAAATAGGAATAGGTTGGTTAGCGACTGATCGAAACGAAGTAGAACACCACTATGTAATAAACACTAGTTAATCAGCCAATGCATGTATGAAAAAATAAAAAAAAGTAATAGATGTTGCGGAGAGTAGGGTGACGGACGGACGGCCAGCAAATAAATATTTATTGCAACAATTTCCGAAAAGGCACTCGCGACTTTTGGTTTTCGTTTTTTATTATTAATATTTTTTTTTTCGCTCACTTTAAGAAAATGATTTCACGTACCTGTTTGTTTATGTGATGATCGATGAAGATGATGTTGTTGTTTATGGTGTGTATGATGTGATGTGGACTGTATGTGGATGCGGGGGGATGATTTTCCGTATGTAATGCCTGGAGAAAGCAAAGGGAAAGGCACTGATGAGAAATCCGGCTCGAAGGACCAAATGTTTCTCTCCGTATGAGACGTTGATGTTCTCTCAGGCATACAAATCGTGACCGTATAGAAATAAAAAGATAAATAAAACCAAGGGGGATTAGTATTAATATAATATAAATGACCGTTTATTGTTGTGAGAGTTTGTCAACCCGAGTTGACAGATTACCTTTTTTATGCGGTTAGCTCCGTAGCTAGCAAGAGAGTTACTATGAATGCCAAGTCGCAATGCATCGAGGTGGCTGGAAGCACCGATGCTTCCAGGAAATCTCTAACAGCAACACGGGCTGAGAGAGTACCCAGAGAGAGTTGTAGAGAAATGACTTGGAAAAGCTGCCTACGGTCCGAGCTGTGCGAACGTAGGCCCCAAGGAGAGTTGTAGGGAAAATCTTCAGACTAGGAAGGCTTTCTCCCTACGGTCCGAGCCAAGCGAACGTAGGCTCCAAGGGGAAGTTGCAGGCAACCTTTTAGCCCAAGAATGCATCTCTCTACGGTCCGTACTAAGCGAACGTAGGCTCTCTGGATCGTTTGGCAATTTGCAATTCTAACTTAAACACATATATTCACTTTATGTTACGCAGGTCGATATTTGAGGCTGCATTCATAGAGACATGTTATGAAATGCAATAATGGTTTAAGATTCCACATACGTTTGTAAGAATTATATTCCAGAATATTTGAAGTCGATATAAAAATGTCGCACACAAAGATTGCGATTTTGTACTCATAATTCTTTCAATTTCCGAATTAACTCCACACATCCCTTCACAGCGTGAAATTTTCCCTTAAAACAAATGATTCCAATAAATACCACTTGTTCAGATTTAAACTGCACACAACACATGTTGGGCCTATGTCTGTCCATCTGTACATTTGTTCCTCCAGCTTCCCTCGACCCCCTCCCCTCCCTCTCGCATTCACACATCAGCACACGTCGTCATGTGCTAATTTGAAATTTATGGTCATTTTAAGCAAATTAGCAGAATTCAAATCAGGCGAGATCGGAGGTATTTAGTGGCGATTATGATGAGGCTGTTGTGGACTTTTCTGATTTTGGCGGCGGTGGTGGCGGTGGCGCTGATGGGTGGTGATAAATGTTGTTGGCTACCATTATTGTTGTTGTTTTACCTTACGGCCGTAGTCTGCCTCCGCCGCTGCCATCGTCTGTTTATAGTTTTAATTAGATCAATGTTAAATTATGAATTCAAAGCACAAAAAGCCAATAAAAAAAGATGTGAAACGCCATCACCACACGAACAGAAGAGAACAAAAACAATAACTGAATACAACAACAATGTGGAAAAAACTGCTATAAAACAAAAGAAGCTGTTTCCAATTAATGAGATCGTAAATTACATTAATTCCAAGAGGATGTCAATGATTGAAACCGGGCAAACGTCACACGAAGAGAAGCAGCAAAAAAAAAGCGGAATAGTAATATGAAAGGGTACATGCCAAAAGGCCATTCATGGGGTAGTTTGTACCATCTTTTGCTATATTGTGAGGATATAGAATGATATTGGGAGGGTTTGAAAAATATCCAAATTCCACTCTAGTGGAGAGAAACGAAATTTTGGGTAATTTTCAAAGATCCCGATTACAAATCCACAAAATAATGAAAATTTTCTTGGGATCAATCCTTAGTGTGAAGTGGTCATACAAGAAGAAATCCTTTTAGAAAATGTGTATTCTGGGAGTAAAGAAATACTAAAAGGTACACAATTCGGTACCACTGGGTCATGAGGGCCCTCAGAATGAAACATTCTGAAGTTGTGTAAATATGACTTTGACTCAGTAATAAGAAAATGCGTGGTGAAGCTAGAATGGAAAGCATCTTCGCCAGGACGTATGCAAGTTGAGGACACAGGGGATTTGGGCCATAGTCGATGTCTCATTTTTAACATTTTATAGGGAAAAGTTAATTTTCCAATTCTGATTCCGAGATTTGTTGTGCAAAGTTTCAACCAAATCGGATGCTTCAGTATACTAAATATGATATGTGTTTTTTTTAATGTTAACCATTCTTTGTGGGAGGTACCAGGAGCTAAAGGTCCGTTAAATACAATCCTAATTCGTTAGCGAAAAATCCGCCCGAATAATTTAGATTCGTTCCAACGGTTCGTGTTGGGCCTTTGTAGTAATCAAAATGCACATTTTGCTCAGTTTGACAAAATTTCATACGTCGTACTAAATTTTCAGAATTTCAAATTTTTTATATCATTTAAGTTTTCCCTTTTTCGGAAAGACTATTAGTAAAATGTTCACCTTTAACACCAACAAGTCTTCAAAATCTTTCATTTTTAAGTTTACATAGGAGGATATTAGTAAAGATCCACATTTAATTTTTCTGTCCAAAACTATTTCAACGTCTACATTTGTAAACCCCAAAAAAGCTGTAAGTTCGGCCGGGCCGAACTTTGAATAATATAAAATCCGTTAAAATTCTGTTATAATCTTAAAAATACCGAATGTAGCTGTTATATTACGGTCTATACGACGACATTGACCTGCGTAGGTAACTTTTGGCATAAGCCAATACAATATTTAAATGCGAAACTCAAAAAAATCGTGAATAATGTCACAAAAACCATCAAAATATCGAATATCTTGAGGTACCGTTATATGGGGGCTATACAAAGACGTGGACCTACACAGACAATTTTCTGTCTTAGGGTGCAGTATCGATTATGAACTTCAAATACCGAATTTAAAACAATTCCGGTGAATAATGTCGCTAAAATCAACAAAGTACCGACTATCGGGAGGTACCGTTATATGGGGCTATACGAAGACGTGGACCTGCACAGACAATATCCTGTCATAGGCTGTAGCATCCATTACGAACATCAAATACCAAATTTGAAACAATTCCGGTGAATAACGTCGCTAAAATCAACAAAGTACCGAATATCGGGGGTTACCGCTATATGGGGGCTCCTGGCATATGCTTTTGTATCCTTTACGAACTTAAAATACCAAATTTGAAACAATTCCGGTGAATAATGTCGCTAAAAACATCAAACTACCGAATATCGGGTGTTACCGTTATATGGGGGCTATACCAAAACGTGGACCTACATGGCCATTTTCCATTTTTCCATTTTCCATACCAAAAGTCCTACAGACATAATATACATTTGAGTAAAATTTTACCAATCTACTTCAATTCGTTTGGAAGCTAGAGTGATATCCACAAGCGGACGGACACCGCTAAATCGAGACATCGCTAATAGAGTTTTATGCTGATCAAGAATATATATACTTTGTGTGGTTTAAAATGTATATTTCGAGGTGTTACCAACGGAATGACATACTTAACATACCCTCCATTCTATGATGAAGGGTATAACAATATATACCAACAGTAACCTCTATATCAAATTTCAGAATTATCTTTCCTAAGACCCAATGCCAATTAAATTACCATGCTTTACGTACAGTTATACTACGGATGTCCAAAACCAGCTCCTTCTCTCAACCACAGACACCAAAAGAGACATCTATATTAAATTTCAGGATTCAACTTTTTAACAATTATAGTAAATATTTTCAAAACCCTCTCCCAGATACCAACAGAAACCACAAAATCACATTTCGGGACTCTAGCTCTATCCCTTCACCAAATACCAAATTTAGTACATTTTAGTACTTTTCACAAAAATATAGGACGCATTTCCACACCACTGTCAAATCTGAAACACAGATATCACCAGTAATCCAAATATCAAATTCAGTACTTTTAGTGCAATTATAGTACACATTTCGGAAACCACCTAAGTATCATATTTGAAGATATCCGAAATCACCTCCATACACATGAACAGCGACCCTAATATCAAATTTCAGATTTCAAGCACTATCTGTTCACCCAATAACTTTCTATTAACTATTAAGTACTTTTCGTGCATTTGTAGTACACATTTCCAAAACCACCTTTTTATCAAAAACCTATCACCAACAGAGACCCCAATACAAAATTTCAAAATTCCAGTTTCATTCTGGAATTGTTCCAAATTAGTACCATTTAGTACAGAATGTTTCAAACTCTACCCATTCACATAATACCAAATGGTATCATTTTCGAAGTTAAGTACCATTTTAGGACCTTTCGTAACCGGGAATGGCTAAATCGAATTTTGTAATCGATTCTCAAATTTAAGATTCTGAATTTTGTCTTCATTTCCTCTCGAGCTTGTTAACGAGGAGTCCACCAAAAAGTCTAAACATCGATCTTATCATCTTTTTGACAAAGCTACACATAAAAAGCCCTGAAATCGAAATCGACTTTGGTTCAAAAGTCGCTGGTTAGAAAAATATGAAAATCGAAATGTCGATATCGTTGTGGAAGACTAAAATCATCAACAACCAATTTTTACATCCTTTTGGTAATTTGTTTTGGGTTATTCGGCTCTTATGTTTTTGCTGCGATTGTATAACTTCGATTATACTCTCTGCACAATTTTAATACAATTACATAATTAATCAAATTTTACAATAAATATTTCAACTCTTCCTTACATTAACCAAAAGTTTTCTCGAGATGTATTGGTGACCCAGTTTTAAATTTATTGCGACCTTAAAATTGACATAGAAAAAGTTACCTTCAAAAAATTAAACTTATTAAAAATTACACTAACATATTATTACACTAACATATTATGTTTGACCTTTGATCATGATACATATTTCAAATCCCTCAAAATAGCCTCGACACTTTCCAAAATATCAGAAAAAAAGCAAAAAACAAATTTCTCTCCAGCAAAAGATACAAATGAAAACTACCCTGACCATTGTTGTCATACATGTTCGAATATAATGGCATTCGTACAACAAATGCCAAATGGACAATGCAGTATGCATTTGTTGTAACGACAACGCCAACGATTCCCAAGTACGATCAATAATAAATAAATAGACAACAACAAGACCAACTGCTGTTCTCCAACCTTTGTGCAGAAAATTGAAATATAAAAAAACTACAGCAAACGCAGCAAGACTTCCTTGATTAGATGGTCAGTCAGCTAGTCTGTTAGATATTTAGATAGTATATATATTATAGTCGTGATATTGTGGAGGCTGACTGAACTGCATATCATTTGTCATTTGGTCATTTGTCAGGCAGTTTGTCAAGAACTTGTTGCTACTGCTATTGGAATAGAAAAAAAAGAACAAATTAAACAAAACAAAACGGCGTCAAGTTCGACTGGCGAACTAACTATGCACGTTTCTCAGCCATGAACTATATTTTTAAGACGTGCTATCGGTTTCCGCAATTTAATTTGTAGAAAAATTCAATGCCTCTATGTCAACTGTGAAATGAAAGCAGCGGGGATTCACAATAATTTAATAATGTTTTGGATATTTTCATTTTTTTTTAAGTACAATCACACCTAAATCGTGGATTTTTAAAATATAATCAAAGTTCTAATTGGATGGTTATAGAAAATGTCCTATATTTGTATTTTTATTTTTGGATATGCATTTTGAAAAAAAAATATATTTATACCCTTGACCCACTACTACTACTACCTACTATGGATATGGTATATTAACATAATATTCGGCCCGGCCGCACTTAACACGTCATTGTATTTGTTTTTTTTTTAAGTTTTACATTTTAAAATAATATTTTTTTAAAAAAAATTTAAAAAAAAATTCAAGGACTGTGAGAGCCTTATGAGTGGATTTTAAGAATATTTTCAGGAATATCAGAGGAATAGTCGTTTTTTTAAGATTTTTGAAAATATCTTGAATTTTTGAAAAAAAATATTTTCAAGGACAAACAGAGTTAAAATGTTTTTATTTTCTTTATTTATTATTTTTTTGAGGACAAGCAGAACGGAACAATACGGGCTTTCAAAAAAATAATACTGGATTCTTTACGTAAACAAATTCAAGGACTATCAGATCTATTATCGAAGTTTTTTTTTAAAGAAACTGTCAGACTATCAGACTAATAATCGTAGATTTTTCAATAAATATTTATTTTTTTAAGGACTATCAGAGCTATAATCGTGATTTTTAATTGACTTTCCTCAAGGACTATCAGAGATCTCGATTTTTTCATTTTCAATGATTATAATTCAATATTTTTTTTATAATAAATTTGTTGAAGGCCCTGCAAGGCTATAATCATGGAATCGAGGATTAACAGAGTTATAATCGTGGATTATTAAAAAGTATTTTTTCAAGGACTATCAGATTTGGTATTTGAAGTTCGTAATGGATTTGGTATTTTTAAGATTTCAACATAATTTTTAATAGACTTCATTTTTTTTTTTTTTTTTTTGAAAATTTCCAAATTCGTCACAAATGGTGGAGGATATTCAAAGATCGTCCCGGCGGAACTAACTGCTTTTTATACCCTCCACCATAGTATGGAGGGTATATTAAGTTTGTATTTCCGTTTGTAACACCTCGAAATATACATTTTAGACCCAACAAAGTATATATGTATATATTCGTGATCAGCATAAAATTCTATGTCGATTTAGCGATGTCCGTCCGCCTATCCGTCTCACTATGGGTTTTTTTACGTTTATTTTGGCATAAACTCTAATTTCAAAGCTATTGAATTGAAATTTGGTTTGTATGCATTTTTTATGCTTCCAAGATGACCTACCAATTTTCATATGATTTGGGGCACTATTTCATATAGCTGCTATATAGCCGATCTGGCCGATTTGACCCAACTTTTTTGTTTATGAAGCTATTGAAGTGAAATTTGGTTTGTATTAATTTTTTATACCCCAAAGATGACTTACGAATTTTCATATGATTTGGGGCACTATTTCATATAGCTGCTATATAGCCGATCTGGCCGATTTGACCCAACTTTTTTGTTTACGAAGCTATTGAAGTGAAATTTGGTTTGTATTAATTTTTTATACCCCAAAGATGACTTACGAATTTTCATATGATTTGGGGCACTATTTCATATAGCTGCTATATAGCCGATCTGGCCGATTTGACCCAACTTTTTTGTTTATGAAGCTATTGAAGTGAAATTTGGTTTGTATTAATTTTTTATACCCCAAAGATGACTTACGAATTTTCATATGATTTGGGGCACTATTTCATATAGCTGCTATATAGCCGATTTGGCCTATTTGACCCAACTTTTTTATTTATGAAGCTGTTGAAGTGAAATTTGTTTGGTATACATTTTTTATTCTCCCAAGATGACCTACGAATTTTCATATGATTTGGGGCACTATTTCATGTAGCTGCTATATAGCCGATCTGGCCGATCGGCTATGATGATTTGGAGAAACATACTGCTCATTCATTACAATAATTATACTTTTGCTAAGCCATTTTGAATGTTTAGTTTTAAATCGCTCTAGTTTACGGATGCACTTTGGCAAATGCTTTTTTATATAATTAACAAAATCTTTCACTTGTTTTGATATCAAACGCATTTGGTCTTCATTTAAACTGATATTATTGATATTCTGTAACACATATTTCACAAGTGCATCTTCTGAGCGATTGTTGCTTCTCCAAATTTCAATAAGCGCTGCATGGACAAACACATGTTTATCTGCAAAACACGTGTTGGCACAAAATAGAACAAAAAAGGCTAGTTACTCATTAATTAACACACTTTTGTTAATAACTTGGCATTTATACCTTTTTGCAATGCTTTGCCATTCACAAGTTACACTCCACGGAACACAACTACAATTTATAGATTTTATATAAAGCTATACATAAACGAAACAATTCACAGTATTACAACAACAGACAATTATGACAAAAAGGGCACCTCGTCTTAATTGTACATACCTGCACTAACGTTTTCCATAATTACACATTTTATTTTTTTCAATTTTGTCAAATCAGAAGTACTTGAACTTAGCTGATCTTTACCGCCAGTTGTACCAAATCAAAGTGACTTTCAAACAGCTGACTTTAAAAGCTCGCCAGCAAAAAAGGGTTGCCACCCGTATTGATATTAAACATTTTTTTTTCTAATGTGGGTATCTACATTTAGGAAATCAGTTAAATTTCAAAATATGAAACCAAAAAAAAAATGACTTTATGCCAAAAAATCATGCTTTTTACCCATAGTGCGTCTGTGGAAATCACTCTAGCTTCCGAACGAAATAAGGTAGATTGATAAAATTTTACTCAAATGTATATTATATCTGCAGGACTTTTGGTATTATGGGCCATGTAGGTCCACGTTTTGGTATAGCCACCATATAACGGTACCTCCCGATATTCGGTATTTTGATGTTTTTTTAGAGACATTATTCACCGGAATTGTTTCAAATTTGGTATTTGAAGTTCGAATTGGATGCTACAGCCTAAGACAGAAAATTGTCTGGGCAGATCCCCGTCTTCGTATAGCCTTCATATAACGGTACCTCCCGATATTCGACTTTTTTGTTGATTTTAGCGACATTAATCACCGGAATTGTTTCAAATTTGGTACTGGAAGTCCCAAATGGATGTTACAGCCTATGACAGGAGATTGTCTGTGCAGGTCTTCGTATAGCCGCCATATAACGGTATCTCCCGATATTTGGTATTTTGATGATTTCAGTAACATTATTCACCGGAACGGTTTCAAATTTCGTATTAGAAGATCTTAATGGTTACTACAACCTATGGAAAAAAATCGTATGAAGGTCCACGTCTTCGTATATCGCCTATATAACAGTACCTCCCGATATTCGGTATTTTCATGATTTTAGCGACATTATTTACCGGAAATATTTCAAATTTCATATCTGAAGGTCGTAATGGGTGCTACAGCCTATGACAAAAATTTTTGTATTCAGGTCCACCTCTTCGTATAACGGTACCTCCCGATACTCGGTATTTTTATGATTTGTGCGACATTTTTCACCGGAATTGTTTCGAATTTGGTATTTAAAGTTTGTAATGGGTAGTACATCCTATGACAAAAATTTTTGTATTCAGGTCCACCTCTTTGTATAACATTACCTCCCGTTACTCGGTATTTTTATGATTTGTGCGACATTATTCACCGGAATTGTTTCGAATTGGGAATTTGAAGTTCGTAATGGTTACTACAGCCTATGACAAAAATTTTCGTAAGCAGATCCACGTCTTCGTATAGTCTCCATATCACAGTTTTCATTTAAGTGGTAGTTTCCGGAAGTTATTTGAAAAAATTCAAGTTCTTTGAAATGATAGAGGGTATTAAAAGTTCGACCCGCCGAACTTAGCTGCTTTTTTACTTGTTTTTAAATTTTTCTTTTTTGAAGGATTTATATTTACCTTTTTTTTTAATCCATAATCTAGGATTAAATATTTCTTAAGGACTATTTGACCGTTGATTTTTTATTTCATTTTTTCTATGAGTATCGGAGGTTTAATCGCACGGATTTGCATGGATTTCTAAAGATTTTTTTTCACGGACAATCAAGGAATATTAGAGTTTTAATGGTGGATTCTCAAATTCGTTTTTGAAGGACTATCAAAGGTATAATCGTGAATTTTTTAAATCATATTTTTTCAAGGATTATAAGAGATATAATAGCGAATTTTTGTAATTTCATTCAGGAACTATCAGACCCATTTTTGGATTATTCAAATTATTTCTTTTTTTCAAGATTTAACAGAGCTTTAACATTGAATTTTGAAAGAGTTATAAATGATTGTAGCTGCCATAATTTATAATATAATTTAACTATTTGCTATATTGAATTTTTCATGATCAATGAAAACACCTGTATTTCGTCATACCTGTCATTTCCATGACCTTCCACACTCCACACATAAATAGCATTTCAAGATCAATGGCAAATTATGTCAATTCCTTCGCTACATTATCCAAATCAATAGCGATCACATTATCCATCCACTGAGGCGTTGGAGGTAAAGTGTCCAAGTCAATAAATTCAATTGAATTCTTCGATGTTTGGAAAATGCGTTGTAATCTAAACAAAACACCAACTTGATGTATATGCATTGGCAGCGGACCGGCAGACAGGTTTTCTTGCTTGCTTGGTCTTGCGAGCTATTACTGCGTATGTGTGCTGTGTGTTTTGTTGCTACAACACAACTGTCATCGATTAAACGACAACAATTTATTTCGAATTGAATTATCTGTGAAACGTTGTTTGTTCTAAAGCAAAAAAAGCAAGTAAAAAAACATTAAGTTCGGTCGGGCCAAACTTTTAATACCCTCCACCTTAGGGTAAAATAAACATTAGAAGAAATGTGGCAAAAACCATTAAAATGCCGATTATGGGGAGGTACCGTAATGTGGGGCTACACCAAAACGTGGACCTATAATTACAATATTTCGCCACACGAACTAGGACCCATTATGGCCCACAAATACCAATTTTTAGACAAATCAGTGAAAAAATGTGGCAAAAACCATCAAAATACCGAATATCGGGAGGTACCTTTATATGGGGGCTATATCAAATAATGGACCCATGCATGTAATGTTTCGCCACCGAAGCTGGAACCAATTATGACCAACAAATACCAAATTTCAGACAAATCCGTGAAAAAAATGTGGCAAAAATCATCAAATTACCGAATATCGGGAGGTCCCGTTATATGGGGGCTATACCAAAACGTGGACCTATAATTACAATGTTTCGCCACACGAACTAGGACCCATTATGACCCACAAATACCAATTTTTAGGCAAATCAGTGAAAAAATGTGGCAAAAACCATCAAAATACCGAATATCGGGAGGTACCGTTATATGGGGGCTATACCAAATCACGGACCCATACATGCAATGTTTCGCCACCGGAGCTGGAACCCATTATGACCAACAAATACCGATTTTCAGACAAATCCGTAAAAAAATTTTGCAAAAATCATCAAATTACCGAATATCTGGAGGTACCGTTATATGGGGGCTATACCAAATTTTGGACCCATACATGCAATGTTTTGCCACACGCTCAGGGACCTGTTATGACCTACAAATACCAATTTTAAGACAAATCCGTGAAAAAACGTGGCATAAATCATCAAAATACCGAATATCGGGAGGTACCGTTATATGGGGACTATACCAGAACGTGGACCGATATATCTCATTTTCAATACCAACCATCCTAGACACAATGCAAATAGCTCTGCTAAATTTTGGAGCTCTACGTCAAATAATGTGGGCTGTATCGTGATTTCAACAGACAGACGGACAGACAGACAGACAGACGGACAGACAGACAGACAGACAGACAGACAGACAGACAGACAGACAGACAGACGGACATCGTTAAATCGACTTAGAATTTTATGCTGATTATGAATATATATACTTTATGGGGTCTAAGACGAATATTTAAGGATGTTACAAACGGAATGACAAAGTTAATATACCCTCCTTTCCAAGATGGAGGGTATAAAAATGAAAAAAATATTAAAATTCTTTATTCTTCCTGAATATTTACGTTTGTAAATGAAATATTTGTGATTAGTTGTCGATGCATATATTATTCGTTTTTTATTTATTACCATTTATTATAGAGCCAGTTGCTTATCTTATTTAAATAAATTGCGTTTAACACCCATGAACAGTGGTAAGGTTACTAGCAATTGGATTGGGGTAAATAATAATGGCATAAAACTTAAATGTTCTACTATTTTAAAATAAAATAGAATCAGTCGGTTTTGCGGACACATTTATACGCCCGGGCTTAAGTTATGTTATTCCGCCTTTATGGATGAGGTTCCGAAGCAGTTGGCAAATATTGACCAATTCATATCTGACCTAAAACTGATATAAATATTGCAACGCGCCAGATCTTGTCTTGATGGAAATATTGAGATGTGCGAAGTATGAATTGAATGGAATGTTAATTTTCTGGTTTATAAGTTTCATGGTTCTTCAAAATTTTGACCCCTTTGTGGGGCAGGTACCGGAAGGATTGGACCGATATATTCCATCTTCAGAGCAGATCTTGTGTTAGTAAAAATAATGGGGTGTGTAAAATTTGAAGATAACCAAATGCTTAATTCGGATTTTATAATCGTTTTGGTTGTTCAAAACTTATACAATTTATGGAGGAGGTACCAGAAGGAATGGTCCACCATTTTTATAACAGATCTTTAGTTGATCCAAGCTTTGAGATGTACCAAGACTGAATGGAATCCGATGTAAATTTTCCGGTTTCTGAGCTTCATTGTTCTTCAAAATGTTGACCTTTTGTGGGGGAGATATCAGAAGAAGTGGACCGATATATTCTGTCTTCCCACCAGATATTGGATTAATAAAAATATTGTGATGTGTGTAATTTAAAGACAAAATGTTGACCCTTTGTGAGGGAGGTTCTTGATGGAGTGAACTAATATTGTCCATTTTCGCACCTGATATAGCACTGATGCAAAAATTAGGTTTTGCAAAGTTGGAGCAAAATCGAATCATACTCTCTCCTTCTGTGTAATTTTTTTTTTTTTTTTTGAAAATTTCTACCCTTCTGGGGGAGATACCAGAAGGGTTGGACCGATATTGCCCATATCCGAACTCGAGATGAAAAAAAAAACAATTTCAGACTGCTGTCATTTCTAAGCCCCTCGTCCGACAAATCGGACTAGGCTCGTGAGCTGAACATATCGCAATATTCCATTCGGCAAATATTGAAAAGAGAGCTCGGAGTAAGGCCATTGAAATTCCAAATAGTACAAGAACTTACACCGCAACAGAAAGAAAATAGACTCAAAAGAGCTAAAGAGTTACTTCGCATGGCCGAAAGTGGTGAAATGCCGAATTTTGTTTTCTCCGTCTCCGATTAGAAAACATTCGTTGTCCAGCAGTTTGTAAACAACAAACGGGTTTTTACTTGCCAAAAGAGGTTAGCTGAAAATGTGAACTTACGGTTGGCCACCAGAACTTAAACGCCGGCCATGGTGATGGTGTGGGCCGCCATAACAGTCGATGGTCGCTCTCCGCTCGTATTGATGGACCGTAACATCAGAATAAATGCCGAAAATTATCGCGAAAATATTGTGGAGGGTGTATTAAAGGCTTGGGCACGCAAACATTTTCGCCGCAGACCTTGAACATTCCATCAGTTCTCAGCACCATGACACTCAGCACTCGCCACCCAAGAATGGTTACAAAATGAGGTTCCACGCTTCATTTCCAGCGCACAATTGCCACCAAAATCTCCGGATACCAATCCGTTAGACTATTGTATCTGAAGTATTTTGGAAAGCAAGAAAGCGCTTAGCCGGGAATTCGGGCAGCGTGTAACGGTTCCATTGGCCGTTTGAAGGCCATAATTCGTGCCAAAGGTGACCAATTCGAACGAATTTAAACTTATTCTAAAATTTCCGACCTTTTTTGCTTTCATTCAATAAAATTTAAAAATTATGGCGTTTGACTTTGTTGCATTTTTTTTTATCTCACCCTGTAATATTACTATGTACCAAGTTTGGATCAAATCGAATACTGCCTTTGAGAGTAATCGGGCGCGCCAGCCAGACGGACAGACGGACGGAAGGACGGATATCCCCAGATCGACTTCAAATGTCCTGAAACGGATTCGGTCCAAAGAGACCTAGAGTCTAAAACCGTTATTTCGTAGGCATATTTTGGCCGTATCAAATGATATATACCCTCACTAGAAACAATCCGCATTTTTTTACTTAAATAGTAACTCAAAAATTCAAGAAATGAACTCTGACGGTCCTTCAAAGAATACGCTTAAATAAGCCTAAACAGTTACATGGGTAGTCCCAAAAAAAAATCTTTAAAAAGTCGTTTTTAATCTACTATACTCCAAAAAAATTATTAAAACCTACTGAAATGTCTGGTTTCATTAGTACATCAAATTTATTTGAAAAATATCTTGATTTGCCGCTCTGATAAGCCATTAGATTTGAACTTGAAAAATTTTTTTAAAATATATTTTTCTCATGAAAAACAATAAAACCATTAACCAAGTGTGGCAGATTTTTTATGCGCATTAATAATACAACTAATTTTAATAAAATATTTAAGTTTGTTTGTTGTTATCATCCTCTGTCCACTTATAACCCTTTTTTTTGTTTATTGTTATTTTCGTATTCACATTTTTTGTCTTAACCGATTATCTCGCCCACTCGCCTTTAAACTGCATCGAACTGCATTTCTTTGGCTTAAAATTTAACTGATATAATTAGACTGACAGCACACAAACACACATATGTATGTATGAATTTATGTGTACGTTTGTACTGCACTCAGAGAGACAAGCAATGCCTGTATTAATTAAACAACAACAGTAACAGCAACAAATTTTTCCTTTGTTTGATTAACATAATTATGATTGTTGTTGTTGAAGTTGCAGTTACTGTTGTTTGTAAGAAAATAATTATCATCATTTCCAATTATTTATTTTCTCTGGTGTCGTCGAAACGAATCGAAATCACTTCAAGTGCAAACGGCCAGAAGAGATGCATTTTTTTTGTTTCGAATGGTCCGCCGCATATGAAATATTTCTCCCATTATATTTCCCCGTTGATAAGAATTGAACAAATCTGACAAATGAACATTGCAGATTAGCCGGAGAGATAAATGACATTCGACGGCGGAGCTGCTCTGTTTGCCTGCATTCGAGGAATAATGGCCGGACAATTCGTCTGATTAAACAAATGATATAGAGACAGCAGCAGCAACAACAACACACTTGAGGACACACTTAACGACTTAACAATGGCTCTTGCCGTCACTTCACAAAAATAAAGTGTGACAATGTGACGGGGCACTGTGAAATTGCAGAGTTTTGTACTCAATATTGATGATGCATTCTTTTAGTGCCCATTGTAATGTAAATGGTTACTTTAAATTGGATCAGGTGCAGGGTGATATTATTAAGATGTGCATGTTTTTAACCATTCACACCACTGTATCTTACCTCCTATCATCCAACAAATCTGTGACCATTACGACTGATGACCATACAATTGTTAGACAATAATCTCATAAAATATTAACTTGAAGCAAACGCTTTTTAAGGAAAATCTAAAAGGTTATAGCCAGCGTTAAAACTCAGCTGATCGTCTATTCGCTCTTTATTCGGAGAATTTTTTTTCCAGAAATCACAAGTTTGAAAACTAATTTGTTCGACGACCTAAGATGACGGGTTAAGACACTTGAACCGATTTGAGGTAATTTTTCAAAGGGATTCTTGAAAAATATGTTGTAAAAATTAATTGGTTTGTTAGTGGCCCACAGCTAGTCTTTCACACACAAATCTTAAAAAAATCAAAAAATTTATTATGCTGTTGCTTTAAAAATATTTTTAAAATACACTTTCCGGTTTCCGGTTATTAAAAACAAGTACTTGGTAAAATACTATAAAAAGGTATGAACTTGGAAAATTTTACGGAATAGCCTTCTGCAGTAATCACGAAATAAAACACGTAAAATAGTATTTCGGTTTTGCCGACAGATGGTCAAACTGTTGACCCTTTATGGGGGAAGTTCCGAAGCAGTTGCCAATATTGACCAATTCGTATCTGACCTAAGGCTTATATTAATATTACAACGTGCCAAACCATCGACCAATATCTAATACTTCCTTCGTTTTATATGAGATATGTGATAATTTTTGGAAAATATGGAAATATGCGTGAGGTGCCAGATATAGGGAACTATTCCATTTTAATACTTCATCTAATACAGATCAAAATATTGGTATGTAAAAAATTTGAAGTAAATCGAATTGTTATATCCAATTTTATGCGAAATAAAAAGTTTTGATAAAATACAAATTCTGACAGATTTCTGACTAAAAGAAATATTTAGATATAGCAAAGTTATGACAGATATAAGTACTGGAAATTGTGACCCTTTGTGGGTGAGATCCCAGAACGGGTTGGCAGATGTATGTCATCTTCACAAAAGATCTAGCGTTATCAAAAATATGTGGATGTGTGGAAGTTGAAGAGAGTTGGATGCTTATTTCGCTTTCTTTGAGCGTTTTGTTTTTTTTCAAAATTATGAACCCTATGTGAAGGAGGTACCAGAAAAAATGGCCCGACCTCTACAATCGTTATAACAGATCTTGCGTGGATGGAAATATTGAGATGTGCCAGGTCTGAATGGAATCGGAAGTTAATTCCACGGTTTATGAGCTTCATGGATACCCAAAATTTTGACCTTTTGTGAGTGAGGTACCAGAAGGTGTAGACCGTTATATTCCATCTTCACACCAGACCTTGCGTTAATAACAATATTGTGATGTGTGTAATTTAAAGAAAACCGGAAACTAATTTAGGATTTTATGATCGTTTTGGTTATTCAAAATTTTGACCCTTTGTGGGGGAGGTACCAGACTAAATGGTCCGATCTCTACCATCTTTATAACAGATCTTGTGTTGATGGAAATTATAATGCCTAATCTGAATGGAATCGGATGTTAATTTCGCGTTGTATGAGCTTTAACGTTATTCAAAATGTCGACCTTTTGTGGGGGAGGTACCAGATGGATTGGACAGATATATTCCATCTTAACACCAGACTTTGCGTTAATAACAATATTTTGATGTGTGCAATTTGAAGAGAACCTGAAGCTTATTTCGGATTTTATAATAGTTTTGGATATTCTAAACTTTGACCCTTTGTAGGACAGGTACCAAAAGGAATGGTAATATGTATTCCATCTTCACACCGGACCTTGGGTTAATAAAAACATTGAGATGTATGTAATTTTAAGATAATCGGACACTTATATCGCATTTTATAAGAGTTATAATTATTCAAAATTTTGACCCTTTGTGAGGGAAGTACTGGATGAAGTGGAACGATATTGTCCATTTTCGCAGACCAGACCTAGCACTGATGAAAATATTAGGATTTGAAAAGTTGGAGCAAAATCGGATTATCCTTTCTCTTTCTGTGCAATAAATTATTTTCTTTGAACATTTTGACATTTTGTGTGGGAGGTACCAGAAGGAGAGGACCGATATTGCTCATCTCCGAACTCGATCTAAGTGTGACAATAATACTACAACATACCAAGTTTGGATCAAATCGGAAACTCTCTTCAAGAGTTATCATGAGAGCGACCCAGCCAGATAGACAGATAAACGGACATCGACTACAAATATCCTGAAACGGATTTGGTCCAAAGAGACCTAGGGTCTAAAACCGTTGTTTCGATGAGGCACGTTTTGGCCGTATCAAATGATATATACTCTCTGTAGCAATATGGCTGAGGGTATAAAAAACTCCAAATCCTAATAATTAAATCCTAATCCTAACCCTTCAAATAAATTTATGAAAGGCAGTGACACGAAATCGCTTTTAGCTCAGCTCGTTCTTTAGAAAAAGCTTCAAAACTTTCACGCTTTCTGTTCTGTATTTTTTTTAAAAAATGTTCAAAACTTTCACGCTTATAGATCACTTAGTGTTCCAAATAAATCAAATAAAATACGTACCAAGTCCTGCAACTAAATCTGCGAAAATTCCAGGTTTATAGCCCAGCTAGTCCTTTAGATAATATTTCAGTTAGCCCTTCAAATAAAGTTACAAAACCTCCACGCTTTTAGTTCAAATAGTCAAATAAGTAAAGCTTCCAAATACACTCTCGCGTTTATATCTAAAAAATCTAAAAAAATTCACGCTCATTGCTCTGCAACTTTTTCACGCTTATTGCTCACGCTTCAAGTTCAGCTAGTTCCTCAGGCTTCAAATCTTTAAAGTTTTTACTTTAGCTAATCCTACAAATAAAGCTTAATATATTCACCTCTTACAGCTCAGCTTATAGTTCAACTAGTCCTTCAAAAAAATCTACGTTTATAACTCAGCTCGCCGTTTATGCTTCAAAACTTCCAAGCTAACAGTTCAATTTGTTCGTCAAATGAAGCTTCAAAATCCTAACACTTATAGCTTATATTGTCCGTTAAATAAAGCTTCAAAACTTCCTCGTTTGTAGCTCTGCTAGCCTTATAACTAAATATCTCCAAATGTAGTACATCGTAATATTAAAGTTCGTATATGGGCAAAATTAGATCACTCATTCTGGAAACTATCTCACAAAAGGTCAAAGTGTTTAAATAAAAAAATTTGCCTTATATGAAGTAAAAAAGCAGCTGAGTTCGGCCGGGCCGAACTTTTAATACCCTCCACCATTTGGAAGGAACTTGGAAAATTTTAAGAAAATTTGGCCGAAAAATACCGCCCTAATGATAAACGTGGGCTATACGAAGACGTGGACTTGAATAAGTAACTTTTAGTAATAAGCTGTAGTACCGATTCCGAACTTCAAATACGAAATTTGAAAGAATTCCGGTGAATAATGTCGCTAATATCATCAAAATCGCAAATAGAGGGAGTTACCATTACATGGGGGCTATACCAAAAGGTGGACCTGCACAGATAATTTTCTGTCATAGACTGTAGTATCCACTACGAACTTCAAATACCAAATTTGAAACGATTTCGTTGAATAATGTCGCTAATATCATCAAAATATCGAATATCGGGAGGTGTCGTTCTATGGGGGTTATACGAAGTTATGGACCTACATATGCAATTTTTTGTCATAAGCTGTAGTTCCCATTAGGGTTTTCAAATACAAAATTTCAAACAATTCCGCTGAATAATGTCTTCAAAATACCGATTATCGGAAGGTATCGTTATATTGGTGCTATACGAAGACATAGACCTTCATAGACAATTTTCCGTCATAGGTTGTAGTATCGATTATAAACTTGAAATACCAAATTTGAAACAGTTCCGGTGAATTTTTGTCTCTAAAATCATCAAAATACCGAATATCGGGAGATGTCATTATATGGGGGGACTAAACGAAGGCGTGGACCTACATCACCCATTTTCAATACCAAAAGTCCTACGGACGTAATATACATTTGGGTAAAATTTTATCAACCTACTTCATTTCGTTCAGAAGCTAGAGTGTTTTCCACAGACGGACAAAAAACGGACAATGCTAAATCGACATAGAATTTTATGCTGATCAAGAATATATATACTTTGTGGGGTCTAAAATGTATATTCCGAGGTCTTACAAACGGAATGACAAACTTAATATGGAGGGTATATATACTTTGTTGGAGGGTATAACAATGTATCGTTATGATCCGAAGGACCTATTCATCCGATACTATCCTCTCCCTAATAATGGATTAAATTTAAAGTGAATGAAGCTAAATCAGTGACTTCTACTTTCCTAGAGTTTTGCGTATTTGGTGATTGTTTTGCAATGTCCTCATCGTACAAGTGCCTCCGATATTCCCTTTTTTTGTAAAAATCCCCTTTTTTGACCCTAAAAATCACTCTGAGTACAATAATTTATTAATATCGTCCACCCCGCTGTCTGTGAACTTCATGTTACTGAGCTATTATCACCTCCTCTCACTTCCCATATACTTTCCTCTGCGAAAACAACTTGTTTGTTTGTCAATATTTATAAATAAATGATTTAATTGTTACAATATCTTTATTAAATTATTATCTTAATTTGTTATCGTTTTGTTTTACTCCATTGTTCTATTTGCAGATTATCAGATAATTGGCCCATAACTAAATGTAACAAATAGCGATAAAACTAAACCCCTGACGAATAGCAAAGCCCTTGGCTTATCTTGAATACAGATTTTGGTGATATCTCAGTTTGACAAAGAGGAATTATCGTTTGTCCATCACAATTTACAACAACAAATAAGCGACAATAAATGCAAAGCAAATAAGACAGCAACAAATACATCTCCATATCCTCCTCCATCCACAATTTTTCTGTCATCCAACCATATTTGAGGAATTAATTATAAAACAAGGCAAAAACGTGGCAACAATTAGCACATCATTGAATAACTGTTGCATAGGAAGACAGTGGGCCGAGAGTGAGACAGTCAGCCAGCAAGTCTGAGGGAAGAAGAGACTCGGCAAATTAGTGATTGCAACATCAGAGATTGGATTAGATTGAATGGATGCAAGGAGGTGGTAATGAGTATGACGTAAAAATTACACCTCATCCAGAGACAGAGAGAGAGAGAGAGAAAGAGAGAGGCCAAAAGTGAAAGGTAAGAAGGAGAGGAGACCAACAAAAACAAAACCAACTATTGCTGGGGAGGAACTGAGGCAAAACATACGTCAACGACAACGCCTTGTGATAATTGTACCTGATAATTGCCATAAATTTATTGTTGTGTTATTATTAGTATTGTTGTTGCTGCTGCTGCTGTTGTTGTATGGCTGCTGCTCATTTGAAACGGCAAATTTCTCATTGTCCCCAAGGCGAATTTGACAAGACCAATACCCCCCAGCATCGGCACTAATTAGCCTCAAAATACAGTCGAAAAAGCCAACAACAACGATAACGACTACGACAAACAATCTGGTCACCTTAACACCACCACCACCACCGCCCTATCAGCCATTTGTTGGTCCATCAGCGCTGAAAATGTTTCCCTATGATGCAGGCCTGAGATGATATTTGTTTTGGAAATAAAGCTCAAGGTCAAGGCTAAAGGTTGAAGCTTAATCCGATTGTGAAACACTCTCACGCACACACACACACAGAGCTGCCATATTTTCTAAGCTAGCAACAACAGCAAAAGAAACCATTCAAGATATTCTCTTAAGACCCAAGTGGGAACCAATACCCCATCACTATGATGCTACACAATGAGGCCGATCGTAAAAATGAAGATTCTGAGCCATGCCTGCCACCGCCCAGCAGCTGTCAGAAGGCTCAAATAGTTCCGACACATCACACCACACCTGCATTGCCACCAACACAGTCGACAACAACACAAGCTGTAACAACAACATCACTACCACTACCAGCCGCCACATCGAAAAAGAAGAAAGAACGCAATTCCCATGATTTGCTCCTGGAAACCCTAGACGTTCTCTTATCCTGCTTTGTTGTGGCGCCCTGTGTCATTGCCTATTGGCGCGGCACCTGGGAACTGATTGGTGTCCTGATATTTCCCCAAAACATCCCGCTGTCCGCCCTCTGCTCGTTCCTCATTGGCGGCATTGGACATTTTGTCTTTACGCTGACGCAGCGCTTCTTCATCGATCACATACATCCGGACAAACATCGTCTCACGTACTACGTCATCTCACGCTGTTACACCTTTGTGTTCGGCATCGTATGCGTGAACATGTGGCGGGGGTCATGGGTCCTCTGCGACTGGCTGACCAGTGCCAGTTCGTTGATAATCATTTGCATTGTGACCTCGGTGGCGGTACTGTTCCTGATTGCCACACGAACGGTGAGGAATCTGGGCGCTGCACCGTATTCGGTGATAATGGATCACAAGAGTGATTATTTCGATGTGGAGACAATGTTTAAGATTGCGGTAAGTAGTGGCTATCGGATATTTGTTGTTACTATGATATGTGAAAACTTTAACTTTGATCTGTCTGATCTTCTATTGGAAGATCTTCCAGGTCTTATATTAAAAAACAGTTTGCAGATTTTCTCTACAAAGGCCTTTCAGGTTTTTTTCTGACCTTTCTGGTATTCTGGAAACACTTAGAGTCTTCCTTATGAACCCCTTTCGGACAACCTATTTGGAGAACATCCATTGTTCTGTACAAAGATCTTCTAGGTCTCTCGTCCTAGGGCTTCTTGGTCTTGTATGTGAAGACCTCTGAACGATTCGATGTCATACTTGAGAAGACCTTAAGGTCTACTATCAGAAGGGAGACCTTTGAGACCTTTTACGCAGACTTCCGATATTATCTATTCTAGGTAACCCATGAGAAGACGAAGTAGTTCTCCTTAGTTGCCTATAGAAACCCTACCTTCCCCTCTAATGCGAAGAAGACTAATGTTGAATAAATATTAGGTGATGTACGAGTTTTCCAAGAGGAGTTTTCGTTTGCCCATCAAAATTTAGAATAACAATAAAGCAGTACTGCAAATAAATCGAACGGCGACAAACACACTTCCCCGGCCCATTCCTCCTCCTACAACTGCTGCGTCATCCAGTATATTTGAGGTATTAATTATGAACCAAGGCAAAAACGTGACAAAAAATAGCACATCATTGAATAACCGTTGCATAGGCAGTGAGCAGTCAGTAAGGCAACCTGCCAACTAGTCCATGGGACAGAGGAAAAGGAGAGCTCTACGAAGATCTTCCGAGCTTTCACTGTGAAGACCTTTATGGTCTCTCCTATGAACCTATTTCTGATCATCCAAAAGAAGAATATATATTGTTCTATGTGAAGACAATTACTCGTAAATATGCAAAAAACTTGACGTTCGATTTCTGTACCCTCGACCACACATAGTATAGCTCATCGAAATAATAATTGTAGACAAATTGATCAGCGTAAAATTCTTAGACGATTTAGCCCTGTCCGTCTGTCTATAAAATTTTGCACAGATCAGTCTTTTGTCTGCAGGCAGGTCAAGTTCGGTATTTTGATGATTGTAGCAAAATTTTTCAATGAAATTGACTAAAAATTCACAAAAGGAGTTCATTCTGAGTACTTTATCCATCGAAAGAGTATAAGAGTATATATATCCCTCATATAACGGTACCTCCCTATATTCAGTATTTTGACACTACATTTTTCAATGGAATTGTCTAAAAATCCATACTACAAGTTCTTTTAAGCACTTTACCCCCTGGAAGAAAAATGTATAGGTCCACTATATCGTATAGCCCACATACAATGGAAGCCATCCCCTCCCCCTCCCCCTCCCCCTTTTAGTTATTTGTACGTTCATCGGAGTTGTTTCATATTTCGAATTTTCTATGACTGTGCAGGTCCAAGTATTCGTATTGGCCTCATATATCAGTACCTCCCTATATTCGGTATTTTGACGATTTTAGGTACAACATTTAACGAAATTGTTTGAAATTTCCTATTTGAATTTCCTAATAGGTACTACAGTCAATGACAGAAAATTGTCTATGCAGGTCCAGGTCTTCATATAGTCCCGATATAACGGTACCTTCCTATATTCGGCTATATTCTTTACCGGAATTTTTTTGTTTCGAGTTTCCTTTTTGAATGTTGTAAAGGCTTATGACAAAATTTGCCTATAAAGGTCCAGGTCTTCGTATAGACCCCAATATAATGGATATATTCGGTTTTTTTAAAGATTTTAACAGAATTTTTAACGTATTTTATTTTTTGAAAATTTCCAAATTCGTTCCAGTTGGTGGCGGGTATTAAAAGTTCGACCGGGCCGAACTTACTCTTTTTTTACGTGTTTATTGTGCAGTGGTTCCTACCCACTATTTTGCCAAATTCCTGCATGGACCTACCAGGCACAGTTCCCATCATTATGCATATCCTCACTGAGATCATGAATGGAGTGTTTACCCATAATTCATAGACTCTCTTTCTTCCCTCTCTCTCTCTCTCTCTCTTAATTAGGCGGGGCAGTGGCATAAAATGTACTCAAACGGCACATTCTCTTCCGCATCTTGGCACATCCTGCAGTATTCGACGTTGGAGTTATCCTATTTGTCAAACTTCATGGATAGAGAAATGTAATCAATGAGGACTAAAGTTTACTTTAGTTCCTAAAATATAAACTGGCGTGACCCTGTACTGTATGCCAAGTTCGACCGAAGCGAAGGGTACTTTTTGGTGCTCCTGCAATTAGAATATATGCAGCTCGCTATACCCTTGAGAGTTTAGAGCTTTTCTCTATGTATTTTAAATCATGGATCAAAGCACAGCTTTATACAGCAAAAATTCCCGTTCGCTTTTTCTTTAACTCTCAGAAAGAGTTACAATCATTTCGTTTCCACCTGTGTTCCATCCCATTAATGTTAGTATCTTCTAGCAGAGCGTTTTGGAATTGTTCTCCAAAGAGCTGCCAGCCTTGGAAACATTTGTTGGTTGTAATCTTCCCACTTTCCGACGTTACCTTGAGGTATGGAATCCCAATATTGTTACTTGTCTGATATTCATATTAGTTGTTTTTACTCGCGAGCGGGAGTGCTCGAAGAGTAAGTTTACTCTCTTTTGTGTTATGTGAGGCGCGTTTTATATTTTTTTGCTAACAGGAGTACTTCTGCTCGAATTCGAGTAGAGATTGAAACTTGCTATGATTCCAGCATCCCCCTGACAGCCTTGGACAATGTTTTTTTGACTAGATGAAGCTACTATAGTTTTCATCGGGATTTACGAAACAATGGAGCAAAGATTGTTTAAATAGATTAAACAAAGTTGACTTCTATCTGGTTAGGACTTCAATCAATAGCGACCAACCGCGGTGTCACATCGTCAGAAGAAAAACAGACTGGTAATTTATCTGAATGGGATTCGACCAGTTTCGACCAGTTGCCGCAGATGCTACTACAGGTTATATATATTTTTTGGGCTTGAGTGCTCCTAAGAATCAAGATTGAGGTGTGGTATCCAAAATCAATCAGAGGTATTTCTATTTGGGGTTATGTTTAAGTATTCATGGCAAGGACTTCTTGTGGCGCCCAAATGTCAATAATTTATAATGTTTATTTTTGTGCATGAACACATTTCAAATCTGATATATCATTGATTTCTGGGTTTTTATTTATTTTTTGATATCGTAAGTTATTCGACTTTCTTGAAAGAGCTATCCAATTCAGTTTTTCGTTTTTCTTTTTCTTCTCATTTTTATATACATCCTATTTCCCCTCTAATTATTAATCGAATATGAATTTTGTTCCCCAACAGGGCTTTCAACAACCTGGCCTATATGTTATGGACACATTATTTTCGATATTTGTTATTGGTACACTGGTGGTAATAGCATGGAGAGGTCTGTGGGGCATAATGGATTTAACGGTGTATCCCGGCGAGAAGGCCAAATCGGCATGGTCATCATTGGTAAGAAGGAGTAAAAACATGTCCAGACGCTTATCATTGATTATCTCCTTCTCTCTCTCTATTTCCCTTGTAGATAATGGGTTATGTTACGGTCGGTTTTACATTCGTTCTGCATCCCTTTGTCCGTTGGGTGTGCAAGCGTATAGATGGCATTTTCAAATTGATATTTTGCGATGTGTATTATTTTGCGGAGTTTTTCGGGGCGGTCAATGCCTGGCGTGGCATATGGAATCTGTTGGATGTGTATGTTTATCCAGGTGAGTATGTGTGATGTGTTCCCAGATAGGTATTTCATTTCAATTTACAAACTTTGTTATTTACAGATAATCTAATCTTGAGTTACTGGCTAACCCATGTCATTCCGTTTCTGATTCTGGCCGCCCTCAAGTGCTCCAATTCGATTTTGGTGCGTGGTGTTTACTTGGATGCCGATGGTGTGGGCGGTGAATGTGTCGATATACCCATACACTATGTACGCCTACATTTCGAAAGGGAACGCAAGAAACGTTCCATGGGCTTTGGCTATGGCCACCACCACCACCACCAAACGAAACCAACGAATCTTTTAGTTAAGACACCTAACGATAAGAATGCCCAAAGAGTTCTAATTGAAAAACCCATGAAATCGGAGATTAAAATACAATCTGGCATGGATGCTGCCACGCAATTGGTTTGACCCGCTCGAAATTGAACTGATTAGCCAGGCCAGCCCCACCACCATCTCATTCTCATTAGCAATTGTAGAAAGCAACTATCTTTACTTCTCACCTCCCCCCACGCCACATTCTCTGCATAAACTCCAAAAAAACAAAAGCAAGCCAAGCCAAAAGCAGCACCCCAAATCTCCACAAGAGATTAGGAACCGAATTCCAAAACAGAAAACAGCAACAACAACGATTCCCTAGACTACATTCCATTTTTTGTATTAGTCCTTCTCTCCACACCCATATATATATAAAAATAAAACAAAAGAACCTATATCTCTTGTACTATTTAAGATGTAAGAAAAGAAAATTAACAAAAAAATACTTAAAGTTTTTTGTAATTGTTGTGTTAGATTTTGTTGTTTAATTAATTAAGTTAATTATTTTTATTTGTTATTATAATTATTAAAAAATTATTACTATTATTATTGTTGTTATTATTAAACAAACAAACAAGAAAAAACAAAAACAAATTGTAAAATTGTACAAATCATTCGCGTTTAAGTAGCAAAAGTTCCAAACGATCAAAAAACCCCAAGACAAGAAATGACAATAAAAAGAATTATAAATCTCCATAATTTAGATGATTATTGTGTTCTCTTTGTATGTACAGGGTGAGATAAAAAAAAAACTGCAACAAAGTCAAACGCCATAATTTTATTTTTTTTTTTTTTTTTTTTGTGGAAAACCGAAAGTGGACATTTTCAGCTGACCTCTTTGGTAAGTAAACACGATCATTTTGTTTGTTTACAAACTGCTGGACATGTTTTCTCATCGAAGGCGGAGAAAACCAAATTCGGCCGTTCACTTCTTTCGGCCAAGCGAAGCAACTCTATAGATCTTTTGAGTCTATTTTCTTTCTGTTGCGGTGTAAGTTCTTGCACATTTTTGAAATTCAATGGCTTTACCCCGAACAAATTTTTTAATATTTGCCGAATGAATTATTGCGATATGTTCAGCTTACGAGCCGTTTTCGGCCACTGCGACGCGGGTTTCGATCAAGTCGCTTCTTTACTTTTCGAACCATTTCTGCTGATGTTGTTGTTTTCTTCCGTCCACTTCCTTGATGTCGGGCTACGCTACCAGTATCACGGTAACGAGCGATGGTACGAGACACAAAAGATTTATTCACATTCAAATGCTGGAGTGCTCTAACGATAGCCACTTGTGGTTTTGTAGCCAAATATAAAGAAACCACACTATCAGGCTTGAATTCCATCACGAATAACTCTTTTTCTGGAAAATTCTCACCAAAATGCTTTTGTACGCTTGTAAACAATATAATGATCTGTCACTGGAATAATTTTAACAGCTGTCTGTAGAGTAGCTTAGAAATGACAGCAGTCTAAAGTTGGTTGTAAATCCTCTTAAATACCAAATTTGAAACAATTTCTTGGGTTAATGTGACTACGATTATCAAAATACTGAATAAAGGTGGGTAATATGTTCGCTATAGGAAAAAGTGCACCTAAATAGTCAATGTTCTGCTGCCGGAGCTAGATCCCATTATGAACTACAAATACCAATTTTTGGACAAATCCGCGGAAAAATGTGGCAAAAATCATCAAAATACCGAGTATCGGGAGGTACAGTTATATGGGGGCTATACAAAAACGTGGACTTATGCGTACAATGTTTCGCCACAGGAGACCTACAAATACCAAATACCTACAAATACCAATTTTTCAACAAATACGTGGAAAAATGTGGCGAAATTTATCAAAATACCGAATATTGGGAGGTACCGTTATATGGCGACTATACCAAAACGTGGAGCGATATCTCATGGGCAAAATTACAAGAAAATCGAATATTTATCTCCAATTTTATACGAAATCATAAATTCCACATTCATCCCAGGTCTCTGGTTAAGAGAAATATTTAGATTAGCAAGTTGTAAAGAACCGCTGAATTGTTTCGCAAGTTACGACAGATATAAGTAATGAAAATTGTGAACCTTTGTGGGTGAGGTACCAGAAGGGGTTGGCAAATACATATCATCTTCACACAAAATCTTGGGATAGCAAAAATATGTGTGAAATTTGAAGAGTGTTGGATGCTTATTACGCTTTCTTTGAGCGGATGCTTATTTTTATGATCGTTGTCATTATTCAAAACTTCGACCCTTTGTGGGGGAGGTACCAGAAGGAATTGTCCGATACCTACCATATTTATAACAGATCTTGTGTTGATGAAAATATTGAGATGTACCAAGTCTGAATGAAATCGGAGATTTATTTCGCGTTTATGAGCTTCATGAATATTCAAAACTTTGACCCTTTGTGGGGAGGTATCAGAAGGAGTGGACTAATATATTAAATTTTCACACCAGACCTTGGGTTAATAAAAATATTTGGATGAGCGAAATTTGAAGAGAGTTGGATGCTCATTTCGCTTTCTTGGAACGTTTTGATTATTCAAAACTCTGACCCTTTGTGGGGTAGGAACCAGAAGAAATTGTCCGATCTTTGTCATCTTTATAACAGATTTTGTGTTGATAGAAATATTGAGATGTGCAAAGGCTGAAAGGAATCGGATGATAATTTCATGTTTTATGAGCTTCATGAATATTCAAAATGTTGACCCTTTGTGGCAGAAAAAAATGATTTATAATGCATAAAGGGATGACGACGATATTGATATTTGGCGGAATGTGACTTTCGAAAAAAAAAAATAAATAAAAATAGTTGGCCCGACCCAAAATAAAATCCACCTGCAGTCAATTTATTTCACTTAGTCTTAATGCCAAATGTTATGACGCCCTAATGATTTGTTAGGAAAATTTCAATTTTTCATATCAGTGCCTAATTTTCATATCAATGTCTAATTTTTCCTAGACCTAGTCAATACGTTTGCTTCCGTATCAATTGCCAAAAGTAAAGTACCCAAAAAAATTATACAAAGTAAATAGATACGCTTACATTTTGAGTAGTATATCCGTCCGTTAAAAAATTTAAAAAATTCTCCCTTCCTATTTGTCGTCAAATTTACAAATACAACCGACCAACATCCGACCATCAAATATTTGCATCATTTTGAAAATGTTTTCAATTTGGGCGCCAAGGTGTTTACAAAAATATTCGAGCCATCATTTTCAATTAAATGAACGGCCGACACAATATGATCTACATAAATCAGTTCTTATGTTTGTTTATCATCCGAAAAAAAAAAAAACGAAGAAAAAACTATTATATATTAACCCATTTGGGGATGGTTATTAAATGTTGCAAACATTTTGTTCAGAAAAAATTAAAACAAGTTAAAAAGCAGTAAGTTCGGCCGGGCCGAACTTTTAATACCCTCCACCTGTTCTGTTAAAATTTTAAAAATACCGAATATAGCCGTTATGTTGGGGTCTATACGACGTGGACATACATATGCATTGTTTGTCATAAGCCATTACCATATTCAAATTCGAAACTGGACCCGCACCGACAATTTTCTGTCACAGACTGTAGTTCCCATAACGAACTTCAAATATCAAATTTTAAACAATTCCGGTTAATAATGTCGCTAAAATCATCAAAATACCGAACATAGCAAGGTGCCGTTATATGGGGGCTATACGAAGACGTGGACCTGCACAGACAATTTTCAGTCTTAGGGTGTAGAATCCATTTGGAACTTAAAATACCAAATTTGAAACAATTCCAGTGAATAATGTCGCTAAAATCATCAAAATACCGAATATAGGGAGGTACTGTTATATTGGGGCTATACGAGGACGTGGACCTGCAAAGACAATTTTCTGTCTTAGGGTGTAGTATCCATTTGGAACTTCAAATACCAGATTTGAAACAATTCCCGTGAATAATGTCGCTAAAATCATCGAAATACCGAATATCGGGAGGTACCGTTATAAGGGGGCTATACGAAGACATAGACTTGCACAGACAATTTTCTGTCTTAGGGTGTAGTATCCATTTGGAACTTCAAATACCAAATTTGAAACAATTCCGGTGAATAACGTCGCTAAAATCATCAAAATACCGAATATAGGGAGGTACCGTTATATTGGGGCTATACGAAGACGTGGACCTGCAAAGACAATTTTCTGTCTTAGGGTGTAGTATCCATTTGGAACTTAAAATACCAAATTTGAATCAATGCCGGTGAATAACGTCGCTAAAATCATCAAAATACCGAAAATCCGGAGGTACCGTTATATGGGAGCTATATGAAAACGTGGACCTACATGGCCCATTTACGAACTTAACCTGCCTACTGGAAAAATAAACATGTGTGCAAAATTTTAGCCATCTATCTCAATTTATTCGAAAGATAGCGTGATTACAACAGACAGACAGACGGACAGACAGTCAGACAGACAGACAGACAGACAGACAGACGGACAGATAGACAGACAGACGGACATCGCTAAATCGACTTAGAATTTTACGCTGATCAAGAATATATATACTTTGTTGGGTCTGACATGAGTATTTCGAGGAGTTACAAACGGAATGACAAAGTTAATATACCCTCCATAGTATGGTGGAGGGTATAAAAAGTGTTAGGCGTGGTAGGTCATAATTAGTTAGTTATTAGAATGGTTTGTTTTCAAACAGACTTGCCATTTACAATCTCGCAATGGTTACAACATATTTTAGAAGGGTAGGACAAGCCAGGGGATTGGTTACGTATTGAACTCTCTGTCCAACACAGATCTATCTTACAAGAACTGGAAATCATACCTAAGGCGTAGAAAGATATCAATCAAGATCGGAACTACCGAGGTTGCTTGCAGTAGTTTCAACAGAACTAGGAGAAACAGTCAAAGCATAACAGATATCACAATTGCGACATGATGTCTCTTGGCAGCCCATATATTAGGTTAGGTTAAAGGATGTACAGTTGCTTCGTAACAATCATTCCACTCGGACACCTACTGGTCCATCCTAAAGTTTAAGAAAAAGGGAAACGGCAAAGATTTTAGCAAGTAAAAAAACAGCTAAGTTCGGCCGGACCGATCTTTCAATACCCTCCACCATTTGGAAGGAAGAAAACAAATAAAAAAGCTATATGTTCCGAAGCCGAATTTAGAATACCCTCCACCATTTGGAACAAATTTAGAAATTTTCAAAAAACAAAATAAAATCCGTAAAAAATTGTCTTAAAATCGTAAAAATAGCGAATGTTGCCGTTATATTAGGATCTATAGTACGACGTGGACCTGCATAGGCAACTTTTGTCATAAGCCATTACAATATTCAAATACGAAACTATTAAAAAACGAAATATAGCTAAAATCATCAAAATACCGAATAAAGGGAGGTACTATTATATGGGGGATATACCAAAACGTGGACCTGCACAGGTAATTTTCTGTCTTAGGTTGTAGTATCCATTAAGAACTTCAAATAGGAGATTTGAAACAATTCCGTTGAATAATGTCGCTAAAATCATAAAAATACCGAATATCGGGAGGTACATGTTATATGGGGGCTATACGAACCGGCAATTTTCTGTCTTAGGCTGTAGTAGCATATACTTTGTGGAGTCTAAAATGGATATTTCGAGGTGTTAAAAACGGAATGACAAACTTAATATACTACCCTTCATACCATAGTGGAGGGTATACAAAGAATAATGAGTGATCCACGAAGAAATAAACGTGTCGTCTTTAGCCACTTTAATCCACTGGCTAACTGAAGAATGACTTCTGGCTCAGTTTCGGACAATGACAACAAATCGGGCAGAATTTGCTTCCTTTAAGCCTAGGTCTAACACCGAAATGAGTTGGACAGTGGCAGAATAAGTGCTCTACCGTTTTAGCTTCCTTCTCGTCTTAACAAAGATGCATTATTCAATATCATCGTCACCCTACTTTGAGTCATATTACAGTGACCTGTGATTATTCCCACAAAAGTTTTAGGTGTGAATTCGCCTTGGATATGAGCGACCTTGATCTCTTCCCAGAGAGTAACGGCCAAATTTTATTAGAGACCAGTGGGAAGAAGTGGCACACGGGAGACTCCGCCGAGTTCTCGATCTCCGAATCGATTGACTAGGAACTACGTCTTGCCAAGTCATCTGCTGATCCATTGTCAGAGATGTTGCAAAGGCCTGGAACCCAACAAAGCATAATGGACGATTTTGTTTTTTTCCAGTGCATTCTTACACTCCAATACTGACATACATTTAATGGTACATGAATTTAGTGCTTTCGGACTTTTTCCAGCAGATCTATGCCTTTTTTGATATTTCTGCCTAGAATACGCTGCAGTTACTCATATCAGTTCCAGTGTTGTAACAATTCCGGTTTAATTCAACTGTCAATTCACTCATTTTGGGATCAGTAGGGTTGGAATCCTACAGACCTTATAGTCATATACCAAGCTGGAAACGCATAGTTTCTTACATTTTGTTGATGGAGGGTACCAGTCAAACGTGCATGCCTATCAACATGATGCCCTCCCTCCCTCTCTAGAGAGAGAGAAGAATGTTTTAGGATAATTAGGATGGCTGTACCGTCTTTGTATGACAGCGCACGAATAAGACCTTCGAATCTTCGATTAAGTAGTATTTTAGAGTCATTTAAAGGTTCCCAGTTACGGTTCTAAGGGCAGCGTTTTGGCAGAACTATGTAAAAAGATCAGCCCTATCTGATAGGCATACGGAAGTAGAATTGTGCTTTGGATTTCCCTACCCCATAAGGGGTAAACAATTAGAATTACTGTCTCGACAATACCAGGATCGTTCGTTACCGTAATACTGGTAGCGTAGCCCGACGTCAAGGAAGTGGACGTGGAAGGAAGAAAACAGCAACATCAGCAAAACAGCAATGGTTCGAAAAGTAAAGAAGCGACTTGATCGAAACCCGCGTCGCAGTGGCTCGTGAGCTGAACATATCGCAATATTCCATTCGGCAAATATTTAAAAATGAGCTCGGGGTAAAGCCATTGAAGTTCCAAAAAGTGCAAGAACTTACACCGGAATAGAAAGAAAATAGACTCAAAAGAGCTAAAGAGTTGCTTCGCTTGGCCGATACTGGTGCCTTCGGTTGACCACCAGAACTCAAGCGCCGGCCATGGTGATGGTGTGGGCCGCCATAACAGCCGATGGTCGCTCTCCGCTCTTATTAATCGACCGTAGCATCAGAATAAATGCCGAATATTATGGCGAAAATATGCTGAAGATGTATTAAAGCCTTGGGCACGCAAACATTTTGGGCGCAGACCTTGGACAATCCAACAGGACTCAGCACCATCGCTCTCAGCTCGCGCCACCGAAGAATGGTTACAAAATGAGTTTCCTCGCTTAATTTCCAGCGCACATTGGCCACCAAAATCTCAGGATATCAATCCGTTGGACTATTGTGTCTAGAGTATTTTGGAAAGCAAGGTTGGCACTAAAAAAATCATGTCGATCACCTCAAGCAAGCGCTTCGCCGGGAATGGACAAAAATACCGCAGAACAACATTCGGGCAGCGTGTGACGGTTTCATTGGCTGTTTGAAGGCCATAATTCGTGTCAAAGGTGACGAATTCGAACAAATCTAAACTTATTCTAAAACTTGATGCTATTTCCGACATTTTTTGCTTTCATTCAATAAAATTTAGAAAAGAAATGTAAACATTATGGCGTTTGACTTTGTTGCAGTTTTTTTTTTATCTCACCCTGTAGTCTCGCATGTGTTTATAACTCTTCAAACTAGAAATAGAAGTGTAGGAAAATTAACAACTATTTTTTATATTATATATTCACAACGTACCTTTAAAGACCCCATGAGTATCCCAAATGCATAATGTTTGTCTTTGTTTAATTTTTTAAAAATTTGTTTTTTTTTCTTTTGGTTTCTTCAATAGAACGTAAAACTTTCAGATAGAAAGTACTGGCAAAAATACGAAAAAATTGAATTGAAAATCTCATGAGTGAGCGACGAATGTAAATCAATCGGGGACAATATCAACAACAGCAACAACAATAGAAAATAAAATACGTTTGTTATTTCATTTAAACTTTGGGTTTCGGAACATTTAGTGGTCGTGCAATCCGTCAGCTAGCCAGCCAGTCAGCCAGTTAGTCTTCTGTTGGCCAACATTATTTACTCATTTACTTAAGGCGAAGCTACAAAAATACAATCGATCGGAGGCGGTGATTCGCGTCAAGAAATTTCACTTTAGTTGAAATCGAAAGAGCAAAGAATTGGGAATCGAAGGAAAAAAGAAGAAAATCAGTAGTGAAGAGCTCTGTTGGAAAAAAAATTACGAAATAAATTAAAACGTATTAACTTTCCATCAAAAAAAACTGAAAAAATTGAATATTATCATCCATTGATGTTGTGTTCCAAAGCGGAAAGCTAGCTAAATTATTAAAATTATAAATTTAAATAAAGCATCGGAATTCCTGCCAGTTTATATAACCCCCCTGACTCTGAGTGTGTGTGTACGTGGGTGTGTTAAAACTCTAATCCAAAGATATGGGTATTCCAGACATACGCCATTTAATCTCTGTGGAATTTGAAGTATTTGGTCATGTACAGGGTAAGCATGTTTTGCATGAATGAATCCAATCAGCAGGTTCTAGAATATTACACTGTACGGCAGAAAAAGAAATGTACAGATGACTCCGTATAACGGCATTTTTAAACATTGAGATTAATTAAACTGTTAAGGATATTTTGAAAAAGAAATCCCGCAATAAGAGAAAAGAATAAACAAAAAAATAAAATTTGGTACAAAGAACAGGTTTTTAAGAAAATAATTCCAAACCTATGGGATACCTACAGTGATTAAAAAACTGTGTGATTAAATGTTGACGTTACATGGGCGGTGAAACGAAACCTGCAAAACTACTGAATATTTCGGCGTTACTAAAAATGTGGCTAGAACTTTTCAAAAACAAGTTAAAAAGTATCAATCAATGTTCGATTATTTGAATATATTTTGACTTCTGTTATGATTTTTCAAATTGTCGACCCTCTATGGAGTAGGTTCCGAAGGAATGGGCCAATTTGGTCCGCACCTAAATAAATATGATATAAATATTACGACGTGCCAGGTTTGGACTTTTATTTTGGTTTGGATTTTTATTTCTATTAGATAAAATATGAAAATGGAATACTTCCGTCGACTATATCGGGTACCTCTGGGGAAGGTACATAAGAAGTGGGGGCACATCTTGTGTCAGTAGAAATAATTTGATGTGTGAAATATGAAGAGTATCGGATGCATATTTTGCATTTTATAATCGTTTTGGTTGTTCAAAACTTTGACCCTTTGTGGGGTAGGAACCGGAAGGAATTGTCCGATCTCTACCATCTCTATAATATATCTAGTGCTGATAGAAATATTGGCATGTACCAAGTCTGAAGGGAATCGAATGTAAATTTCGAGTTTTATAAGCTTCACGGATTATCAAAATTTTGACCTTTTGTGGGGGAGGTGCCAGAAGGAGTGGACCGATATATCCTATTTTCACATCAGACCTTGGGTTTATAAAAATATTATGATGTGACCATATTTAAGAGAACCGAATGCTTATTTCTGTTTTATGATCGTTTTCGTTATTCAAAACTTTGACCCTTTGTGGGAGAGGTACAAGAAGAAATGGTGTGATCTCAACTATCTTTTTAAAAGATCTTGTGTTTATGGAAATATTGAGATGTGCCAAGTCTGACAGGAATTTGGTGCTAATTTCGTATTTCAGGAGCTTTATGAATGTACTAGAAGGAGTGGACCGGTATATACCATCTTCACACCAGACCTTGGGTTAATAAAAATATTGTGATATGTGTAATTTGAAGATAATCGGACACTTACACCACATTTTATAAGAGTTATAATCATTCGAAATTTTGATTTTTTGTGGGGGAGGTACTTGATGGAGTGGACCGATATTGTCCATATTAGAATTTGCAAAGTTGGAGCAAAATCGGATTTTCATTTCTTTCTCTGTGCAGTAAAATATTTTCTTTGAAAATGTTGACATATTGTGTGGGAGGTATCAGAAAGAGTTAACCGATATTGACCATTTTTGACCTCATCTAAGTTTGACAATAATATTACGATGTGTTAAGTTTGAATCCAATCGGATACTCCCTAGGAGAGTTATCGTGGGCACCAGCCAGTCTGAAACCTCCAAAATTAACTAAATTAAAGACGTACCTTCACTACATGGGGTTAAACCAAATTATTGACCTGTGTAAATTGACATTTTTGCAGGACCAAATTCTTGATACTGTGAAGGCACTTGTTTCGAAATTTTTACTAAATCATTCAAAATATAGATGGTTATATGGGCGCCACACCTAAACGGGTCCGCTATATATTATTTTCAATACCAAACATTCTAGGAATACTATCAGTGTATCAGATTCCAAACAAATTTTCAAAATTGAATTTTATGGCCCAACACATTATGAAGATCAGACCGATATGGTCAATTAGACTCCAAGACGAATTGAAATGGCTGCAAAATTCTAATGACGTTTGTGTCAGAGACACTTGCATTTGTCAAAGCAGTTGACGCAAGGGATTGGTTCAAATATTATATTAATAATATTCCGCATTGTATAAGCGTTTTGTTATTTAAAAATTTGATCCCAGGTACCAGATGAGAAGATCGATATCTATCGACTTTACACCAGAACTTGTATTATCCAAAATTTTGGGGTGTGAAAAGTTTGAAGAGAATCTTATACTTATTACGCATTTTATAAGAGATATAATTATTCAAAATTTTGGCTCGTTGTGAGAAAGGTACCGGAAGCAGTGATCTGACATAATCCATCTTCACATCTGATCCTGTCTTGATAAAAAAATTGGGATGCGCTCAGTTTGAAAATAATCGGATGCTCATAGTTTTATGAGCTTAATGAATATTCACAATTTTGACCCTTTGAGTGGGAGGTACTAGAGGAAGTGGACCGATATTTTCCATCTTCACCCGAGACATTGGGTTAGTATAAATATTGGGATGTGCTAAAATTTGAAGAAAATCGGACTCATATTTCACTTTTTATAAGAGTTCTAATTATTCAAAATTTTGAACCTTTGTGGGGGTAAGGTACATAATGGAGTAGCCGATATTCGCACCTGACATAGCACTGATACAAAAAATGGGATTTTCAAAGTGGTCTCAAAATTGGATTTAAATTTAGCTCAAATCGGATACTGCCTTCGAGAGTTTTGTAGGTCCTAAAATCCATACCAAACGTTCATGAGCGGCGAAATGCTTTCCCGCTCACAGGAATATAGAAAACATAAAGAGGATCAACAAATACGGACATAAAAACTACAAATAAACCAGAAAAAAGCTGTAAGTTCGACCAGGCCGAACTTTGAATGCCCTCCACCATTTGGAACAAATTTGGCGATTTTCGAACTTCAAATACCAAATTTTAAACAATATAAATTTGAGCAAAGTTTTATCCTACTTTATTTCATTCGGAAGCTAGAGTGATTCCCACAGACGTACATGCGGAAGGACATCTCTAAATTGACATAGAATTTTATGCTGATCAAGAATATTTATTCTTTGTGAGGTCTAAAATGTATATTTCGAGGTGTTACAAACGGAATGACAAACTTAATATACCTTCCATACTATGGTGGAGGTTATAAAAACAATAATTCCTTATCAAAAAATATGGCCATTGATATGACGCGATACTGTCCGCAATTAAAAGCTATTCTGAAGTCACTCATTAAGTTACCTCAATACCTGGCTTATCAAGGAAAAAGCATGGCGGTGGCTTAACAGAAATATCTGCAAGTGTCAAATTGGCTTCCAAAATCAAGTCTCAAAGGGCATTCTATTGCATTCTTCAGAGGCAATAGATATGTTTTGGATATGAACCCATGGACCATCGTGAGGTCCACTATCATTCTTTAATAGTAGTGCAAACATTGGACTTTTTACCAGCCTCATTCAGCAGAATCTATGGCTGTCTTTAAACAAGATTTCGATCAATGCAGATCGTGGCATTTCATCGACAGTCTAATTAATATCCATCTAAGCCAGAGGAGGTTCGTTGTGAGCTATAACAATTAAGAAAAGTTCTGTTAACTTAAATATTAAATATTTAACTCTGTTTAGTTTTTACCTTTATCTGGTTTAGTAACGTTCCAAATTGGAGTAGGCTATCACCAGTCCACTTCTTTTGTGAATTATTACAATGTCCGATTTAATGAATGATGAGGATATATATACCATTTCAATATTTTGATGCACACAAAAATATTTGATTACTTCAAAATTATAATTTTTGAGTGAATTTTGCGCCAATGTTGGGAGCCAAAACCAGAAAATCTTCAGAATTCAGTATAGAATAATACATTTAAAAATCATAAATATCGCTCTATTTTGCATAAGTTAATTACCAATTCTGAACAATTTTTCACAAAAATTTGAAATATTTTAAAATATTTATTGTAGAAGCAATTTAGATAAAACATATACCGAGTTATGATTATTTTCTCTTTTTTTAAACCTTTTGCACATGGTTCTCTTTGACCCACTGTTGTGTATATTGTTCATATTCATTTCAATTGTTCTAGAGAATTGTCTGTGTTTTTTTGTTTCTCTTTTTTTTTCAAAAAAAAGTAGTGAATTAAATTATATTTAGATTTGCTTAAATGACACCCATTCCGTCCGCCTTTATATCTGCTATCTTTAACATTTTGCTAAATATCTATCTGTCCGTTTGGTTTCTTTCGACGGCAGCTAAGTGTCAACAATTAGAATTTGCCACGGCCAGTGAATAAGTGTGTGGTCGCTCTTATGTGCGTGCGTAAGTGAAACCATGCAAATTTACGGGACGACATACGAAGAACACCCATGAAATGGTTAAAAACCTACCTTGACATTTACTAAAAAATAAAAAAAAGAATCATTGGAAAAAATCTTAAAATGAAGTAATTTATAAAACATTTTTGGTTGGGCAATTTTGGTAAAAGAGGGAAATACTAAAAATGATGACCTAAACCATAAAGAAATCCAATAGGGAAAAGTCAAAAGTCGGACGTCGCTGACTATATGATACCCTACACCACTATGCATATTTAGTAGAGCTCTCGTAACAAGAGCATTTATTTGAAGTAGATCATGCCAACTATCAACATTTGGCTTTAGAGCAGTTATAATTTGGTTTCAAGGGGAACTAATATATAGAAGAGATATCCACTTCTGAATCAATTTGCACTAAATTTGAGGCATTTGAGACATTGCTATAGAGTGCATGATATCACTTCGAGAAGGATTATATTAAAACAAGTAAAATAGCTGTAAGTTCGGCTGGGCCGAACTTTGAATTCCCTCCACTATTTGGAACGATTTTGGCAATTTTCAAAAAAATAAAATCCGTTAACAAATCGGCTAAAATCTTGGAAATACCGAATGTAGCCGTTATAGGGAGTTACTATTATAGGGGAGCTATACTATAACGTGGACCTACACAGACAATTTTCTGTCACAGGCTGTAATATTCATTGCGAACATCAAATACCAAATTTGAAACAATTCCGGTGAATAATGTCGCTAAAATAATCAAAATACCGAATATAGGGAGGTACCGTTATATGGGGCTATACCAAAACGTGGACCTACATGGCCTATTTTCAATACCAAAAGTCCTGCAGACATAATACTCATTTGAGTAAAATGTTGTCAACCAACTTCATTTCGTTCGGAAGCTAGAGTGATTTTCACAGACGGATAGACGGACATACAGACGAACATCGCTAAATCAACATAGAATTTTATGCTGATCAAGAATATATACTTTGTGAGGTCTAAAATGTATATTTTAAGGTGTTACAAACGGAATGACACACTTAATATACCCTCCATACTATCGTGGAGGGTATACAAATATATATCGGAGACGAGTTCCACAAAATGGAAAGGTACGTCCCAAAATTCACTCTATTAGCCATTATTTGCACAATAACCTGAAATTGGATTAAGGATATATATGGGAGGTATATCCAAATCTTAGCCCACTCTTTTGGGGTGCATATTACGATTGTGGGGGACTTAAACACCAAATCGGATGAAACATACATATGGGGACTATAGCCATATCTGAACCGATTTTCACCAAATTTAATGGTTTTGATTCTACACCAAATTTAGTTGGATGTGCCAAAATTCAGAACATTTGAACTGATATTGGCCACTTGGTGCACAATTAACCCGAAATCGGTTGAAGATATATATGGGAGCTATATCTAAATCTGATCCGATTATTGCCAATTTCAATAGGGTTCGTCCTTGGGCGCAACAAATAACTCCTTTCAATTACATTGGCAACAACTTCTGAGCCGAATTCATCGAGGACAGGGTAGGTTTAAAACGCACGCCATTTTGCATTGTTTTTGCCAATAGTAGGATCACAATTTACCCACATATATCTCTGCTCAAAAACAATACAGACAAGATTTATTTCTAATTAATATCTAATATTATATTAATTATTGTTTTTTTCAGGCTGTTATTTTACAAAGTATACACGAGACTTATGTAAAAAAGCTGGCATCACGGGTTGGGTAAAGAACTCCAAACAAGGTACGATCGTTGGTAAAATGCAAGGCCCCAAAGAAGAAGTGGATAAAATGTAAGTGTGAATGTAACTATTACTTTTATATTATGAAATTAAAACACATTTTCTCTTCCATCCTAGGATTGATTGGTTATCCACGAAGGGCTCACCCGGTTGTCAAATTGAAAAATGTGATTTAAGAAATATGGGCACATTAAACCGTCTCGATTACAAGACATTCGATATACGATTTTAGTGTATTATTATTATCTTTGTTAGTTACTATTCTTTAGAATTAAGTTTGATGATATTTTATTTATTATATTTTTTGTTATGATCCCGCTTTTCTGTGTAAAAGAAGACGACAATAATTATTTGGCATATGTTTTGTAAAAGTAAAATTTTTAAAATTAAAATTAGGTGTTTTTATTTCTTCATCCCTAAAAGTATGCTTTATAAAGCTGGCTTGTAGGCAATGTTGTTATAACCTCCACCATATTATGGAGTGTATATTAAGTATGCCATTCCGTTTGTAACAACTCGAAATATACATTTTAGACCCTACAAAGTATATATATTCTCGATCTGTGTCGATTTAGCGATGTCCGTCCGTCTATCCGTCTGTCCGTCTACGGAAATCACTCTATGTCAAATGTGTTTTATGTCTGCAAGACTTTTGGAATTGAAAATGAGTGATGTAAGTCCACGTTTTGGTATAGCCCCCATATAACGGTACATCCCCATATTCAATGTTTTGAGGATTTTAGCGACATTATTCACCGTAATTTGATATTTGAAGTTCGTAAGGGATACTACAGCCTATGACAGAAAATTGTCTGTGCAAGCCCACGTCTTCATATAGCCCCCATATAACGGTACCTCCCGATATTTGATACTTTGTTGATTTAAGCGACAATATTCACCGGAATTGTTTAAAATTTGTTGTTTGAAGTTCGTAGTGGATACTACAGCGAATGACAGAAAATTGTCTGTGTAGGCCCACGTCTTCGTATAGCCGCAATATAGCGGTACCTCCCTATATTCGTAATTTTGATGATTTTAGATACATTATTCACCGAATTTTTTTATTCAAGTTTCGCATTTGAATATTGTAATGGTTTATGACAAAAGTTGCCTATGCAGGTCAACGTCGTCGCATAGACCCTAATATAACGGCTACATTCGGTATGTTCAAGTTCCAACTGTTGGAGGGTATTCAAAGATCGGCCCAGCCGAACTTACAGCTTTTTTACTTGTTTTAAAAAAACAATCATGACATCTGTCAACCATCTACATGAGGAGGCGAAGGTCTTACCGAGGCATAATAAAAGGCTGTCATTGAAACACCTGCTTGGATGTTATAAACAGAGCCATCCCAATCTCCATATGGTGGATAGGAAACCTCCTCCCAGGCACGTAAGGAAAGGCTTTCATGATTTAGAGAGAGGGAGAGGTACAAAAGTAAGAGAGCCTCTACATAAACAGGTCTATCAAACAGGAATGAATCGCATTCACTTGACGCGGCCACAAAAGGCATGGAGGAATACAGCGTGAATACCGTACTCGAAGACCACCTGCTTCCATCGCAGCTAAAGACAATTAAGATCAGGATGGTGTAGCCGCCTCAATTCGTATTGGTCCTGGATTGACAGCAGTGTGCAAAAAATTTGCCCAGAATGTGGCAAAGGCCGACAGGAGACGCTGCAACTCTTTCAATGCCCTGCCAAACCTACTCACATAACCCCGGTATTGTTATAGAACCAACCCATACAGATTGCGTCCTTCTTGAATTTGGAGTTATAAACAGAACCAGGTGGAGAAGAAACGGAACGAACAAAGCAGTAGGAACTGCTACGACAACAACAACCAGTAATGTGGATGGTGAAACCGTCTCAATTCGTATTAGGTACGAAGTGACGAAGATGTTCGTGACGTCTGCCCGGCTTGAGATACAGGCCACACAATACGCTGCACGCCTTTAATTGCACAGCCAAATCTACCCAACTCACTTCAGAAGATCTCTGGCTACATCCAGTTCAAGTGGCCGAATTTTTAAATCTGGAGCTTGAACCAGATTGGCAGAATACAAACATCCATGTGTACTACTACAACAACAAAAACAACAACAACTGACGCCACAAGATCTTTTTTCCCCATCGGTGCTGGGTCGGGAATTGAAGAATATTGACTATAAGTACATACAACACCGGCTACGAGACAAAATCTCCCCTTAATAGGGTTCTTTTTTTATAAGTGGTGAAGTATGTATTATTTAGAAGAAGTATGTATCGTCTGGACATCAAGGGGTTCACATTGATACGCATATTTCATTTCATTACTCCATCTTAAAACCATGATAAAATGGAATGGAATTAAGGAAACTTTTATGATCCATATCTAGAGAAGTATAGACTTCTTTTATTGTGGTACAAAAAGGCCCAAAGGACTGATTTCTACGTTAAGACCCGCTCTACGACAAGTACGCAAACATCATGCACAGCTGTCATAACACTTTTTGCGTCATCGTTGGTCATTGTAAAATATGTCCCGAAAATGTTTAAAAGCCTTTCGATGTTTTTTTTTTTTTTTATTTTGGGAAAATAAAGCTCAACTTTCATTCCTACTTAAACAGTGTACCAAATTATGTGTTTAACTGATGACTCAGTATTTCAATCTCTACAGGAATTCCTTCCATAACATAGATGAAACTTAAAAAATTGCTTACCAAGTCCTGCATGTTTTTCTTTTCTTGCTTTCTTGAAATTGATTTTGATTCTTAATAGCTATTTTGCAGGCAAACACATATTGGCTTAATTCTTAAAACTTCACACAGGAATTCGGATTACCCACACTCAATGTTGATTAAACAATTATACAATTTCACAGATTTCTTGTTTTTATTTCATTTCAATCATACTGTTTTAAAGCTACGAACTAGCGATAATTAGCTAAATGCTTCCCCGTCATACAGATACAAAACACTGTATTTAGCATGATTGGAAGCGACCATTGGCCTTCATGCGTTCAAAAGATTTCTGCGCATCGTAGTTCCTGAAATGATACAAAACAACAAAGAGACATGTTACAGAGACTTCCCCTTTATGGATACCAAATTGCAGAACTTACTTGTAGAATTCAGCGTAGGCTTCTTTTTTGGGGTTATTCACAAACAGTTTGAAAGCTGTTGTGACGACGGCAGTCAAACCAATAGCAATGGCCAAACCACGTTTTGTTTGGGCATTATGCAAGCCGCGCATAAGGGGAGCATTGTTGGAAACAGCAGGAGCGTTAGTCATTTTGGTAATTCAAATGGTGAACTCTGCAAAACAGGACATGAACGAACAGGCATTAGAAATTATAGGTTACGTAATGTTACAGAGAAAAATGGGAAAATGAAAAGGAATAATACAAATATTGTGATATTTTGCCAAGGGCCACCGAATTATGTAAATTATCAGTTATGTTGAGTTTATTTGCATTTTTCTTTTGTATTATTACTTGTATTATTGTAATTATATTTATTTTTACAAAAACTGCGCTTACTTTTTTCGTTCTCAAATCTGTGACACCTGAATTTTGGTAACTCTCAACCGAGAAATTTTTTCGTTCTCTACAAATGTCAAATTTCGTTCCAATCAGAGTTGCTTAAATTAGTACTCCTTGTCACTCGCCAATGTTACTAAACTCATGAAGTGGCGTATGACTCTCTGACGTAGTCACAGCGTATGATTAGAGATGTTCTAGAATTTATTGGCTTGCATGCCAAAAAAAAAAAAAATATATATATATATATATATATATAAAGGGCGAAAAATTAATATCAAATTAAAAGGGAAAACAACCTAAAATCTCTTTATGATATGCCACAAAATATTCCATACTATAAAGCTAAGTTGCTTACGTATCCTCACATAAATAAAAATGGAAAAACGCAACTCTGCAAAGATTGTGCCAAAAATTTTTAAATCATGCAAAATTAGTTTTCTTTACATTATAATTGAATTTACAAATTTTGTACATTGCACAAAACCCGTTGGGGGAATATTGGGGTATTCCAGAAAATTTAATCAAAAATAAACAATTTTCAAAAATATATTATATTTTTTGTTGCAAATGAATTTGATACAATTTCTGCATTTTTCTGAAATTCAACTTTAAAAACTTCCTTAAAAAGGTTTCCCATCTACAATAGATTTATAAACAAAAACTTTGACCATGGCAAAATTAAGAAGGTAAAGTCATTCAATCATGCTATGTTTACATTTTTTTAAAATTATCCCTTTGACAAAATTTCATTGTCAGAATGTATATTTATAAATAGAATCTTAATTGTATTATGAGTTTACCAAAGAAATGTCAAATTTATAATTTTGAAAAAATTGCAAACATATGGCTGCATAGAGAAAAAATATTTAAAAATAATAAAATTTTGGAAAAAATAATATATAAAAATATGATACACAAGAATCCCTTGTTAATTCTACCATGTGTTTTTCCAAATGCAAAAATCTACAATTTTTACAAAATTTTTCGATATCATAAAGGGAATATAGGTTATCGTAGCAAAAACTTTTACATTTTTGCACTTCTGGAACAGACCAGTAATATTTTGTTGTTGCAAATTAATTAGGCTTAATCTCATTATTGTTGTTTTTATAAAAGGAAAATAATGTGGCGAATATCCCCAAAGGATTTAATGAGGATTGGTGGCTATTTTTTCAAAACCTAGGTATTCACTGCCTCATTCACGCTTCGACCCAGCTGGTGGGAAGAGATTTTGGAATTGAAAATGTTGAATGAAAAATTAATGAAAATTGCAAAAATTGTTGTAAAATGCATATTATAACAACCTCCGATTTGCATCGTATAAGAAAACATTTATAAATCTACTTATTTTTGATAAAACATTTTAAAATTTTTGACGTATCAATGTTCCTAAGCTTTTATGCATTTACCTATATTATTCTACCATGAGTGTACTGGGACCCAATTCTTGTTCTATGAAAATGTGAAATGAAAACTTTTATAAAGGAAAGAAATGTCAAATGAAAAATTTTTTAAAATAAATATTTTTCATTTCATATTTTCATAGAACAAGAATCCAGCCCCTGTATGTAAAAACAGTGATGCTTTTGGTGAGAGTGTATATTGCACTCCGGAACAAAAATATGTCCGGTCATTAAATCTGGTTAAATAATCCAGATAAAATTTTGTGTTTAAACGTGCTAATATTCATAACATTACGAAGCCTTTAAAACTGGATGGTAAAAAAATTACCTAGGCCATTGTGATAAATGACTCAAAATTCTTCAAAAATTTTAAATGTTCATAAAACAAGGAAAAACATTAATTTTAAATTTTCTGTAAATGAGCTTAGATTTCAGCAAAATATGGCTTTTGTTGTTGAATTATATAACGAATTCCTTGTAAGCTGTTAAGGTGTGGGTACATAAGCAACTTGAAGTCTTCACATGGCATATTTTGTGACATATTATAAAGAGATGTCAGACCCACACTCAGATCCTGCCGTCATTTTCCCTTATAACTTGACATTAATATGCCTAGCCATGATGCCAGGCTATTTATGTACCCTGAACTTTAATTTATTTCTCATTGTTCTGTTTTTATTAAAAAAAAACATCAACAGTTTTGATTTTAATAAGGTTCCATTTAAAAAAAATCAGTTTTGCATACAAAACCTCAAAAAGAATCGAAATAAATTTGTGTAATGGTTTAATAAAATCTCTGTTTTTGTCGCTTCTTTCTTCACTTCCTTACGTTTGTGTGCAATATGATAAATTAAAATATGAATGACGGTAAGGAAAACTCGGCATATTATGTATGTGGCATAAAATACATCTTCGTTTTCAGACGATTTGCTTGTGTAAACGCCTGCTAAATCTCTCATTCAATAATAAACCAATTTAAACATGATGCATGTCCATGTGTCCTAAACTATTGTACGAAAGCGGAGAGAAAAACAAAGAGGCGATGGTCGAGAAAGAGACAGAGGATAGAAATAAGACGTGAAATGAAATGGCAGATTAATGGAGAGAAGAGTGGAGAGTGGAAGTGACTCAAATGCAAATGGCGGTTGTTATTGTTCGTGGTCGGAAATTTTTACAGCACGAATTTTTTTTACAAATTTCATCTAGAATATACAATCTAATTGTAATAAATTTATGAAATTAATCAAATTTAACTACTTTACGTGAAGTGTGTGTAGAAATTGTTATGGAAAGTGCAAAAAGAAACACGAAAAATTTCAATTGAATTTCGGCCTTTTCGTAGAAGAAAGAAAATTTTGTCGTCAATCATATTTTTTTCTGGCCCCTCTTGCTTTTGCTACCAATACAACAACACCATCAACTAACCAACCAACCAGCAGCAGCAACAACAACAAGAGTGAAGAAAAAAAAGTAAAAAGTTGATACTTCGTATGGTTCGTTTTCTACGCCTGTGAAATGTATTTTTTGCTGCCCAAGATTTCCAAATAAGTTATAATTTTTTGTGGTAGCAGTATTAAAAGCCAGAGGCCTACTCAAAAATCTATAGAAAAAAACGAAAATAAAAACAATAATGTCATGCTGTACTACTAGTGCATGTTTGTTGGCCTGAAGAACCCCTCTACACAAAATCGTAGACGAATTACATCAAAGCATCATCATCAACCCAACGTCGTTCAAGTGAAGTGAAACAACGACAATACCTAAAAAAAGCAAAAAGTGAACGATTCGGAACACATCTGAATTGAAAACCAAATAAATGTGTAGAAAACTAATGATGAAAATAATTCAAAACTCAAAAGGAGGTCTATCCAACAGAATTCCGTGTGTGTGCGTAGTGTCGACGAAATAGATTTCTTTTTTCTCTCGAATGAAGGAAGAACACCTAAAATATAAACTACAACATTCGGCATGCACCAACTCCTCCTCGGCACCACATTATTTGTGGCAAGTGCGGCAAATCGTTAGTGGTAACGTGATATATGAGTTGCCTAATGATCGTTTATTGTTTTTAATGTGTATTGAATAGAAAAAATAAAGCAAAAGTGTAAAAAAGCAGCAGAGAAAATAGCTTAAAAATAACCTGCAATAATACAATCCTCATTCAGAGTTGCCATAGAGTTGACTTTTTGCGCAAACAAACGAAACAACAGTGTACGACCGATTATAATAACGTGTGTGAACAAAGTAAACACCAAAAAAATATATATCCCCAATGTGTACATTAAGAGTAAATAGAGTAATAACAATAACAACAACTGCATATTTGTTTTGGTTAAAACCCTTAATATGTGTTTCCAATGTCTCCATGCGAAAATGGATGCAAAATTGTGGTCATAGATTTAAAATCTAGAACTTCATTGGGGTCTCTGTGAGTAGAGGAATCGAAAAGAAGTCGCCGTCGTCGTCGTCGTATCTCCATCCCCACTCATTTTAGAATCATTCAATCTTGTTGGCTTGCAAAGCAAAAAACAAGTAATCTATATATATACATATATGTGTAAGCAAATGCAATTGCCTAATTCACATCGATCGATGTGAAAGAAAATCATACAGCGTTTTTACTAATTATATAATTAGTATTTGTACGCCCTGTGAAAAGCAATTCAAATTAATTTATATAAAATTAAGTAAGAAAACAACAACAAATCACTAAACTATTAATCATCAAAAGGAGTCGAAAAAAAAGAGAGATCCCCGTTAAGCGTGATAGGTGTCGTGTGATGATATGCAACTTAAACAGGTAAGTTATTAAAGAGTGAGCTAAAAAGGAGAAGTGATTAGTTGTGCAAAAGAAATGTTAAATATGCGGGCACATTTATGATAAATGTCATTTTTCGTATATTCTTTAATGGACTTTTTGAAAATATCAATACCAAAGAAGTTTATAATTATGAGGTGGTGAAATGTAAACGTAACCAGATTTAAATTAAGCAAAATTAGTGTTCTTATACAAACAGTTATCGAAGTGCATTCCTTGCTAACAAAAAACCGACATGTTTTATAAAAAGAGACATTATCTGGTTCTTATTGCAATATTTTGTTTACATGATTACACTAAGAGCACGGCACAAATGTCATTTGTCATGTTTGACAATGGTCCCCCGCCACTGTTGTATGGAATACGTGATTACGCGACGCAATTATTTATTGACATAATGGCAACCCTAGTTTTAGTTTATTTTCAATCAAGTTTTCTACTCGCTACTCGGTAATTTTCACTGTCTTCGTTTTGTTTTATCTTTTTCTTCCCGTAGTTCCTCCCGTAGTGTATAGTGTAGTAACAAGTAACTTGTGACGAGTTTTATTTTTGTAGAGATTCAGAGTTTAATCAAAATGGCGGACATTGTTTAATACTAATTTAAATATTCAATTAAATTCCCTTGTCGTGTGGATATACAATTGTTTTTATTCTGCATGGCAAATCAAGAGAAAATTGTACAATCCTGTACTTTTTATAATATCATTAATTCAGCAGTGTATGTGTGTGTGTTCCAATTATTCCAATGCGAAGTTTCCAACCAAATGTGAGTCACTATATTTGTCTCATTCTAATGCATGCAATTCTATATGCGATGTATTGGAATGCTGCTTCTGCTGCTGGTGTATTGATGGTTGCCTGTAATCGTCGATATGTGATGAAAATTACTTGTTTTTCCCCCCAAATATTTTGACAAAAGAAAAGTGAATATTGTTTTGTGGCAAATCATAGCATTTAAACAACCATGTTAAATCGCAAAGCGCAGTGTGAATAGCAATCATAAAATAGAGAATATTGTAAATTAAAAAAGTAAATTATAGAAAAAAGGAATGAACAATTAATTTGGCTAGCCAACTCGTTAGTCTTGTTGCCAGTGTTGCCACTGCTCATTTATTTTGTATAGGCAATGTAGCGTTGCCAATGAAATGTCATAATAAGACGGCGGACTTTTCTTAACCCACTAAAGTAAACAAACCGGAGTTCATACAATTCGAAGTATTTTTTTAAATGCAAATTAAATTGATAATAATTTTATTTAATATGGTGTTTGAATTAATTGATGGATTGATACTTAAGTTATGTGAACATTAGCAAACCTAAATGGTTGAAGTTAAACATTTCCATTAAGTCAAGTATGTTATTTGTGTTTGGTTGCCTAAAAGTTCATAATTTCTGGAAAATATTTGTAAAAGGGCTGTGACTTAGATTTTCGTTGGCAACAGTAAAAAAGGACACTCGTCTAATTTTTTAAAAAACACAAAATGTTTGTTTGTCCAATTGTAATTCAATAAAGGAACGTATTTTCCTATGGTTTGATTCAGGTTGTGCGGTTCTGATTCTGATATAAGATCAAATTTTCTATTATATTGTGTATTGTTTAATAAATAATTCCAACTCGGGACTATTATATATATTGTACAACCGCATGTTTTGAAGCACTTCAATGGGATTCGTAAAGAGGCGCTCTGCTCTGTTCCGTACATTCTAACAGCATTCGGATATTTCAGCCGGTATCTCACGAATAAATGTTTCAATGTTGTCTGCCAATGTGTCAATTGTAGGGGTTCGTCCATATAGACATGTGCTTTAACATAGCCCCACAAATTTCCACACTGGGCAAAAAAAAATGGATACTATCCCAAAGTAGCGCTCACCATTCACAGTTACATTACGATTTGCAGCATCTTTAAAGAAATATTTTCAAACGATGCCACCAGCCCATAAGGCACACCAAAGTGAGACTTTTTTTGGAATCACGGGTAGCCTTTGCAATGCTTCCGATTTACTTGCTTTTGTCGTCGCACCCATTGAGCCAAAAATAAGCTTCGTCGCTGGATGTTTAAATTATATGTGCGGGAACCAATGTGATCTTGTCACTGAAAATTTGCATAAGATTATCTTTTTATACCCTCCAACTTGAAAAGGAGGGCATATTAACTTTGTCATTCCGTTTGTAACATCCCTGAATATTCGTCGTAGACCCCATAAATATATATATATATATATTCACGATCAGCATAAAATTCTGAGCCAACTTAAAGTAGTCCGTCTGTTTGTTGAAATCGCGATACAGCCCAAATTTTTTGACGTAGAGCTTCACAATTTCGCAGAGCAATTTGTATTATGTATAGGATGGTTGGTATTGAAAATGATTTGTATCGGTCCACAATTTGGTATAGCCGCCATGTAACGTTATCTCCCCGGTATTCGATCTCTTGATGATTTCGTTACATTTTTTTCACAAATATGACTAAAAATTGGTATTTGTAGGTCATAATGGGTTCTAGCTCTGGTGGCGAAATATTGTATGTATAGGTCCATGCTTTTGTATAGCCCATTAATAACGGTAACATCCGACATTCGGTATTTTGATGATATTTGCAACGTTTTTCCACGGATTTGACTAAAAATTGGTATTTGTAGGTCATAATGGGTTCTAGCTCCGGTGGCGAAACATTGAATGCATAGACCCTCGTCTTTGTATAGCCCCCATATAATGGTATCTTCCGATATTCGGTATTTTAATGACTTTTGCCACATTATTCCATGGATTTTTCTAAAAATTGGTATTTGTAGGTCATAATGGGTTCTAGCTCCGAAATATTGTACGTATAGGTTCACGTTTCTGTATAGCCCTCATATGACGGTACCTCTCGATATTCGGTATCTTGATGATTTTCGCCACATTTTTCCACGAATTTTTCTTAAAATTGGTATTTGTAGGTCATAATGGATTCTTGCTGCGGTGCCGAAACATTATATGTATAAGTCCACGTTTTGCTGTAGCGCACGTATAGGGATTCCCACCGATATTCGGTATTTTGATAATCCTAGTCACATTTACCCATGAAATTGTTTCAAATGTGGCATTTAAGAAGATTTGGTAGATGACAATCCTTGAAATATAAAATTGCCTATATAGGTCTCCGCTTTGGTATGGCCCCCATATAACAGCCTTACCCACTTTATGTTTTTTTTTTTTTTTTTTTTTTTTTTTTTTTTTTTTTTTTTTTTTTTTTTTTGAAAAGTTTAACACCATTATCCAAACGGTATTTTTAGTTTGAAGTGGAACACGTTTGAATTCAGATACTTTACTAAAAAATTGTTTTCCGATGACTTAAGCCAGCCAAATGAGCGCTGTATGTATTTCCACCTTCAATGTTTTTATTTTTTTTACTGGTTAATTCTACCATGGAAATATCCTTCCATTGTCATTCCTATTTCTTGTCATATTTGTTTATTAATATTTGATCCTTTCTCATAGATCTTGCTTTGTTTTTAATTTTGCTTAGAAATTTAGGACCCTTTGTGACCACTTTATAATGTCCGCTATAGTTTAACTTTGTTATATTCAGTTTTTAAATTTTCTGGAATGAAACATGGACCACCAATTTTATGAACATTCACCATAATCATGAGTTATAGGAAACTTGTGTTTCTAGTTTTAGTATTTACTGTTAAATTTTGGTAAAGTTCGGTTTTGCAGCACATGCGACCGGAACTTCGTTTTTGATCAAACAATAATACCTTTCCAATGATAGTTTTATTGTATTACAACCATACTCTTCTATATAGATACTTGCTTAATCTAGAATTCATATCATTTACAGCAGCTTGAACCGTACATGCGGATAACAGTGCAAATCCCTAAGGATGCGGCGCAGAGGTTACGCCAATTGGCAACCGAGAGCAATGCAACTTTACGGGCTCTCGGCATTAGCTCCGTACAATTAGAAGGAGATTCTGTGATATCACTAAATGTTGGTGGACAGCAAATCGATGTCAAATCTACAGGTACGTAAGATCGTTTAAGTATTCCTATGCGGTATTTTTTTACAAATTCTTTTTGTATTCTTTTTCAGATATTTCATCGATTTTGGGTCATGAGGCGTCAGGAACGTCTTTGGGCGGTGGTAGTAGTGGGGCCGTCAGTGACGGTGGTGATATTGGCGATTTATCACAATTACTCAATGTCGGTGGCGGAGATATTGCTGGTGGTGGTGGGGGTATGGGTGCAAATAGTGCGTTTGTACAAATGCCACAAACACCACAACAGCAACTACAACAATCATCGCCATCATTACTGCAACAGCAACAACAGAGATCAAATGTTGTTGGAGCAGTTGGTGGTTTCATGGGGCAAAACATGGTGGGACCGCTGGAAACCAACAGTGCAATGTCAGTACAACAGCAACAACAAATTATGCAACAGCGTAGAAATATAATGCTCGGTGGACCCAGTACCAGCAGTGCCGCGATTAAGCAACAACAATCTGCATACGGCCCGCAAGGCCAACAGCAACAGCAGCAGGGAGTTTTCAAATCGCCAAATACTGTTTGTCCCATGGAGGGCAAAGTGCCGGTACCACCATTACCAGGGAGCTTCGGCAATAATTCAAGGGAATTTCCATTTGAAAGTATGCGTCAGGCTCGTGTTCTACAAGGTCGTGATAATGCCCTTAATACTCCTGGAAGTCAAACTGTGCCAGTCCCTGGTGGCATTCCTGCAGCTGTTGCTGGTTTTCAAGGAAACACAGCTGGCATGCAACAGCCAATGATGAGCGGTGGCAATTTGGGACCACCACCCAATCACCTAAAGGTGATAAAAAATCCCCAAAGCGGAGAAATTTTAACGACCACAATTGGTTCTACGGCGGGCAAGGCACAATTCTTGCAACCACCACCTCCGCCATATCCGGGTGTAGGCAATGTTAATTCCCCCAATTCGCCAGTGGCAAATGCCCAGATGATAAAACAGGCACCAAGCTATTTGCATTCGAGAGTTGTGGCTGCCTCGCCAACAGGAGCGCCTCCAAATGCCATGTTATCGTCTGCAAGTGGTGGCATTGCAAGCGGAGGATGCAACAACAGCAATAATATCGCCATGTCATCACCCCTTTTGGTAAATTTGTTGCAGAACGATAGCAGTTCCATGTCATCTCAAAATGGAAATCACATGAAACAGTCACCCCTGACGTCACCGCAGCAACAACAATCACAACAGCAAGCCTTAATGCATTCACAGCAGCAACAGTCACCAATAATGGCTACCATGAACAGTCCACAACAGCATATCATGAATTCGCCCATGAGAACTAGTACTCCGGGCATGGACTTCATGATAACACAACAGCAGCAACATCAACCTCAGGTACAGCAACAGATGTTGGCCGCGCCAGGAACACCTGATAATATTTTAAATGTGCCTTCTTCACCCACTGCATCAAATGCCATGCGCATCCAGGGCCCAGCTCAGCAGCAGCAGCCGCAGCAAGTTATGGTCAGTCCGAGCAGTAGTCTTTATGTTCAGCAGCAGCAACAACGTTTCCAGCAACAGCAACAAATGTCGCCACAGCAGGCGACATTGCTGCGTCAACAGCAACTGCAAAGGCAGCAACAGCTACAGGCTGCTGCAAATGCAGGCGGTGGTCTTCAGCAGGTGCAGCAGCAACGTTTTATGCAACAGCAATCACCGCAACAGCAACAACAACAACACATGCAACAACAATCTATGGGTTCAAATGCAATGCTGGTATCGCAACAGCAGCAGCAGCAACAGATGAGGCAGGTGCGTGTGGGAAATATGTCGCAACAAACTCCAGCATCTCCATTGCAACAGCAACATCAGCACCAGCAGCGTTTAATGGGTATGGCAGCGGGACAGCAACAACAATACATGTCCATAAATGCCGGTAATATGTCACCCGCAACAGCACATTCTCCAGCCTCCAGTCATCATTCGTTGCATAGTCCCCACATGACGCCGCATGCCCATGCCCAACAACAGCAAATGGCATCCCCTTCAACCACACCCGCCCAGTCCCCTCTCAATGCGTCACAAATATCACAACAGCTGCTGCCACCTCCGCCTTGTCCTTCGCCGGCGATAACGCACAATGTTAACGCTACTGCTGGCCATCAACCTCCTCATCCCCCGCCCGTTCCTGCATCTTCACAACACACAGTACCTTCTTCACCGTCTGCCAATAGCGGAGTCAATGCGGTGCAACCGCCACCACCGCCCGATTACAATCAAGTAACGGCATCGGCCAACTCCTCAGCAGCTTCCTCTTCCTCCGTCTCCAGATGGCCTGCAGCATTGAGTAAACCCATGGACTCCAAGACAAAGAGCAGTTTTCAAGAATTTGCCCGTTACCAAATGCAATACAATTTGCAGCAGCAACAGACCAAACAACAAGTACAACAAATTATTTCCAACATTGCGAATTCATTGCCCGGCGCTACACCAACACCCACAAAAACAAACGAAACAACAGTGGTGGTCGATGGCAGTGCTGGCAATAATAATGTAAATCCTGTTGGTGGGGGAACGGGTCAAACAACGGCTACTAACATTTCAGCGGCGTCAGCGGCGGTGGGCAGCAACGCCATGGTGGACCCAAACAATGTCGATGACTTAGCGGAACATCTAATTTCGTTGACAGGCCTAGATGCATTGACAACCAATGATTTGGATGCCCTGCTGCCTACCTTGAGCTGTGATATCGATTCATCGTTGAGTTTTGATGATAAAAACGAATTGGAATCTTTGCTGCAGGATGCAAAAGATTTGGATTTGGATCTAATCGAAGGTATGGATATTGATGAAACGGCAGCTGCGGCATCTTCGCTGTTGACGGCCGATGAACAGATACCGCCGAATGTCACCTTGGCAATGGAACAAATGCAACAGTCGCAGCAACAGCAGAATATGACTCCGCAGCAAATGTTGCAGCAGCAACCCCAGGGACAAGTAATGATGCAGCAACAGCAACAACGGTCAATGGTGCAGCAACAGCAATCGCAACAAATTCTGCAGCAACGTCTCCAACAGCAGCACCCCAATATGCAACAGCAACAGCATCCCCATCTTCATCAGCAACAATCACAATCCATAAACCAAAATCCAGTGCCTCAACAACAATTTCTTATGAATTCAAGTCAGCAACTACAACAGCAGCAGCAGCAACAGCTTCAAAGACAATTTGCAATGCAACAACAACAACAACAGCATCAGCAACAACAACAACAGCACTTGGGCAATCTGAATAATGTGTCGACATCCTCCTCCACAGCATCGCTATCGAACACCCCCAGTACCAGACCACACTCCCAACAGAAACAATTCCTTATAAATCCCTTAACCGGAGAATTGGAACCCAGCCCAAGTGATGACAGTGAAACGGAGGCTGAACAAGAGACCATTAACACTCCCCACCACCATCAACAGACGCATCAGCAGCAGTCTAATCTCAATACATCGCTGAATACAAGTTTCACTCCAAATAACAGCGCCAACTCGGCCAGCATTTACGACCTCTTGCCGAATTCAGTTAATTTCTCCGAAGACTCCAATTCAAATTCATGCAGTACGGCTCTATCAAAACTCTCGGCCTTGGATCAGAACAATAGTGGCACTCTCACCCCTCTGCCCATGGGTGCTGGGTCGGACACGGAACGTTCTCGGGACTCAATGATATCGAATAAATCTCAAAAGAACAAAAAACCGAAGAGTGGTGGAACAATGGGCAGTAAACCAGTTGGTGGTGGCGGTGATATTATGGGTTCGCCCAGGTCTGCATCGTCTTCGCCCTCTGTGGGTGCAATGATGATGGGTGGTAATGCCAATGTTGTTGTCACGCCCACAAGTGGTAACAAGAAGGCCAAAAACAACTTGTTGAGAGAGAAATTACAACAAGGTGTTCGAGAAAAGAAGAGCAAAGAGGCCAATGCCACACCAAAGGTGAAGAAAGAAAGAGCTAAGCCGGGAACAAAATCGAAAGCAGCCCTGGCAGCGGCGGCGGCTCAACAAATGGCAAAGAATGCGAATACTGGTTCGGGGACTGGTGGTGCAGCTTCGGGAAATGTTATGATGGTGAACCCTTCAATGATGCAAACTCAAACGAGCAGTGCAGGCGGCAATTCAATGATGAATAGCAACCAAGCTGATGGTTCGAACAGTTCTCAGTCATCTGTGAGCACCACAAATATGGTGACAACGGAAAAGATTAAATTGCGTTTAAAATTGGAAAAATCGGAACCAGTCTCGCCTGCCTACAAAGTGGATGTTTCATTTGGTAATGATAGTGCCACGCAACAGCAGCAGCATCACCATCATCAACAACAGCAACAGTCGCAAATGAACGCTCAACTTTTGTCAAATAGTGTTGTGCAACAACAGCAGCAGCAGCAGTTGCAACAACGTCTTCATTCCCATTTTCAGCAAAATCTAAATTTTAGCAGTCCACAACAGAACCAGCAACACCACAACATGCAACAACAACAACAACAACAAATGCCCACAAACCCGCCACCACAATATCCGATGCAGCAACAAGGTGATAATATGTTTCCCCAGCCCTCATCATCCAGTGTAAGCACAAGTAGTACAAACACCACTCCCAGCAGTACAGCAGCAACAACCCCAGCCACCACGCCAACGGAGGAACCCCGGGTGCCTCCTTTGCACATCAGTTTACGGGGCGGAAAGAGCTCCATTGTGATTAAGAACTCACGTAAGGAACGGAAGAAGGTTCACAATGCGAATAACAACAACCACGATCAGGATGCCAATGGTGGTGGTGGTGCTGGTGGCGGTGATAAAATAAAAGCACCATCATCACAGCTTAAGAGGCCACACATCGTTTCCACTTCTCAAGACTCAAATTCTCCTGCATTAGACGAACAAAGTGGTGGCGCCAGTAGTGGGGGAGCCAGTGAAGCTAAACAGGCCAAAATTGTACAACATATTATGAAAACAACAACAACAACAACAACTCCACAAATGAATGGAGCCTCTCCTAGTTCCTCCTCATCAACAAGCTCATCAACCACCAACAACGTTACCAATGAAACAAACAAAATGCTTGGTCAGCAGCAGTCCACTGCTGCCTCCTTGCTGTCGGGTAAAAATGGTCTAACCATAAGTGCAATGCAAAGTTTGGACAACAACAACAAGTCGCAGTCTTCATCCATGGCTCTGATGGGGGACAATCAGGGTCTGGGCTCGAGCAATATTGGCACCATAAGTCACCTACCGCCACAGCAGTTGTTGCAACCCTCAACCCAACAACAACTGGCCAAAATAACTTCGTTACCAAATAGCATTACTCTAAGTACGATTTCCAATCCAAATGTCAGTAGTGGTGGTGGTGGGAGTGGCAGCAGTAGCATTGGTATAACAACCAGTGGTTTGAAACACAACCTCAAGACGTCTGCCATCATAACGCCAATCCAAGGAAAACCTCTAACAAAAAACCATAAACCACCGTCGTACATTACGGCGGTACAACAATTGCAGTTGCAAAAGCAACAACAACAACAGCAGTTGGCAGCCCTGGCCGAAAAACAGACTCAACAGCAAATGATAGCGGCCGCGGTAACGATGCTGCCAAGTGCCACGACCTTGAAGCGAGTTGAAATCACCAAAGTCGAGAGGAAGGATGCAAGCGGAAAGGTAATCGAACATGTGCTGGTGAAATCAAATGAACCAGTTGCCGTGACATCATCATCTGTTCCATCGGTTCAGCTTGGTTCCTCCAATGCCAGTTATAGCACATCCAAATCTGCAACACTGCTGCAAGGTACTACGACCACAATTAAAGCCACCCAAGTGGTAGCCGTTTCATCATCGTCATCAGCTTCCCCTGCCACAACAAATGCAACTCAAACACAGTCGGTTGCATCTAGCAAAACCCCGGATGTAACACCACAAAACACATCATCTGCTGTTGGATTGTCTACGGTTGGAGGCAGCGAACAGAGTCCCAGTCAACAGAGTTCCATAAATGCTGGGACAACATCAACTGCCAGCAGCAGTAGTATGAGTTGTGCTTCGACATCGTCGTCCTCGGCATCTCTTGCTACAACTTTACGAAATTCGCCAGCAAGTACCGGAGGAGGTACGCCAGCTCATGCCAATAGCACAGGGGGCGAGGATAGTGGGATAGAGTCAATGGATGCCTTATCAGAGAAATCACCCCATCAACTCACCTCCAGTAGTCCACAATCCCTACAACCTCAGATGCCTCAGATGGAGAAGCTGCCAACACAAATTCTAGCAAAATCCAATTCAACTTCATCTTCGTCAGTATCGGGAAGCGGCATAGCAAAGCCAAATGAAGACATAAGCATTGCCGATGATGAAATCGAAAAGGCTTTGGCCAAGATGGAAGGTTTCACTGAGGATGATCATTTGCTAACAACGAACGAAGCAAATGCAACGGAAGAGACGTCTAATGATGACAAACTAGGATTAGAGACACCAAAAGTGAATGGCGATCACTCACTAATTTTTGGAGAGGAGGATGATGGTGGTAATGCCATTAGAAGAGATGGTTATCAACACCACCATCATCATCATAACCATCATGGAGATGATGATGATGATGACGAGGAGCTTATAAAGAATTTAACAGCCAGCATAATGGAGGAAGAAAAACTAAAAAACGAACTCAAAGAACAGGAAAAGAAAGAAAACGAACAACGCAAAGAAGAGGAGGCAAAATTTAAGGAGTCGCCAACAATTGCTAAACATCAAACACCAGTGCAAAGTCAAATTGTTGTAGAACCATCCAAAGGCAATGAACAAGAAAAACTTGATGGTGGTGCTGGTAGTGGCGAAGCCAAAACTGAAGTTAATTACAACAACAACTATGACAAACACATGGCATCTGAGACAGAGAAGAACAAGGAAAAGGATACAAATACCACATCCTCCACTAAATCGGAGGGGGCCAGCAGTAATAAAAAGGAAAGTCCCTCCTCTCAAACAAAATCAAATTCTTCAGAAACTGCTCAAACCACCGCCGCTACCAAAGAAGATACCTTGAAAACATCGGAGCTATCCATAAGTCTAACACCGATATCAATTGAAATTCCCTTGCACTCGACAGATATTGACTCGCCACGTATTCGAACAAGAGCTAGTAGTCGTTTGGGTAGTCCCATGGATACAGCCAAGTCCAGCCCTTCTCTTGCCGATGGCCCAGCCACTAATGCCACACCAAATACTGCGGCGAAGAATAAACATGTTATGGCTGCAAAGTCGTCAGTGCATGAGCGCGTTAGTGTTAGTCCTAGGAATGCCGCCTCATCGAACAACAACAACACCAATTCGCCCTCGGCGGGTGCTACATCCAATCATCATTCGCAGTCGCATCAATCTAACAACAATAAACGCAAACGTTTGGAATCGGATAGTAGCACTGCTAGTGCAAACGAAAGTGATGCCAAACGGGCTCGCAGTGGTAGCAACACTGGCAGCAGTGCTGTCAGTTCTTCCTCAGCATCAACACCAGTTAGTGGGGCAAGTGCAAGCGAAAGTAGCAAAAAATCATCGGATAGCCTTGATAAGAACAATACTGCCAACAACAGCACAGGTGCTGCCACGACAGCAAAAAAGTTAGAAGAGTCTTCCGATTCGGATGAACCTTTAATTGAAATTGCTGGAAAAGTAAGAAATTCGAAAGCAGCAGCTGCGGGCAGCATTGAATCATCATCTACAACGTCTTTATCCCTGTCCACCTCCTCCACATTGACGGCATCGTCATCTAATAATCAACAAAATGCTGTCTCTGCGAACCATGGCAACGTCACCGGAAGTCCAACAACCGTGATGGAGACCAACACAGAAAAGACGACAAGAAATAGTCGTTCGCATCAGCATCATCCACATAATAGTAAGTATCGTTTGAATTTTGAGATGTCGGAGATTTGAGATTCCGAATGGAATCAGATTCAGCGTTAAAGCACAATTATATTACAGACCATTCATTTTACATTTTTCATTTCTGTTTTAGAGTCTTCTAACAATGTCCTGAACAACTCGACTGTTGTTAACAGCAACAACAATAATAATAATAACAACAATGAGTCCAGTGGTATTAGTTCTACAAAAACCCAAAAACACCATTCAGGGAATAACAACAATCATTCAGCGCCATCTACAACTGGCAGCAATAGTGCGGCAGCAGCAGCAACTGCAACTACACCAAATACAACAAACTCAACACATGCAACACGAGGAACTACACAAGGGGCAGCAAATGCCAGCAGCAGTAGCACCACTACCACAACGCCAAATAATACCACAACAACAACAACAACAAATAATAATATACACCACAATCCAAATACGGTGGCAGCCACCGCACAGGCAACAACGACGCCAAGTGGCAATAGTCCAAGTGATAATGAGAAAATCGGTACACGCCGTAGTGTCAGAGCATCAGCTGCTGCCAATAAAATGATTTATACCCGGGGAAGCAGTGCAAATTCCACAGGAGGTGCCGCATCTGCCAATACGGCGTCAGCAAGCCATGGAACCAGTGAAATTCATGCAAAAACAACGGGTCATTCTAAAGCATCTGCTGCCGGTGTTGGAGGCAGTGTTACGAGTTCCGAAAGTGCTGCTGAAGCACGACGAAAAACACGTAGTGCTGGTAAGTTGTGATCTTTGTTTGCATATTCCATTCCATATAGATATTAACATAAGTGCCTTCTCTGTTCTATCTATCTGTAGTTATTGGAGAATCTTTGTTGACCGAAGGACGCCGAAGAAGAGGGTCCAGAGACTACAAGTGACCATTGTCTTGCGCCTCGGCTATAGGAACTGAGGATAACTACGATTTTTATGTATTCCAAGATGATGAAGATGATGATAACGATGTGGAAGTACATGAGGGTGATGAACAACATTCCCAAGATATCAATTTCAGTACAATTTTGCACATGCCCGAGGCGCAGGATCAACAACAGAATGACAAATCAGATGGGTCGTTGGTAGTGCTAGTGGAGGAAGAAAGTGATGACGATGATGATGCCGATCGCAATGTTATTGGTGAGGCAGTAGTGGAGTTGGATAATGTAAGACGAACAGCATTTGCTGGCTACACGGAGGCTGATGATGTAGGCATTGTCATCGACGACAGTGAGCCCGATGAGTTAATGGCCAATTTGGCCAATGATGAGGCCGCCGCAGAAACGGCAAATTTATTGCTACCCGAGGAACGTCAAACCAATTTTGTCGACTTTGATGAGTTCAACATTTGCCTTAACAATATTCTCAACGATGACGATGTTGATGTTGAGGCGGAACTTTCTCCCTCGATTGTGATAGACGATGCTCTGGCTGCCAACCATGATGTGGATCATATATTCAAGATGAACAGCAGTAAGCATACATCAACAATGCAGCATAATCTATTGGATGATATGTACAGCAAGAACCTTAACACCGGCGGCAGCGGCGGCAGCAGCAGCAATGTTGGTGCCAATGATATGCATAACAACATTCTGGGAAATCATCGTAATGATATGCTGAATATGGTGCAGTTTGAACATATGGAATTTAGTTTTGACTCAGAACTGAGTGAACATGCAGAGACAGCTACAACCCCGTCAGCAGTTCATGATGTTCACGATCCAAATTACAATCAATCCTCAAAGAATGTGAGTTTCATGGAATTTCTAAAGGAAGATAATTTAGTTGATCATATTCCACGAATGGATGTGAAAAATCCTCTGCATACATCTGCAACAGCAACAGTGTCTGCATCTGTAACGGCAACCACAACCGCCTCCTCCTCCCCCTCCTCCTCCTCTAATAATAAGATCAACATGAAGAACATTGTTGAGGGTGGCGACAATGATGATAGTGATAGTGTCAATGTAGTTGCTGGTGATGATACCCGAAGAGCCTTAAATGCCATTAAACGCAATAATCATAGTATTGTAAATATATTTCAATAATATAAAAACACATTCTTATATATTTATAAATTATACTATATTTTAACATAACATTTTTCCACCCCCTTCATTTCTCAAGTTTAATTTCGATTAAGCTCCCCACTACCACTCTCCCTTGTCATCATATGAACATCTATCATTGTGTTTCGCTTGCAATGTCCATAGAAAATTTGCTATAATTTCATTATTATTTTCTAGTCAATTTTTTTATATAACATCAGCATATATTCATTTGTTTATTTTTTATTGGTTTTCCTGTAATTTTTTTTTTAAGAAAAAAGTTTTCTTTGGATTTCAGAAAAGAAAAAATATCGTTTTCTCATGTTTTCTGATATTAGACATTTGTCTGTCTGGCCCCTGGCAATAATAAATTGCATATATCTTGACTGCTGCTACCGCCATCAACTTCTGAGGATGGCACTAGGAAATGTATTTTCTCAAAAAAATACTTTAAAAAAATTTCCAATCGGCCCAATTACGGTTGTCGTTTCTATAGTCATCGTCGACGTTATGTGCAAGTCGCTATCGCCGCCGCTACGATTCAAAAATGGTATTACGGCCAGGAATAGAAGCGACATCGAAAGTTTAAAAAGAAGATTGGCAACACTTCCATGTTGTTGAAAAAAAAAAAACGTAAAAAATTGTTTGCATCGGCGAGTGCTAAGGCAGCAAATAACCATATTTGCATTGTAAGTAATATTGCCTATATCGGCTAAGTGGATCCGAGTCTAGCCCGGGTCTTGTACCCGGACTTTCGAGTCAAAAATAGTTTCCCGGGATCAGGGTAAAAATACCTACCTCTAGAAAAAAATCGATGAGGTTTTATTAAACTAGAGTTGTTTCAATTGGACACAGGAATGAGGTTTTTAGCGCTAGGATCTTAGTAGACCAGTGCCGGAAATGACTTCAATATTTCCAAATTATTTTTTTTTGTTATTTTCATGGTCAAGTGGTTAAATATCAACGAAATGGTTTAAATTTCAATGTCGATTAAAAAATAAAATGTCGTCACATTTTTTACGGCGACAGATAATCTCTAAAAACAACTTCATGTCGACTGTTGTATCGACAATGATAATAACAACAAAGGAGGCCTAGTCTTAATTTTGCGTCGCCTTGACTTAATTTTGCGACGACAACCGTAATAGGGCCGAATGTCAATTTAATTGAAATCAATTAAAGAGTCTTCTATTTAATATATTTTGAAAACTTTATTAAAAATATTTGTTCCAAAAATTTAAATATTTTCAATGGAAATAATTCAATTTATTAAACTTGCAAGGTTGTAGGTATTATTATGGCCTATATTTTTATAGGTCTATATTAAGTTTTCCCTCTGAATTCCAGCTCCAAAAATATGACTACTAATGAGGGTAATCATATTTATCCAGGTATTCCCAAAGGGGGTATCTTACAGAAAATACATGTCCTGGTTAAAGACCCAACCAAATGCAGCAATTTTGAAATTGTTTTTTGCCACACTTCCTTTTTTTGTAAATAAATATTCTTTATCGATCACCACCCCCCCTACACACCGCTCTAAACTACCAACCACTATTTACATATGTGACAAATAAAATTAAATGCAAAAATATACACCAAAATCTGTCCCAAAACCCAAAACAAACACAAATAACAAAAAATATACAATAATTAACGAAATGCAATAACAACAACTACATAATTAATTAGTTATATTTATGATTTAAGTAAAAAATTAATCTCCCCTTTACTCCTCAAACAAACCAACAAAATGCAAAACAAAATAGTAACCTAGAATATGTTTTCAAACTGTAAACGAATGAACGTTATTTAATTTAAAAAAATGACCTTTTTATTATTTAAACAAAAAAAACTAAAAGTAAAACACCATAAAATTGTAATTTCATTGTTAAGGAGTATGATGTATATATTGTATAATGCTATATTTTAAATATTTTTAATTCTTTCTTTTGTATTTCTTACAAAAACAAAAATACCAACTTTATTCTTTATATTATAATATTATTATGATGATGTGCGCAACAATGCGTCTCTGCTACATTTATATCCTTAAGTTTTCTTTTTGAATATTTAATAATATATAAATATAAAAAAAATATGTTTAAAAACAAAAAACGATATCATTTAGGTTGTTTATATAGTTTTATTTGTATTCTTGTTATTGTAAATTTAGTTTCCATTTTTTCTTTTTTTAATTTAAGGAAAACGAAATTATGTGTCCCTAAATGTGTGGTGAGCGGCGGGAATAAATGTGCTCTCGTTGCATTGACACCACACCAACATCCACACACACACACACAAAGATACAAAACATCTCTTTAAAAATACACCATCAATGTTAAGTAAAAAAAGGCTTAGGTATTAAATACTTATTATGTTTCCTTAAAGATAAAAATCATTGATTTATTTCGTTTTTTCTTTTTTCAATTCATTAAAACAAATTATGAAAAATAGCTGTTTTGTGTTTCTACACTGTAATAATGATGGGTGGTAACAACAATAGTACTTGAATACTGGAATTCTATATTCATTGTGTAAGAATTATATATAAAGTAGTACGATTTTATAAATAAATATTTAATATAAGAATACCATTTCTTATATAAGTATTTTAACAAAATTGTATTTATTTTTTCTTGTATCTTTAGTTTTGTTTTAGATTGCTTGACGGACAACATGACTAAGAAATCGAACTTTTTTGTAGTTTTGAAACAGGAACAAGTACCTATTTTTTAAATTCCCAAAATATTTTTATGTGTATACACTTCACTTTGATATTTAAATGTCTTGCAATCCCATAGATTTTGATTTTTATATCGGAAGTTCCACCAGAACAAGACAATTCACTCTTTTCAAAAAAGGAATATAAAAGTTTCATTAACGTATAATAATATTAATATTAAATTTATATTTTTGAATGGCTATAAAAGGGAGGCACATGTGAAGCCACCGAAGTATAGAAATGCGACATTCTGGAATCAAAATATAGACACCAAGTGGGTACACTTCTGTTGTTATGATACCATATCAAAATAGTTACCAATTTTAAGTGATTTTAACCGCTGTCAATATTTAATTAATTGGTAAAGTTAATGAAGTACAATATTTAGCCCATATTTGTGGTCCACTGTAAATTTTATTTGTCATGCTGCTCTATAGTTGTATTTTTTCCAGAGCACAGTGTGAAACTTGCTCTCAAACGGTATTGCTCGGATAGCGGTATATTTTATGGAGTTTACTCTTCACTTCACTTTGATTTGATCGTATACAGAAAAAAAAATACACATACATAGCATGGTAGAAGAATACAGGGTGAGATTAAAAAAAAAACTGCAACAAAGTCAAACGCCATGATTTTTACATTTTTTTTTTAATTTTATTGAAAGAAAGCAAAAAATGTCGGAAATAGCATCAAATTTTAGAATAACTTTAACAAACAAATTATGAGTGCTTAGCATGGTAGAAGAATACAGGGTGAGATAAAAAAATTGCAAAAAAAGTCAAACGCCATAATTTTTACATTTTTCTTTTTTAATTTTATTGAATGAAAGCAAGTAGAAATAGCATCAAATTTTAGGATAAAATTTAGATTTGTTCGATTTGGTCACCTTTGGCACGAATTGTGGCCTTCAAACGGTCAATGAAACCGTCACACGCTGCCCGAATGTTGCTCTGCGGTATCTTGGCCCATTCCCGGCGAAGCGCTTGATTGAGGTGATCGACTCTTTGGTATTTTTTAGTGCCAACCTTGCTTTTCAAAGTACTCCAGACACAATAGTCCAACGGATTGGTATCGGAGATTTCGGTGACCTATGTGCGCTGGAAATGAAGCAAGGAACCTCATTTTGTAACCATTCTTGGGTGGAGCGTGCTGAGTGCGATGGTGCTGAGTCCTGTTGGAATGTCCAAGGTCTGCAGCCAAAATGTTAGCGTGCCCAATGCTTTAATACTCCCTCCAGAATATTTTCGCGATATTTATTCTGTGGCATCAGGTCGATTAAAACGAGCGGAGAGCGACGATTGACTGTTATGGCGGCCCACACCATTACCATGGCCAGCGCTTGAGTTCATGTGGCCAACCGAAGGTGCACATTTTCAGCTGACCTCTTTGGCAAGTAACGACGATCATTTTGTTTGTTTACAAACTGCAGGACAACGAATGTACTACTGCTACAACAACAACAACGCTTGAAAACATTGATATGTCAAAAAAATTTAAAATGTTTTTTTTTAACGAATTTTGCTCCCCCTCTAAAGAAGAAAGAATACTTGCTCTTATTCGAGCGAACCCGAAAAATAGAGTTTTGCTCGTTATGTTTTTTTTCCTCCAGGAGTGCTCCTACTCGAATTCGTGGAAAGATTGAAACTCTTTAAATGCATTTTGTCAAGATATTACGCATTTACTTTTTTGGGTGGGAGAATTGATAGGGAAACAACTTTGTTTTTGATAACCCACAAATAGACTTAAAGCATTAGTCCTGTTTCTAATGCAAATGCTGTCACATCGTTTTCTAGTTGTCTAAAGGGAATTTGAAAAGGAAAAATGTTCCTAAAATAAATGAAAACTTTCAAATTGAGAATGAAACAAAACGACGGTGGTCCTTGAGTTTCATGAGGGGGCGATAATTCGCAACTCTTCTGCATATAAAAGACTTTTGCTGGGGGTTTTCTGTAAATAAAGAATCTTTTACTGAACATCTTCTGATACTGAACCTTTTTAGTGTGCTCTTTAACAGAGAAAACTTTTAGGGTCTTCAGTGGATATTAGATATTTCAAAGGTTTCCTAAAAACAAAAGAAGATCTCCTTTTAAAGGCCCTCTATACAGAAGATCTTTAAAAGGATCGTATTCATACTCATATGGACAAATTGACAAAAGATATTTTAAAGGTCTCTATGGTAAGATCTTGAGGTTTTCAAAAGCAGAAAGGATTTTTTGTTTTGTTTAACCGTGCCCATAAAATACAAATTACGATTTAAAACAGGGCCGGGCATAGAGTTACACTTTTATGTTCTCTCAAATTTATTAACTCTTTATACCCTACAACACTATGTGTTGGGGGTATTATAAGTTTGATTGGGCCAAAAATTATGTAACACCACGAAATATTGATTTCCCACATAGGAAAGTATATATGGATCTTCCTAGCTCGCCGAGCTGAGTCGATCTAGCTATGTATGTCCGTCCGTCCGTCTGTCCGTCTGTCCGTCTGTCCATGTTAATTTGTAATCACTCTACAGGTCGCAATTATGGCCCGATCTTCACGAAATTTAGAATGGAGGTGGGGCTAGGGTCAGAATAGAACCCTATTTCTTTTGGAAATGATCGCCAAATGTTTAGGGGTTGAAATGGACCAAATACTGAAAAAATGTCGGATTTTGCAGTAGCTATACAGGTCGCAATTATAGACCAATCGACGCGGAATTTCGCATGTAGCTAGAGTTTAGGGCGGGGAAGAAGCCTACCAATTTGGGTGGTCATCGGATGATATTTAGCGGGTAAAATAGGCCATATCTTTTTTGTTGAAAAAATTCAAAATTTTTCATTAAACCGCGAATATTTTAAATCCCGGCGAAATCACAAAGAATGACAAGGTTACTTCTGATCTTTACATTGATGTTAAGATCCAACAAATCGTATATATAGCAAAATATATGCGATATATATGTCTATCAAAGAAGATATGCTTGAAAGATCTCATATATGTCGAGAACGGCTGAACTGATTTCGACAGTTCTCATTAATTCAGAATGGCCTCTTGGCAGGAAAGAAACAACGTCTAAAAAATCGCATAAAAATATCTCTCTAAAGATGAAAATATTGATTTTGTAAAATTTTCTCATATTTTTTTCAATTTTGTCATATTTTCAATTTCAATTTCAATTTATTCAAACTCATTTGTGTAATACAGGGCCTCTAAGACCATAAAATCATATTACATAGCTAGCAAAACCTGAGTATTTAATACTTATAATTAAATACAAAAAAATTAAATACAAAAAAAAAAATAAAACTATAGAATAATTTCTCTTCGTTGGCTCCCCAGCCATAATAATATAATAAGACAAGAAAAATATAGCGTCCAAGCAAACAATAACTCAAATAGTTGTAATACAATGCAATCATTATGAAGATCATTTCACCAAAAGTCAGAAAATCAGAAGCATGGCTATTTAGAAAAGAAAACTACAGCTCAAAAGAAGCAAAATGAATAAAAAGTTTCTTCCTAAAAACATTATTAGAGTGGGAAAATATCCTCAGTTCATAGGGTAATAGATTCCAATTCCGTGCAATTCTAACTAAGAACGATCTCGCACAAACATCTCTATAAATCCTTGGTATAACTATTTGAGGATTTCTTGTTGAATGAGAAAACACAAAAAGACTGTATAGAGATGTTGGTGTGCGACATTTGATAATATTATAAAAGGCAACAAGAATCCTATAAGACACAAAATCGGTAAAAGAACACCCCAGAAAAAGTTTAACATATCTAGATATATGGTTCCTTCGGGGAACGTTGTAAACAAAACGCACAACTGAATTTAAAATTCTCTGTAAACGCGTAAAACTGATCCCGATACAACCCGAGATTACTTCCAAACCATATAGGATGTTAGACATCAGCACAGCATGAGCTAAATATTTTCTAATACGAAGAGGCATATATAATTTGGCGGAATAGATCTTTCTCAACAAAAAGCAAACTCTCCCAGATAAAGCATCAATATGTTGTCTAAAAGAAAGCTCATTATCCACTATAACACCTAAAATTTTGTGGTGAGTAACAAATTCAATATTATTGTAATTTAAATGGACATTTATATCGGAAGCCATATTATTCCTCTTACCAAACATCAAAGCCTTAGTTTTTGACGGATTAATTGTAAGATAATTCACCGATGCCCAATTAGAGAATTGCTGCAGACATTCATTTACATTGCTTTCGAACAAAGATAAGTTATCACTATCTCCAGTTAAAATGAAGAAAATGTCATCAGCAAACTGCAACGTTTCACAAGATTTGAACTGCATGGTATCACGCAAGTCATTAACATAAAGAAGGAATAATAGTGGTCCCAGTATAGAACCTTGCGGTACACCACTATTTAAACTCACTGGGTCAGATTGGTTACCATTGATAGCAACAAACTGTGATCTATCTCTGATAAATGAATAAATCAGTTTACAGGCAGTTCCAGAAAAATTAAAATTATCTCTTAATTTAGTGATTAAATGAGCAAAGTTAATGGAATTGAACGCTTTTGACAGATCAAGAGATAAAAGGACACTTAATTTTCGATCATTAATATTATGGCGGATGAAATCAGTGGCTTTTAAAAGTAAGTGTGTGGTGTTGTGCCTTTGCCGGAATGCAAACTGTGTGTCAGATATCATATTTGAAGTGTATTCCAAAATTTGATTCTTCAAGATCATTTCCATAATTTTTGAAATTGCTGGTAGGATTGATATTGGACGTAGGTCATCTGGACTATATACGTTTTTAGCTTTTGGTATAGGAACTACTCGGGCATTTTTCCAAGCTAATGGGTAAGAGGAACAAGTCAAGATGAAATTAACCAAATCCAAAATATAGTCACATATGTAAGGAATGACAAGTTTTATAAAGCGGATTGGTATTCCATCAATACCAACCGCATTCGACTTAATTTTATTAACCGCCTCAAAAATCTCAACCACAGAAACACATCTAAAGGAAAACGAAGTAATGTCATTAAATTGAGTTATATCAAAATTATCATACGACGTAGAATTGGCCTGTGCGAAAAAAGTATTTATATCATTGACATCAATATCAAATTCTGCGCTATCATGTTGCACACATCCCGAATTCCTGAGCACTTTCCAAATTTCAGACGAAGTCATATTACCAAAAAGCTTTGAAAAATATCTCCTTTTATTCCTACGAATAACTGTCCTTGCTTTGTTACGATACCTACAATACTTTACCCAATTTTCCTGAGACTTATTTCTCTGGAAAGCAGTATATGCTAGATCCCTTACAGATCTTGCAAAAGTAACGTCCCTTGCCATAAACCAACGATCTGGAGAAAACTGTACCTTCTTTCTAACAATTGGTACACAAGAAAAAAGATCAGCAAGCAAACCACCTAAATAAGAACATTTTTCATTTGCATCGATTGAATTAGACATTGCATTATTATCAAAGGACTCAAGAAAGCTAAATAACCTAATCCAATTAATATTGTTATAATCACGAAACTCTATAAAATCGGGCAGATAATGGACATCGAAATCTATAGATGCAAAAATAAGAGCATGGTCAGACACAGACGGACATTGAACCTGATCAAAATATCTCACACATGAACTATCACTCGTAAGCATATAATCAATAAGTGAGGTTGATCTTCTACCTAAGTTAAAATGTGTGGGCATGGAATTATGTACGATAGATATATTATACTGGGCACAGATAGAACGAAAAGCATTGGCTCTGGATGTGTCAAAGAGATTGATGTTAAAATCCCCTAAAATGAAAACTTTGGAGTATTTAGAAAATAGGTCTCTATAGTGGCATTCAAATTCAACTAAATTTCCATTGGGCAAATAGACAACACCAAACAATATTTGAATAGTGTTAAAATGCACTACGACAAATAACGACTCACATCCTAACTCTGAAACTTTCAACACAACTTTATAAGAAATTCCGCTACGTATAAATATCCCTACACCCCCACCTCTGCCAGGACGATGTCGGTCATTCCGACAGAACTTATATCCAGGCAAGGAAACAGCTTTACTACATATTTCAGCCGACAGCCATGTTTCTGAGACTGCGAAAATATGAAATATGCCATCTCTTAAGATTTGCCTCAACTCTTCAATCTTTGACAAAGGTTTAAGACTTCGGCAGTTTAGATGAGCTAACTTGAAACTGCGGTCAAATGGGCAAAGTACATCCTTTATGTATGAGTTATTATTCACGACTGGACCTAGATTATCACGTAAGGGCATAATAAATCAAAAAACAGTTTGTGGGGGGGAACCAGGAATCGAAATAAAAAACTAATACTATACAATATAAATGCATTTAAAACGAATTCAAACTTAACATATTCATACAGCTGATCATAAAATTCTAAGAAATGAGATCTACTACACAATATTAGGAAACTAGTTATTGAAATGCAAGTATTAAAAAAAATGTTAAAGTGTCAAATACTGCTTAAGTGGAAACATCTGGGGATTCATTCAAAAGTGAGGCAGCATTCTTGACGTCAGCAAACAATACTTTGCCGTCCGGAAACATTAGTTTGGCTTTCAGCTCATGTGAGTTCAAAATTTTAAATTTTGTAATAATATTTTGTTTTTGAAGTTTTCTACAAATTGAGTTGAGGTAAGCTGCACCTGGCGAGTAATGCTCGTTAAGATACACACGATTAGTTAAATCCCTACAGGCTCCATCCATTATATCACACGCCTTAAGTGATCTAGTTTTGAAGTATTCCTTCATTATACAGTCACGGGCATGCACATTATTAAATTTGACCAGAATCTGTGCCTTCTTGCTTATGTAAGATACGTGGCTAATGTCACTGCTAGAGATTGGTACGTTAAAAAATGTGCCCAAGGATAGAACAGGGGCAAGAAGATCTTCGATTCCCGCTGGCAATCCACCAATTAACATGTCAGCTCTGTTCAGTCTCCGATGCAACAAATTGATCTCAGCTTGCAGATCAGATAGTTTTGATGATGCATTAGACTCCACATGATTAATACGATCGTTGCAAGTTTTTATGTCACTCCTAATTTCAGTGAAACACGAAGACATTTCATTTTTTATATCATCAAGTGCTGTCTTTATAGAATTTTGTTCTGATTGGTTATTCAATATAAACCCATCAAATTTGGCATTTAAATTGCGAATTTCATCAGCAATGCTGTCACTATTGTGATTGGTGCGGGTGTTTCCATTACATTTAGCACAAATGAAATGCGTATATTTCATAGCACGCAACGCTAATAAGTTTTTATCACTAATCTTGGCACAGGGGGCATGTAGCCATTTGTTACAGACTCCACACAATATACTCCCCTGAGTTTTTGTAATAGTCTCATCACAAGCACCACACTTCGTCATTTTTTCTTCCTTAAACACGTAACAGCGCAGCAAACGGCAGCACAGCAACAAGAAATAGCAGCAACAAAAGCAATCAAGAACAACGAAATAAGCAACCAGCAAAATTGTTACGTAAGAACGCCACAATAAGAAACCGCTTGATGAAAATGATGATGATTAAATGATGATTAAATGATTTATCACACGAACTCCAGGTAATTTGTGTCGGACTATTAATAAATTGCAAGAATTTAGTGCAGCGAAATGTATAACAACGATCAGTGCGAATAAAAAAAGATAATTTAGCGAATGATCAGCCGCAATGAAAAAAACACGACTACTCAGGCATAGTGTTGCCAGACATATTGACATATTTTCATTTTGAATTAAACATTTGGTAATATTTCTACAGCTAACAAAACTAAGTAGTTAGGATATCATATACAGATCTCATTTATGGCCCGATCCTTACGAAATTTTGCATGGGGATAAGATGATGGTCAGACTAGAAACCTACTCTTTTTGGAGATGATCGCCATATATTTAGGGGTTGAAATGGACCAAAAAACTGCAAAATTGTCAGCAGGTCGTAATTATCGCCCGATCCTCACGCACATTTGAATGGGGGTTACCGGACATTGCAAAAGCCAAGCAGTTTCGGATGGCCATCCAAAAATATTCATTGTGTGAAATAGTTTGCCAACTTTTGTAGACAAAATACGAATATGTCCATTCCAGTGACTTTTTGGAGAATTCACAAATACAGGAAAGACGCACTTCCGACTATTTCGTTAACACTGATTTCGTTGAAGAATATAGTCAAATGTCTGTATCTCATATAGATGCGTTTCAGTCAAAAACCAATAATAAATGTTAATCTTTTGCCACTTCTGAGAGATTATAGGTCTTTGGGAAATATTGGTTCCAGATCCAGGAAGACCATTTAAGTACAACATCTACCAATAAATTGAAAATGAGCAAATTAGTTTAAGTTGCTATTATTCGAAAATTAGAGAACGAAACCTTTTCTTTTATTATTTGTCACAATATCTTATGGAATTCTTTCGAGTATCTCGCCTATATAAACTGTATCGTTTATTATAGTGTTGTAGGGTATTCAACGGTCGGCCCCGCTCGACTGTAGCCTTTGCTTACTTGTTTTCTTTTGGGTTTTCCATAGATTAAAGACATTTAACAGAACCCACTTTTAGGGTCTTCTGTGGATATTAGATATATCAAAGGTTTCCTAAAAATAAGCAAAGAAATCCGTTTAAAGGCCCTCTACACAGAAGATCTTTAAAATGGTCTTATCACACACAGAAGGCATTTAAATGGATTAAGATGGACAAAACATATTTAAAAGGTTTTCTGTGGTAAAACTTTTGTAGAAAATTAACCGGCGATATCCAAAACGGAAACGGACGGTAAAAAATTCGACGGCATTTTTATTTTGAAAAATTTCCAAGTTCCTTCCAAAAGGTGACCAGGCCGAATTTTGCTGTTTTTTACTTGTTATGTTTTGTTTTGCTTAACCGTTCCTATGAAATTAAACGCTTTCTCTCATGTTTGTTAACTCTCTGATTACATTGTTTTTAAATGGGTCTGATTATGAGTGTGAAGAGAATTGTGCTCAATGAAGTCACACGAGACTGTCTTGATTTAAATCACAAGATTCTTTATAACTTTAATTCATATGGAAAAATCCTTTTTTCTTTACAAAATTTCTATTAAATATTACGGGCCTTTTCTCTAATAAAACCAAATTTATTTTAATTTTTTATTTAGAAAAATTTCTTTGTATTCAAAGACAAAAAGTTTCAAAATCGATGGGAGTTTTTTGCATATGGATATGAAAAAAACAACCCATTTCAAATATGGATCTCCAATTTAACATTTACTTTATCGATGACATATAGAAACACGCTCCGTAGTTTATTGGTAAGACAATTGTCTTTGTCCCTCTGCCCCAATAACACTCGCCCTATATAAAGTATTGATACAATTGCTCTGCAAGAATCTACTGGTTTTGCAATTCTTGTCGATGCCAAAAAAATGAAAAATCGGTTATCGTAGTAAAATCTTTTACATTTTTGCAGTTCGGATTTATGTAAATCGGACAATTATCATGTATTTTACGAAATGTTGGTGCTACTGATTCTTTTTTTGAACCCTACCATATCGTTTGAGTTATTTTCCCTTTCTTTTCCTTCATTTTCTACCACTTATACCTAAGCCTTTTAATATTTTATGGGCATAAAAAAATAAGAACTTATTTTGAAGAACAGGTTTTCAACGTCCCGCTTTATAAACAAACGATTTCAAAACCAATTAACTCTATATAGCAGAACTTATATCTGATAATACGCCATGCGTTTGTTCTTTTGTATATATAAATATATTTCGATTAAAAGCCCCCATCCTGATAATTTTCTAGAAGAAAGCCAGAGAAATGAAAATGAAAATGGTGAAATAAAATGCAATAAATTGTGAATAAGATTTTCAATGAAAACAAAAAAAAAAACAAACTCTGTAAATAATCCTTTAAACAAACACTATTTTTGCTAAATATTTATAACAACAAAAAAGGCTCTTGGAAAAAGATGAAATATTTTTGCAAATAAAAAACAACAACTCACAACCCACATACATAGACTACTACACTTAGGTGTTTGAAAAGCCCTCCATTTCCTTGAAACTTGAATTGTTTGAAAATTACGTTTTGTTTGTATCAAATATTTAAAAAAACAAATGGCTTTTATGTGTTATGATTATGTAGTTAATAATACAACAACAATCACAATAAAACTATATATACATACATGCGATACATATATATATAATCAAATAAGAAATATGTAAACATATAAGCAATTAGTTGTTAAGCTTAAGCAAAGTACATATTATATATAATTAATATTACAAAAATCTCCCCCTCTCCCCATCCAAATACCCTTCGTGTATGATTCTTCGACCCCCCAGAACCCTTTGTGAAAACTAGTAGTACTCTTTACACACAAGAAAAGAAAACCACAACAATAATATTAATAAAAAAATACAAGTAAAAACAAAACAAAAAACATACAAAAAATTAAATAGTAATATTTAATATGGAAACAAAACCAAGTGTCTTAAACAAATGTAGCATTAGATTCTCGTATATATTATATAATATTAATTT